>NW_006494609.1:12429583-12444301 GCF_000325575.1 Pteropus alecto
AGGGGGAAGAAGGATCATCAGAGATAAACAGTGCCTGCTTCACCATGTTCACCAAGCCATGACTCCTTTCAATAAACGCTTAATTGAAAAGTCCCAGGCACTGAAGATAGAGTGATCAAAAAGACCCTGCCTTCAGGCTGCATCAGAGATGAGACATCCTCTACAACTTCTAGGCTGGTGCCTTCTAGGTCTACTGAATTTGAGAGCAAGAGGCAAATGAGTGACTCTGTAGATTTCAAAAAAAAAATCTAAATTTCAAAAGGAAGTCCCCAAATTGTTGGTCAGTTGATTAGTTAGTTCAATCGAGAAGATCCCAACTATATGTCTAAGTAGGTAAAATTTTTAAAGTGTAAATACATAAAATATATTAATACTAGTAAGGGAATACCTGAGGTTGTCCACATATGCCAGCAAAAGCGTCTCTTTCTGGCTCTTGACCAAGTCTAAGAAAGTTTATCCTGACAGAATTTGAGCAAGATTATTATACCTGTTTATATTGAAAAAGACCACTCGACCATAAATGTTACATTACTATAAGATGCTATAATGTTCTGCAATGCAGTCTACCGCACACTCCTACCTGGACAGTGGCATATTTCATAATTATATACATCCATGATGGAGATGAGCATTTATATGCTAATCACCATAATATGGGCAGCTACAGCCTTTTACTAGGCCATGAGGCTTTTAATAATAACCCCAAAAAAAAAGCCACTGGGGCACAATATATCACCAAAAAGTGTGTTTGGCTGGCTTAGATTTTCAAAAAAATAGTCTTCTCTCACATTTTAAGTAATAGCAGAGTACATGCTGTCCCTTCGCATCAAGAAAAGAAAAAAAAAAAACGAATGAGTGTTTGGGTAGTATAAGTAAACATACAAGTAAAAGGGAACTGGCAAGTTTCCTTTCATATTTGACATCACCCTTGTCAGAAAACACAGAGCCCTGTGTGCCAGGGGGACAAATGTCACCGTAAGCAGTAAATAACTACAGAAACAGGTGCTTAGGAGAAAAATTATTGTGAGACTAAGAAATCTCAGTCTAACAGAGTACTCAATAATAAAGAACAGAAGAGGAATAGTAGTTTCTTATATCAAGAACTGTTCATAATAACTCTAGTGACGTCAATAGTTATTGATAAATAATATTTATTGGGTGCTAGTCATCCTAAGTGCTTTACGTATGTTTCTCATTTAATTTTCATACACATATTATCTCTTCAGTGCTACTACTGACCCATTTTTATAGTTGGGTAAACTGATACTTAAAGAGATACAGTAACTTGCCCCAAATCAGTAAGTGGCAGATTTGAGTTTTTGGCCCATTTCTGTGTGACGCTAATGCCCATGGTCCCATTTCACTGAGGTGGAAAGAGGGCCATTCCCTTCAGTGGGCCACAGACCACTGTGCAGTGGAGCCACTCCGTGGGCCCAGGCTGGTCACCAGGGGATGAGCACAGCACCTGCGGAAACAGTGAGGGGCGCTGGCATCCCAGAAAGTAGGATTTTGAGGGACATGACTGCCTCACATTGCTGTGGCCAGTGAACCTCAAAAGCAGATCAGAGCTGAAGATAACAAGTTAACATGTATGGAGAAGCTCCTGGGAACCACGGGACTGGCTGAGGGAGGCTAGGCTGAGGGGTCCCTGGGGTCCTGCAGCTGTGCAGGTGTGTGTGTGGAGGTGGGGGGTAAACGGGCCAGCAGAACTGAGAGCATGTAGCCTCATATCTACCAATATGAGGGTGTTTGCTTTATACTTGCCTGTGATTCAGTAAAACTAGGTAGACCCTTGACTGGGTGCCTACGCTCTTCACGTCGGAGAGATAGCTAAAGTGCTTTTTCATTCCTACCCTCCAGGAGGTTCCATATAAATATAAATGGTTAACAGTCACGCCTGCCAACCGAAGCACAGCCAGAGTAAAGGCTCCTCTGCATCTTGAGTGATCCATTCTGGAGACATGAGAAACATTGCCGAAAGGGTGACAGCAAACATCACCTTGGTAATTAGGGGGAAATGTGCTATGAAAAAAAAAAAAAGTGGTTTCTTTCTTTACTTCTATCTTAAAGCTCTTAGATTGGTGGTTTCTCTCTTATGTTCAGCTGGTGCATATTCCGCTCCTGACCTCTCATGCCAGGCAGGGGAGAGATGGCTCTCTGTCAGGAATGGGGTTGGCACTCGTGGACTTAGCATCTGCTTTTAAATTACAACCAGCCAAATGTCCTTCTGCTGAGCTCAGCCGCAGCTAAATTCTTTGACTAATTTCACAGCTCCCTTAAAATCCTTAAAGCGATGCTGAAGTTAAGAGAGGAGAATAAGGGAGGGAAGGAGAAAGAAGAGCAGAGCATCTGGCCAGAAAGAGTCTTCAAATAAATACATTGTGACTCATCCGATTCAGAACTAACGTTTCAATCAAGTTAACTCTACTAGAGGTCGCAGGCTATCCTTTACCTTGAATAGGATCCATTCTACAAGGAACGCTACCATTCTTGTATCTCACTACACAAGTCAATTGCACTGATCCTGCAAAAAGATGTACGTTGCTTTTGATATGCGAAAATAGGAAAGAATGAAAGGCAAATCATGTCACCCAAACTAAAGTTTTTGCATAATTTATGCTTAGTGACATAGTTCAGCAGAGGACAGCTCCAGGGATCCTATTTTGAGGAATTACTCTTTAAAGATAAGCTGAGCTTTATGGAATTGTCAAAAAATATTGGGGGAAAATCATTTTGAGGGACTTATGAACACTAGAGTTGAGATACCGCCCAGAGCCTCTGGTACTAAGCCCGCTTTCTATATGGCCATAACAGACTGTGACACCTTCCACATTCTGAGAGTTTGGTTCGAAAAACATTATCTTTAAAAAATGCTTTAAATCAGAAATATATAATATTTTAGTGTAAATTATAAAGGATATAAACCTAGACTAAAACAAGGCACTGGCATAGCAAGAATAGATTTCCCAGGGTGAGGAGACTCGGACACACATGTCACATGGCATGTCAGCAGCTACAGTGATGCTGTTTTAGACCCACTTGTCATCTGTAGCCCCTAATCCGGGCAGAGGGCATTTTAGACTGGGTAGGCTCTTTGCATTTTTTAAAGCACTTCCATGACCTCTCTAAAAACATTGTTGCTTTCAGACAACAGCTCAAGGTCCCACGCATTGCCTGCTTCCCCCGCTCCACAATCTAGTGAGGATTTGACCCCTCAAATCTCTGCTTCTGTGGGTGGAGAACCAGCAAGGAGATCAGACCCCTTGGTGCTAAAAGGGCTCATCAGATTGTCTGACAGGGCTGGATGATTCTGGAGGCAGCTGGGCCAATCTTCATGTATGAGTAAAAAAGTCTTCTCAAGGGCTGGGTTCATGTCGTTGCCTCATTTAACTCTGTTGAGCTGTTTTTGGTGGTTTCAGTGTTGGAGACTTTTCATGGATCCCCTTCCATTGGGGCTACTAGACTTTGCTAAGGATCAGAGGTTTGCTAAGGATAAGTCTACAGGTAGGCTCTTCTAGGATGTGTTTTTTTTGGTCTACACAATGTTTTCCGACAAGTGTAACGTCAATGCCAAGGTTTATAACCAGGAGGATTTCATTAGGTAACTGCACTGTGAAGCACGGGGCTTGGATTCTGATCGTCATGCACAGTTCGGCTTGAATCGGCTGGAGCCTAAAGCTGTTTCTTGAGGCAGGGTGAGCACATCCCAGTTTCCCCAAACACTCCCAAGACCCAGGGGACTCTGTCAGCTTTGTTACCGTTGCAGGCACCAGTGATGGCACAAATAGAATCGTGTACTGTAAGTGTATGGAACACAAACTAGCATAACTGAGGGCCTCCGCCCAGAGTCCAGACGTCGGTTACCAGTACCTATAAGGGTTAAGCCAGGTTGAGAGTCCAAGAAGGAAGGCACTGGGGAGATCTAATGCAGTTACAGAGAAGGAGGTAGGAAAAAAGGAAGCCTGGCGTAATTCCATGAATAAGCCTGGCATAATTCCAGGCAGTCTGGTGTGTGCTTCCCATGATATTATAAATAAATTCCCAGTACTATTTAGCCATGTCAATCATCTGTTAATTAATATCATGGTCTCATATTATTAACTTTTCTATATATAGAACTTATTAATGCAATGAGTTTATAAGCAGTGTCATGTGTATGTGAGAGAGGCAGTCTATTAAAAGAAAATATATACTACCAAAAACCCGCCTAAGAAAAATTGGGGAAGTTTAAGAAAAATTCAAGAGGCCAGTTTCCAGATTCATTTAGTGATAAGATCTCAACACACACACACACACACACACACACACACACACACACACACACACTCATTTCACCATCAGGAATCTAGAGAACAAATTTAACTCTGCATTCTAATAGAGTGATTTCTTAACGAATGGAGAAAAAAGTCTCTCATCAATGACATGGTAATTCCAGGTCACAGCAGCATATTCCATGCTTTTCTTGACTGCCTTGTGATCTTCTGGGTTAGCTTTCCAGCATTTCTGATTTGGGGGGTTGGTAGAGAGTGGAAGAGGAATCAAGTTGAATAAATTTATAAGGCAGAGGAGAAAGTCACAGGAGGCCCGAAGTTACTTCCCGTCTAATAAAGCCACGAGTAACAGAGAAAGACACACATCGATTTGTTCTTGTACCAACTAGAAAAAGAGCAAATCAAACGAGGAAAGCGTCCAGAGCCCCTCTGCTCCTCTCTGAGGGTGCCATCCAAGACATTCCTTGGGACCCAGCCCTGATGCTGCGGGGAGACGCAGCCGTGGCCAGTGAAGGCTCCCATACCAGGGCCCTGGGGAGGCGTCCCTAAGCCCTCCCTTCCAGCGCCTCCTCCACACAGATGATTCAGTTTAGGCCTGGGAGCCGGGAGCAGAATTTTGTTCGAGGCCCAAAGGCCATAATCATACACTGAAAGTAAACCATAGGCAGTTGGCAGATAAAATAATGTTAATAATTAAGGCTCATACAGCTCTGCACACATTAACTAATGATGTCTTACAATGCCCCAGAGGCCAGTAAAGTAGTTACAATCTCCACTTTATTATTCATTTATTTATCCCAGAGATACTTACTCAGTACTTATTATGTAGACCGGACTGTGGGTGCGGGGGGATGGGAGATAAATAAGTCCTGTCTTAGGTGGAAGGACTTCGCAGTCCAATGTAGGGGGAGGGGCTCCTGCACTGGCCCCTGGAGAGGTGAGGGGCGTGCCCAACCTCTGATGTGTAGCATGTTCTTCTCTTCAGCCCACACAGATGCGCACACACACACACACACACACACAGTGTGTAACAAGTTCTTCTCCTCAGCCCACACAGATGCACACGTGCGTGCACACACACACACGCGCGCGCACACACACACACACACACACAGATCCTGAAGCAGCAATGAGAACTTGATCTTAAAGTTGGGAAGGAAGGGGACACTGTCTTCTGACATGTTTTCCCTCCTTGAACTTAAACTCATTCTCTGAATCCCGGTTTAAGCAAAACCTTTTCTGCACTTCCCATCAACTCAGGTTAGATTTTTGTCCTTCTGTGCTTATTTCACTCGGACCCTGGATAATGTGGTGCCCATTTTCCACTGAGTTGCGTGCCGGAAATGGACTGTTTGATTTTTAATTCCAGCAGTAAAGAGTACTGGCACAGAATAAACACTGGCACAGAATAAACTGCCAAATAAACATTTGCTAAGTTGAAGAGCCCGTGAGGTATTACCAAGCTCGGGAGACAACAGATGAACCTGGGCTGATCTGAGGACTTCAGGGGTAGGCAGGTTTCATGAATGAAGGGCTACTGTCTCTTTAAAAAACATCACTTTCCTCACCTTTCAAACATGCAGAATCTCTCTAATAGGGCATAATGCTTTCAGTAAATATTACCAGAGGATTTTAGAGGTAAAAAGCCAATACACGAGGACACATAAGTGTAAGTGAATGTACTCAGAGCTGATTTGAATAGGAAAGGGATTAGAAAAGAGGATTCTAAGTATCGAATAAACTTACACGTGAGTAAATGGCAGGCAGATGAGGTTGCTATCACCTGAGGAAGGAGAGCACCCATGCTGGAGAACCTAAGAGCTCTTCCTAAACCAGCCAAGAGACCCTCAGCCCATGCACTGGGGCAAGGACCTTGCTCTAGGCAATGGTCACGTCTAAACTTTACTCTTCCTTCTCTCAAAAAATATTCATTGGACACTAACTTTAAGCCAGACCATGCTCTGAATATTGTCATGTACATCAGACCACCTCCCAGAGAAAAGGAAGTCTCCACTAACCCAAACAGGGAAGAAGAGCTTGTCTAGGAAGCGGGACTAGATATGGCTACACTCAACTCTGCTGTGCTACACACAGTCTGCTCTTTCCTGTCCCTCCACCACCCACCCCCTTCATTATCCTCTTCTCCCTCTCCTCTAAAGCTCAGGTGGAATGAGAACACCCCTCTCTGCCCCCCTTGAATCCCTAAACACATCCTTCTACTCTTGATCACCTTCAACTGCATTACAATGACATATCCATCTCTCTCTCCCACTAGACTCCTTGAATCTGCATTTCATTCACAACATAGCACTTGGCATGCAGTAAACATTTGAGCCATCCTCCTGAATAAATGAGCTCACATTTGCACGCACGTATCTTGAACAATTGGCAGGACTTCAGGGAAAGATATGCAACAGGGAGGTGGTATGCAGAACTCGAATTTAGCCCTGGAAATCAAATTTGGGGAGTCATCAGGACTGAGGTGATGGCTGCATTTGGGGGGATGGTAAAACTGCGAAAAGAGATAGAAAAGACCCATGACAGAAGAAGCCAACTGACTAGCCAGTGGGAGAAGAATCAATAGATTGCAGTGTCTTGAAAAGACAAAGAGGAAAAGGCTTCAAGATAGACCGTACAGTCCAATGTGGTGACATTCTGCAAAGAAGCTGGGTAAGGTGGGGACTTTTTTGCATAAGCTAGATTGTAGAGAACTAAGAAACAAAGTAGACAAATGGTGATTGTGGACTATTCTTCCCAGGAATACAGTAAAGTCAAGAACAGATATAGGCTGAAACAAAGGAAAAGTAGCAGTAATTTTGAAGATGTTTTTGGATGAGCACATTGTAAGTTGAAGAGGAGGAGATAAAGGTGATGGAGAAATCAACAAAGCAGAAGAAACAAATGGCCCAAGGTCCCAGAGGAGGTAGAAAGAGATGAAATCCAGAGCTGAGGGCTAATGCGGAATGAGTTGAGATTTCTCCGGGGCAGAGGCTACAAACATTTTTGAGGCAGCAGGAGGTAACTCTACTTGATGGGGAAGCAGTATGTTCAGTGGTTAAAGCAGAAACCTTTGGCTTCAAATCCCAGCTCTGCCAGCAATCATCTGTGATGTCCCAAGTAAGTGTCCTTGCATATAATTTTCATCATATGTACAATGAGAATTATGGTAGTACCCATACCATTGTGTTGTCATGACAACTGATGACAACTATCCTTTCAGCCTCCAAGATAAACTGGATATCCAAGATAAGCTAGTCAAAGAAAAGTGACAGGTTGGGAGTCGGAGTTGCAAAGAGATAAGGATCTGCTGGAGGGCAGAGGTCAGGCAGTTCCAAATGACAATGATGAATTGGAGAGACACAGCAGTGAGCCCTAAATGCTTCCAATGGCCCTTGGCAGGTAGTGTGGTAGACAGAATAATGCCCCTTCCCCCAAAATGTTCACATCATAATTTCTGGAACCTGTAATTTAGCCAGTGCTGGTGCTTCAATTAATCACCTTCTGTTTCTGTAAATAGCCCTAAATGAAAGAATCAAACTATTATATGTTACCTTAGTAGCAAAAGGAACTTTGCAGATGTGATAAACTAAGGATCTTGAGACATTACCCTGGATTATCAGGTAGAGCCCAATGTAATCTTAAGGGTCTTATAAAAGGGAAGCAGGAGGGTCAGAATGAGAAAACGACATGTGATGAAGGAAGCAGACATTGGAGTGATGCTCTTTGAAGACAGAGAAAGGGGCCTTGAGTCAAAGAAAGAAGGCAGCTTCTAGAAGCTCAAAAAGGCAAGGGAACAGATCCTTCCTGAAGTTTCCGGTAGGAGTAAAGCCCTGACGACACCTTGATTTCAGCTTCATAAGATTCATTTTGAATTTTTAATTTCCAAATATGTAAAAGAAGACATCGGTGTTGTTTTAAGTCTGTAGTAATTTGTTTCAGAAGCAACAGGAACCTAATACAGGTGGAGACCCTTGGGGCTGGCTCAGCTGAAGAGTCAGAGGCATACATCTAAGCCAGGGAAGCATAAGGCCCAGGAATCGATGTTTGTGTATATTAAGACCTGTACCGTTACACCACTCTGTTATTTCTCATACTATGTCCCCCTTCAAATCCAGGTGGTGAAATTGAAGCTAACTAGAACAACTCATAAGGAAATAAACTTTGAAATTCAAGGCAAAACAATAACAGACATTTTCCATTTACTTAGGCAGAACCCAGCAACTTGTCAGTGAAGCAAGATATTACAATTAAACACTAAATTAAACGGTGGCATTGCTTTATTCCTGAAAGCTTGATAAAGCCACACTTATCTCATTGCTAAACACACCAGGGAGCTACAGAGGATAAAAATTTGGCCCAATCTCCCAACTAGAAGATAGGCAGCCCAGGATGATACAATGTGGATTTCATAGAACTTAAATATGAAAAAGTTCAGAGTCTAGGATGTCAAAATTTTGAAAAGTTGCCAAGTAAGATTACAATTTCTTAAATAAAAGACCTCTTGCCTATAGGCCAGCCATTGAGCGGAGTACCGCCATTATCACACAGCAGAGCACATATCACATGGGACATCGCTGGGCCTCAAGTAGATTGTGAGGTAGAAACCCTATTTGGTAAATGAGGAAACTGAGGCTCAGAGGGTAAAATGATGAACTGAAGGCAGAGGCACACTTTGTGATTTCTTGACTGACTCTGTGGTTTTTTTTTCCCCCATCAAGCTGTCTCACTGGAAGAGATGTCAAAACAAGGTCTGCAGTACATAACTAGCAGCCCTATAAAAAGAAACAATGATCCTTGAGCAACAAGTTTCTAAAGAATTCTCCTTCATTTCCCTCCTGCTTTGCTCTACAGGGCATACCTTTTGCCATGTATTGTGCTAATGGATCAAAGAAGGAAAGATCTGCAGTTATCCCTTGAGGTTTCCTGGTTCTATGAGTAACCTTTTAAAGCTTATGGGACTGACGTGTCACAAGTAGATTCTTCAGAGGATTTTTCCTAAAGCTTGATTCTATGTAAATATGGTATTTTGTCATCATGGAGTTGCTAGTAGCCCTTGCGAAACAATCTTTATTGAATTAGAAGTTTACATTTATTAATAAGAACCAATGGTCATAGGTAGAAGAATAAGCAAGAACAACTACATTCCCCTCCCTCGTTTTACAAACAGGAAGCTGCAGCTATTGCTCCCATACTTATGGCTTCCAAGTTGCTTTCAGATTCTGGAACTTGGATCTCCAGAACTGGGGGGAGGAAGAGGTGGTTCAGGAATGCAGCCATTTGCTGTTCTGCATAAATTTAGACCTGGGGAGTGATGTGGAGTCAGAAGGTGCTTTTGAAAATAGTAGGAGATCGAAACACAGTTAATAGGCCTGCCTACCCGCTATCAATTCATCAACCCACCCTCAGTTCTAGTTTGACCCATCCACAATATAATGTACACAGTGATTCAGAGCACAGCCTTTGGAGTCACTTATATCTGGGAACAAATTATGACCCTGTCACTTACCGGTGCTTTGATCACGGATAAATCACTTCATCTTTCTGTGTCTTCGTTTCCTAGTCTATAAAATGGGGATAAAAAGGCTTATTTATCAGAGTAGTTAGGATTTCAAATAACAAATCTAAAGTACTTATTCCACACTTGATATTAAATAAATATTGAATATAATTATTGTTACCTCTATGTTTTGTGATGCTTTTAAGTATGAACATATCCATATATTGGAACTCAATACAATCTCTAACAATGTGTAAATATATGTTTAGCAAAGATAAAATAGAGTTAAAGAAATACTATACACTTATTTGAGATTAATGAAATCGTATAATTTCTCTAGAGGAAATGACTCACAGTATGCCTCCTTCGGTAATGTATTATTAATGATAATTTCCTTGAAATACATTACTGAGTAGGTTCAGAAGAGAGTGAGAACGAGAATTTATCCAGTGCCGGCGCTTCAATTAATCACCTTCTGTTTCTGTAAATAGCCGTAAGTGAAAGAATCAAACTATTATGTTTTGTAGATGAATGATCAGCAAATGCTCAGAAACTCATCCGTCATGGTCTAGTTTTGCTGCCTGACAAGAATAATGAAGCCAACGTATTCTGAATTCATACAGTCTGGGATGCAGTCCACATAACGTACACATCTAACTAGGGTGGAACCAGGAGAGAGATTGAGAGCCTCCCCAGCTTGGCAGTGGGCAGAAGGCTTTATGATCTGTCCCTCCTGGATACAAGAGGTGAAAACCATACGCACAGGGTTCCAAGAAGAAGCTAATTGTGCAGCTTTTTCTTGCAATGGAGATGTTTTTCTCACCAGGAGTAGACCCTTTCAGACAAGTCTGTTCTTATTATTCACCATGCCAAAGATACTTCAAAAAGGCTGGGTTTAAGAGTTGGGGTTCTTCTGGTTTCTTTTGTAGTAGCAAATAAGAAACCTAACCCTTAATTATTTTATATATTGACTTTATATAAAACACAAGTATATAGGAAATATTTCAATTCTACATGGAGGTTTTTTTTTTAAGAGGGGGGAATAGAAGCATTATACTTTTTATTATGGTTATATTGAAGGTGATGGTAATGTGGTTTTCTATGGGCAGAGTTTTGTTTATTTAAATGAAGAATACCATGTACAAGAATCTAAAAGGATGTCTTACATACCTTAAAATAAAAGAAATGAAATCACAAAGATAAAAAGAAATAGGTTGGTATTTGTGAACACTGATATGGAGCAGGTCAGCAAAACAACAAATTTATTAGTAAATGTAGCTCCAGACTGTATTATGTTTCTGTGAAAACTAATATCAGCCCTGCATTTTAGTTCACGAACACCATGAACTAAAAAGTAGCCTACAATACAAAGTGAGTTGAGCTAATTCCCACATATTAAATGATGACAAAGCAAATGCATCAGAAAAAAATGGATCCAAAGGAAATAGCAAAACCCAGTAAATTTCAGTGACTTCTTATGTAAACAATATAGATTATACCCAGTATAGACAGCCACAGTAATTCTATTTAAAATGCCAGTTGTAGCTGGGACTTTTATCATGGCCACATTCTGCCAACCAGGGGATGCTTCTACAATATCGTTCTCTGCTCTAGTAAATTACACTTGTCAATTGATTTTCTATCTACATGTCCTATTTCTTTCTCCAAATGCACTTCTAAATTTTGATAATATTTAAATCTGTTTTAGAGTTAAGCGAGTAATTAAATAACTTAGGAAATAATTCCAGTGTGAGTTTTGATTTCTGGAAATTCAATAGAAATAAAAGAAACAGACTGAAAAATCCTTCTGCCATTGGGTATATGATCATTTGGTTTCAGAAAGATTCAATTTTTGCAATGAATTGACTCAGATGAGCTGAGTTGATTTTTCTAGAGCTCATTTTCCATAAAAGTCTGTAGCAACCTTACCAGCAGCAGAACATGAAGCTATTAAATAAAAAAAAAGAAGTAAAACACTTTTTTATTGTATATTTTATCACAAAGACACAAACACGAAGTATGCTATGTTGTGCCTCTGTGATAAATCTACAATAAAGTGTTTTACTGCTTTTTGTCTTCGCATCTTATGTCCTATAAATGTACTCAATAGAACTTTGAGAGCTTTGCTTTATCTCTCCCTCTCCCACCTTCCTCCTGACTTTTCCATGAAGAAGCCAAAAATTCTTGTTAAGCTCTCTAAATCTAATGAGCATTGGTTGCCACATGGCACAGCCCCAGGTGGCTCTAAGTGAATGGAGTTGTGTGGCAAGGAGTTATCACCTGACATCAAAGAGCCTGGGAAAATCCAAATGACAATATAGGAGTGCAGATCGACCTCATTCCGTCCAGATTTGATTTCTACGGATATATATGAGGAAGCCCGTTCTTTTTTTACTTAAACCATGTCTGACTTTCGATTTAGCAGGCTGGTTTTGTAAACAAAAATGAAATATTTTAAGTGGTATCTGATTCTCATTAACTCCTCAAAATTCAAAAACCCACACTTTTACCAAAATTCTCTGTTTTTCCTGACAATTCAGTTATCTGAATAAGTCTAGTATGAATCCATCTTCCTTTTTTCTGGATATAATTGGACAAATAGTTTGTGCACCCCGGGCTTACCTAGAGTGTCATATTTCTGAATAATGCTTTTTAAACCAGGCATAACAAGCCCATATTAAAGAACAAAGATTAATTTCCAACGTGGAGTCAATGACTGCATGGCCCTCCCATGAAAATCAGCTCAGAACATGCATAGAGAACCCCAGTCCCAGAGGTGGTAAGAAAGGTCATCTCCAGGCAAGCCAAGGACTTTACCAACTTTGGGAGAACTCACAGAGAAGAATTCATCCAAATTTATAGAAATCAGAAGCTAATGGAATGCCTTGGACATGGATTTCCAGCCTTTGGATAGAAGACTAAATAATATGGGCCTTTAATAGTCCAATATGAGATTCATTATGGAAATTTCCACTCAGAATTAATTCTCAGTAGATTCTCAGTGCGATACAGCTCCAGATTCGCAAAGCAAACTCGAGGAGGCCTACGTGTTTCAGTAACACTCTTGCTGTATCTTTATAGACAGTCAGGCTGAACATGAGACCAGCCTTTCTGTGGAAATCAAGAATAATCCTTGAAGAATATTTATAATCACCAGGGTTGGAAGAGAGACTCTCAAGAAAACTATTCCGATCTTGGAAATAAGCAAAAGAGGTTACTGACCATTGTGTCTATGCCGCCCCAGGCTTGACTTGCTATCATTGGGATTATTTTATGGTTCCATTAGGCCATAAGTTAACTTGTAGATTTTTACAGATAGAGATGATGATAATTTCTGGTCAATGAAACAGAAAACCCCAATGGTTCTGTTAATAGTCCTGTGAGATATTAATCACTTTTGACTCTAACTTGGTAATCTTATCCTAAATATATGTATAACTTCTTGAATGCCCTTAGGACCACTTTTAGCATCTTATTGGTTCACTCATTAATTAAATGAGTTAAATAAAATCTACATGTATGCATGAGAACCATGCTTTTGTCCTTTTGAAAATTGTAATTTAACATTTAAATACATTTAAAGTTGAATTTCACTAAATATAAGTCTTAAAACTATAAAAAGAATCTGGGCTCTCAATACAAAGATTTAGCTTTGAATCTAGGCACCAGCAATAAGTTTTATTTTTAATACATTTTTTTTAGAAGAATTTTAGATTTACAGAAAAGTTGTGAAGGTAGAACAAAGTCGCCATATACTCCACACAATTTTTCCTAGAGTTAACCCCTTACATTACCATGATACATTTGTTACAACTAAGGAACTAATGTTGGTATAATATTACCAACTAAACTCGAAACTTTATTCAGGTTTCACTAGTTTTTACTCAATGTCCTTTTTCTGCTCCAATATTCCATCCAAACTACCCCATTATATTTAGTCACCATGTCTCTTTAGCCTCCACTGCTCTGTGACAATTTCTCAGACTTTCCTTGTTTCTGACCTTGACAGTTTTGAGGAATCTTCATCAGTTATTTTGCAGAATGCATCTTAACTTGGGCATCTCTGATATTTTTCCCAGGATTATACTACAATTATGGGTTTTGAGGTGGATGACCACAGAAGTGCCAATCTCATCCTCTCATATCAAGGGTATATGCTATCAACATGATCTATCAGTGATGATGTTAAAACCTCAATCTCATAGCTGAGATAGTGCTTGTCAGTTTTCTCCACTGTACTGTTACTTTCCCCAACTTTCTAAACTCTTACTCTTTGGACCAGAGCACCATCCAATAGTGATAGGGGAGAGGGAAGATTTAGCTGAACTTCCTGTAGGAAAGAGTATCTACATATATAGTTGGAATTCTCTATATAGGAGATTTTCCTCTTCCCTTCCATTTATTTATGTATTTAATTGTCTATTTTTATTAGTATGGGCTTGTTAATATTTATTCTGTGCTCTGGGTTAAAGTCAATATTACATTATTTCATTGCTTAATTGCCCCACCTTTGGCCATTGGGAACTCTTTCAGATTGGTGCCTGTGTCCCTTTGAAATATCTCATCTTTCATTTTTTGAGTACAGCAAGTTTCTAACTGTGAACTTCTGGTTTTTCACCTGTAGTAGAGGGACAGTAGAGCTGAAGTTTCAATACTGTTATGAGGAATTATAACAAACAAGAATGATAATAATAATAGTTTCATTTACCTAGCGCTTATTATGAACCAGGGACTATTCTGAGTACTTAACAATATTAAGTCATTCTAAAAAAATTAATGTTCATCAAGTGCCTCGCCCAGTGTCTGTCACTTAACACATATTCAAAAAATGAGACTTCTCATCAAGGGTGACACAGATTTCAAGTAGGTTGCATCTAGTGTAGCGTAAAGAGGTGCCTTCGCTGGTGATTCATACCAGACAGCCACCTGCAAATGACACAGGGAAAGCAG
>NW_006494609.1:12444315-12471043 GCF_000325575.1 Pteropus alecto
ATTCAGCCTCCACTCAGAGGCCTGCCCTCTCATTGACAGTTTCGTTAGGTTATATGTCATTATTGGTGTAGTCAGCATCCTCCAGGCACCAGAGCAACTAACCTTGGTAACCTTGATGCGTTGGTCCTTATTAGGGATTTTGTGTCTGACTGCAAGTTCAGCCTGCAGCCCATAAGCATTTGGAAATAACAGTGGCTGAGTTAGGTGGCTTCTTCCTCCATCTTCCCCAAGACTTTCATTTTTAAGAGATGTTTTTCTTTGAGGCTTTTGTTTTAAGGAAATTTTTTACATTAGATGCTTTACAGCCAGAAACAGTATAAAAAAGAAATCTTCTTCTCAACACGAAAACTTTGTTGAATGGTGAAGGTGATTCCACCGATCTAGAGCAAACGCTCTCATTAAATCATCCATCATCTTTATAAGGGATGAAATTAGAAGACTCGGGACTAATAGGTGCAGGCATAGCCTCATTATTTAAGTAACAAATATTAACAAAGGTATTTATACCACCTAGTGTCTGAGGTGAATAAAATGAAAAATGAACAGGTCTGCTAAGCCCTATAAAATTCACCTAAAGCAATACATGCCTTTGGCAGAAAACTTAAAAGCAATGTACAGAAAGAGATAAAATTAAATTATTTGCTGTATTCCAATACAGAAGTAACAGCAAGGAGGCTGTCAAATCAGAAATGCTAGAGGCTCCCTTTGCTCAGGTGGAGCCTACAAAATTACACAGGGGATTTCAAAAGAAAACTCGGAGGTAACATGTGAACCAAAAATGATTTATTCTTTTCAATAAGCCCTTTGTAGATGAGGAAATAGGATTCAGGCCTGGTTTAGAATAAGAGTCTACAAAAAAACTCAGACCTTAGTTCTGCAAAATGAGGAAGATAATCATAGGAGAATGAGCAACAGAGAAGGCATTGAAGACTTAGAGACAAGAAAATACAGAGATTCCTTAGGACAACTCTCCTTACCTCCATTTTCCATCCCCAGCTCTGCTACTGGCTGCTACCTGCTCTGCCCTTGGCAACACATGCACCTGTAACAGGTCCGTTACAAAATAAAATATTAACCAATATCAGCATCTCTTTCTGCTACTACATTTTGAAAAAAAGAAAGCCCAGTAGTGTGTTTCTGGAACCTATCAAAAGAAGATTGTACAGCATCACTTTGGAGCAGGCAGGAAGGGACAAAGAAAGGAGGTCCTTTCATAGGAGACAAGGCCACTTTCAGACCAGTGGGAGGGTTGGAGCATCAGACAGTAGGGCTGAGGATGAGGAGTTTCATGACAGTGAAGAGCCAGGCCTCTCTTGCATGTTTTAACATAGCCCTCACTGGAATGCTTTCAGGGGCTGGAACAAAAGATGAAATCACTTGTGCAAATGTGTAGGGTGAGTTATTTCTATGTGGTCCTTACTCTCAACAATAGTAGCCAGAAATATAAGGAGCACTAATATAAAGGAAGAGCAATCTAGACAAGGATCCAGCAACAGCACTTGTTCTCAACACCTTATACGCCCGAGATTAGCACACCTCCCACACAGAAAGAAAGAATCCCAGTAATGACTGAGATTCACCACCAGCCTGGTGATAAGCGGCCAAGAGCAGAATAAAATTGATTTAGAGTAATAAAGAATGTGACATTTCTTGCACATTAGAGTTATGAACTGAAAAATCATAAGATAATCTTTATACAATATACTGTTTCACATTGGAATTATACAATTTACAACTTCCCATTTTCCTGGAGGCAGCCACCAGGGAAACAGGGAAGGAGAAAAGGGGCTCATGACTCTTCTCAGACACACCCGCCCGCCTTGCTCCCTTGAGGTTCAGCTCTCACTTGGGATGTGCATAGTGGAACTAAAGCAACTCAACTATATTCCTGATGGGAATGTGCTCCCAGCATCAGTGGTTGATGGCCAATTCCAATGCTAAAATGCATTCTAACAATGTTTATTCAGATGTCTCATTGTGCGTCTCCGGTGTGCCAGATGCTGTACCAGATAGTGACGTTACACAAGCACTCCCTAAGTGTTCGGTCCAGTGAGGGAGGCAGGTATTTAAACAAAGAACTCCAATCCGACATGTGCTAACTGTGCAACAGCAGCTTGATATACTGGGGAGAGATCAAGTTTCCATAGTCTGGCAGACTCGGCCTCAAGCCTTGTCTCCTCCACTCACCAGTTATGTGCTTTTAATTAAGTCTTTTAACTTACTTCTCTAGACTGTAGTTTCTGCATCTGTAAAATAATAACAATGCCTGCCTTATAGAGTCGTTGTGATGATTAAATAAAACAAAAGGGGTAGCTAATATTTACTAAATGATCATTAGGTATGAATCTAAGAATACATATTTCTATAATGTGTTTAAACCACATAATATCCTATGAGGTACTTATTACTATCGTCCTTGTTATACAAATGAGGAAACTGAGGCATAGAGAGATTAAGAGATTTGTCCAAGATCAAACAATTTGGTAAATAATAGAGCAATAAATATGAAAGACTTAATGTATTATGAAAAAATAATTGAAATAAATTGGAAGTGGTTTCATAGACATGTAAACAAAAATCTCATAATAAACCAAAGAAAAGAATAACTAGTCTACTAGGTAATTTGGAAAGGGATAACATTTGACCTGGGTCTTAAAGTGTGATTTTTTTAGGAGTTTACCAAATAAAGATAAAGAGGGGAGTAAATTTAAATAGATAGGAGTATTTACCAGTCAAGAGGTATGAAAAAGCCTGAACTAGAGTTGCAGATGAAGATCGAGAAGACCAAAGGGGCTGGGGTAGAGGACTTTCTAGATTAAGGAGGTAGAACTGAAAAGCCAGGATTTTTAACCTAAGTCAGTCTTACCTTATGTAACAGCCTAGGCTCTGTATGCACAGTGAGGGTTCTCTAGGCAATGGGTGGCCACTGGAGTCTTTGATCAATGGATAGATGAGAATACGTTGTTTTGTAGATGGATAACTAAGAAGAGGGGCATGACAGATAGAGGTAAAGAGGTGCTAGCAGTGACAGGAAGATCAATTAGGAGACTGTTTCGAAAATCAAGGTGGGTCGTGATGATGTCTTCAATGAATGCAGCAATAGTGGGCATGCAAAAGAAGCGACGGAGTAGAGAACTCATTGAGGTAGAACTGGAAGTACTTGGTAACAAATTGGATGCATCTATTTATTTATTCAACAAATAGTAGATGAGAACATCCTAAGTGCCAGATATTATGGATAGGCGAAATAACAGCATGGAAACCAATAATAGATGTGCCAGAAATGGAAAAAAAGAATATAGCCTTCTGACAAGGGAGACTGGCACAAGCTTTTAATACAGAAGGCAAAAATTGAAGGGAAGCATAGTTGGGAATGGAAGAGCTTGTTTGGGGATGTGTTTGACATGTCAGGTTGAGCCAAGACCAGATATATGAGTCTAAAACTGGGAAAACAGCTCAAATCCAATAATATAAATTCAGAAGTGATAGCATTTTCACAATCACATGACTTGAACATCTATTCAGTAATTTGGATTAGGCCGGGACTTGTTATCTCCATTTTGCAGGGTGTGCAGACTTTTCACGGCAATGCATCATCTTGGCATTGACATTCTTTTTGAAAAGGCAGAACCCATGATGTTCGGCACGGGGTGATGCTACCACAGAGATTCTTCTGTCAGGGAGAGCTAGAATCTCATGTTTCGTCCTTCTTCACCCCTCACATTCATGATAAGCCCTGGAGTAAACACACCTCAAATGGATGTCCATGGAAAATGAGTTTCTCCCAAATTTAACAATTCATTGCTTTCCCTATGGGTTTTGACATTTTAGATTTGTTTACTGGGCTCCCCTGGCCCCTCTGTATATAATTAGTACTATTATTATTACAAGGATGTTCTCTGATGAAATACGCTGTGTGTCTTGCTCTCCAGAATCCTGCAATGGAATCTGAGCTTGGTAAAGAGCAGTCAACAGATTTCCCAGGAAATTAAATGCCATTTACACTGAGAGCTGAGAAGTATGTTTGAATCTGACTCTGCCTTACCATGCTGACCCAGCGGAGTCACTTGCAAAATGTATTTCCCTGTCAAATATTCCCAGAGCCAACTGGTAGATGATGCATCCACAAAAAATGTTTGCTCACTCAAACTCTGCTGAGGGTTACAAATATACTTGTCAGCATCTTGTCACACATTCTGGGTCCCAGTGTAAACTCTTCACACAACAAACATACAAAACACCTATTACTTTCATAGCACTCCTCTATGTGTTGTGAGAAATAGTAATAATAATCTCTAATATTTATTGAACACATGTATCTGGGTACCAAACACCATGTCACACGATTCACTTACCGTATTTCCTTCAATTCTCACAATATCTTTTAATATTACTTATTTTCCAGCATTTAATAGTTTTATTTCTATATCTCCTTTACATAATATCTGGTATACACTAAATACTTGATCAATGATTTTGGAATATGTAGCGTAAATAAAAGAATAGAGTGAGGGTCACTCTTTTTTACAACAGAATATTTGTTGATCAATAATACTTTATTAATCTTCAGCCCAGAAAGAAGCTTATAATCAGATTGTAAATACAAACTAAGCACAAATGAAACTGCAAAACCTTTACGAAGCAATATAATCTATAAAGGAGTGTAGATGGACCATGAGATCAGGAGGAAAGGAGAGCTTGGAATTCGATAAGGACAATCAGAAAAAGTTGCATGGAGGAGAGATTCAAAAACAGCCAGATTTGTACAAAACCTCATGGAAGTGGGAAAAATTACCAGTGACCACAGTTGTCTTGTTTCTTGGCTAATGCTTACATCCCTGTGCCAGCATGCGCCCTAGAGATCAATAACTCCTTAACTGTTGTTCTCACATAATTGAAAAACTATAGGGGAACTTTTGGCCTACCTTTAAGGACGAGTCATAACTTGACAGCTCTATAGAGAGAACACTTGAATTTCTTCCAAAAATGCTAGTGCTGACACCCAGCTGCCCAGAGTAAGCCTTTCAGTAAAAACTCAATAACCTCTTTGCTATACTTCATGAAAGAGGAAAAGTGAACACTTTTTCTGACAGTTACTTAACCTCTTCACGCCAGAGTTCCTCATCAGTAAAACAGGAATGTCCTCTGTCTCTCAGAGGTATTGTGAGGAGAAACTCAAATCGCCAAACCTTCACAGCTTCCAAGTGGGAGCATTCCTGATTCTACAGTATCAGCCTCTGGAGACATTTAAGGTGATCTCCGAGATTAAAACATAGGATTATGTCCAATTCCATAAATTATAAAATCCATATTGAAGTTTCTCAACCTTGGCACCATTGATATTTTAGGTCAGTTAATTCTTTGTTGTGGAGGCTGCTCAAAGCATTGTAGAATTGTTAGCAGCATCCCTAGCTTCTACCTACTAGATGCCAGTAACATTCCCTCACTCACGACAATCAGTTGTCTCCAGACATTTCCAGATGTCCCCTGGGGGACAAAGTAGTCCTCAGTAGACAACAATTAATCTATATTAGTATAAAGTGAGATATGTGTTAGTCCTTTTTCTAGCTTTCACTGTAAATGGTAACATAGGGCATTTGGGAAAGCCACAATAAATAGAAGCAAAATGTTCAAATGAATGAATGGATGAATGAGTTACTTAGGGGAGGAGATGCTTCTATACGTAAACCGACTGAAAGTAGTTAGGACGTCATCCCACATTGCATGCTAGATGTCAAGAAAAACAAATACCACCGCTATCTTCAAAGAAAGAACTAAAATCCAATGGGGCACAGAGACAGGTCCAGGACAACCAAAAGCCAAGTCTAACTGTGATGACATGAGATAAGAATGCACGTTATTAGATTGTATAGTCTAATAGACCAATTAGACTCTACGTTCTCGTCCAAGTAGACACTATATAGCATTTATCTTTGTCATGTATATAGCAACTGACACTTAATAAATGTCTTATTTCTGATAAAGAAACATCAAGGAAGTTGTCCTAAGGGTTCATCTGAGGAGAGTGGAGCCAAAAGGAGTGTCCCAGTCAGAGAGAACAGCACTCGCAAAGGTGCGGAGGAGGAAACCTGCATACTTAGCTTTGGCTGCGAAATCCTATGCAGTCTGTGGCCCAGACACCTACAAAATCATAAAACTAGTGGATACCATTACTAAAGGACACTCTCTGTCTTCATATTTATGTAATTATCATTAATATTTAATTCAGCATAAAGAAGATAATCAATGCAATTTTGTTGAACAAAAAAAAAATGAATACACTGAACCCACAGGACTCTAGAATAAAGGATTCTACTCAAAGCACAGAGGAGGCACTTAGTTCAGCAGATAGTAAACTGGCAGTATTCCTTACCCATAAAAGGTAACAAAAGCTAAACTATAGATAATATTAATCAGTTCAAGACTAGGACAGCATGGTATTTGAGATCACTCTGAGCAAGATTTGAACCCCACTCTGCTACTTAGTAAGCATGTGACTGATCGTGGGCAAGTCATTTATCCTCTATAGGATGTTCTCTGCTCGTGTGTCAATGGGAGTGATTATACCTCCTTTAAAGATTGCTTTGAGAATTGTGGTAGCCATTTATTATTTTGTGTGTTCATTTCCTTCCTTCTTTTGGAGAACAAATCCCCCTCCCACCCTAAATGGAAGCTGTCATTTTCATAGCTCTTTACCGGCCTCACTGGCCATCATCTTCAGTCTAGGGAGGTGAACATAACCCAAGCTAGCCCCCAGGAACTTTGAAACAGGAAGTGTGAACATTTTATAACCATAAAGATGTGTCCCAACACCATTAACAACGGCTCCAAAGAATTTGAAATTATTATTATGATTGTTCATGAATAGTGTCTGGCACTAGGTCATATATTTTATATACATTTTTATTAACTCTCAAGGTACCAGAAGAGTAAGGGATTATTAGTGTCTCTGTTTTACAAATGAGGAAATTGAGAACAGAAAAACTGATTAATTTTCCTGACTTCATCCAGCTGCTAAGTGATAGAGCTGAGAACCCTTTCAGAATAAGGTGTGTATACCATCTCCATTTACTCCTAAATACTTCAGAGTGTATTTCCTAAGAATAGGGGTTCCATGGTACAATTCGTGATTTTTTAACACTGATACAATAATATTATATAATAATAGTGCATGTTCAAATTTTACCAACTGTCCCAATAATATCCTTCATAAAAAATTTTTGATTCAGCATCCATGCAAGAGTAAACATTACATTTAAGTTGTTCTTTTTTTGATCTCCTTTAGACAGAGAACATTTTTAAGTAGGTACATTTTTTAGGCCCAAGGCTAACTTACATGCCGCACCTAATTTCTGGCTGTGGCCACAGTTCCCACACTCTCAGCATGATCTTAGTCTTCATTTTTCACAGGGAAGGAAAATCTATAATCTCTCTCAAAAGCAGGACCTCGCTGCATCTTAGAAGTTACTGCCCCTGAGGAAGGAGGTGGCCAAGTGAACAGGCGATACACTAAGGCAGAAGCCAGGGTAGTTGGGAGACTAAGTACACACAGGAAGATTGAGCGAATAAATACATAAATATACTAAGGATAATGCAAAGTAGTTTTTCACTGTCAGAGAAAGGAGTTACAAATATGGGAAGGAAGAAAAACAATGAATTTTTGGGAGTCTTTGGAATTAAATACAAATTGAAGGTATTGGTGTGAACTATTCATGGTAATGATAGATGATAGATAGATAGATAGATAGATAGATAGATAGATAGATAGATAGATAGATAGATAGATAGAATGACAGATAATAGGCTTGTGCGTGTGCGTGTGTGTGTTTCCCACTGTATCTTCTATTAAAGCCCAGAAGTAATGACACCTTCATGGCAGTAAGCATACCACATGCCCGGATCATGATTTCTTAATATTATTCTCAACTTAAAGGAACCATGCCTCCTTAGAGAAATAGCTGATTCCAGGCCTGGGTCTGAGAAAGTACGAGATGAGCCTGGAATATCTAGTTGTCCAAAAAGTAAGAAAAAAATGCCAAAAAAAAAAAAAAAAAAAGGCTCAGAAGAACACAGAAGTCAGCTTGCAAAGGCTCTCATAGCCAATCTAAGACATTCTGAGATTAAAGATAAGAAACTAAAGTAACTATATCACATATTAAATAAAATAAAACTCCATGAGTCCTTACTGATATAAATAAATAAATAAATGAGTAAATAAATGAAGAGAACAGAATTTGCTCCAAGAAACAGCCAACTAAAACACATAAATAGATCGGACAAAACACCTGTTGGCATCCATAATAACAGTAAATGATGAATAATTCTTGCCTAAAGCAAGAAGCATTCGATGGATGCTAAAACTAGTGAATAAATGTTTAATACATTAAAATATATCTATATGGTGTCAAAGCATATCCCTGAAAAATACTCTTTAAACATAAAGGAGAAACAAGTAACTTTAGCCTGAAGAGACTCAACAGAAGCCATCTTCACCAGTAACCAAAGTTAACGCTCCCAGTAAGGAACAAAGTGGGATTGTGTGCCATATGATAGGAAGCTCTGAGAGGAACACAGCAACACTTTTGTGACTTTTTTGCCAAAAATGCAAACCTGAATTTAATTGTGAAGAAATCTCACACACTACCAAGTTGACACTGCACAAAATACTGTACTCTTAAAAAGTGAGGTCAGGAAGACCATAAAAGACAGAGGGGGAGATGTAAAAAGAGACGTGAAAACTATAGTGTGATTCCAAATTGGATCCTTTTTTAATAAAGGATTTGTTGGGACAATTAGTGACATTTGAATAAAGCCTATAAAATAAGATAGTTATAACGTATCAACATTAATTTTCAGAATTTGTTGCCTGTACTATGGTTTTAAAGTGAAATCTTCAATTTTTAGGAAATGTACATTAAAGTATTTAGGATTAATGGTGTACCATGTGTGTAACCATGTGTGTAACTTATTCTCCAGTGGTCCAGAAAAACTAAAGGGCGTGTGTGTGTGTGTGTGTGTGTGTGTGTGTGTGTGTGTGTGTGTGTGGAAGAACCCTAAACCTGTGCCTTGAATCCTACCTTCTTCTGCCTATTCAGTGGATTTTTACCTTCACCTGCCACTTCTCTGTTATCACTGACTTTCGCCGCATGGCAAAAGGTGAGCAGCAGGTGAGCTAGCAAAGCTTCATCTGTATTTGCAGCGGCTCCGCAACATTAGCATCACGGCTTCAGCTCCACCTCAGATCATCAGGCATTAGAGTCTCATAGGAGCACCAGTCCCTGGTGCCAAAAAGGTTGGGGACCACCAATTTAGAGAGAATGAGGGAGAGACTAACGAAGAAAATGTTAAAAATGTTAGTAATAATTGAGGAATCTCAGTATAGGATATGTGAAAGTAATCTTGCAAACTTTTTGGAAAGTTTATTTCTAATTTTTAAAAAATTGATGTTACTATTAATCAAAAATGGTGGCATATTTGTGAAATAAGACTACTCGATAAAGATTCCATGATTCTTACTACAGGTATCACATTTCTATCTGAATTACATAAAAGTTTCAGAATATCTCAAACAAATACATTATTAAAATAGCAAAAACAAATAAAAAGAAAAGCAGAGAGCATATTTAACTTCAAAATTTCCTTATTTGAAGACATGTGAGTTAAAGACAAAATTCTAAAAGACACTATGAAAGACAGTTGTATATAAATGGTCATTTTTTTCTAGCTAGCCATCATATTCTTAAGAATAAAAGTTAAAAGAAAAATGCATGCCAATGATTTTGACTTAGGATATTTTAAAAACCAAGTATATTATAGCAGAGATGATGGGAATGCAGAAAATTCATTAGAGACTAGGAAATAGCCATCTTTCCAGAAGCTTACCCAGTGACCAAACCCATCGGGGAATCCCAAGAAGGAAGACATCTTCTCCAAATAAAGCGGGCTTTCTCAAGCTCAGCACTATTGACATTTTGGAATGGATAATTCTCTTTCAGGGGTGCTGTCCTGTGCATTGCAGGATGTTTGGCAACCTGGCCTCTACCCTTAGCTCCAAACGCCAGTAGCACTCCTTAAGTCTTGTATATCAAAAATATCCCCAGACATTGTCAAAGGGACCCTGGATGAGGGGAGTCAAAATCCTCCCTGGTTAAGAACTCTTGGAATAACCCAACTAATTTTCTCCAATATATGGAAATTAACGCTCTCCCCTTTTGCTTCCCTAGAGGATTTTCCATTCCCACGTCCTGGAGTACTCTCCCTTGTGCTTTTGGAGCATTTTAGGTGTAATACAGGGGGAAAAAAATTAACTCAGAGAAAGAAAAGGTAAGAGGATCTGGCAAAGTTTCAGCTGAAGTCGCTACTAATAGTATCTTCTTATCAGAGTTTGAGCTACGAAATAAGGAAAAGGTCATGAATAATAATAATTACTGCCTGCATTTGAAAAGCATCAGACACCTTAGAAGTGATTTCCTGTGCACTGCTGACTCGAATTCTGAAAGCAATTTTATGAAAAAGGCTATTATTCCCTCTATTTTAAAGATGAGGGAAGTAAGGCGTCCCAAATTTTAAGTCATGTAGCCAATAAGAAACGCAACAAGGACTTGATCCAGATCTTTTTATTCCAAGTTCAGTGCTTTTCCCACAATGCTGAGCTGCCACGTGAGGCCAAAAAGAGTTATTAGTTTTATAGTAGGGGACGAAAATCCTAAACCAGTTCACGGAATTGAACTTGACAGAAAGCCTGGAAGTTCATGCTCTAGGACATTAACAATGCAGGCTGATTGCTTCCCTCAGCAGAAAGAGGTGACCTTGCAGAAATGAACGGAGCTGCTTTCCCAATGCTCCCTGAGACTGTCACCCACACCCTGACACACACGCACACACAGAATTGCAGTATCCCTTTCAGTCTTCATAACCGATGCTTTTTATTTTTTTCCTAGTTTCTCCTTTGATTGCTCCCATACAAACCTCTTCCCTTCCCCTCCAACACTGTTCTGATGTCTCATTTTATCAGAGAAGCTTATAGTTGACAATGGGGGTGGGGAGAAGTGGCAAGAGAGTACGTTCTAAAAGCTAGTGGGTGCCAATAGCTAGGATTAAATTATGTGCCCTCACCTCCTTTATGGTTTTTTTTCCCCTCCTTTGGTTTACCTCCATAGGATTTCTCAAAGCTGCCTTATAAAAATAAGTTGTCAACACTTAAGTTTGTGTGATGCTAAACTTACACCCTTAGCTCTCTGGTTACCAGTAATAATGAGAAAGGATATATACATATACGTGGATGTGTTTTGAGTTTGCCCAAGTGTGACAGAGGTTCTGTAATGCTTGGATGGGAGCCTTATTCCTGTCTGCATGGTTAATTCCTGCTTTCCAGTGGTATTTAGAAGATCTGTTTGGCTAAGGGTTTTATCTTCATGCAGTGGTATTTGAGCCTAACTGGCTGAGCTATCACTGCTTGTCAAAACTTCTCCCCGACTTCCTCTACCCTCAGATAAATCAAGTGATGTGATAAGCAAATGACGTGTTAACTGAGTCCCCCGCCCACAAATGTCCTTGTGAAAAATGGCAGGCAGTTTTCTCCAACTAAGAAAATAGGGTGCCAGCATTAAGAATGGATTTAACATGAACACATAGATTTGGGGAAGGTTAAATTACCATCAAACTCTCATCCTGGAGGAATTGCAGGGGATTTTTTTTCTTCTCAGTTCTTTGGAAGAGTATGTGATGATCTAAAAGAAACCCATTTAACAAAATAGAATGCAATTCAATAGTGATTCAAAGCAGATTTGGCCAATATAACATATGGAATAACTGGCTAAGCCAAATTGTGACTTTAAAGGAGATAATATTTATTGAGAAACATAGATCACGAAATTAGCAACATAGCACTGTGAAGAAAAACACCTATTATGACCTTGTCTAATTAACTAGAAATATAAAATTCACTAAGTGTCAAATTTATAAAAACTAGTTTTCCTTACTCCGTATTACATTCCCTCTCTCTGATAATAGGCCTTGTCCATTAGGAGGAACATGTGATCCAACCCTCGCCAATCAGAGGGTTCCATATCCTTAGCTAGAGTGATTGGTTCAAATTCAGCCAATCAGCGTTCTTCCTCCAAATCATTTGAATTAAATCTAGTGAGAAAGATCCCTAAACTGTGGAGCGCTAGAAACAAGAGATCTAGAGCAACTAACAAAACATTTTTCACATGGGAAAACTTATCGGCAATTCTCCACAGCCTTTCTTCTAATTTATGAGTCTCTATAATTATCCTTCTAAAATATCTTCCTATTTTCTACTTTGCCTAAGCTAAGTGTAAAGTTGGTAGCTGGGGTGGAAGAAATAGGGAGAAGTTGGTAAAAAGATACAAGGTTTCAGCTATAAGATGAATAAGGCCAGAGGATCTAATGAATAACACGGTGGCCCTAGCTGATAATACTATATTGCAGGATTGAAATTTGCTAAGAAACTAAAAGCGTTATCTTCAAAAAAAAAAAAAAAAAAGATAAATATGTGAGGTAATAGATATGTTAATGAACGGGTGAGGGCGACATTTCACAATATGTACATATATCAAATCACCATGATGTATACTTTAAATATCTTACAATTTTATGTCAATTATACCTGAATAAAGAGGAAATTTAAAAGAATCTCCTGCAGTATTTGTAAAAATTCATATTTGGGGACTTCACCTCAGATTTACTGAATCCAAATTCTTGGGAAGGAAGGAAGGAAGGAAGGAAGGAAGGAAGGAAGGAAGGAAGGAAGGAAGGAAGGAAGGAATGGAGGGAAGAAAAGGAAGTGAATTGGTTTGTCAGAGGCTTCCAAAAGAGAGTGACTCTGGAACAGCAACCCTTGCTACATTCAACTGTAGTCAATCTCTCATTGAAGTGCCTGAATGTCAGTTTTGCACCTTTTGTAAAACAGAGGATGAATTCAAGAGACTCAGAAAGGAATAGTAAATAGGATCACACAGCTGGAAACAATGGAGTGACAGCCATTAATTTGTAAAAGAGAAAACTGAGAGATGGAAGATTGTTTTCATATGACTTGAAAAATAGTGAACAACTGTTTTATTCATTATAAACATTTAAAGGGAGCATGATTCTAGGGGAGTAAATACTATTCTAAAATTTACGGATATACCTACAGGTAGTAGGTGGTTTAAAGCATGTTTGCAGATCAGTTCAGTGATTATCTGGGTTCAATGATTATCTCGCTTCATGCCAGATGCTGTGCTAGGTACTGGTGCACACGGGAGAAACAGACATTGTGCCTTCCCATCGGCATCAAAGCCACAAAATAAATCAGAATATTCTTTCCATGGCCAAGAAAGACAAGAAAGATAATTGGAAAGAAAAACTAAAGAGCTGAAGGAGTTTTTTACATAAAAAAATGAAAGTGTACCAGAAGCCTACTATGTGCCAGGCTTAGAGTGGTCCCCAAAAAAGTAAATATTGACCCAAAAGGATCATCTCTTAGAATCTGAAATTAATCTGAAGTAGACACAAGGAAGGAATAGGAAGGTTTGTGAACAGGCCGATAGAGGTGCATATACATTTGCCAACAAGTCTGTTTCTGTCTCAAAAACCCTAGAAACTAGAGCCAGATAACATGTGGGCCTATCGCCTGTTTCCTTCAAATCAGCATAAGCAGAACACTGTCAGTGCCCTGGAGAAGAAAGTTATCCCTTAAAGGGGTCACATTATACATAACATCTAAATATGTTGGATTAAATGTTGAAGTTATAATGCCCACAGGGAGACCTGTGCACAGTGTGGAGCGGGAACAAAGTGCCCTCCCACATCGGGGGGCCCCAGAGACCACCCTCGGTTTCCATGGTTTGCTAGATGGACCCACAGAACTCAGAAAAGCTGTTATACTCACAGTTATGGTTTATACAGCAGAAGAATACAGATTATCATCAGCAAAAGAAAAAGGTACAGAGGATGGAATCCAGGAGACACCAAGAAAATGGTCCACCACAAAAGACAGTCACCAAATGCAAGAGAGGGGAGAATTAACCCTCTAGAACTTGAAAAAAAAAAGGAGCAATTTAAGGAGGAAAGCAAAAAGTAGATACCAAAAAAAAAAAGTTGATTAAAGAGATAAGGAAGTAGAAGACAGAAGAAAATAATTGAAGGATATGAAAATTGCATACATTTGGCATAAAATCAAAGACCTGAAATGATCACTTTGAAATTAAAAAGTCAGACAACTGGATAAATGGCACGTTAGACAGCTGAACTGGACTGTATATTTTATCCTCGAAGACTTTTTTAAATCACCTCTGCTTTATAAACACAATCTTAGAAGCAAAAAGTTGCACTCACCTTGGTTGACCATTGGCTTCTCAATTATTTCATTAATCTGCCTGGTTTGCAGTTTCTATCCTAGAGCTCTTTGTTTCCCCCTCCTCCCCTTCCTGGGGAAGTAGGAGAGGGAATGAGCCATGGATCAGCCCTAAATGGTCAGTTCCCAGCAGGACCCGAGAAGGGAAGCGGGAGGAACCAGGCTTGCGAGGGGCAGGTCTGCTCCTCTGGAGAATGTGCTCCCAAGTACACTCCTAGAGTGTCAGACTCCCTGGTATTCACAAGTAAATGGAAAAACACCTTCCTCAACCAGCACTGATGGTTTTCTCTTCCACTGCTCAGCCTCCACCTGGGCAAATCGCCATGCGACAACTATTGTCTGAGAACAGCCTCATCTTATTGTCCTGGTCAAAAAGATGGACGCCAAGGTACTCACATTTTTGCATCGAGGAACACAGTGGTCTTGAAATTTGCCCAAATTGTCAAATCTTATAGAACTAACCCATGCCACATAGGTATGTTCCTACTTAAATGTAAAACACCAGGCAAAAAAAAAAAAAAAAAAGCTTGTGTCCAGAAACTCATTGCATACAAATTCCTATTTCTCTACCCACTCCTCCCACTCCTGGCCACCCTCCACCGCCCTCCCTCAGCTCCCCCACTCCCTCTGAAATCATTTCCATTTATATTAGTCTCTCCTAAGCCTTCCTTTGTAGGAGTACATAAATGTGAGAGCTAAACTAAATTGAATACGTCCCTTTAAGTAAAGTCATCTCATCCCGTAAAAGTCAGTGAAAAGTGACCCTCTTAGTCTCGCTCTCAGCCCCAGGGTGAAAGTGTCTGCTATTCAGTGGGGCTTTGTGGGGGCTTCTCTGGAAGGGGAGCTCTGGATGGTATTTTGGTGTACTACATGCTAACGCAGCATCTAACCGATCTCATCATTTCTAAATGTCAGCCTTATTATAATCCCTCTGACCCATTCCAAAGCTTATAGGTCACAGAACATTCTATCTGGCAGTGCTTTTTCTGTATATATTTTTTCAGTTTCTAAGAGTTAGCCATTTTCCCTTCCTGGCTCTCCTATATATACGGTGAATAAGGCATCAAGGAATTCAAGCGAATGATAAAAATATGTCTGCAGGGAAATAAATTTCTTTTTTTCTGAAATCAATCATGTGCTATTCACACAAGCAGAAGAAATAGCCTGAAATACCCCTTATCTCACCACCTCACTCCACTCAGGCATCCTGTGCAAACACTTAAAGGCCAGAGGCTTTCTCCCATGGTCTTCTTTCTCCCACAGAGGAAGGGAAGGGAGGCTGAGATATGTGGACGCACAGGCCAATGGACGTGCGTAGCCTGAAATGACAGGCTGGCAGTCGGAGCGGTAGATAGCCGGATGAGTTCGTTATCCTGGGCAGACAGTGCGCACAGCAGGCGGCTCCGTGGCAAGAAGATGAGTCCTCCTCCCAGCACTTCAGAATAGAAGTGGGAGCCTCTGTGATTCCCACCTCCCCATATGGCCTCGTCTTGGTCTTGGCGCCCTTGGTTTCCTGCTCTGTAGAGAACAAGGGTATTGCTGTAAATGGCATTTTCAAACCCTGTTTTAAAATAAAGAGCAGTGATTTGGCCCGGCCACAGCTCTTGACCACATTGTGGAAAGGGGAGACTTTGGGTGTCGGTGTGTTCTTCCCCGTGCCACACCAAGAAGGGCTCTGGGCCAGGCTGCCTGGGGACAAACCGGCTCTGCCATTTACTAGCTGAGTTACCTGGGAGAAATCCAGAGCCCTTCCAGCCTCAGGGATCATTCAGGGTTATTGCTGGGCTTAAACAAAATATGCATATGAGGATTTAACCCAGTGTTTAGCACCTTAGGGACTGTTATCAGTGTCAGATGGGAAAAGGGGCGAATTCTGACAAACCTGCTTCCAACCCCTAAAACAGTACATCGAAATTTTGGGAGTTCTTACTTGGGTCCAACCAGTGCCTGGCTCTGAGGACCTCATAAGATGTTAGAGGCTGAAATTTTCTTTTGTGTTATCTTTTGTGTGTGTTTTTTTTTTTTTAATGCAAAAACAGATTTATTTGTATGCACTACAATGAGGATTAGGATCCTAGATAAGGAAAGCAGTCTTCTGTCAAATGGAGAAGATAAAGATTCTTAAGTAGCTGACTTCAGGACCTGCTACAGTGGGAAGACTTGGAAGGGACAAACGAAGCAGCCAAGGCAGAGTCAAGCAAATTGCTGTTGACCTAACTGGATGACAAAAGCCTCAGGGTTACCCACACCTTAAGATAACTTTCACCTGATATTACTTGTGAAAAAATGTTGAGCCTAATTGTACCTTTTGTTTTATATCTATGATTCCCATTGATTTCTGAGAAAACAATATTTGCTTAAAAATAAAGACATATGATAGGAGGAAAAAACAACAAATTCTGCTCTTAGCTGAACTCACGCAATGACTACTGATAGACTCATTTTTAAGGTATTATATGAGAGGCGTTTAAAACTAAAAAGAATAAAATAGAGAAATCCGAAAGAATTACTCATTTTGCCTTGTATTATATAATCAATTAAAATTAAGAATAATTGCTATTTATCGAGTGCCTATCATAAACTGGGGACTGTGCTGAACACTGATCTGTAATCCCGAATCCTCACATAAGCCTATGAAGTAGGTACTGTGTTGCCTGTGTTAGAGAAACTCGGAGAAATTGCGTGACTTTCCCAAAGTCACACAGCTAGTCAGTGACACAGCCGAGCCTTGAATCCAAGTCTATCAGATCTTGAGTCCATTCTCTCTTTATTTCGCCTTCCTGTCCCTTAAGGAATCACCACTTAAGACAGCCTAGGGAACTGAGGTAGAATTTTAATAGCTTGCAGGCTTGTAGTAAAGCAAAACCAAAAATCAATGTGTTAGATAAAGGCGAGCCTTCATTCCATCACGCAGGTCAGCACAACTGCGTGGTCTTGGATGTTCACATGTGAACCCGCAGAAACTAAGCTCCGGGCCCGAACAGCACAATTGCAAATCTGGATAAGAACCCGGAGGCTTATGTTGAAAGAACTGGTTATCATCATCAGGCACCCCTTCCCAACCCCGCTCCCCCAGGGGTGAGATCGAGGGCAGATGATGGGGAGTAGGAGTCTGACAGCTCTTCCATTAGCTTGCTCTTCCCAGTCTCTACCCGCTATTACATCACATCCTATTCACATTATCAATCTCACTGTCTGAATGATCTTTCATTTATTTCAGAAGAGTATTTTGATTAACCCTCCATCCATTTAATAGCTTTTTAATCCCTACCCCTTTTCAGAGTCTTTTTACTTGAATGCTGTAACTGCTTTCTGCTGCACTCAGCTCCACCCAGCCTCTTAGCTGGCCCCAGATGCTGCTTGCTCCACAAAGACTGCTGTTTGCATCCAGCCCTTTCCCCAGTGCCCAGGAAACATGTCACAAACAACTTCACCAGCCTAGTGCCTCTATTTTGAATCACAGCCGTCCCTGCTTTTTAAAGTGCACTTAGGCTGATATTTACTGGGCAGCTTTGAGAGCCAGCAGAGCAAGGCACCCAACACTACCCAAAGTCAGGACCATTATCCCCACTTTGCACCAGTGAGGAAACTGACAGTTGAGGAGTTGCGTAGCTTGTCCAAAGTCACACAGCTCATAGAAGGCTGAGCTGAGAATTAAACTATGATCTAAGTCTTCTTCTAAGTACGCCACGCTGCTGTGAGTAGGGAGATAATGTCTATCGAGTAAGTAGAACAAGGAAGAGACTCCATGCATGGTGGTTTCCTGAATGAACTGTAACAGGAGATCCCTATGATCATCCACTCAAATGAGTTTTCTAGGGACAGAAGTAAATGATTAGGGTAAAGCATAACACCTCAGGGATCAGACTTCCGGAAATCAAACCTGGGTTCCGTACCACCTAATTGGTGAGCGGTGTGAGTTTGGGAAAGTTGGCTACCCAAAAGTAATTGTTTACTTATTTATTGAATGGCTCTCCCCACCAGAATATCAGTCCCCATCAAACAGGCATTTTGTCTGTTTTCTTGCCACACAGAACAAAGCCTAGCCCTGACTTGGTATTTAATAAATATTCATTGCTTGAGTGCAGACTTCTTTTCTGCTACTTTTCTCCCAAGGTAATTTTGTCAAACAGGTTTGTTTTACTATCTTTTTCTGCATTTCACCCCACTCCATCATCAACCCATCATCATAATCATCATCGTCATCAACATCAACATCAACAACATCATCATCATCATCATCATCATCATCCCTGCCAAGATTTTCTGGGTCTCTCAGAGTTTTAGTAACAGAAGGATTTTTGTTATTAGTCACATATCTGGTAAAATGTGTGGCTATAATAATAAAAGTATCAATAATATCCAACGCCTTCTCTAAACCAAGTGACAGTGCTTACTCTAAACCAAGTACGGTGTAAGAACTAAGCAGATAATTCTCACTACGGAAGTCCTCATTTTGCAGATGAACCAAGTAAGGCTTGAGAGCACAGGTAAATTGCCTGGGGTTGCAAGAGAAGAGCCAGGAATTATATCTGAAACTAATTGATTCTAGAGCCCAATCTCGACCATTAGACTACAGAGCTTGGCAGAATTAAAGTATGAGTGTAAATCTTTTATACAAAATACTGTGCTCTTTCCAAGACCTCATCTTGAATCATACATCATGCTCTAAATTCATGGGATGAGACTGCAGAATTTAGTACAATTCCCCTGGCTCTGAGACCAAAAGCATTTTGCTTTCTTTGCAAAGTGTGTGGACAGAGGAAGTGCCTATAAAGTAGCTGACTGCCTGCACTCGAGCTGTGCCGAAAACCTGAGTTCAGAGACAGAGCACGTGAGCACAGGGCAGTCCAAGCTGTGCCGAAAACCTGAGGACGGGGACAGTTCAGAGACAGAGCACGTGAGCACAGGGCAGTCCTTGTCAGCTGGCAGGTGCATGATGGCAGCTGCAGTGATTCTTGATGAGGAGTCAGAGGTCACAGGCTTCTTTTCAATTAGATCATTCCAGGCCTGCCAGCTTTTGGTATCACTGTAGTTCAGACACGCGCTGCCTATTTGTGGGCAAGATGCTACGGCATCCACACCAGGCATTTCCATCAGCCACCTCATGTGAGAGCAGATATTAACAACCCCCAAGCATCCTGTCACCTCGAAGGGGCCTCTGAGTGGACCACTGAACAGCTGGTGTAGTCCTGGCTGTGTAGCATGCAAGGGCAGGCAGGAGAATCTCTGAATGCACTATTATTATTCCCATAGTTTCAGCCTGGGGAGAAGATGTCAGCCCCTCAGTTCATTTCAGAAGAAGTAGTATTATATTGTACCACTTAGGATACCATTTCAGGTGCTAAAACAGAAGCCAAGATAATAGTGACCTTAACAGGACAGTTTATGCTTCTCTCAGAGCCCATACAGAGCAGTAGGGGGCTCCATAGTATAAAAGAACCAAATATCTTACATCTGGTATTAGGGCATCTTCAACATGTAGATTCTTTTTACTCATGGTCCAAGATGGCTGCTCCAGCTCCCTCCATCATGTTCAGATCCCAGCCAGCAGAAATGGAGAAGAGGGAAATTTGAAAAGAAGAACATGTCTATCTTTTTTTAAGCATCGACAAAGAAATAACACCCAGACCTTTGGCTCACATGCCATTGGGCAGAACTTAGTCAAGCAGCCCAAGTAGCCAGGGGAGATTAGAAAATAGTCTTGAGCTAGGTAGCCATGCGTTGGGTAAATCTTAGGAATTCTATTACTAAAGAAGAAGAAAAATAGATATTGGAAGAAACTAGCATTCTCTAAGATTCCCTTTTTGCCAACCATGTATCTATGCATATCCTTCCTCCCAGGCATAGAACACCTTCCCATCATTCCCAAGAGAAGCAACCCGAAGTTATACCCGGTTCCTGCATGAGGCTCGAACTTAGTAACTCTGGGTGGTGCACATTAGACCTCTCTCCATTAGCTCTGTTATGGATGCCTACAGTCTGAGCTAACTCTAAGTCACTGGCCCCATGGTTGAGTGAGGATGATAGCAACAAACAGAAAAAGGATGAGGGGAAATCACGGCAGCTCCTGGTTTATGGAGATTTTCACATCCTGCTGGGCAATGAAGCGAGTTCCTTGACTAGACTCTCTGGGAGCTCCCGGTTTTCTGGGAGAAACACCTGTGTTCATGATCCTCCACGGCTACATGTGACGTGCATACTGGAGAGTGTCCCTCTCTTAAGAGCTGCACAGTTTGCCATCTCTTTCCTAGCTTGCATATAAGAAAGTCTGGGGTTACCTTGGGGGATGAATAATCAGACTTTTGCAGATCCTCTTACCTCCTCTCTATGGTGCCATCTGATTTTGCAGTTGGGATGACTCCTATTGCTTGGCCAAGAGCATTTCTGGAGACACCTGAGAAAGGCTTGGGGCACTATGTCATCTCCCGCTATTGTTATTTCTTCAACCGCTTGAGTTCATGTCTTTGGTGGCCCTTCAAACAGCAGGAAGACTCATCCAATACATTTTACCATCCTGAGTTTTTTCAGCTGGAGTCACGTGCTCTGTTGGCATGAGACCTCCGTTATGAGATGTTACAGGTAAGTTCTACCAAATGCTTTTCTCATACGAAGTAGCACCAACGTTCTGACCTGCCATATCTATGTCTTTGCCACCCACTGCTAACTGTAAAGTAAATGCCTCACATTTTATGTATTATGGTAGTCCCCCACATCTAACTCCCAGTTCAGCTACCTCTAGAAAGAGCTAAAATAACAGTGGATTACACAAAACAGTTTATTTCTCTTTCTGGGACAGTCTGAGCATACATAGACTGGGACTGTAACAGCAGCTCTGAGCCATCAGGGACCCAGGCTCCTTCTGTCTAGATGCTTCAGATCCTCAATGGGTTGATCCTACTTTGTGGTCTAATATTACTGTCCCAGCTGCTGCTGCATTCCAGCCACCAGAAAGGGGAAGGACGTGGAGGGAACATGACCTTTATTGGGGAGTATAACACGAAATTGTCATGTTTCGCTTCTGCTCATACCCCATTAAGCCAGAATGAAGCCTCGTGGCCACCCCACCCTTAAGGGGAGCTAGGAAATGAGTCTTTAGTTAGATGGGCATGTATTCTAGGGTTCTATTACTAAAAGAATAGAAGGAAGGATAACAGAGAACTCGAAACTAGGAGAACCTGTAGTTTCTGCCACCAGCCTAGAAGGCTGTTTTCAGGACTAACTGCCTCTAAAACTGGATAAAGTTTAAGAAAGCTTTTGATTCAACTATCTAGCTATGTGCCTGGGAATTGAGGAAAAAAAGGCAGAGCAAAATAGAGCTGGTAAATTCGGTATTTGCAACTTACAGTCTTTCTCTCCATGAAAGTAGTTTGGAAATGAGTCAAACTCCACACGAAGAAAGCCCAAAATCCACAGCCAAAAATATATATAAGACAATTTCTTGGGAACACACTGATTTTCTAACACTAACAAATCTTGAAGGTAGAGATATCAATTCTGAGATAGTGACCAGCTGAAGGGATATATTCAGTGTGTTTCTTGAAAAAAGAAAAGAATGGGGCAGGGTAAATTCTGCTTCAATAAAAGTGAGAGTATCTTTATCATGTAAAAGTTGACAGAGATCATTAAAAAGTGAAAGCCGGAACCCAATATATTGATGATACCTCTAGAACTTGGCCTTCCAACCACAGGCTATATTCAGTGGAGTATGTTTTTTCTTGTCTCATGCAGTGAAATCCAATCTCATAGAAGTTTTTCTTTGCTCAAAGTGATAGATAAGCCTCCCAAAGTATAGTTTAAATCAATATTCTATTCCCCAAGTTAACTGAAACTGTGGGTTTATTTAATGAATAAATAGATATACATGCAACTTTATAAACACACAGCCATAATAAAAACACTGGGGAGGGCAACCCAAAACAGAACTATATTTTGAAAGATGCACTTGATTGCATTTCTAGTATTGAAATAAATAACATATGAACATATCCCACATCGCAAAACGAAATACCTTACACTGTCTGCTGGCAGGATGGCTTTATGAGTTAGCATGGAAACGGGAGACTGAGGAGGTTAAAAAGAAATTGACTCAAACAATAACAATAATAGCTAACATTTATTTGGTACTTAAAATGTGCCAAGGTCTACTCTAAGTGATATATACATAAACGTTCTGCAACTCAGTTGATCTCCTTAATAATTCTAATAGTGAGATACTATTGTATTTCCCATTTATGAATTTTTTTTAAAAAAGGCACAGAGAAGGTAAATAACTTGCCCAAGGTCACACAGCTGTTAAGCCTGGTAGAGCCAGGCTTCAGATCTGATCAGCTAAGCAAGAGACCTTCAACACTTTGCCACTCCACAGGTAGAATCTGGTTCCTAACAGAATTTACTGCTTAGCTCTTTGGATTAGTGGTAAATTAGAATAAATCGGAATACTTCTGTATTAAAGGATTTCTGTATGCAAAAGAATCTTGACCCTAGTGAGTCTACTATGTTCATCTTCCCTTACCTTTCCAAGTACCTCTGTCCTAAAACGATACCTTGATACGAAACAACGACTTTCAAATAAATTGCCTCAAGGCAACTGCAAACCCTAATCTTGACCAAATACTCCATTTCTCAAAACTCCTAAAATACAATTACGAATGCTTATCAATTACAGCAAGTCCCTAAGACATTCATTGTTGGCACTGAAACTGACTGGCTTGAAGTGTTCTGATACATCCCAAAGAAGCAGGGGGGACGATTACTAAATAACTTCCAGTAATATTCATACTATTGTTTTCTGTAATTTAAATGAGTCATATCCAAACTTCATATGAGCTCAAGGTCCCAGACATGAGACATGGTCATAATAGACAAGAACGGGGGTCAGAAAACTGTTTCAGTAAAGGAGCAGATGGCAATTCTGCCACTGAAGTTAGCACAAAAGTAGCCATAAACAAATGTAAAATGATTGAGTTCTAATAAAACTTTATTTACAAAAACAAGCATCAGGTTCTCCTTGGCCCATAGGCCAGCAGGTTGCAGACCCCTAGACAAGAGATTCACCAGATCTCTTCAAAGACACAAAATGTTACACAATCTTCATGTTGAGGAATTAGCTTATAAATAGCCAAAAGATGCTCCTTTATTGTTTCTAGTATAATCCTAATTCCCTCTAAGTGTGCTCAGCCTTGTCAGAAGAATTCAGTTTTTAGTTCAGAAAATTCTTTCATCATGCCATCAATAAGTGATGTGTTGCCAAGGAAATTATTGCTAGAGCATGCAATCTATCCCCGCCCCCTTAAAAAAAAACCTACTATATGCAAGGTGATCAAAGACCTTAAATGTTATTTTGTCAAGCTCCATGCCCTGCCAAAAGGTTCTACGAGTACTTGACTCACCTAAACATGGTGTATCTGTTAGAGTTTGTGTTTGGATGATAAGAACAGAGAATCAATGGAGAGAGTTGAGTTCCACCATTCTAATACACGGATTCCATCCCGAAGGACACAAGATAGATACAATATATGATTTCAGGTAGAAAGAAAAGGAAGAGCAAGGAGTGAAAAGATGTCTCCTCTAGCTGAGGGAACCCTTTGAAAGGGCTCCCATGTGAGTCCACATAAAGACTTCCACTTCAGCAAAAGAGACTGGGAACTGCAGCCTTTTCATTGGGCTCACTGCCACACTGGATAAAATTAGTGTATTTGAAGGAAGAAGGCAGAATAGTCATGGGATAGGCAATCGGCCATTTCTGCTCCATAAGTTTGACATAGAAATGAGTTCTTTCCTCTCTTTTTTTATGTTTTGTTTATTCCAGAAGCTAAAGTCAATTGAGTAAAGTGAAACTCCTCTTTCTATTTAGCATTACTGTCTACTTAGATTACACACAACTCTATTCCCACCAGCCCTTTTTAATTCTTTTTTACACTTACAAATTATAAAAGAGAACTCCCTCACAGGAGATGACGGCAGAACCAGTTGAAGGTAGGGCTCCTTTACTTTGGGTAAAAGTATTCTTTGAGAGTTGACTAGTCTTTGTTCTCCTTCCTCTCCATCCCCAGCCCTGAGATTCATTCTCTCTCTACACTATCTGCCTGCTCTGTGCCTGGAAAGCTAACTTATGTGCATTGCATGACTTGGCCTCCCTCTTCACTGGCTTCTGGGTGGGTTCAGCCAATGGAATGATCAAGCAGGACACTGGAGGGGAGAGACAAGAGAGGTTGGCCATTGTTCCTCTTTGTCCTATCCTTTCTTGTTTAGGGGAAGTTCTGATAGTAGCTGCAGCTATGACAATAGCTTCTGTGGGCAGCTGGCTTCCTATAGATCCAGTTTCCTCTGATTGCTCTTTGGGAGCTGAGGTGATAAGAACTTCTCAATATTGCTGGCCACTAAGTGCCTAGCTATCCACTGATGGTTCCCAAACCCTGGCTTCTCCCTTACAAATATTCTCTTCAATGGAAAGTCTTCTTAGAACTTTTTCCTGCCAGAACCCTAAGTGATACATCTTGCATCTGACTTGTGAGCCCGTTCTACCAAAGATGGAGGAAACTTTGACCTGACGATGGGAAAACTTGAGATTGCACCACCTGTATTCAAAGTCCTCAAGAGATGGTGTAAATCACAGCGATACTAATTGAAAGTAAGAGGGTGCCCTCCATACTCACAATGTAAAGCCATCATGCTGACCATCAGGATAATTAGTGACCTCAGTGCCATTCTGCCACCCCTAACGCTAACACCTGGCACACTTACCTCATTCTTCCAGGCCATGTGCAACATTATCTCATCTTTGAAGCCTTTGCTAACCACTTTCCCAGCCTCAGGGGGCCTTTTCCATGCCATATAAATCGCTTATGCTTATGAGAATGTCATATTTAGCTCTTGCCTAGACTATGTGATTCTGAGCAGCAGGAACCCTGTCTTGTACCCTTATGTTCACAGCACCTAACCCAGAGTCTGACACTCACCTCACTGAGAACATTAAGAAGCAATGTCATGGTGAGTCACAAGAATGAGCTAAAATGGTTCTGAAAGAGCCATTTCAAAAGGTGGATGCTGAATTGAATAACAATATGATTTTGAATCTTAATATTTTTGAGTCATGAGGAGGATGGTGGGACAAGTGACAGATCAGGAAATCTGGAAGGGAACAGATATTAAAGGAGGGGAAGTCTGACCGATTGGGTGTAACTTGGGGCAGGTAGGTACAACTGTGCAGGAGGCGTTTGGGGCCCAAAGATTGGCATTCAGAGAGACAGGACTGAAGAGGATCTACAAGGAGGCAATTAATGAAACCATGAGCAGGGAAAACGTTTCCAAGGACAAAAGCGAAGAACGGGCACAGATTCTTGGGTCGCCCCTGCCCTTGTTCCCCAGGTCAGCATTCAGTTTAACACGCCGGGTTAAACCCACAATCCTCATCAACATCAGCTCCATCAGATCAAAGACCCAGCTAATTTGCTAACACTATTAAATATATAAAGCCATCAGAAGTAATTTAATGCTTATCAGATATGCTTACTCCCTAATAAACCCTCACCTACCCCTTATTTCAGCCTAATGAGCAAAATGGATTCAGAAAATGAATATATAATGAAGATTCCTTCCATTTATTTCCATGAAAGAATTAGAAGGGGGTTTAGACAGAAAAGGGGATTGGCATTCAAGGGGGCATTTAGCTACTTCATTGATTTCTATTTCATTTTGGAGCATGTGACACACAGCTGAGGTTTGTCAACCTTTCATTAGTCTGAGTAATTCATCATAAATATCATATATTTAAGCTACAAATGCATTCCCACAAGTTAGCGCTCACTGAATTGTCCTTAATTTATAGAGAGAATCGCTGACTGCCAGCCAAATAAAAGCCAGTTAAATCTTCAGAGGGAGCCCTGTGGAAGGAAAGATCAGCACCATATAACCATCTGCCCAGGGGGCACTTGCCATCCTGTGCAATGATTCACCAGTCACAACCCTCGCCTGCTTTCCCTCAATCCATGAAAGTCTATCTCTCATCTGTTATTACTCCTCTGTCTTCCCTCACTCTGGTGAAGTGACAGCAAAGAATCCTGTAGCTGGAAGAGATGTTGGAAATTACCTGGTTTAAGCCCCCAAACCCTCACTTTTCAAGTGAAAACATTTATGAAATCTGTGTCTGCCACTGGGACATCCCCCATTCTCCCAGCATTCTGGGGTTACCTGTTCCTATAATATTTGGATAAAAAAATGACAAGCTCCTATGTCAGTGGGCAGTCTGTCCAGTGCCCTCCATGCGTTCTGCAGCCTCCCTGGAAATGCTCGCTCTAAGGTTCTGTACTCAGAGAAATAGGTCTTATTTGGGTTTCTCCTTCTATAGATGCCCCATTCATTCCCTAC
>NW_006494609.1:12471053-12498716 GCF_000325575.1 Pteropus alecto
TCCCTACACCAAGCCCACTGTGGACCATGGCGTCTTTTCTGTGACTGCCAAAGAACCTCTAACATAAAACTGCTCATGTCTTCATCTACTCACTAAGTACACATTAAGTTATCTAAGGGGTGCCAGACACTGTGCTGGGCACCAAGTTCACAGGGATGAGAAACACAGCCTTGGTCTCTGTCCTCATGGAACCCGCGGATGAAGGGCTGAGATAGCCACAAAACCAGGATGCACAGTAAGAATGTTCACATTATTAGAAATAATGGGAAGAACAAGCAAGAAAGAAAAAAAGGCAACACAGCACCAGCAGCCTCTCTAAGGCTGGGTAAAGAAATATCAGATATTTAGGTTGACAACTACCCCAGGCCAAGGGTGGGGGGCGGGGGTGAGGAGTGAGGGGTGGGAGGGCGTTAGGGGCATGTGGGGAGAGGACACTGAGGAGGAAGGAGTCAGAGAACTGAGAAGTGGCCCATGTGTCTGGAGCACAGTGAGGAAGGGAGTAGAGCACACACGGTGTGGTCGGGAAGGGCTGTAAGCAGGGCAGGACTTGAGATCATTTTATTTTTAAGATCCATCTGATGACTTAAAGGATCACGGAGTAGGTGGACATGGTACGGGGAAATTTGTACGTGCTGTTGACTTTTCCTTGAGGTTCGACTTATCTTAGGACGATGATGCTGCTCCACAGAACAAAAACTGAAGGAGGACTCACTCACCTCACTGAACTTCAGCCCCCGGCCACACCAACTATTCCTGGCTGAGTCCTCCCCAGGGCGGCCTCCATTTTCTCTTCTTTCTCCCTCCCCAAATCTTTCTCCTTCTCCGCTTCTCTAGCCCCCATCTCTGTTCTCTCAGACTTGCCTCAGACACTCAGATTTTTTCTTTTTACACTATAGAGGGATTCAACTCTCACCTCCTTCGCCTTCTCCTTCTCGACTCTGCCTTCAGGTGGAGGTTGACTCAACTCCCACACCCAAGGCAGCCCATCAGAATCTCCTCCCTAATGATTATTACCCCACGCACCTTATGTTTTTCTTATCTTTAGTCACACGATGCTGCCATACCAACCAATCATGAAATTCAGGGGCAAACAGGGTCTATAGCTCACACATCTGGGGTGTTCAGCTTGGTGTCTCTGCTTATCAAGGCTGAGCCTGCTCACATATCTGGAAGCTCTAGGGTGGCCTCTGCTGGAATAATTAAGAAATTTGGCTCCATGTGTCTGTCTCTCATCCTCCTAGGATAAGCGGGATGTGTCTTTTTCACAGTGATGGCAGAGGGCAAAAGAAAGCAGAAACACACAAGTACTTCTCACCCTCTGCTTGCATCAAATCTGGTAATATCCCATTGGTCACTTGTCAAAGCAGGCCACATGGCTGAGCCCAGTGTCAGAGGTAGGGGGACTACAAAATGACATGACGAAGGGTCTAGAAAGGGCAAAGGATTGGGGCTGTTAATGCACTTAACCTAACGTACTTTAGGCAGAAGGGAGCATGATCAGTTTGGGCGTTTTGTTTTTTCATTCCCATTTAATTGGAACCAAGTAGTTAAAGTGGCTTGTCCCAAAGCACACGCCTTAATAAGGACAGTCAAAGGCCAGAATTCAGACCTCTAGCCAATCCAGTGCTTTTCCCACACCACTATGTTACTCCCCTAAAAATCACCGACCACACAGACTCACATCTCCCTGTGCCCCCCGTAGACCTGGCATGAGATGGTTAAAAACCTGTTGACCGAGGCAAAGAATCACACAGCATACTATGAATAGAGAGAAATGCACATATAACTTTAAGTCTGTGCAACCACCTTGTCAGAGTATTTTAAATAACTCAGTAATTATAAATTGTAGTTGTTTACCTACTTTTGCTCTGAGCGATCATACTGCAGGCTTGAAAAAGCCGAAGTTGTCGCACCTACCCAGGATCCCCAAATGGATAACACTTTTACATTTTTGCTAAGTGCACATACATCTTTCCTATTTATGCTCAACAAATCAACGTAAGCCTATTTTTCTGCATTTCATGGTGAAAAAGCTCCTTTACTCTCCAATCTGTTTAAACATATGCACTGGAAGCTAGGAATCTGGCAAAAATTCTTTACAGATCTTACTCTTTTCTCTCTCTGCTGACTTTACTCTAAATCCGGGGCTTTCAAATGGGAGCAATGCCTGGAGACATTTATGATTGTCACATTTCGGGAGCTTGCTGGTGGCATGTAGTGCATAGAGGTCAAGGGTGCCACTAAACATCCTACAGTGCATAAGACAGCCCCCTGCAACAAAGAATTATTTAGTCCAAAACGTCAATAGTGTTGAGTTTGAGAAATCCTGCTTTAAATAAATATCAGTGCATGGATTGCCACCTCCAACAAATTGCAGACCTTTTTTCAAAAAAGTAATTTACTCTAGGAATATAGTGCTTGCTTAAACAACAGAGATGTTATTTTATTTACATAAACTGTAAATGTCAGTCCCAAATTTCATCATCCCTATGTCTAACTCATTTCTCTGCTTTGAGTCACACACTAGCCCCAGGAAGGCAGAAAGATTCAGGATGACTGAGAGGGGATATGTAGGTTCTGGGTGCTGGACAGACTTGATGTTGAACCCTGGTTGTGCCGATGACTAGTTGATTGACCTTGGTTAAATTTACTTATACATCCTCTGCAGCAGTTTCCCCTTTGGAAAAGTGGGAATATGGCCACCTATCTCACAAGGTTGTGGTGGAGATTAATTTAGACCATCTATATAAACTACATGGCCCAGAGTAAGAATTCAGTAATTGCCAGTTCCTACTCATTCCTATTAAAGCTTCTCTTAACTTTAAATCTGGAGCTTATACCCTGGTTCTTTGGGACTGGCCAGATTCTACTAAGAGCCAGCAAGAACTGAATACAAAAAAAAAAAATCTTCTGATGAGATTCCTAACTCACATTTTCCATCTCCAAGGGATATGGCTGGTTCAGATAGGGTTTACAGGAGCACCTGAACTGCACCCTGCCCACTCGTTACTAATAAGTTTTGGTGCTTTTATATTCAGATCATTTCCACATTAACCAGCTGAGAAGTTCAAGGGTCTTTTGTGGAGTAGCAGTCTCAAGAATGGTTAAATGCAAGCCTGAAAACAAGAAGCTGGAGGTAAATATATTCTAATGCGGCCACAGTGAAAAAGACTGAGAATACAATCCTCAGGCGGAAGTCACTGAGCTAATGTTGGTGAGTTTAGGTCAGAGTCAAGCTCACTCTTATTCCTCCTGGGGCCTCTTCAGCTTCAGTGGAAATATAAACATCCTTTTGCAAATGCATCCCCTCCAAAATTAGTCTCTTTCCAAATAGACTCACAGGTGAAGAGCTGATCAGGTATTGGTTATTTCCATTACAGGTGTTAAATTCAAAAGTCTCTTTCTTGAACTGGTGAGTATTGTGTTGTAATCACATTTATAATGTAAAATAAACTATTACATTAAAAAAAAAAAATTCCTTCCTTGGTTTTAGTAGGAATGTGTACTGTTGTAGGATTTCAGAGCTATTTGTAATGTTCTAATCATCTTTGCAAACTAATTTGAGATTTCCTTCAGGCAACTTGGCAAAATAAATTGCAATGTGATATGCACAAGCCCTCTGACACAGCAAATCCACTTCTAAGTATCTCTTTTGCTTAAATACTCATGAAGATATGCAAGGATATACCCACAAGAATATCCACGTATAGCATCATTTAAAACAAGGGAAAATTAGAGATAACTTAAATACCTGTTAGTACGTTAATACGGTTAAATACGTGATGGTCCATCCATTTAATGGAATACTAAACTAAAAAACAATGAGGCAGCTCTATGTGTAGACACACACTTGGAGGATAACTATAAAATATTGTTGTATCCATAAAAGCAAACTTTAGAGCAATATTTACAATATAATCCCATCTTTATTTTAAAAGAAAAGGTAAAGAGAATTGTGTCTATAAAAAAATCGAAGGAGACCATAAACCGGAATAAAATTTTAGCAGTGGCTAAAACTGATTTGAAGAAAAGAAGAGGTTGTAGAGATCAACTTTTTTCCTCTACTTCTTATTGTTCATTTTTCACAGTAATAATACATTATTTTATAATTTAAAATGATAACTGTTCCCTTAATTTTCACTTTATACACAAGTATACACATCACATACCCAAAATAGATAGTTTATAGATATAGTAATTAGACCTTTAATATGTCTTTAAAACAGCCAAAACTACATCAAGAAAACAAAAAACATTTTAAGAATTCCAGAAATTAAATGTTTTGAGAGAGGATATCTGGGGCTTACCTAATAGTTGGGAGAGCTTGGGAAGCAAAAGTCATAGAAACCACCACATGCAATCCCGGCCTGAAGCATTAAAGTTCTTAAGAGATCACTGAAAAGGTCCTAGAATTTCCCATATCCTCTGGGAATCTCTCACCAACTTTTCATCTATAGCAGCAAAGAGAGTTGTTGCAGAGTTCCTATATATTCCAATATCTGGCAGAAATTGTTATGGAAACAAAATGGCCTCTCATATTCTGCCTTGCATGTCTTCTACGAGTTCCTCTCACTTGCAGAACCATACAACAAAGGGAAATGTAATCCCCAGATTTCCTTATATGATATGGAAAAGATTTTGAGACGTGGTTGTGATGCTGAGTTTACAACAGATAACCCAATGAAATTTCTCACAGGAAAAAAAAAAAAAACCCTAAAATTTGCATGGAACAACAGAAGACCCCAAATAGCCAATGCAATCTTGAGAAAAAGAACAAAGCTGAAGGTATCATACTTTCTAATTTCGAACTATATTACAAAGTTATAGTAAACAAAACAGTATGGTACCGACATAAAAAACACATGTAGAGTAGACCAATGGAACAGAAATGAGATAACAGAATTTAACCCGTGTATATACAGTCAATTAATATTTGACAAAGAAACCAAGAATACTCAATGGGAACAGGATAGTCTCTCCAATAAATGGTGCTGGAAAAACTAGATGTTTGCATGCAGGAAAAGGAAATTGAACTATCTTAAACCATTCACGAAAATTAACTCAAATGGATTAAAGACTTAAATGTAAGACCTGAAATTGTAAAACATCTAGGAAAAAAAAAAAAACATAGAAAAAAATATCCTTTACATTGGTCTTGGCAATAATTTTTTTAAATATGACACCAAAAGCACAATAACAAAAATAAACAAGTGGGACTATTTCAAATTAGGAAGCTAAAGAAAAGAAAACCATCAACAAAACCACAGTAAAGAAAACCATCAACAAAATAAAAGGGCAACATATGGAATGGAAGAATATATTTGCAAACCATTTATCTGATAAGGAGTTCATATCCAAAATAGACAAGGACTAGTTTTCTGGAGGTTCCAGCCAAGATGGCAGAGTAGGTAAACAATATGCCTGCTTTCTCCCATGACCACGTTAAAATCACAACTGAAATATAGAACGACCAACCTAAAGAACCATCTGAAGACTAGCTGAACAGAACTCCTATAACTAAGGATACAAAGAAGCCACAACAAGACTGTTAGAGGGGCCTAGATGCAAAATGGTGGACCCTGCACCCGCAGATGATAGTTAAGCATCAGAACAGATATCTCGGCTGAGGAGGTCCTCCTGGAGGAGTGAGGGGCCCCAGCCACTTCAGGGCTCCCCAGCCCAGGGTTCCAGAGCCAGAAAGAGGAGACCCCACAAAATTCGGCTGTAAGAATCAGCGGGGATTATAACCATTGAGTGAGACAAAAAGCTGCTGCAAACCCAGACATCCCCACAAATAGCCGGCGCACAGACTCACTCGCTTACAGGCACTTACCCTGAGCTCCAGCGAAGGGACAGCAGCTCAAGAGGTTCCAGAGACATACAGGAAAAGACTGAGTGGTGTGGCTTCAGGGAGAGGCCTGGAGGGACAGCTCCATCGGCCTTGTGCTGAGCCTTTCTCCTGTGCAGACTGCAGGGGGGCGCCATCTTGCCTGTGTTGAGCCCTCTCCAACATGGCCAAATCTGAATCTGCATTGGCCTAATGAGATCTGCTTGCTCCATCCCAAGACTCCTTGAGACCCCGCCCCACCCTAATTGAGAACTGCTGGAGACATATTCATTGCTGGGAAACGAGCCTCACCTGGCCCTCTCAGCAGGCGGCTCTTTTAGTTGCAATCAAAACAGGCCTCCACTTGTGCACCTCCAGAGGCAATTCTGGTGGTGGGCCACCAGCCATGGCCCAAGCTCAGTATCTCTTGAACAAATCTCGGGGGTCTGCAGGCCTGAGTCAGGCAACGGCTAGACTCTGTGTGATCTGAGACTTTTGTGAATGGCCACAGGCTCAACATGGCACCAAATCTGAATCTGCACTAAGTGGGGAATGCTATGCACTCCACCCTGGTGACTTCCTGGGACCTCGCCTCACTCAACTCGTGTACTACCTAAGACTCCTTCAGCTGCTGAGCCTTACAGACAGCCAGTAGGCAGCCTCAGGCCTGGAGATGCCCTAGATCTTTTGCTAAGCTGCCCCAGGACCAATTCTAGTGGCAGCCAGCCTCGGTTCACTGCACAGCCTCTCCCAGTTGCCTCCAAGTTCAGTATAGGTGGCAACCAACCGCAGATCATTTTGTAGCTCATACCAGATAGCCCCTGGCAGTCACAGGCAGTGGCTGACCTTAGCCTCATGGAGGCCCTCCTAAGGGGCCCCAGAACCAACACACCTGGAGACTTGTGTCAGACCACAACAGAGCACCGCTTGATTAGTTCCACAAGCAGCACACCAAAACGATGGTCTCAACAGGCACAGGAGCCAGCTGGGGTGAATCCCACTCCATGGGGTCAGCCCCCAGACAGCAGCTCAACCCCCATGGGTGTAGCCAGTCCTCACAGCCAGTCAGCCTGAGGGTCAGTCCCACCCACTGACATGCCAACAGCATTCAAGCCTTAATGATAATAGGAGAATACACGAAACACACATAAGGGACACTCCTGGAGCAGCAGGTACAAGTGGCCAGGGATACTGTGCCATTGGGCCACACAGGGCACCTACTACATGAGGCCGCCCATTCAAGATTGAGAGATGTACCAAATCTCCCTAATACATAGAAACAAACACAGAGAGACAGCCAAAATGAGAAAATGAAGAAACATGTCCCAAATGAAAAAACAGGAGAAAACTCCAGAAAGAGAACTAAATTAAATGGAGGCAAGCAACCTACCAGATACAGAGTTCAAAACACTGGTTGTAAGTTTGCTCAATGAACATATAGAAAGTATAGATGATCTCAGTGAGAACTTCGACAAAAAGATAGTAAGCATAAAAAGGGACATACAAACCATAAAAAGAACCAGTCAGAAATGAATACAATAACTGAATTAAAGAATATATTAGGAAGAGTCAATAGTAGCTTAGATAAAGCAGAGAATCAAATCAGCAATTTGGAAGACAAGGTAGCAGAAAGCACCCAATCAGAACAGCAATAAGAAAAAGAATTTTTTAAAAAATTAGGAAAATTTAAGAACCTTTGGACAATATCAAGTGTAACAACATTCTCATCACAGGGGTACCAGAAGGAGATGAGAGAGAGCAAGCAACTGAGAACCTACTTGAAGAAATAATGATGGAAAACTTCCCTAATCTGGCTAAAGAAATAGATATACAAGCTCAGGAAGTGCAGAGTCTCAAACAAGATGAAACCAAACAGAATTAAAATCCCAAAAGTTAAAAATAAAGAGACACATCATAATTAAAATGCCAAAAGTTAAAAATAAAGAGAAAATCATAAAAGCAGCAAGAGAAAAGCAGCTCATTACTTACAAGGGAGCTCCCATAAGACTGTCAGCTGTTTTTTCAACAGAAAATTTGCAGGCCAGAGGGATTGGCACAAAATATTCAAAGTGATGAAAAGCAAACACCTACAACCGAGACTACTCTAATCAGCAAGGCTACTCTAATCAGTTAAAATCAAAGGTGAGATAAAGAGCTTCCCAGACAGGAAAAAGCTAAAGGAATTCATCACCACCAAGCCAGTATTACAAGAAATGATAAAGAGACTTCTTTAAGAAGAGGAAGGGGGAAAAAACATAATTGTGAATAATAAAATGACAATAACTATGTACCTATCAATAATCACTTTAAATGTAAATGGATTAAATGTTCCCATCAAAAGACATAAAGCAATGAATATATAAGAAAACAAGACCCATACATATGCTGTCTACAAGAGACCCACATCAGATCAAAAGACACACACAGATTGAAAGTAAAGGGATAGAAAGCCGATATTTCATGCAAATGGAAATATTTCAAAAACTCGGGTAGCAATACTTACATCAGACAAAATAGACTTTAAAACAAAGGCTGTAATAAGAGACAAAAAAGGGCATTACATAATGATAAAGGGATCAATCTAACAAGAGGACATAACCCTAGTAACCATTTATGCACCCAACAGAGGAGCACCCATATATATAAAGCAAATGTTGACCAACATAAAGGAAGAGATCAACAGTAATATAGTCATAGTAGAGGACTTTAACACCCACTGACACAAATAGAAAGATCTTCCAGACAGAAAATCAATGAGGACACAGTGGTCTTAAATAACACAATAGACCAGATGGATTTAATTGATAATTCACCCCAAAGCAGCAGAATATACATTCTTCTCAAGTGTGCATGGAACATTTTCCAAGATAGACCACATGTTAGGCCACAAAACCACTGATTACTACTAATGAAATAGAATCAGAAATCAAAAAACTCTCAACAAACAAAAGTACTGAACCAGATGGCTTCACAACTGAATTTTACCAATATTCAAAAATGAATTAACACCGATTCTTCTCAAATCATTCCAAAAATTTCAAGAGGAGGGAAAGCTCCCAAACTCATTTTACAAGGCCACCATTATCTTCATTCCAAAACCAGACAAAAACATACAAAAAAAAAAAAAGAAAATTATACACTGATAGCCATGATGAACACAGATGCAAAAACTCTCAACAAATATTAAACCGAATTCAGCAATACATTAAAAAGATCATATAACATGATGAAGTTCGATTTACTCCTGGGATGCAAGTTTGCTTCAATATCTGCAAATCGATTAATGTGATACACCACATTAACAAATTGAAAGATAAAAATCTTATGATCATATATAGAGATGCAGAAAAAGCAATTGACAAAATCCAGCATCCATTTACAATAAAAACTCTCAGCAAGTGAGAAGAGAGGGAACATACCTAACATAACAATGATCATCTAAGACAAACCCACGGCTGACATCATACTTAATGGGGAAAAGCTAAAAACATTTTCCTTAAGATCAGGAATGAGACAGGGATATTCACTTTCACCACTTTTATTCAATATAGCCATAGCAATCAGACTATAAAAAGAAATAAAAGGCATCCAGATAGGAAAGGAAAATGTAAATATGTCATTATTTGCAGATGACATGATATGAACCCCAAAGTTTAGAGAACCCTAAAGTTCCACCCAAAAACTGTTAGAACTAATAACTGAATTCAGCCAAGTAGCTGAATACAAAAATATTATTTAGAAATTTTTTTAAAAGTTGCATTTTTATATATCAATAATGAACAATCAGAAAGAGAAATTAAGAAAATAATCTCATTTACAACTGCATCAAAAACAATAAAATACCTAGGACTTTAACCAAGGAGCTAAAAGACCTGTTCTTAGAAAATTGTAAGTTGTTGAAGAAAGAAATTGAAGACAATACAAATAAATGGAAGCATATACCGAGCTCATGCATAGGTATGATTAATTAACATCGATAAAATGTCCATAACACCAAAAGCAATCTGTAGATTCAATGCAATCCCTATCAAAATACCAATGGCATTTTTCACAGACGTAGAACAAGTAATCCAAAAACTTATATGGACCCATAAAAGCCCCCGAATAGCCATGACCATCTTGAAAGAAGAACAGAGTTGCAGTTATCACACTACCTGATATCAAACTATACTGCAAGGCTATAGTAATTAAAACAACATGGCACTGGTATGAAGACAGACATATAGAACAATGGAACAAAATAGAAAGCCCAGAAATAAACCCACACCTATATCGTCATTTAATCTACGACGAAGGAGGCAAGAATATACAATGAAGTAAAGACAGTCTATTCAATAAATAGTGTCGGGAAAACTGGACAGATACATGCAAATAAATGAAATTGGGGCACTTTCTTACACAACATACAAGAATAAACTCAAAATAGATTAAAGACTTAAATGTAAGACCTGAAACCATAAAATTCCTAGAAGAAAACATAGGCAGTAAACTCTTCGATGTTGTCCTTAGTAATATTTTTTCTGCTATATCTTCTCAGGCAAGAGAAACAAAAGAAAAAATAAACAAATGGGACTACATCAAACTAAAAAAATTTTGCATAGCAAAGAAAACCATCAATAACAACAACAAAAAGACAACCTACTGAATGGTAGAAAACATTTGCCAATAATACATCTAATAAGTGGTTAATATCCAAAATTTATAAAGTACTCATACAAATCAACACCAAAAAAAAAAAATCCAATTTAAAAAAAAGGCAGAGGACCTGAATAGGTATTTCTCCAAAGAGGACATACAGATGGCCAATAGACATATGAAAATATTCTCAACATCACTAATCATCAGAGAAATGCAAATTAAAAACAATGAGATATCACCTCGCACCTGTCAGAATGACTATCATCAGTGAATCAAAAAACAAGTGTTGGTGAGGATGTGGAGAGAAAGGAACCCTCATGCACTGTTGGTGAATTTGCAAAATTGGTACAGCCACTATGGAAAACAGTTTGGAGGTTCTTCGAAAAATTAAAAATAGAACTAGCTTATTGACCCAGCAATTACACTTTTGGATTTATCAGAAGAAAACCAAAACACTAATTTAAAAATATATATGCACTCCGAGTTTCACTACAGCTCTATTTAAAATAGCTACGATATGGAAGCAACCTAAGTACCCATCAACAGAGGATCGGACAAACATGTGGTACACATAGACAATGTAATAGCACTCAGCCACAAAAAAAAAAATAAATAAATAAAAAATGAAATCTTACTATTTGCAATGACATGGGTGGACTTAGAACAGGGGTCCCAAACTCCCAGGCCATAGACCCATAGCAGTCCATGGCCTGTTAGGAACTGGAGTGCACAGCAGGAAGTGAGCAGCAGGTGACGGAGCAAAGCTTCATCTGTATCTGCAGCCGCTCCCCAGCGCTAGCATCACCACCTCAACTCCACTTCAGATCATCAGGCATTAGATTCTCACAGGAGCACCAGTCCCTGGTGTCAAAAAGGTTGGGGACTGCTGACCTAGAGAGTATTATGCTAAGTGAAATAAATCAGACAGAGAAAAACAATCACACCATATGATTTTGCTTATATGTGAAATCTAAATAACAAAATAAACAAACAAAATGAAAACAGACTGTTACAATGGTTATTAACGACACAAGAGATAACAAATACTGGTGAAGATGTGGAGAAAAGGGAACCCTTGGGCACCGTTGATGAGAACGGTGTAAATTGGTACAGTCATTATGGAAAATAGTATGGAAGCACCTCAGAAAATTAAAAATAGAGCTAATATACAATCTAGCAATCGTACTTCTGAGTATATATTCAGAGAAATGAAATCATTATGTCAAAGACGAAAAATAATCAAGCGCCGTCCACCCCTCTGTTTTCTCAGCAATCCTATGAAACACTTTTATCCATATTTAACTTCTGAATAAAAGCAGTAATAACGCTATACTTCTGCCTTTCAACTATTACTTGTAAAACTGAAGATAAATTCACGCTTTCCCCTAAAGAGAAGACACACATCCTAAATGTCAATTTATCCATCTCTGGGAATGTTTACTCCTTCTCTAGTTCAGTCACAATCCCTCTTATATTTGCTAGCTTAAAAACCAAAATCTGGGTTAAATACAATTAAGGCACTTTCCATTTGATAGTAGAGCAATGGGAAAAAGAAAAAAAGAATAACTAATTACAATTAATAATAATGCATATGAATATATCAAAGCAAGTATCAAACAGCTAAGAAAACATATGTAACCACCACAACCCTTGTTTCTACAAATGGTCACATGGTCATAGGTTTTGTAACTTACTTCTCTCATTGTCCATTTCATATTCCCTTTCCCCTCACTCAGCCCCTTAGCTAGTTATGTGCTTTACCTGTCAAAGTGGCTCAAGTCTCTATTCATGAAGGATCTGTGTCTATATTAGGTTACTATAGTTTTCTATTGACTTTCATTGACTTTATTTTTTAGAGCAGTTTTAGGTTCACAGCAAAACCTAGAGGAAGATACAAAATTTCCCATGTACCTCCCATCCCCACACATGCATAGCTTCCCTCATTATCAACAGTTTCCACCAGAGCAGTGTAAATTTGTTACAATTGATGAACCTAAATTGACACATCATCATCATCATCCAAAGTCCATAAACTTCATCACAGTTCATGCTTGGTGTTCCATTATAGGGTAGCAACCCTAGCTCCACTTGGTAATCAGAATCATCATCTTATCAAGTACAGGGTAGTAACCCTTTCTTGCCTGTTGGTTTAGTAGTACAAGTCTCCCAGAAGGCCAGGTGGCTGTCTTGGTTTCCAGTTCAATGGAACTCTTGTTATGTATCTAGGAAAAGAGACTTTTGAGAACAAAGACTACCAAAACAACGAGGCCAAGTTGCAAAAATAGAAGCAAAATTTTGTTATTGGACCATTAAGGGAAATGACGATAGAAGCCACATCTTCCCTTTGGCTCCCAGATCCATGCATTCTGCCTATGAGAGAAAGGACATTGTACATTATATATTACATATACTACATATCGGTTCAGAGCATATTCTGCGGAGGATATCACCTCAGTCTTGCAATATGTTTTCACCCACCAGCACTATAACGAGGATTCAGCTGGCCATTCTATTGCTATATTAGCCAAACTTCTTTGGAGCGATGAAGTGCATATAAGACCAATGACTTCCGTGGGTATGAACCCGTCGCTCTACTTTTTTCATTCTAAAGTGAGTTCTTGGTCAGAAGAGATGCTGTGTGGAATATCATCATAACAAAAAAGGCATTTCAAAAACCCACACATGGGAGTGCTGGCAGAAGCACTGTAGGGAGGACAGATTTCTGTCCTTTTCATGGCAAGCTTCCTGGAGCCATATCAGGAGTTCAGGTTTTTTTCTCCATTGTGGCAGGTCGAACACTCATGTTATGTCGCCCCCTGATTATTGAAAACCTCTTCAATAGCTATTCTTTGGCTAGCATTCACATGGGCACAAACACATTCATACTCTGTGCTCATTCTGAAAGGTCCATCCACATATCTCTTTCCCCAGACCCCCTTGTCACCAACGTTCCAACCTCATTTGTACCTAGTTCTTGACCACTAGCCAAACCATCAACTCACTGCCCAGGAATCGCTGTAGCTGGAAACCACTGGCCACCTCTCCTTGCAGGCAAAGTGAATAGCCAGGTGCATGGCTCAAAGCCTTGCCCACTTGGAAGAGTTTCTGCTCATGCTATTCTTGAGTGAGGCTCCAATGCTACAACCAGGAACTTTTGACTGGGGCTAACACATCATGCAGTTTGTCTTGCTAAAAGACACTCAATATTGTTCAAATATTCACAGAAGTATGCTCAAGGAAGGTAAACCCAATCTCATGGTAAGAATCATAATTGGTATAAACCCATTCTTATATGCTACTGATTAATTTAGGGAAGGCCACGTGACCTAGTTGGCCAGTGGGACCTGGCTGGAAGTCTAGGACTTTCAGAAGAGATTCTCTTCTCTTGATAAGGAGAAAGACATGGGGAAAATGTTTCTTTTATGTATCTCTTTGGATATCACAGTATAAAGCAGTGAATTATGGCTCTATGGCTGATAGCCATGAGAGGAAAGACAAGAGGGCCCATGTATCATTGAGGTGTGAACTAACCAGGTGAACAGATGCCTCCTTTCTTTATAAGTGGTATAATAATCCCCCATTTTTAAGTCAATTTAGTCAGATATTCTGTTGCAATTGAACTAAGACCAGTCTTAAAATAATATTTTACGTGTTTTAAAATAATATTTACATGTCCTATTACCTTTTCATAAGGGCTTTATATAAATTTATGGTTAGCAGCTTTGCATAATTTAAACACCTTTTTGAACAGTAGATATGGAAGAGTGGAGGAGATGAGGAACAAAAGCATATTCAGAGTGAATTTTGTTTCCCCAGGGATTAGGAAGAGTAGGAGGTCACCACTCCGTATCCCCAAACACTTTCTCTCTCTCTCCCTCCCTCTCCACTAGACTCTGGCAAGAATGGAGTTCTTTAGCTTCGGGACCAGATCACCACTCCATATCCCCAAACACTTTCTCTCTCTCTCCCTTCCTCCCTCTCCACTAGAATCTGGCAAGAATGGAGTTCTTTAGCTTCGGGACCAGGGTATAAGGCAAAGCTGAGGGCCAAAATGGAGAGAATGAACTGAGAAATGTGGGCAGAACCCTCGAAGGTGGTTCAGACCAGTCGGAGGTTTGGACTACACAAGAAAAAAAGCTTCAGTAGGAGCCCTGAGGCTCCACACAGCGCTAACAGGTTAAGCAAGGATACTTGGAAAGGCAGCTGTCAGATTCAGTAGCAATTCACCCTCTTGTGAACGTTACAGTCCACACATATGGAAGAGATAATAGATGAGGTCTGCTCCTGGGAATTCTATTTCTGCTCAGCTCCTATATCACATTCCCTGCAAACGAACTGATGAATACAGTTGTCCAGTTTATGAATTTATCCTTCTCAAATGAAATCAATATGTTTTTGCAAAGGACTTTGCTCCGCATTCGCGGGTGAACATTGTGTCCTGCTGGGCAGATGTGACAGGAGGAGCAGCAGCCGAGGGAACAGAGCAATCTCTGCTGCCATCTCCTGATGCTAGGAGTGAGGAACAGGGAGTGAAAGCAAGGAGTATGCACCAGCCCCTTTTCTCTAATGAATGAAGATGCCCTGGGGGAAAGGCTTGAACTGGAGGCACTATCTCCTTGGAAGTAATAGAAACAGATTTCTCACTCAGCCCCGTGGCACCTACCCATCCCCTTCCATCTGGACCCGTTGGCCCAACACAGGCTTGTCCCGGTTACAACAATTCTGAGTGAATCACCAGAAGCCAGATCTAGACTCGGTGCCACTGAGAAATGGTGCCCTCTCCAGGTGGTTTGCAACTTGAACTCAACAGGAATGGAAGCTTCACTTTCCTGTGGTTGGTAGGAAAAAGTAAGCGGGGGAAGGGCATGTGGCTCAGGTTCCCCAAAAGTGAGAGGAACAAGAGCCATTACAATCAGGATATTATTATTAATTCGTTCACAAACGCCCCTACAAGCTGTGAAATCTGGGGACGTGTATGTCATACCATGTTAAGTACTTCTCTAAATAAAACTTTTGTTCAACTGACCGTCTTTTCCTCCAAAAAGAAACCTTTCCAAAAGCTGAAAGTGTTCGCTCGTGAGAACGGTTTCCAGCTATTTTCCCATATGAAGTTTTCCTTTGCTTATTTCATTTCTCTCCTCTGCTCTGAATCGCTGGCACGTCTCATCTTTCCCAGTTAATAATGGCTTGGAAAAACCTATACACATTTTATTATTTCAATTTCAAACCATAAGGCAGGGCTTCCATTCCATTCACTGCTTTGAATTCTTTCTCTAACGCTAACATTTTCCTAGTCCTGAGTTACCTGAACGAGCGGAGCTCGGAGTTTTAGGCTATTGCTCCTCGATATGACATGGAGAGGGCCAGTGGTCTTCCAGGCTGCTTTCCAGATTCTTCTGCATTTATAGCCCTAATCACAGGCTGCTCGTTTCCACAGGGCACTGACCTGACCCACTCCTTCGATGCATGTCATTTGACTACTTTGATATAAAGCCTATGACTACGTCTCCCTTTTTTTGTCCCTTTCTCTTTCTCCCTCTTGGAGATATGTTTGGCCCTGTGTTCTTGGTCTCGGCAGAAGAATGAGGTGAAGCACCCCATGGACATCATGCCTTTTGTGTCCAAATCCTCAAGCCTAACAGTAGGAGGATAAGCGGAGGGATAGAAAAGACGTGTGGAAGAAATGTCAACAGATGGAGCTTTCCTCGAGAACGGGACAGGGAGAGGAGCAGGGGGAAGGGTGGGGTAGGAGATGGTGGGGTTTACACACTGCTTGCCGGCCCCAAAGGAGGAAGACCCTAGGTCCCAGAACAACACTGCCTTCACGATGTCTCTAGCAGACAAGAACACAGATGATGTCACCACACAGAAACCTCTGTGGAAAAATGACAAATGAACAGAAGTCCCTCCCCAGTACCATGGAACTATCTAAGCTCCCAGAACTTTCACATGAACTAGGGGGGATGAAAAAAAGTTCTCGTGTTAAGTGTCTCATGAGCTCGATGAGATGGGAGCTCGATATCGAAGGAGAGAAAGTAAAGGAAGCTCCATTTGCCATGCGTCCATGTTTATGGACCGGGTTCAGACCACGGCATTAGGTTCCAAGCATGGCATGTCCTTATGTGACCTCGGATAACTCACAGGGCCTCCTACTGCATCCCTTTTCTCATTGCTAAAAATAGGAGAGTGAAACCTTTTTTGTCTTCTTCACCACTCTGTCCACAGTGCTGACCACATAGGCTGGCATGTAGTGGATGGCTCCCAAAATGTTTGTTAAATGAGGCTTAACTTATTTAAATAAGTCTAAACGAGTGTCCTGGCCAATTTTACGTTGCTGTAAAAACTGAATGAAATAACACACATAAAATCATTTTGCACACTACAAAGCCCTTTACAAATGTAAGGAAGCAGCATTATCATTCTCCCTTTGATTTTTACCCTGCACCATTGGTAGTGAAAATTGATTACCTATTAAGAGCTGAGTGAGAAGGTTAGCCTTCATAATTTCATTTGGCTTGCATACAGAAAGCTCTGTTCCTGCTGTACCTTGAATAATCACAGGCAGATATTTGAGAGGCTGGCTCCCTACTTCTGCCCATTTCAGTCGAGGGTGCCAAATCCTTCTTCCAATATATTGGATCTGAGATCTGCAATGTCAGGTCTGATCAAGATAATGTCAAGCTGAAGGAAAGGAAGGTGGCTGTTATCTTTCTCCAAAGTTCCTGGTGACTGCGCTGTACTATATTAGCAAATAATTCTTATTAAATCCAAGTACATTAGAGCACCATGCTATTGTGGACCCTCTTAGTGGTTTCCTTCATGGCAGTCATTTGTTTCCATACATAATAAGCATAAATGGGGTAAAATGGACAGCAGAGAATATTAGGGGTGTGCCATTTGTCTTACTTGATGCTTGGAAGAGATGCCAAATGAATAACTAAATGAAATCAGAATATTCTCTGGATTTATGTAATTAAATTCCTAGAAACAGAATAAATAAATTTGAAGAGAATCCTGTGCATATTTGATGTAATCTTTTTCTTTTTCTATCAGGTGAAAATTATTTAAAGACATCCAAGAGTTGAAATGTAACTCATTACTTACTGGTCTACTCTTGAAGTTTAAAGTCAGTGGAATGTAATTTTATCACATATCTTGTATAAGAAACTGGTTTGCTTGCCAATCATTTAGGGCAATACAAAAATAAAATAAATAAAACACAATCGCTGAAGTCTGGCTGACAGGAGAAGGCATGAAAGCATGAGCACACAGACATAGACACACTTGTGTAATCTACAACAAGGAATATACCACAATTCTGCAATCAACAGTCTAACAGTTATGAAACATGTAAGGGCTATACAAAGATAGGAAGGAAAAATTTACTAGGGGCTTCGAGTTTAGAACAGTGGAGAAAAAGTGAAGACGAGCCTCAAGCAATGAAAATGGAGTGCCCTCATCTCACTAAAAAGATGAAGGAAGGTAAAATTTTGGGGACATCAATTGCATACAAGACTCTGCGATAAAGAGTATATATATATATGTTATCTCACTGAGACCTCACACCTACCACTGAGGTAGATTTTAGATGAGGAAACTGAGGCTCAGAAAAGTTAAGTGATTTACTCAGTATGACACGTCTATAAATATCACAGCCTAAATTCAAACCATGGGTGTATGATTCTAAAGTTCAAGTCCATGACTTTGGTATAAGACTCTAAGGAGAATGAGTTATAAAAGTGGTCAAATTCTTGTACTAAAGGAATTTTTTTTAATGACAAGAAGAATGTGTGTGTGTGTGTGTGTGTGTGTGTGTGTGTGTGTGTGTGTGTGTAAGTATAACATCAAGTGTAAAAAAAATTTCAGTTATTACAATTCTGGATATTCAGAATTTGGGAGGAGTGAGACACTGTTAAATGTGGTGTCAACCTTTCACTTACGGTAATTTCTTATTGCACTTCTATCGGAATTTTCACCTTCTTTACCTATGTTTAGACATACATTATTTAGACACTCTGAAAGGTATCATCTAAGGATAAGTAATGGAAACATCTAATTTGAATTCTATCTTTGTATTCTGACTTTCATTTGGGGCCATGAAAATCCACTACTGATTGCTGAGGTCACATGAAGTCTCAGTGTATTCCACTTTGACCCTGTAAAGCTTAGCCAACTTGCACTAATTCCGAGAACTAAATCTTAATTACTCTCAGTAACCTCTGGTTGGAAAGAGGCTCGGCTCATCTGAGTGGAATAGAGTCCAAGGGAGAGAAAGAGAATCCCCAGGTGGGTTGATAGAGGAAAAGGTACAGACAGGACAAGAACTGCCAGGACTTGGGGAGCAGAGGCGGCCCGCCAGACTCTGCTTCACACTCAGGAGCAGCAACAGGAAGTGTTAAGACTGAGTACACAGCCCTGGGCACAAGGACTACAGTGTAGAAAGGTCTATGGTATGGATTTTGAAGTCACCAAAACTGGCATAGGAGGGGACACATAGGAAGATAGATGATGTCACTTCAGAAGGTAATTTCCAACATAGAAAACTATGTTTAATTACCTCCCCGAAAGTTGGATCATTCATTATGCAATCAGATAAACATTCGTTAAGCATTTATTTTGTGTCAAAAGCTCTACTGGACTTTGAGACAAAAATAAATAAAAGAAAATCTTTGTTCTTAAAAAGCTTGGAATAGTTGGATCAGAGACAGACAATCTTGTTTTGAGGTGTTCAAGATGGGAAGCAGAGAACTAATTAGAAGATAATGACAGACTAGCCTAGCGGAACATAGATAGATAAAAATACTTATTTTTTTTTCTTTAAATTAGAGATAAAAATCACCTGTACTTCGTAAGTTATAGATATGGAAAACATTTTTTTTTAAAAAAAAGAATCGAAGTTGTCTCTCACAGATTTCTAGCTTGGAAAAAAAAACCAAGAGACAATAAATATTGCAGGTATGTATAAATCTATCCATTAAATAAATATTTATTAAATACTTCTTAAATGTCTGAGACCTTATATTTTTTTATTTAACTGAATCTATATAACATAATTTTTCAGACATTCAGGTATTGAGAAAGAACTCAAGGTACGATGTAACCGAACCCAAGATACAATGTAACCCAATTATTTTAAATAAAGAATAGAAAAGTAGGCCCAAATAATAATAATATTGAACATGTATAATATTTGTTAGAAGCTACATGCTTTACAGACATCCCCAACCTTTTTGGCACCAGGGACCCGTGCTTTTGTGAGAATCTAATGCCTGATGATCTGAGGCCAAGCTGAGGTGGTGATGCCAGCGCTGGGGAGCAGCTGCAAATACAGATGAAGCTTCGCTAGCTCACCTGTCGCTCACCTCCTGCTGTGCGGCCTGGTTCCTAACAGACCACAGACCCTACTGGTCTGCAGCCCCAGGGTTAGAGACAATGCTTTATAACTAATTCTTGGATAACCTTCCAAGGTGACTTTTAGCATCGTCATTTACAAATGAAGAAGCTAAGGCTGAGAGAGAGTAAACTGCCTTATTCACAGACTCACTCACAGCCAGGAAGTGGCAGAAGCCAGATTCAAACTTAGGCCTGTCCGACTGTAGATCCCATGTTGTCCCCACAGTCTTGCTGCCTCCAAAGAAGACAGGTCAGCATCCACAGGACCTTTCAGGAGCAGTGTTGGAACTAGCATTCCTTTTCAACTATCTTCTTTAGCCCATTGGCTCTCAAAATAAAGTAACATGTGATATATTTTATTCCGGACTCATGAATTGCGAAGTGATATGACCCACTGAGGACACTGTCCTCGCCATTATTTTGATTTTTTTGGTACAACCTCTGGTGTGCCAGACACACCTAGTTCTGGCTCACGAAGACTATTTACACCCACTTCTTCCCAAGTCTTTCTTCAGTGACGTCAGGATAGTAGCTTGGAATCAGCCATTGTTAGAGTACTTACACCCAAGCTTTGAGATAAGCTATAAATCAAAGCTTTTTTCAGTTTGTTTTGGGAGAAGCAGTTGTGAAACATTTACCAGCATGCCACTATGTGTAAACATTTATCAATACACATTTGATACACAAAAGTCTACCCAAGGGCTTTAAAATCACTTCCCTAATCTGAGTGAACTCAGCCTTGACTAGTATAAGATATTTTTATCACTTTTGATGTGACCTGTTGAATAAATAGAAAATGGTGTAGCATCAGCTGCTTTATACACAATGAAATTAAATTCGCTTACATTCAATTTTAAAATATAAATTATCGCAGGATTACTTTTTGTTACAGATTTTCCTTCCCGATCACATTTGTGAATTCATGTTTCTAAATCATAGTACATTTGAGAGTTTCTTTTCTTTAGGTAGATTTAAGAAGTTTGGGAGGGAGAATCTGCAATTATTTATTCATAACTGTGATTCCGGGATCTCCCTTTAACAGAGACTAACCCGTCAGCTCTTAGAATTACATGCACAATTATCATTACATATGACAATTATGTGTGATCATGTAGCTGGCACGATGTCTCAACTGCTGGGATTTAATGACTAGAATGGTTTTTTGAACAATATCGTTCTAAGGAAGGACAGATGCTTTACCTGGAAGCACATAGTTCATTGCTGGTGGCTGCATCACTTACAAGGAAATTATCTTTCAAAGCAACTCATGCTACAGAGGTATCTTCCCATACTTCAAGATGAAGAACTGAACTATAATTCTTCCTTTCACAGGGAAAAAAATGTGCGTTTTGATGAACTATGTAGGCACACATTAGCTCAGAATGGTAGATTCAAAGAAAGCATGAATATTAATTTGCAATATTTTGAGAGGGACATGTTTATGGCAATTGGATGATTACTTACTGGTAATTGTGTCATAATAATGTTAGTAGCTTCTATACAATCTCAAAAACAAATAACCCAGGGAGCTTAGCACTGCAATAACAGCAGCAGCCCTTCAAACACAAATCTTTGAAGACAAATACCTTAAAGAAAATTAAATGAGACCTTGCAGAGTTCTGAATCTCGTGAGTGCTGGCTCTCCCTAGATGAGCAGGTATCCAGAGCAGGCTGGTACTCGCTGAGCATTGCCAGAAACACAGTTTTGACCAAAACCCCAGCCAGGCTTGAATGCTGAAACTCACTGTTGATTTCCCCAGTCCTTACAGGGACGAGGAGGAAGTCAGAATGGAAAAATGCTGTGGTTTGGGCACAGTTTTTTAAAACCCTTAGGATATTTTAAATTGGGAAATTCAAAGCTGCACTTTCCAATTGCCATAAGTCATTCATGGGTGCAGGTGATTTTTTTTTAAATCCAAGAAAGTAGAAGTACAGCTGTTAAAACAATTTTTTTTTTTCCCAGAAAACAGCATATTGGTTGTGTTATAGGACCTTGGAAAGGAGCCCACACCCTGCCACCTTGCATTTGAAAGGACGGGTGTCATGAATCACAGGCACAGGACACAGGGACATGTGGGAGAGACTGGATTTTCATCATGAGTTGCGAATTTCCCAAACCATGCTTTAAAGAAGATGTATGTGACGTTGGGAGTGACCACTCACAGGGAACCTTCTAACCCTCTGTTTCACTTGTACGTGGATTCCACAAACGTGCATTTGTTATACATTAATACACATGATTACTATCGGTTCAAGCTACTAGCATTTAGTTCTCTTTGATCACGGAATTCCACAGCTATCTTTGCCATTCTTTTCTTTTAAGCGTATGGTGGGCACCCAGATTTACTACCTCCCTGTCTTAGTCTGGTTGGGCTGCCATAAAAAAAATACCACAGACTCGGTGGCTTAAACAATAGAAGTTTATTTTCTCACAGCTCTGGTGGCCGGAAGTCCAAGATCAAAGTGTAGGCAGGTTAGATTTCTCCCAAAGCTTCTCTCTTTGGCTTGCAGATGCCTGTCTCCTCTCTGTGGCCTCATGTGGCCTCTCCTCTGTGCTTATACATTCTCGATATCTTTTTCTCTTTTTATGAGGACACCAGTGATTTTGGATTAGGTCCCAATCCTTATGACTTCATTTCTCCTTAATTACCACTTTAAAGGCCCTGAAGGATAGCAGAATATGCCATCCCAAAACATGCCACTTTGGCAAAAGAATCACTTTGAGCTGAAGGCAACTAAGAAGCAGCAGATGCAAAGAAAGCTGTCCGCTCTCCCCTTGTTTGATTAAAAGCAGGACAGAAATTTACAAAAGTGTCTCTCCTTGCCTCTTTACCAGAAAGGATATAGGTTAATCCCCAGAGATAACTTCAGACCTTATCAATGGAGAAGGCATTTGCTTAAATCTGCATAATGCAACTTACTCTTATTTACCCTGGTTTCCTAGTAGCCTCCCCATGACCGGCCTCTCCACATCTTTCTTTCTTTTGTCTTTAGCTAAAGACATAAGTATTTAAGCCTCAATTCTAAGCCCCCTCAGAGAGTTACTCATTTTTCCCTGGATATCTCAGGTATACATAATTTATACACCTTAACAAATTTCTCTTTGCTTTTCACTTGCTAATCTGTCTTTTATCCTAGGTGTCTCAGTCTAGAATTCAGAAAGATAGAAGGAAAATTATTTTTCCTCCCCTACAGCCCTATCTTCAAATACAGTCACACTGGGGGTTAGGACCTTAACAGATGAATTTGGGGAGACACATTACAATTCACAATATTTCTTTTCTTCACTATAGAGGCAGGAGGAAAAATCAGATGATAGATGGTAGATAGATGAGGATAGATGATGATGATGATGATGATGATGATAGATAGATAGATAGATAGATAGATAGATAGATAGATAGATAGTCATGTGCCACTTAACGAAAGAGATAGGGGTAACTCTGAGAAATGCATTGAATGAGTTGTTAGACAATTTCATTGTAGTACAAACATCACAGAGTGCACTTACACAAACCTAGTCTGTATAGCTTGTTACACACCTAGGCTCTATGGTACAGCCTATTGCTCCTGGGCTACAAACCTGTACAGCATGTTACTGTACTGATTACTGTAGGCAATCACAACATAATGGTAAGTATTCGTATATCTAAACATACCTGAACATAAAAAAGATACATTGAATCTCCATTATAATCTTATCAGACCGCCATCCTATATGTGGTCTGTAGTTAAATGTCATTATGCCCACGTGACTGTATTTCACAGTGATAAATGGCATAATGTAAAATACCAGGGTTCAGAGTTAAAGAAAGAAGATTTCCAATTTGCCATCTACATGCTTGGCAATGTCTTGTATTGCCCATTGATGCCCAGTGATACCTGGTAATATAAATTGCAGTAGCTCTCTGAGACGGAGTTTTCTTACCTATAAAATATGAATCAATTAAGTCATGTATTCAATAAATATCAATTGAGTGCCTGCTATTTACCAGACACTGTTCTAGACCCTGGCGGGGAATGGCAGCGATCAAAATAAATGGAAATTCCTCTTCCCTGCCCCACCCCAACACACACACTCCTTGAGCTCATATTCTAGCCATGGAGAGAGAAGATAAACAGATAAAACATGCTGCATGGTGATGTAGAGAAGTAAAGCCAAGGAGGTAGACAAAGAGTGGGGGGAGGGTTATAATTTTAAATAGAGCAGCCAAAGAAGGGGGTCTCACTAGGAAGGAGACATGGGAGCAAAGGCCTCTCAGAGGTGAGGAAGTAACCCGCGGCAAGACATGGGGGAGAGCAGTCCAGGAAAAAGGACGGTGGGTGCTGAGTACCTGGTGTGTTTGAGAGGGAGCTAGAGGGTCAGTGTGGTGGCTAGTGAGGAGTCAGCCAGGGCCAGAGTAATAGGGCATGATGACAAAGAGGTAAAATTGTGTGTGTGTGTGTGTGTGTGTGGTTTTTCTTGTGGGGTCGGGGCGTGTGTACAGAATTCTTCGGCCATGATTTACCCTGAGATGAGGCACCAGGAGAGGGTGTGAATGGACTTTGCTTATTTGAGAATAGACTTGGGGGAGGGGCAACAAGGAAGAAGCAGGGAAAGCAGTTGGGGAGCCATTTCGACAGTGCAGTACAGAGGTAGCGGTGGAGACGGCAAGAGGCGGCCGGGCTCTGGGGTTTTGTAGGTAAAGCCAATGCAATTTCCCTAGTGGATTAGATGTGGGGGTGCGAGGGGAAGAGAAGCAAATAGGATACAAAGGAAAAGGTGGGAGGAAAAGTGGGGGGCAGGGGGGATGAAGATTTTTTTTCTGAAATGGGGAATAATAGAGGGAGGATCCAAGTTAGGTTTTGGACAAATTAGGTTTGAGGTGTGTCTATTAGACATCCTGGTGGAGAAGTGGAGCTGATACAACATCCCCCTTATAGAGTTGGTATAAGAATAATTGAAAGACATCATATGACAAACAGAAATCAATAGAAAGGCTAAAAGGCTAATATTAGCCAACGCTTATTGAGTGCCTTTGTGTCAAGTATTGTTCTAAGTGCTTTACATGTTCTATCTCATTTAATCCTCAAAACAACCCGATAAGAGGTATTACCATCTCCTTTTATTGATAAAGAAACTGAGGTTACATGCTTCCTGAGTCACATAGGTAAGTGGCAGTGTCTACACCCTTGATGCTCAGACTATATGGAATACGCTGAGATCATTGGGTAAGATGTCAAAACAGAAAACCTGTTCTCTCTATGAGCTGATCCTCCACACAGATCCCTTTGACACTGGTTTATTTTGTCCTTCAGAGGCATCCATATTTTCATAGAACAGGAAGCCAGTGTGGCTCCCATCCAACAGCAAACACTAAGCGGGAGCTACGCCTGCTTCTGTCTGTCCATTGTTACAACAGAACTCACATATTAAAGAAGCAGGAAAGCAAGAAAGAATGTGTAGGTGTGAGAGCACATCCTTGAAAGCCACCCAGACGTCTTCCATGCAAGCATGTTTTTAAGCTACTGGATTCGCATTAGGAGCCCAAGACTCCGAGGTGGGACACTGTGTCGCCTTCTCATGCTTCTCAGCTACAGGAGAGGGCCCAGCGGGAAGAGAGGGGTTGGCAGAGGCAATTTATCCTTGTCAGAGCATGAGGTCCCTCCCATCGTTCATTTTTCTACACAAAGATTCATTCACATTCATACACACGGAGGAGTCAGGGTAGAGGAGGGGACAAGGCATCCAGATTTGAGGCCCCCGAGCAGTAAGGCATTTCTGCTTCTCTCTTAGAAGCCACTAAATCTCCACACCCCCTATCTCACAAGGCAGCGGCCATGTTCACATGTACCTGTGCCATTGTGAAGCAACAGAACCTCTAAATCCAGCTCATTTTCAGCCAAAACAGGCCCTGGGGGGTATAGAGATTCTAAAACCTGATAAAGATAAAGACAAAGAGGGAAGAGAGGCCCCTTCCCCACAGGTAGCTGCAAGGTCAGCATCTTCCGAGACCCGAGAGCCAGCTTCCTGCAGGATCTTGTCAGAGCCACATCTCCGGCTCCATCCTACCTTTCCCAACCAAGAGTCACTGCTGGGTGAAGCTCTCTGGAGAAATGTCCCTTAGGTAATCTGACAAGGAGCCTGCAGACAAACCTGTGGCCACACTTGCCAGTGGCTTGAGCGAGGGCTTTAAAAACTCACAGGAGCCCTGAGCTGCTTCCTCGCAGCTAGTACTCAGGTACCCACGGGCTTTCTCGGGGTCACCTAGGCATCATTCTGGGGGACCCCAGCTGCTGCACGTGTAGGAGGTGTCTTTTGTTAACCTGTCCCAGATTCCATGGCTAACTTTCTGCACCAAATCCCAGCTTCTAGCATTCACAGAACACCAGGTGTGAGAGAGGTTGAATTTGGCACACGACCCAGGCCCACTGGGTACCCTGGGGGCTGAGTCCTTTACCCTCTTTGTCCTTCAGCTCATAAAAGGGACAACAAAGGGAACCAGAAATGACATTTGAGCTTAAGCTTTTCCCAGGGACATAATCACTGTCAAAAGATATATTTGGAAAACTGATTTGACTTTTTCCCTTTTCATTTTTCACCTGAATATCTCTGTGGAGGAAGAGAAGTCCACAGCACAAAAGCTGCATTTACAGAGCATTAACTTGGAGGCCAGATTGAAAGAGATGGAGAATTTTACAGTTAAGTATCAAACCACCATGGCATGAGAAGTGCCTCTGCCGTGGTTTTCAGTATGAATCACTCGAGTCCACTTTCCTAAAACTATGTCTTTCTGGATGACGTCTTTTTGTAGATTATTTGGGAGGTAATCCCAGTGAACAATGAAGAGAGAGAATGAGAAAGTGAAGCAGAAGAAGGAAGGTGGGAAGGGGGCCAATAACAGGGTGTGAGTCAAGATGAGTCAGCAGGCTGAGTCACCACAGTGGGGAGCTAGAGCTCAATCCTACTAGGGAATATGGGGGGCTGGTACAGAGCATGCACCCCAGAGATATCCAGATGAAGAGCTAAGAAGTGAAAAATAAAGACAGCCTGCCCATCATTACTCAGAGCCGCTTCTGAGGCAATGAGGCACCGCCCTTGCAGCTGGCCCCGCCCACTGGCTGAGCAGTTTCCAGGGGCCGGGTGGAAGCAAGGGCGAATGCTTGTGGCCATCAGTACCTGCGCCACGATGCAGTGAGTGCTGAGGGATTGAGTAGGGCCCCAAGAGAGATGGATCAATAGATATGCATTTGTTTGATTCTTTCTTTGCACAAAAGTTAACCAGCAATATACATTGTTCTGCAACTTGCTTCTTTTACTTTACAATAAATCTTGGAAATTGTTTCAAATTCAGCATAGGCAGACTTTCATTTTTTCAACTGCTATATCGTATTCTACTGTGTGAGTGAGTAAACCATAATTTATTCAGCCAGTTACACGTGGTTGGCCATTTAGTTTGTTTTTAGTCTTTCACTATTACACTACTTTGTTTTTAGTCTTTCACTATTCAGATTCTTTGTTCCTATGTATAAGTAAACCCAGAGAAGAAATTGCTGTGCGAATGGCTACTTCTAAGGATATGAAGAGGATGCAGACACTTGGTCCTACTGGCGATGCAAAGAGGGTCCATTTCCTGCTCCTTTACCATGCCTGTGGGCTCTCGAACTTGAGCTGCGTGTCTTCTGTTCTTTTGACCTTAGCAAGTCAGTTAAGAACGTAGGACGGTATGCATTAGACACTAGGCAGTCGTGATGCTAAGCTGAGTGTCAAGCCAGACTGAAGACAGAAACCATGTATAGGGAGATTCTGTGAGGGGGGGTGAAGA
>NW_006494609.1:12498761-12508103 GCF_000325575.1 Pteropus alecto
CACTTACACATACTCACACACACACACTTACGCTCACAAACACGCACACTTACAAACACACACATACACACACACACGCACACAAACCTGCCCTGCATGTGAGGGAGCAACCTGGACAAAAACCTTCTCACACATTTTAGACCCTGTGACTTTAATGGCCCTGGCATTGATAGCTACACATGGCATTATCCTTTTCCGTTGGATACCAGTTTTAATCAGCCTCATAGAAAGAGGTGTCCAGCACTGGCCTGTTACCAAGTCACATCCACAGGACAAAATGTCTCTTGTGCTCTTTTATAGAACATTCTCTTTCATGGGTGGTTTATCTATTATAAACTCACACACACACACACACACACACACACACACACACACACACACACAATGAAGCGGTTTTTGAAAAAGAAAAGTTTTCTATCTCATAGCACAGGTAAACTGCCTCGCCTATTCACCATGACTTATTAGAAATAAATGCCAGCTGTAATTTTGGAAGTACTAAGAACAGCTGTAATAGCGCACCCACTGGTAATCCGTCCTGCTCAACGCTGGCTGACAAGGATGAATTTTCTATTCTTATGAATCACCTTAATGCACTCGTAGAGGAGATTTGCAGCAGCGTTAGTACATTTGTAAGGCTGGCCTGCTGTAAAGCTTGCATTCCGGCTTTGAAATATTTATCATTTCTCTTCCTGTTTGTTCTGAAAACATTAGGTAGCAAACTTAGAGGTGAGTTCAGCGTCCTTCTCTCTCCTCGGTGCAGAAGACTCTGCCCGTGCACCACTGCTAACAGCAACCGATACACAACAAAACGAAGACTCGTGCATCCTCTTTGTAGCTGCCACAGAATTCCTCTGAGGAAGGGAAAGGTCTGTGCATGTGAATATACTGTGCTTAGTGAGACCTTGAAGTTCGGGGTCTGGGCAGAACTTCTCTTCTGAGACAAGGGAGGGGGTTTGTTGTGGATCCAGAGGGTGGAATATATGGAAATGTCACCAGAGACATGGGGAAAGCCTGAGACACCCTCCCAGGCCCACTCCGAAATCCCAGAGGGCTTGTGTCATTCATTTATATCACAAATATCTTTTGAGTGCCTACTATATGTTTCAGGCACCAACATAATAGTGGCAATGGTGTCTGGGTCAAGTTTCAGACCTTCTCTGGGGATTGGGATGACACAGATGTTAACATCTTGGCCTCAACACTTGCTGGTTTCGTGACAGTGGCAGGTGACATCACATTTATAAGTTTCTATCTTTTGATCACTGTGACATTAATAAAATGTCCCCTCACAGGGCTGTTCAGGGGTTAGTTGTGCCTATGAGCAGAGAGAAGCTGTTGGAGAGTTCTGATTAGGGCAGCATTCATCATAGTTAGATAACCAGGTAGCATCGTCAAGAATGGATCAGCCACAGGGAGCTATCCACATCAAGCATAGTCTAGTTCCTCTCAAGCCTAGAGAAATACCTGAAAATGGCCTATGTATTGATAAGTAAAATATTAGAAGCAGGCAAACCTGCAGTCAAATATTGCCTCTAGTGCTGTGTGTCCTTGGGCACTTACACAACCTCTCTGAGCTTCAGCATCATCAGATCCTCACCTGTAAAACAGGGACAATTACAGTACATATTGCATGGGTTTGTGGTGAAGATTAAATTAGATGAGGAATTTTACACGTGCACACACAACCAGTGCTTGCCACATAACAAAAATTCAGTAAATGTTAGCCACCATTATGAATGTGTCATACAAAAAGCCTTTCCTCCCAGCCATTCATTGCACTCTAAGAAATGCAACCAGTGCACACACAAAGGTACAAATACATTTGCTTTTTTATTGGGAAGCCGAGAGGAGAAAGAGCATCGCGCTAAGTCAGAGGAAGTGGTTTACAAGACCCGATTCTGGTGCGGACTAGCTCTGTCACATTGGCCATCATGGCTGTTGTTTTGCAAATGACTTTCCTTACTGACCTACAGTTGCAAGGTTCTGTAAGGTGAAGGTGTTTATAAAGGACACAGTGTGATTGAAATATAAGACAGTATGATTGTTTGGACAAGGCAGATGGATAGTGGACTTGTCAGGCAGACCTAGGTTTACTTTCCTGCTTTGCCACTCATGAGCTATGTGGCTCTGGGCTGGTCACATAACCCCTCTGTCGAACCTCTATCTCTATAAAACATAGATAATAATAGCTGCCTTGTTGATCTCACAAGGATGCTACATCTCAAACCTGAAAAACAAATCCCAAAGAGCTCTGTCATGTAAAAGGCCACATGGCTGTTAGTTAGGATTGTGATTCATCACAATTAGTATTTCTTTGGGCATCTATTCAGCCCACAACAAAAGGAAGAGCTGAGAGCTGAAGCCAAGGCAGCAGAAAAAGTGAGGAAAATATCAAGACAGCAGAGGTGATTTTTCAACCTGAGATCTGACAGGGCCCAGGCCAGCAGGATTTGGGACAGGAGGGTCTGCCTCTCTGTGGTGGGAAAGTGACCCCCAAGCTGACACTGTTGTTGGGGACTCTGGGAGAGCACAGAGCAGGGATCCTAAGTGCTGCTCCCCCACGGCCTCTTTCAAAGGCTGACATGTTAGCGCCCCACCTGCTTAGTGCAGAGGGGAGTCAGGCTCTGGAGGGCTGCTGCACAGGGCTGACATGCGCTCACTCCCGGATAAAAGTCCAGGACTATTTCGTTAAAGTCCCCGGGCACCTTTCCATCCCGAGTTAACTCATTATCTTCCATGAATAGTGCTGCCCTTAAGTCATGCTTCCGATGCTAATGCACAAACATCAATTATGCTGCATTCCCAACGTTTCTGTGAAGACTTTCAGCAACACCCCTAGTGAGAATGTAGAGGAGTAGAAAGGGGAAATCTCTGCAATTGACTGACTTCCAGAGTTTGGGCTCTGAAGTGAGCATTTAATTCACGTTAATTGCTGTGCATTCTTCACGCTTCTGATGTATGATCCCCTTGAAAAGAAATAAAGGAATGTCAGAAAGGGAAGTTCTCTTTTCAAGCGCCTTTCATCCTTTTTCTTTCTTGTAATGTTTATAGAACTAGAAGGTGGTGGGAAGGCAAAGGTCCATCCCATGGTCCAGACTCCACCACCCGTTTGTCACAGCAGGCTGCGAAGAACCTCCAAGGAGTCCCACTTTTACAACGATTTTCAGTGTCGAAGAGAAAGCAAAGGGCCTGAAAGCCAACTATCACTATCTAAAAATGATGGTTATTACTCACCTCTGTTTGCTGTAGCCGTTATCTTTTTCATGCTCCCAAAATACCCTGTTGAGTAAATATTTAGTGTCTTCCTACTGGGGTCCCCCCTCCTTCTGTCCATTCTCCCTGCCAGCTGGGGGAGGGGCATCCGCCCCTTCCCTGTATGTCACAAATCCTGTATTAAAAGAGGAAATAAAGTGTTACCCCACTTGCAACCCTCAAATCGCAGAGAGGCTGCAGCTTCAGCTCAGCCCTAACAAAGGTGATTGGCCCTGGCACAAGGCCGTGGCTCCTGGACAACCCTGTCTGCACGTGCCCAAGTGTCCAAGTTCCTTTTCCGTCCCCTCCACAGCCACAGCCTTCCTTTCCCACATCACCCTCGGGGGAGCGGAGCAAACCCTTCTTCAAAACAATACTGGTCCCACAGATTTTGTCCCAATTCAGAATTTGCACTACAGCTTATCAGGGAAAGGGTTTTAGTTCTAGGACTTAGGGAGCTTGTGTGAGATGATTAATCCCTTCAAATCCAATACTCACTGAAGAGCAAGAATCAGCGCTGTGGAGACTGAATCGCCGCCCCGTCTTTTCCCCAAACCCCCTAGAGATCTGATCTGAGAAGCTCTACCTCTCTCTGCCACAGTCCATGGGCCAGAAGCAAAGGCAGAGGCTGCAACCCCAAGTCAATGGGCTACACAGACGGTAACAGGTCACTTCATCTAGTGCGGCTGCCTCAATTTGTGCCTCACAATTGAGGAAATGTGTCACCTCGGCCTTTCTCCACAGATGCCATTATCCTAAATACCTAGGAAGATGCTTAAATAAAAGGGGAGACTTTGCCTGCCATCTGGACACAAGATCGGGTAAGGAGCACCTTAAAACACACCCGCACCGCTTTGCCAGGTCTCTGGAACAACTTATAAACTGTTGCTCCTGCAAAGAAAGCCAAATCCACTTTTGTCACATAAATCCCACAGCATTTAAACAGAATCTCAGTGGCAGTTTACAATTTTAATGAATTTGCACTTGTTTTCAACATCAAATACCTCTTTTTTTTTGTATTTCCTAATTATAAAAAATGATACATACTTGTAGAAACCAATTTAAACAGTACAGCTGTGAATAATGCAGAAAGAACATTCTCCAAAATCCTCCACCTCCACAGATAACTTTAGAGCACATGTTTTGGTATATATCCTTCCGGAATTTTCTCTATGCATATACATAGTTTTTAAATAAAATAAGAAGATTGTATATTGTAGCTTTTTAAAATGAGATATAATTGACGTAACATTACACTTTTCTTCGATTGTAGTGAACACTTTGAAACAATCTAAATGTCCATCGGTAAGAAAATAGTAAATTAAATTATAGGACATCTGTACAGTGGAATACTTTGCAGCTACTAAGAGGAAGAGATAGATCCATATCCACTGACAATGAAAGATGTCTACAGCATATTGTTAAGCGAGAAAAGTTGTAGAACAATAAACAGCATTCCAAAGCTTAAACATTTGTCTGATTATTTTACCTCATTTTTCATTACTTATATTCGAGTGAATATGCAACTGCTAGATCAGAATGTAGGAGGGCCAGGGTGCCCGTTCTCTGGGAAGTATCTCTGCCATTCAGGGGGCCACTTCCTGCAGGCCAGCTCTGGCCCACCCGCACTCTCCAGTGAAACTCTTGGCTACTATGAGGTTGGCGCCGTGGACCAGCTCCAGGGCGCACGTGAGCTCCGCCTACAAACCAGCTCAGGCTTGAACCCTCTGGCAAATTTTTTCCACCATCACAGTCACTGACAGACATGCAAATTCTATCCTACGTGGTGGAAGTTCAATTGACTTTACTTACTCCCTCAGTGAAAAAAAAAGTTTGGGCTCCATTTGCATGTTTGTGTCAATATTCTTTACTCTATACATATTTGTGCTGTAGGACTTCATTTTTGAACCAGTTATAACACCTGCCTGGTTTTCTAAGTTAAATAAACTCTCTAGCTCATATTTATTTTTATATCTGTATGGCAGTCACAAGTTTTTTAGTTTTCTGAAAGTCCTTTTTAACAATGGCAAGAAAGTATGACCAGCTATTAATTTCTTATTTCTGCTATAACAAATTAGCACAAACTTAGTGACTTACAAAAGCAGACATCCAAAATGAGTCTCGTCAGCTGAAATCAAGATGTCTGCAGGACTGGTTCTTTGTGGAGGCTCCAGGAAAGGATCTGGTCCTTGTCTGGTCCAGCTCCCGAAGGCTGCTGGCATCCCTTGGCTTATGGTAGCATCATTATAATCTTTGCTTCCATCATCACATTGCTCTCACCTCTCTGAATCCTTCAGCAACCTCCTTAAAATGACTATTGTGATTATGATAAACTCACGCGACTGATTCTGCATAATCTCCCCATCTCAAGTCCTTAATCACAAAGGCCCTTTTGCCATATCAACTAACATACACATAATGGGGGGACTATTATTCAGCCTCTCATGTCAAGGAAAAGCAGAAAAAGCAGAAACTAGGGGGAGGGGAGGAAATATAATGAGTTAAAATCATCTAAGGCTCTTCTTCAAAGGTTTTAAAAGAGCTGTGAATAAAAGAATTATCAAATTATAATAAGACCTCTGTATGTGAAATACGACGCGGCAGTTATAACAAAGGAATTAGGTCATCAAGTATTGATATATATTATATTACATGACAAGGAAAGATTTTCATGATACAGTAAATGAAAAAAACAGTGGAATTTATTTGCATACATTAAGAAAGAATACTGTGTGCGTGTGCGTGTGTGTGTGTGTCTGTGTGTGTGTGTGAGTAGGTGGGCTCTAGATATACAACAAACAGACATGTGCAATTTGTTGTCTATCTAGAAGGGGAAAGTGGGATTGAATAGGGACATAAAGGGAAACTTTCATGTTTTATATATGTACTTGGGAATCATTTGAATATTTATAACATTATAGTTTGCATTATAAATCTTTTTTTTTTTTAATCACAGTAAGGCAAATGTTAAGGACAAGTCAGAGGGGGCAAAATGTCCTTCCCTTCACCTTTGGACACTGGTTTTCCAGCCCTTCTAAAAGTGGCATCAGATGTGCCTTCATAGCTGCTTTAGTGAGCAAAGAAATGGTCCCATCCTGCACAGGCAAGATGTATAGGGCAGCGCAGACACTGGGGTCTCTCCCCAGAGGTGCTTGCTCAGTTCTCAGGCAACGAGAAACCCGCAGGTAAGGAGCTTCTCATTACATTCCATCCTCCAATCTCTCTTCTTCAACTGGCAAACTCTGAACCCGGCAGCCACACTCACTGCTGTCACTACACCACACATTCATGCGGATCATTTCCTCCTTTGATATCCTGCCACTGTTAGCTGAGTTCTAATTAGCATCTGGTACATAACACAAGGCAAGATCTAGAAATATGCAGACAGTTTCCACAAGCATCCTGCTTCCCTCTTATGATGTTAATAATGAAGATATTCCCCCTGATACCTTGGGACAGAGTATCTGATAAAAGCCAGCAGAACAACTGCATGTTCCAAACATTTATGCTGAATAAACAGAACAAGCAGAGATGGAAACAGCTCCAATATAAGTCTTCACACGAATACAAATTGGTAAAAATTGCCATTTAAAATCCACTTGTGTTTTCTCTATAAACTGAGCACACTTCACTCCCTCAAATGTCCAGGACTAAAATGGAGCCTGAATGGGGCCTGCATTCGATTATTTCTCTGCACCTGAGTATAGCAGAAGCCAAGTAGCTTATTTCTACATCTCTTGACCTACTTTAGGAATCAAAGTACTGTTAGGGCAGCATTCGCTGGCTCATCTTCAAAGCCACAAAGAAGCAAGCCATGGGTCTGAACTGGCATGTGCATTTATTGAGCACCATTGGGCTGTAGCAGGTGCCAATCGAATCATCAGTCTTATGCTCAACTCACACAGGTGTAGATGTTCCAAGACCCCTTCTCAAGTTTGAAGACCCATCTTTAATGAAAAGTTATCATGGGTCCCCATGAGATAAAATATCTATTTTTAGTATTTATTGATTTTTAGACTATCCAATGAAAAATTCAATGATAAATTTAGCAATTCTTTAAATTTGAATTTTGTAATCAAAACAGCATTTACATATATTTGAAAATATTTCTATGCTTATTTCGATACTGTCATGGACTAAATGTTTGTACCCCCTTCCCTTGAATTATGTGTTGAAACCCTATCCCCCAAATGTGATGGTGTCAGGAGGTGGGGCCTTAGGGAGGTGATTAGGTCATAAATGGCATTAATGCTCTCATAAAAGAGAATCCCACAGAGCTCCTTGGCCTTTACTGCCATATGAGGATACGATGAGAGGTCTGCAACTCAGAAAAGAGATCTCACCGAAACCCAACCATGCCGGCACTCTGATGTTGGACTCCCAGCCTCCAGAACTGTGAAAAATACATTCCTGTTAGTTATAAGCCACTCAGTCTATGGTCCCTTGTTATACCATCTCAAACAGACTAATACATTTCTTATTTATCCAATCCACAGATAACAGACCCAAGGATCTCTTGTAATATTTCCTTAAGCCATTGCTCCATGGAGTCCTCAGTCCATAATTTAGGAATCACTATTGTGACTATGCAAAAGAGAAAGTAGCCTGGGTTTTTGCCCTTAAAGATCTTAACATTTTTTACAAAACCTCTGGAGTCGAGTTTCAAGTTAAGCTAGTAGTGGATGAAAGGAAGAGAGCTGATGGAAGCCTAGAGGAGACCATGGCAATGGAGATGGAGAGAAAGTGCACAGAATGGATGTGGTAATAAAGAGCTAAAACCCTCAGGAGTCCATGGCCAGCAGAACAACTGCATGTGTGAGGTGGAAGGAGGGTTTCAAGCAGATGCTCTATTGAGGGCTGAATGGTGGAGACTTTGTCCAAGACAGAGTTATACGAGGAGGAGAAGGTCAAACATCTCTTTCCCCAAGTCAAACATTGATATCCCAGTGGTTTTGGATAAAGACTTACAAACCCAGATGTCCAAAATGGCAGCTGGAGGGAGGTGTGTGGAGAGAATGAGAGAATTGGTGGGGAGGGGGGACAGAGTTATTAATTATTCTTGATCTCCAGCTACAGCTGGTGCAAAAACCTCATGTCTCCCACAAGCTAAATACTCGATTCTCCACCACCCCCCTCACCAGGTTGATAAGAACAAAAGTTGACAAATAAAAACCACTGTGAGTCTGGCACGCAGTCATAACTCCCTAAATGGTAGTTGTTCTTATTATTACAACTTTCGAGAAGACAAAACAAATGGATCCCAGAGCGACCCAGCTGGCTTAAGGTACACGTTTCGTTTGGTTTTCAAACATAACAAATACCTTCATCTCAGTCCAAAATTATCAGTGTGTTAAGGCTCATTTCCTCTGACAATAAATGGAAGGTGATATGATATATAATATACATATATATGTAGGTCTTTATTTATATAGTAAATGTATTTATATATTCACTTGATAGTGATTTCAGTCAAGTTGATACCAACACACAAGCTGAGCTTGGGAATAAATTGCATCCGAATTGCTCCCTGCCATTTACTTCACGCTGCTTTGAGATTGCTACCTTGGGCATTGGATGAGAGCAGGAAATAAGCTCTCTGTTTGTAAAAGAAAAAAAAATAAGCAGTTACCCTTTAGTGGCAATGAACAGAACATCTTGTAAATGATTTCCTTTATGTAGTCTATTTAGCAAGAGCAAGACAAAGCTTTTCTCTTTGTCCTCCTCCCACCCCACCGCCAATCAAAGAAAAGGCCTTTCCAAGCAGACCTGCCACCAGATTGCCTAACTTTGAGGATGACAGCAAAGCCCACAGGTGCACTATTCCCTCCTTCCAGCAGGAGGAGCTCTAATTGATCAGACAATCCCAGCTCCCAATTTATAATCCAACTGTGTCTGCCCGGCTGGAAACGTTATGAGTGCACATCCCTAGGTAGCTTTGATGGGGGACGGGGGGTGGGGGGAAACGGGGATACTATACACTCTCCGAATGTTTCTGGTATAGAACTAAGCCAACAATGACTCCTTCTCTGTTGTCTGAAGTTTGCATACTGGACAATTCAACACCCCCTAAAAAATAAAACAGGGTGGAGA
>NW_006494609.1:12508163-12517178 GCF_000325575.1 Pteropus alecto
GATCCAACCAATTGAGTCAGAAGCCTCAATTTTTAACCTGCAAGCATGTGCACAAAAACGAGTCGAGAAGGAAGGGACAGAAGAGAAAGAGGACAATGACAAAAATCCACATTAAAATGAGATTTTGAGGGATAATTGTAGCTTTGGGCAGTGAGATGGATTAATCAGGGGAATATGAGTAAATTCAGCTGGACAATTCAGCCATTACTCTGCTGAAGTCTCTGATACTTATTATCTGAATGTAGTCAGAATTTGAATTTTGGAATAAACAGACAGGTTTGAGATGAGGGATAATGAATTGCCCTGTGGATGTGACAGCCTTCACTCCTGATGTTATGACAAGTGCAGGGCTGTCACAGAAATGTTCTGCAGGCCCTTTCACCCTCCAGTTAGCACGGTCTTCCTGCTTTGGTGTAGACACGGCTCCTCTCCTGCAGCTTTGCTTAACACACTTGATACAGAGGTGGGGCAAACAATTGGAAGAGCATCATAATCAAATGACCGAGGAACTTTAGGTCTTGAAACTTAACACCTCACCTAAAAGATGCTCTAGAGAGATACACATCATGTTCTGCAACTCTGCACAACCTCTCATCATGCTCAGGGGTCAACGTGGAAGATTACTAGTTTCAGAGTGGTCTAAGGTCGAGTTTATGATCTATGGGGAAGGTACTGGCCACTGTAAAGCTAAGTCTGGTGTCTGGAAACTTAATAAGTGTTTATGGAAATCAGGGAAAGGTCTGGGGGTCCATCACTGGAGAACTCAAGCAGTAACCATGCAAACCTCACTTCAAAATGAGAAGGCAATTTCATTTTCCCCAAGTTAAATTGAACTTGAAATTGGGGAAATATGTTCTTTTCCAAAGGCTGGTTTTCCTTGTGAAACGCGGGGTATCATTAAGAAGGAGAGGGAAGTGCTCTGGGAATCTTCTGTCCTCTATGGTCTGGAGTCCGGTGGTTCACTCTAGCCTTCCAGGGCTGGGGCTGGAGGCATAATGAGAGAGTAGGAGAGGAGAAGATGGAGAGTTTAGTCTAATTCTGACTCGCCATACGGTCAGTTAAGAAAATGCTTGTTTAGTGGAATGTGAAATTCATGAGGATAATTATCTTCTGTATTCATAAGAGTGGCTAAAAAAGCTGTTAAGTCTGCAACCATATTTAACGATAATGCCTTAAAGTGGGAAGGCACTTAAATTCCCCTCTGAATATTTGCTCTTACAGGGTTTCAGAATATCGAAGTTTTGCATTACCTGATGCAACCAGCTTTAAAATATATACATAAAAATATGTACATAATAATAAGGTCCATATTGTTTATATATTGCTGTAGCAGCTTAAAATAATAATAAATATGTATTATTTCACAGTTTCTAAGGTGAGGAATTCAGGAGCAGCTTAGTTGCCTTGGGTCTCTCATGCTGTCGTAGCAAGTTGCCAGCCAAGGTCCCAGTCACCTGAAAGCTTGACTGGGCTGGTAGGACCCACTTCCGAGGTGGCCCGCTCACACAGCTGACAAGTCAATGTTGATTGTTGGCAGGAGGCCTCAGTTCTTCATCACGTGGACCTCCTTGTAGAGCTATATGAGTGTCCTCACAATATGGTGACTGGCTTTCCCAGATGTTCATAATAGGACATGACTATACTTGCTTACATAAAGTAGAAATGTGTTCTTTCATTTATAAAAAAACTCCAAGGTAGGTGGTATGTGATTGACATAGCGGCTCAACTAAGTCATCGGGCACTCAGGATCTTTCTATCATTCTGTCCACTATCCTTATTATAAGAACTGAAGGTTGACTCTTTTTTCAACATGGCTACTAGAGGGCCAACCATCAGTCCACAGTCCAACAGGAAATGGAATGTAGAAGGGAAAGGCAAATGTGGGTCCACACCAACTATCCATCTCACAATACTAGTTTCCCAAGGATCGACTCAATAACTTCTGTTTCCATGTCATTAGCCAGAATGGCTGTATGGAGGCTGGGAAATTTATATCTTAGACAAGTATATTGTCACTCCAAATAAAATCAGCTTTTGCAACTAAGGAAGAAAAAGAAAATGGACGCTGGATCAGTGACAAATAGTTTCTTTCATATCCATTTTGTAGAGATCCACAGGAAGTGTCATGACAGAATGCTCACATGCTATTTTTACAGATTGATATATTTTTTTCAAAAATGGTGACAAAAGGTCAGAGTAGAGACGAATGGAGAAAATCGGTAGTGAGAAGTAGCCACAGCAAAAGAGATGTCTTGTCTTTGGTAAAAGCATAAATTATCATGGGAATCATCTCATTGTAAGGATCAGAAGGTTGCTATGTTCCCTAAAGAGTTTTAATGGTTCCAAGAAATGAACTAGAAATGACAGGTGCTCTGTAGCCATAGCCCCCATAACTGGATTGTCTCTTTTCCAATGTCATTGGGGACCCATTTGAACATTAGGCTGTAATCCAAAGCAGTTTTTTTCATTCTTTCTCCCTGATATTTATAGTAAAAAGCTGAATAGTCTGCCTAGTAAACTGTGAGGCACTATCCATAGTGGGAGTTGGAAAATGATACAGAAACAAACATTATTAATGCCAATGGAAATAGTAAATCACTCTTTCTTTGCACCTAAATGACACAAGTGCAAATCAAAACTTCTCACACCTCAGAAAGGAAATAATCCACAAGTTTCGCAGAGGAAGGAATTACCTACCTGCTTATATAGTGCAATAAATGTTTCTTTTAAAGTGAAATCATTTCTGAGCTCCTCGGCACAAGACTTATGGTGAAAAAGACAGCGCCAATATTAAAATTTAATATGCCCAATATTGTCAGGTAACAATAAATCAACCAGTAAAAAGCAGCATGTAGTTTTTTTCTACTCCTAAAAAGAGTTACAGTGTTTTAACATGAATGGATGTCAGGTTACGATTATGGGTTATGATGGTGAAATGTATGGATTCGTGTCTCTATAGCAATCAGGTGGGGTTGCACGGAGCAGTTTATATAACACGCAGTGTACCACTCTGTCGGTGTCAACGAGTATTCCCATCTCTTATTAATTCAAAAGACCATAAAAATGACAAGTTTAGATGCTGAAATAATGATAAAGTGAAAGCTTTGAATAGTTCAATCTCTGCAGTTTTCACGGTGCTTTTCAAGAGTTTTTTAGTTCTACTCAGACTTGGGTGTGTGCAGATTGGTTTGCGTATGTATTAGTATTAGAAGAAAACTCTCAGGCTCGGAAGAAAAACTCTTCTAGCAGGTGGACTTCTCAATCCTACTGTCTACGTAGTTGATGGACCCTGTTTGGACCTTTTCTATCCATAACCAGAGTTTAGAGTCAGACAAATCTGATTAAATTCTGGCTCTGCCACTTAGCAACCATGTGTAATCTTGGACATGATACTAAATACTCTTGAATCAGTTTTCACCTATAAAAATGTAGGTATGAGGTACCCTAACTTGCAAGGTTGGCAGAAGAACTACCTTACGCAAAAGGGCTGAACCTGGTGTAAATACCGAATAAATACTAAGCTCTCCCTTTCTGAATTTTAAAGTCAGGTTTCTGTCTCTAGTTTGCATTCATCACCACCAAATAGGTCTTTGACCTGCTTCCCTAGTTCATTATTCCTGAAAGATTAAATATATCTGTATGTAAAGTGATTAATGGTGCAGGGTTCCTGGCAAGTCTCATAAACATTAGCGCTCATCAGCATCATCATCGTCGTCAGAGGTTGCTGGGTTCTATCTATGGTGCTGCCAGAAATTATATAAATGACACACCCACAGATTCTGCCTTATGGCACGAATGTGGGAGAGAGGGGGGAGAGCCTAACAAAGCATGACTATTTTCACCGCCAAAATTTGTTCAAAGATTCTTTTTTCAATCATCTTATTATTATAATTTGTCACAAAAAGGCTAAACTGAGGCCCCAGGAGGCCCTGGCTTCCTGACCTCTGGGCTGTGTCGGCCGTGTTCTGATTTATGAGAGTTCAAGGATGCAAAGGAACCAGCCACAAAAGCACAAATCCACTCTGGCCTTAATCCTGGGCCAGACAAAAACGCCACCATCTCACCCAGAGAAGAAAGCGTTGGCAGGGTGCCTGGGGTCTCTTCAACAGAGCACAGCTTTGTGGAAAGAGAACCCTCCTGAAGCGCTGCCTGAGCAGCCCTCAGCCTGCTTCTCCCACGATGATTTACAGAGCACCCACACACTCCATCAGAGGCCAAATGGGACAGCAGCCCACTGTCATCTACACTCATTTGTTAGCTAAAGATCAATCATCATGGCAGACAGGAATACAGCGGAGATTAGAACCCACATGGTAAATATGAGCACCTTCCCAGGGAGGGGTTCGGAAGAGAAAAATGATAGGTAAGACTAAACAGATAAAGTTTCTATTGTGACGATGTTAAGTCACCCTTAAATAGAAAATGTGATTTATTTTCCCCAGGCTGAGGACAGGCAAGGCAATGCTTTGGGGATAACTTTGCTGCTAAGATTGCATTCAGTAAACCAAGTTTTCGATGCCTCAGCTGGTGCAAAAAAGCAGCCATTGGGCACCAGAATAGCTACTATTTATTGAACACCAAGCCCTGAGCTAGGTGTACGTAATCCCTCAATTCCTAACAATGATGCTAAAAGTTAGTAACATCATTTCAATATTACACATGAAAATAAACTCAGGGCCGGCAAGTCAGGAAGCTCATAGATGTTTATTGGGCATCTGTTAGGGACCAAGCACTGACTATTCTGTATGCCAAGCATATAGCGGTGACTATGAAAGACACAGTGCACCACAAGGAACTGACGTTCTAGCGGGAAAAAATAAAAAATAAACACTTAGACAAAAAAATACATTATTTCAAGTACCGCTAAGCACGATAAAGAGAATGGAGTAGTTTGGTTTGTCGCAGGGCGATTTGTTAGGAAAAGGGCTGCCGCTTCAGCAAGAGTGCTCTGGGGAGAGGCGGTGACACGTAAGCAGCATGCTCAATAATGACAGTTTGTCCATGAAAACATAGTGGAGAGGGCTTTTCAAGCAGAATAAAGAGAAAGAGCCGAGGGCCTGAGACAAAAGCAGAAAGAAGATGCAGAAAGAAAGCTAGCATGGCCAGGAGGCATTGCATACCAGGAAGGGGCGGGGTGAGGCTATGTAACAACCCAAAGTCATGCAGTTAGGAAGTGACAAAGCCAGAGCTGTCACCCAGAACTATTTCAGAGGGTCCTGGGCAATCCACTTTTGCACACCACTTTTCCACTTCAGCTTCCTTATCAGAAAAAAACAAAAACAAACAAACAAAAAAAACGACTGTGTAAGCATTGAGCAATAGTGTTCTTTTTCTTATGCATATGGATTTTTCTAAAAAAAAATGAAAGAAACATTTTTTATTCTTGCCTCAAGAGTAAGCCAGGTCTTGATTCTTGAAGACTACGCTCTCTCTAGAAGAAGGCGGTAGCTTTTCTCATTTAAGATCTAAAAAAACAAATTTTCCATTTCCTTGGAGACATCCAAAGAAGTCTTTATTATTCCAGTAATTCCAGGTCTGGTCTCACAAAAAGGCAGTATATTAGTCAGAGTTCTCAAGAGAAATAGAATTAAGAGGATATATACATATAGAAAGAGAGGAAAAGAGAGAGAGTTTTGTTATAAGTAATTGGCTCCCGCAATTATGGTGGCTGACAAGTTCTAAGAGCTGCAGTCGGCCAGCTAGAGACCCAGGAGAGCTGATGTTTCAGTCGAGTCTGAAAAGAACAATGTCCCAGCTCACAGTTAGGCAGGAGTTCCCTCTTACTCAGCATGTTTGTTCTTTTCAAGCCTTCAACTGATTTGATAGGGCCCACCCACATTTGGGAAAGTGATCTGCTTTACTGAGCCTACTGATTCAAACATTAATCTTATCCAAAAACACCCTCACAGACATACCCAGAATAATGTTTAACCAAAAGCCTGGACACCCTATGGCCCTATCAAGTTGACACATAACACTAACCATCGAAGGCAGTAAAGCTGATTTTCCTGGGGTCGAAGGGCTGGGAGATGCAATTCCCAAAACTTTTGAAACCCTAGAATTGCAACAAGAGAGAGGTTTGGTATTTTCACAAAACCACAAGGACACAGTGTCCAGGGGTGGCAGGACCCCAGATGGGAGGGCTATGAGAATTGTCATAAGTTACGTGACCACAGAGCAGCCAGGAGGGTCTCCATGGCCAGCCCAGCAAAGAGTGAGGCTGGCCGCCAATGGAGCTGTCCAGATTTTAGGGGCTCCAAGTACCAAGGCAGTGACCATCTTAAGCAGGGACCCCCTCTATTTCATATACGGAGGCCTCTTGCCCCTTTTTCCTGCAGTGCTTTAGCCCTAGGTTCTCCCTAGGTAAAACCCAAGGGAGAGAAAGACTAACAAGGTGGACTTTCCCATAACAATTCAAACTGCAGCATTAGGACCAGAGTTGATTTAATTTAGGGGGGAAAAAAGTGACAAGGTTTCTACCACAGTTTTAGAGAAATCCATCGCACACGTAAAGTGCCTTAGAAGAGCACCAGACCCAGACCTAGAGAGGGCTTTAATAAATATGAGCTATGATGATTATTGTAAAAAATACCAGCAGTGCAGATCTCTCCAGAAGGTCGCTGTTGATACTATATAAAAGTACAACAAAAGTCCTAGTGATGCCTGGCACCACCTAGGCCGGAATCACCTGGTACTGGAATTTGAGTCCGTCCTAAGTAGTTCATCTGAAGAAGGAGAATTTGGCAAAAAGGATGCTGTGGTTCTCCCCGTGTTCTGTTTGCGTTATGACGAGTAACCGGACAGGCCCTCAGTTAGTAAGTGTCCAGCACAAATAACACTGCCCATATTATTTTTTAAAAAAAAAAATTGTGAGTGTAATATTTTATCTTAGGGAAATCTTGATAAAACTGTCAGTCGTGATCTAGAGCAGAGGTCCCCAACCCCCAGGTCATGGACCAGTACCCATCTGTGGTCTGTTAGGAACCTGGCCGCACAGCAGGAGGTGAGCGGCCGCCGAGTGAGTGAAGCTTCAGTGTATTTGCAGCTGCTCCCCAGCACTAGCATCACTGCCTCAGCTCCACCTCAGATCATCAGGCATTAGCTTCTCATAGGAGGACTGGTCCCTGGTACCAAAAATGTTAAGGACCACTGATCTAAAGAAAAACTGAAGCAGCTCAGGGATATCAAGCATGTGACCTAGATGGCATTGCCAATGAGTGGCAAGCTTCAATCCTAGGGTATAGAGACACAGTCATTGCAAAGAATCAGTTTTGGAAATCAGCTGGAAGAGAAAGCTATCATCTCTGCCTGTCTTCAGATTTCCTGAATCATTCTAGTTCAAGGTCCTGGTCCTTCCCACAGTGCAGACCCCCAGAAAAAATGGCCATGACTGTGTCACAGGTTTCAGGAGGAAGGGGGAAGGGTTCATGGCCCCACAAAGCAAATGTAGGTGCCAGACCACCACCCAGGGGCAGCTGGGGCAGGTCTACCTCTGAAAAACCAGTTGCAAACAGCTCCTTGCTCTACGCAATTCTGGGTGTATTTGCCCCTTATTATGTCCTCAGTATGTACATTTGTGAAAAGGGGGAAACAATGCTTATACCTATGGGGCCGTAGATGCCACTGATGACCTTCATGAGTCTATAAACTATACCCTGTTTTGTCTTAGGCTGCCTGGAGCCAGGCAGTTTGTAACTTCCAGGTTTCTCTCTCATTTCATGGAACTGTCTCAAGCAAGCCAGTTTACCTGAGCTATCCTCTCTGAGCCATCCTCATATCTCAAGGTTTCAGGCAGACTAACTGAATGTAGCATCCTATACTCCTAATAGAAGGAAGGTCCAAAGAAGGGAAGAAAGTAAGAGTGGATATGGGTGCCTATGTATGGACATCTTCATTAGTATCTTTCTTTTGCATTTTAATTATTTTTCATATGGGTACCACACTCACATGGAAATTTTTTCCAATTATACCAGATAGCTAGAGAGCGAAATGTGGTCTACTCCCCATTTCCACCAGCAGTTTCCCGATCTATTTCCCCAGCAGTAACTACTATTACCAGTTTTTCAGGTATCCTTCCAGAGATATTGTCTACAGACATAAAGCAATTATCAGAGTTTCTATACATTGATCCATGACGTATGACTCATAATGATGTTTACATTGGCCTCGAAGAAGCAGAACTTGAGATGTCAAAGGAAACCACCCAAATTTGCCACACTCAAATGATGATGCTATTGGCACCATCTGCCAAAAAGAACTTTCCCCGCAAACACATCACAATGAACACAAAGAGACTGCTTCTCCAGGCAAGATGAAAAGTTTCAGGATCTATTTATTGAACACTGACAAATATAACATCCTGAGCCAGGCACTGCAAGCACATCTAGAGAGGAGATGGGGTCCTTTTGAGCCAGCCTCTCGACACAGCACCAGAGGAGAATGGGTCGTATTAATCTGTGAGACAAATAATGAAAACAACGATCTGTCTGCACCCAACAGGGAGTCATTTTTGGTTTGAAATGGGAAATCTGAACAAAGTGCCTGTTCCCCTCCTAAACAACATACCTCTGCATACGGCAATCCAACTTTTTCTCCTAAACAAATAAAGCATCAAGAGAAGCCCTGATGGGGGACCAGGGCCCTGTGAGGCAGGCAAGGGTCTCTGAGTAGTGGGTGCCACCTGGGAGAGGGATGCAGAGGACAGAGAGCACTGTTGTTCGGCTGCCGGTACCATCTTGCAGTTTCCCTGCTTCTTTTTCAATGTCTCAGCTCTCCACAGGTATCCAGATCTTATTGTCATTAATTATAGAAGGAATGCTTTGGAATGGATACATCACATTTATTAAAAGAAGAAAGAGCCCTTGATCAACACTCTGACAAATGTGAAGTCAGATGCATAGTTAGAAGAGGAAAAAAATTATTTCTCAAGAAGAATTGATCAGAAGCAGGCATCATTAGGTAAAAGACGATTTTACATCAGCAGTCACAAATCCAGGGCAGCACAATAATAGCATT
>NW_006494609.1:12517188-12559597 GCF_000325575.1 Pteropus alecto
TCCTGCTGGTCTCAAAGGGACGGATTTTTCCATCTATGAATCGGACACCACCACCCCCACCCCTACCTCACACAAAAGATTTTTTTTTAAGTCACACATGTGGACTGGGTAGAACAACTACTTCGCCTAGAACTTTCCAATACTATTAAGTTGCCTTTACTATTAGCCTCTATACCAAAGTAATCTTCCAAAAGAAATCAGCTTTGGGCAATAAATAAAGATTTATTGAATGAACATGTTGTAAATCTTTGAAGAAAGCATTTTCCTGAGGTTTTTTTCTTTATTTCTAATCAAAACCAACCCTCTCAGTCTCCTCCCAGTCCCACCAGCATCATCTTGTCTCAGACACAGCTTCTGGTCCAGTCCCGGGTGAATCAGAAGCAGGTAAAATAGTCCTACTTAAACCCTCAATTCCCCAATAGAAAGAGAAAAAAAACAAAGCCCTGAAAAACCTTCAAATTGGAAGTATGACAAGAAAACACAACTTCTCTTCCTCCTTACCCACCAGTACTGAAGGCAGCTGCATCATCTTGGCAGATTTTAGGGAGATGGAGAAAAGGCTGTTCACATAAATTTTTTACTTACACTCAGTGAAGAGTAGTGGATGGATCTGAAGTCATTATCGTCACTGCAGCCCATCAAACTGCCATCCTATGAACCACGATTGCCCACTCTGTACTAGGCACATGCAATAACTAAGAGTAAAGAGGCAACAAAGACCAAGTTCTTGCCTTTAGTGAGTTCTCAGTCTAATGCCAGAACCAGCTTAGAAACAGATACAAGCCATATGCTGTGCCTAAAACAATTACGGGGTATGAATAAAATTCTGGGGACATAGAAGAGATTTCCGTGGACACTGCTAGGCTCTGGGAACCTTAAGGGGTACAAACCAGAATCCCACTCACAAAGAATCACAGAGCAAAATTTAGCAAAGAGAGTTTAAAAGAGGAGAAATAAAAGAGTTGCAGTCAAGATGGTGAGGTAAGTAAATGCTGCTCTCACTTCCTCCCATGACCGCATTAAAATTACAACTAAATTATGGAACAATCAACCTGGAAAGCCATCTGAAGACCAGCTGAACAGAACTCCTATAACTAAGAATATGAACAAGAGGCCACATTGAGACTGGTCAGAGGGGCAGAACACGAAATGGGCTGGCCCCCGACCTGCGTGTGGTGGCCGAGCATCAGGAGGGATACCTCAACTGCAGAGGTCCCTCTGGAAGAGTGAGGGTTCCAGCCTCACACCGGGGCTCCCCATCACAGGGTTCCAGTGCCAGGAAGAAGAGTCCTCACAAAATCTGGCTGTAAAAATCAGTGAGGGTTACAAGCATCTGGGCGAGATGGTTGGTTGCTGGAAACCCAGATGTCTCCTTATAGGGCCCACACACAGACTCACTCACAGACACTCACCCTCAGCTCCAGCTGAGGGACAGCAGCATGGGAGGTGCCAGAGGAAAACAGGAAAAGACCGAGTTGTATGGCTTCTGGGAGAGGGCTAGAAGGGCAGCGCCATCAGCCCTGTGCTGAGCCCTCCTCCTGTGCAGCCTGCTGCCAGGCGCCATCTTGCTTGTGTTGAGCCTCCCCCCACAGGGCCAAATCTGAATCTGCATTGGCCTGGTTAGATCTGCTCACTCCACGTCATGACTCCTTAAGACCCTACCCCACCCAAATTGAGAATTGCTGGGGGCATATTCATGGCTGGGAAAACAGCCCCACCTGGCCTTCTCCGCAGAAGGCTCTTTCAGCATCAGTCAACAGCTCGTGCACCTCCAGAGGCAATTTAGGTGGTGAGCAACAAGTCCTGGTCCAAGCTACAGTACAAATCTCAGGGGTCTGCAGGCCTGAGGCAGGCAGTGGCTAGACTCAGTGTGATCTGAGACTTTTGCAAATAACCACAGGCTCATCACTGGCACCAAATCTGAATCTGCAATAACTCGAGAATGCCACTTGCCCTACCCTGGTGATTTCCTGGGACCTCGCCTCACTCAACTCATGTACCACCTAGTAGGCAGCCTCAGGCCTGGAGGTTCTCCTGGACCTTTTGCTAAGCTGCCCAAGGACCAATATTGGTGGAAGCCAGCCTTGATTAACTGCGTGTCCTCTCCCAGGTGCGATCACTTTGTAGATCCTACCAGGTAGCCCCAGGCAGTGACAGGCAGTGGCTTACCTTAGCCTGCTTGAGAGCCCTTCCCAAAGGGCCCCAGAACCAACACACCTAGAGGCTGGCATCAGACCACAACAGAGCATCGCCTGATTGGTCCCACAAGCAGCACACCAAAACAATGGTCTCAACAGGCACAGGAGCCAGCTGGGGCGAATCCCACTCTGTAGGGTCAGCCCCCACACAACAGCTCATACCCCATGGGTGTGGCCAATCCTCACAGCCAGTCAGCCTGAGAGTCATACCAACTGACATGCCAACAGTAATCAAGGCTTAATGACAAGAGGAGAGAACACACGAACCACATAAGGGACACTCCTGGAGCACTCAGTGCAGGTGACCAGGGAGACTGTGCCACTGGGCCACATAGGCACCTACTACATGAGGCCACCTGGCCAAGACTGGGAGACATACCAAATCTACCTAATATATAGAAACAAACACAGAGAGGCAGCCAAAATGAGAAAACAAAGAAACATGTCCTAAATGAAAGAACAGGAGAAAAACTCCAGAAAGAACTAAATGAAATGGAGGTGAGCAACCTACCTGATACAGAGTTCAAAACACTGGTTATAAGGATGTTCAATGAACGTAGGGGAAGAATAGATGATCTCAGTGAGTACTTCAACAAAGAGATAGTAAGCATAAGAAGAGACATAAAACCATTTTAAAAACAGTTGGAAATGAAACTATTATGAGCAATTGTATGCCAACAAATTGGAGAACCTGGAAAAAAATGGAAACATTCCTAGAAATGTACAATCTCCCAAGACTGAGTCAAGAAGAAATAGAAAATCTGAAATGACTGATTACTACTAATGAAATCGAATCAAGAATCAAAAAACTCCCAATAAACAAAAGTACTGGACCAGATGGCTTCACAACTGAATTTTAGCAACCATTCAAAGAAAAATTACCACCTATTCTTCTCAAACTATTCCAAAAAGTTCAAGAGAAGAGAAAGCTTCCAAACTCATTCTATGAGGCCACCATTACCCTGATTCCAAAACCAGACAAATACAATACAAAAAAAGAAAATTATAGCTCAATATCCCCAATGAACACAGATGCAAAAATCCTCAGCAAAATATTAGCAAACCAAATTCAGCAATACATTACAAAGATCATACACCATGATCAAGTTTGATTTATTCCTGGGATGCAAGTTTGGTTCAATATCTGCTCATCGATTAATGTGATATACCACATTAACAAATTGAAAGATAAAAATCTTATGATCATATGTATAGATGCAGAAAAAGCAACTGACAAAATCCAGCATCCATTTATGATAAAAACTCTCAGCAAGTGGGAAGAGAGGGAATATATCTCAACATAACAATGACCATGTATGACAGACCCATAGCTATCATCATACTCAATGGGGAAAAGTTAAAAACATTTTCCTTAAGATCAAGAATGAGATAAGGATGTATTTTCACTACTTTCACTCAACATAGTATTAGAAGTCCTAGCCACAGCAATCAGACTAGAAAAAAGAAATAAAAGGCATCCAAATTGGAAAGGAAGATGAAAATATGTCATTATTTGAAGATGACATGATACAACATATAGAGAACCCAAAAGATTCCACCAAAAAAACTGTTAGAACTGATAACTGAATTCATCAAAGTAGCAGGATATAATATTTATATTCAGAAATTGGTTGTATTTTTATACACCAATAATGAACTATCAGAAACAGAAATTAAGAAAACAATCCCATTTACAATCACATAAAATACCTAGGAATAAATTTAACCAAGGAGGTAAAAGATCTGTTCTCAGAAAATTATAAGTTGTTAAAAGAAATTGAAGACAATACAAATAAATGGAAATATATATACCATGCTCATGGATAGGAAGAATTAACATCATTGAAATGTCCATACTACCCAAGGCAATCTAGATTCAATGCAATCTCTATCAAAATACCAATGGCATTTTTTACAGAACTAGAACAAATAATACAAAAAGTTATATAGAACCATAAAAGACCCCAAATAGCCATGGCAATTGAGAAAGAAGAAAAGAGTTGTAGGTATCATGCTACCTGATATCAAACTATACTGCAAGGCTATAGTAATTAAAACAGCATGGCACCGGCATGAAGATGGACACGTAGATCAATGGAATAGAATAAAGAGCCCAGAAATAAATCCACACCTTTATGGTCATTTAACCTATGACAAAGGAGGCAAGATATACAATGGAGAAAAGACAATCTATTTAATAAATGGTATTGGGAAAACTAGACAGATATATGCAAAAAAAAAAAAAAGAAAGAAAGAAAGAAAGAAATTGGAGCAGCTTCTTATGCCACATACAAGAATAAACTCAAAATAGATTAAAGACTTAAATGTAAGACCTACTCTACAACACTGCTCTTAGTAATATTTTTTCTGATATATCTTCTCAGGCAAAAGAAATAAAAGAAAAAATAAACAAATGAGACTACATCAAATTAAAGAATTTTTGCATAGCAACAGAAGACAACCTGAATGGGAGAAGATATTTGTCAATAATACATCTGATAAGTGGTTAGTATCCAAAATTTAAAATTACTCATATAAATCAACACCAAAAACAAAAAACAAAAAAATCCAATTAAAAAAATGGGCAGAGGACCTGAATTGGCATTTCTCCAAAGAAGATATATAGATATCCAATAGACATGAAAAGGTACTCCACATCACTAATCATCAGAGAATTGCAAATTAAAACCACAATGAGATGTCACCTCACACCAGTCAGAATGGCTATCATCAATAAATCGAAAAACAACAAGTGTTGGTGAAGATGTGGAGAAAAGGGAATCCTCGTGAACTGTTGGTAGATTTGCAAATTGGTACAGCCACTACGGAAAACAGTTTGGAGGTTCTTCAAAAAATTAAAAATAGAACTACTTTATTGACCCAGCAATTACATTTTTGGGTATTTATCAGAAGAAAACCAAAACACTAATTTGAAAAAATATACTCACCCCTAGGTTCACTGCAGGGTTATTTAAAATAGCCACGATATGGAAGCAACCTAAGTGCTCATCAGTAGAAGACTCTGCCATAAAAAATAAAATCTTACTATTTGCAATGATATGGCTGAACCTAGAGTGTATTATACTAAATGAAATAAGTCAGAAGAAGAAAGACAAATATATGATTTCATTTATATGTGGAATCTAAAGAATAAAATAAACAAAGTGAAAACAGACTCATAGATATAGGGAACAAAGTGGTGATTGCCAGATGGGAGGGAGTTCGGGGACTTGGTGAAATAGGTGATGGGATTAAGAAGTACAAATTGGTGGTTATAAAATAGTCACAGGGATGTAAAGCACGGCATAGGAAATATAGCCAATAATACTGTAATAACTATGCATAATGTCAGGTGGGTACGAGACTAATTGGGGGGATTATTTAGTAAGTTACATAAACTTCTAACCACTATACTGTACACCTAAAACTAATATAATAATGTCAACTATAATTTGAAAATAAAAATAAATACTTTTAATAATAAAATTGAAAAAGTGCTCTTATTTGCATTTTTAAAAAGCTTCTCCCCCATATAATAACATAAAATAAAACCTGCATGTGAAAAGTGGAGAGCCACATCAAAATAGAGACTTACTGAATAAACATCTGGGAGAGATGATGTAAGGAGAATAAAGAACCCACCTGTTGTAAAAAGACACTCAAATCCAAGGTCAGGAGGCTCAGGAATTTTGATCCCACGGTGTTGAAGGTGAGCCTGAGGCCTCCGGTCAAGGAGGAGGTGTGGCTTTCTGAGTACAAGGATCCAGAAGGGACCTCACGGGACCCACGGAACCTGTGAAGAGCCATCATTGTCCTCAAGGAGGTCCCGGCACTAAAAAAGATGAAGCGTACTGGCACCGTGCAATAAGAAACAAGTAGAGGTCAGACACCAGGGCTGAGAAGCCTTGAGGTAAGAATGACATAAGACACCCGTTTGTGACTTCTTGTGGGTCTCTCTTTCTTGCAGATGTGGACTCCTCAAGGGTGGAAAGCACATCTTTTTCAATCTGAATCTTTAGGACCTAGATCCTGAAGGTACAGGATAATATTGTGTTAAGTATATGAATAGGTTACTTTGTAGTTTCCCCGAGTTTTTCAAATTCCTTTCCTAACACGGCACGGCTAGGAAATAACAAAGCCCCGTGCCACCTGTCTTCCTGGGCAACCTCCCCATTCACCTCCCACCACCATCACCATATCAGCTCTGTGGATTCCAGCCATGCACTGTGATAGGCTCTCACAGCTCCGCCTCCCTTCATCCCTCCTCCATTCTGCACATTCACCAGGTAAGACTGTATGAAGTTTCTAGGTGCCAGAGACTGAGCGAAGTGCTGGACATACAGTGAACCAAACCCCCTGCCTGCATGGAGCTCGTTATTCTAGGAAGGAGACAGATAATAAGCAAGAAAGGACATGCGTCAACAAGATAACTTCAGCAGGTGATAAGAGTGACAAAGACAATCAAACTCAAGGTTGTGATAGAGGGTGATGGAAGAGCCCAGTTTACTGGGTATGGTGGTCCAAAAACGACTCTCTGAGGAGAGAGAGATCTTTGAGCTGAGACCTGGTGAGAAGGAATCAACCCTGGGAAACCTGGGGTGGAGCGTCCCAGGCAGAATGAACAGCACATGCAAAGGCTCTCAAGTGGGAAGAGCTGGACTTATAGGAGGAACAGGAAGAGGGCCGATGTGGAAAGGTGGTGAGCCAGGAAGAGGGTGCAAATAGATGAGTAGGGAGAGGAAGCAGAGTCAGATCACTAAGATTCTTGTATGGAATGTGAGTTTTAGGCCAAGCACATGGGGAGCCATTGTTAGAGATTTTTGAGAAGGGGAATAAAATATTGTGACATGATTTTTTTTTTTAATGTGGCCCTAGCTGCTATGTGGAGAATACAGTATAAGGACCTCACTCAAGCACACAGAGACCATGCTATGTATCTCAAAAATGGATTTAATATGGGGCATGAGAAATGAAAAGCCTGTTGGAAAGTCTGGGCGATGAGGTCACAGAAGCTCCATCAGCATTCAAGAAATCATTGGCAGGTGCTGGAAGTCCAGGAGACTGTTCCCAGGGATCTCAGTGGCCTGGAATGCCACCAGCGTGAGTGACTCACAGGATGACGGGGCACCTCTGCCAAAGCCACAGGAGCGGGTGCGGCTCCACTTCCCTTCAGCCTTCCGGGCTCACAAGGGAAACCAACCTGGAGTCCTGCCAGCAGGGATTCTGAAAAATGAGGTTCTCCCATTTACAGTCCTTACAGAGAAGAGGAATGGTCTCATATTGCCATTAGACTCTCCAGCACAGTGAACGAGAGTGAAAGTAGTTAGGAGTCTACTGCCATGGTCCAGATAGGAGATGAAGGCGACGTGGACGAGGGTGGGGCAGTGGAAACGGGACTAGAAGGATCTGGGGTACATTTTGGAAGTAAAGTCAGGAGGACTGTTCGTGGGGTAGATTTTCTTATTGTCACTCCCTAGAATGTTCTCTCCCCAATAACCTTCTCTTCCGTTGGTCGTCTGGTGTCACTGTTTTCTTTAACAAGTTTATTGAGATTTAATTCATATACCACACATTTTACCCATTTAAATGTATAATTCAAGGACTTCTAGCATATTCACAAAGTTGTGCATCCATCATTACAATCACTTTTAGAGCACTACCCAAAAAACAAAACTTTCTCTCAATCCTCCCATTTTCCCCAGGCTCACACAAACAATAATCTATTTTCTGCTGCTATAGATTTGCCTATTCTGGACATTTCGAATAAATGGAATCATACAATAGTTGATCCTTTGTGACCAGCTTCTTTCACTTAGCATAGTGTTTTCAAGATTCATCCATATTGCAATATGCAATGATACTACTTTTCTTTTTAATGTCAAATAATATTCCATTGTATGGATACCACATTTTATTTAGCCATTCATCATTTGATGGACTTTTGGATTGTTTCCACTTTGGAGGTATTATGAATAGCTATGAACTGCTATGAACATTCGTGTACAAGTCTTTGTGTGGACCTATGTTTTCATTTCTCTTTATATAACCTGGGAGTAGAACTGCTGAGTCCTGTGGTAACTCCACGTTTCATGATTTGAGGAACTGCCAGACTGTTTTCCAAAGTGGAGGCCATTTTACATTCCCATCAGAGTGTTCTCAGGTGTCACTTTTGAAGTGTTTCCTCGCCTCTTCTTCCCTTAGGTGTTACCCAAGATGAATGAGATGCTTCTTCCATTGTCACCAACACCCTGTGCAAATCCCAATGATACTTCTTTTTGTGCTGTACTGTCTTCGCTGACTCTCCTAGCTCTGTGAGAGCATCTTTAATCGAAACTGTCTCTTTCGCCTCTTTACGCCACCGTCTCGCATAATTCCTGGCACGAGTTTGGTTTCCACAATTGGGTCAAAGAGAAAGTCTAGATTCATTGGAACATACTCCCAGAGACTTTTGAGCCAGTCAACAAGAGGTCTGAGGTCTTCAGGAATGCTCAGAAAAATCAAAACAAAATCTGAAAGCAAGCTGATACAGATCTGAGGCTAGAGGGGAAAAAATTACCTGCTTCTGTAGCTGCCTTCCAACAGATGTTATCAATGAGTAATTTTAGGCGTGTAATTCACAAGATATCTATGACAGTGTCCAGAATGCTGATTCAGAGAGAACGGGGAGACAAATGAGATTTTTATGGGACTTCGTGCACAGGTTTGTTCGGGACTTGTAGTGTTGGTTTCTTAGTAATCACTAATAGCTTCCCTGGCCACTCCCAATCCTTCAGCCTGAAAAACACGAATTCAGAAAGGATCCCAATAATATACATTTAAATAATTATTTCATACCTGACAAGGCCTACTCTTTGGACGTGAGTACATGATCTGTGTTTCCCTGGCAGTCTCGATAAACCCACATGGCGAAGGATCCCCTAAGAGGCTCTGGTGTTTAGGAAAATCTATTCCGTTTTCACAGCTTTGCATTTTATCCACGTGGAGAGCAGATTGTCATGGGCTAATGCATTGCTGAGGAAGCTGGGAGACTGTCTGAAGGTTAATGGCTTAGGCCAGGGAAACGAGAATAGTGGCTTAGGCTGGTGCAGAAACTAGAAATGGAGAGAAAGAGATGCATCTGAGATGTATTTTGGAAGTAAAGACGATAGGAATTCCTGATGAATTGGATGTAGGGAGTAAAGACCAGAGAATAATCAAAGATGACTGTGGAATTTTTGCCTTGAACAACTACATGAATGATCATTTTATTGAATGAGGGTGGGTGGACTGGGATAAAATGAATTTTGAGGGAAAAAACTTAGAGTTTCATTTGAAATCTGTTTAGACTATTAAATGTCAATTGGCTGTGTTAAATTTTAGATATTTAAGTGGCCTTGGCAGGGAATGTTTGTGCTTTCTATAAAGTTTTAAAAGTTAAAAAAGCATATTTTGAAGAGTTCTATCATTCTAAAAACCTATACTGAAAACCACTATTCTTATTCAATAATTTTGTTATATGTGAAAAAAAAATACCCAAGATTATTTAGAAATGCAATATCCTTTGTGAGTTAGTGGTGGAGCTGACCTTAGAACCTGGGCTTGCTTGCTTATTAATTAAGTTTATTTATGACAAGCTATAATTCTATTTTGAGCTTCTTATCAATTCCAAAATTTACTCTGTAAGTAGAACAGTCTTAGTAAGAAGCCCTAAGAATGCCTTTTGGATAAAATGAAGATCTTCTTTTCATGCAAATGTAGCCTCTAAATAAATATTTTTACTTTACTCATTATAGATGAAACAACTTGAACAAAGAGAGACCAATCGAGTGCCTATGGACATTATGAAGGAAGGTGAGAGAATAAGGTTTGAAGCCTTGTTTTCTGAGTCCAAGGTTCATGCTCTAATCATTATAGTATTCTTCCTCTCTTAATAGTCTCAGTTTAACAAATTTCCCTCCTGGAATTAAGTTTCTAGGCAATAAAAATAATGAAAACATGCTATTACCTGAAACTAGTTCAGAGATATTTCAGGACTATTTATAAGTGCCATAGGAGTCCACCTGGTCCCACACTGCGGTTCCTTAGTCTGACAAGTCGGACAACTGATTTGTTTTCGCTCCGAGTTTCAGATATACCAATGAACCAAATTGACAGCTACCATGTTGTTAACTTGTTCGTTTTGAATAAGAAAATAGCTGTCAAGCAGGTGTGTTAGGGTTGTAGGAGGATCAAACCATTCTCTCTCTCTGTAGGCAAATCCACAAGAGGAGCAAAATTATGAGCAATTTACTTGGGAAGGATGGAATAAAAGTGAGAAGATGAGTATAAAGATGCTGATGGCTGATGCTCCAGGCTCCTCCAAGGCAGGGGGCTGGAGGTGGAGTTTCTCTCCTGCAGAACCCATCTAGACAGGCACTGCCTCTCTTCATGTTCTTTCTGGTAAGAACTTCCTTTCTTTGCCATGCCAATGCCTATAGCCAATGCTTCATTATGTCTTAGCCTAGAAAATATTTGATTTCTGAGTTGATCTAACTCAGTTTTATAGCTTAAATCTCAGAGAAGAATCTAACCTACTTTGAATTCTTGTGAGGCATTTCGTGGCCCCTATATTCTATCTACAAGAGCGGTGCTTAGTCTAAAATGGGAATGAGGGGCAGGGGAAAGCTCTTGGCTGGTGATCCGGGTCCTTTCTAACTCTCAATTTCAAGCCTTAAATGAGCAAGGGGAAAATTTTTTCTTTCCCCTTTTCCCCCTGTTCCTTCAGAGGCTTAAATCTGATACCACCAATAAGGCATCCTCTGCTTATTATTCTGTCTTAACTCATCATTTACGACAGTTGATCTTACAGCCTCCCCTGCTTGTACCATAGTGAAGAGAAAAATTGATGGGCAGTTAGGGCAAAGGTTTTGCTGGCTTCTATTACTTTTACATCAGGATTGGCCATGAACATGCTTTTTCCTTTCAATTCTCTCCATAACCAGTTTATCACATGACTTAAAAGCCATAGGGATCCTGGCAGAAACATTTTAAGCAAGGTTCTGATTCTCAGGAAGTCCCAGAGCCACGTTTTTGGAGCAGCCTCGGGGTAAGTGTAGTCTATCCCATTTTGATCAGAGAACATTTTCTTGATATTGGCAATACATGGAAAACAAAGTCCTGGAAAAGAGGTTACCCTTTGAGAATTAAACTAGTAAAACACACAGTGTGATAATGATTAGCCATCTGTGAGCATAAAGCGAAAGATAGCGTGGGAATATGCCACTGAAGAATTTGCAGACACCCAAATCTCCAATAAAGATGATGAGATTCATCTCAGGGAGATGAGGCTGGAACTTGACAGCAATTTAGAAAGCAAAAAACTAATCAATTGCCATGTACTCTGCCTAAGAAAAGCTTAGGGGAGAGGATGAGAGCACTCAACGTATACTCTCCAGGAGTATCACCATCCTGAGCCAAGAAGAGAGACAGCACCAGGAAAAAACACCCTGCAGCTCCCTATACCTGAAGATCTTGGGGGAAGTTATATTAAAATAAAAATGAATATTTTATAGAGTGCATAACTACTAGGAACATTTTATGAACCTTAAAGTTTACAATTGACAAGAAGAGAATATTTTTCTACTGCTTTCCCCAACTCCCTCTGTACACAAATTGAGAAGTATTTCCTGAAATGTTTGTTTGCTTATTAGTTTGATTGTTTATGGCTACCACAAATTTGCTCGTTATTTATTTATGCGCGCTCTCTCTCTCTCTCTCTCTCTCTCTCTCTCTTTCTCTCTCATAAACACTGACCAGAATTGTCATATCAAGAGCAAAGGGTTCTCAGCTGGCCCGAGTCATCCAAGCCAAGTCCTTGCCTAAAATTTTAGTGTCGTGTGTCAATCAGAGTCCGGTCAGAAGAAGAACTGTATAGCCTACAAGGCCTAAAGTATTTACTCTCTGGCCATTTACAAAACAATTGCCAATCTCTGCTCTAGAGAATATAGAAATAGCAGATACAGGGAACAGTTGCCACCTCCAGGATGACAAAGAACCATCTGAGGTAAAAAGTACCCCACCCCACCAGGCTGAGATTCAGACCTCACTTGAGGTATGACTAAGGCCCTGTGGACAGCAAAAAAAATTTCACTGAAGGGTCACAGGCCAGTTCTGGCAAGTTGAAAACTGCCTGCTAGGTTGTGACAAGACTCACTGGGAAGCTATCCATTAAGGTGCCACTGAGACTTACTAGGAATTCACCAATGGGTATCTAAAAAACCCACTAAATGGCTTGTGTCACTGGGTGTCCCACATGTCATTGGCGGCCTCACACCATAGGAAGCAGACATAAAAGTACACTGAAGCCATGAGGAGGAGCCTGTTCCTCCTGTAGTGTCCCTCCAGAGTGCCCTGTTGACAAAGTCCTATAACAAGTCATCTAGTAAACAAAGAATATATTTTTGTGTGTGCTAAGCTAAATGAATTAATATGTTTTTTAATTTATTATTATTATTATTATTATTATTTTTGGTGACATTGGTTAACGAAATCAACGGGAAAAATACTAACATATGTTGGAGAGGATGCAGAGAAAAAGGAACCCTTATACACTGCTGGTGGGACTGCAAATTGAAACAAAGAATATTTACAGGGTATAGCTTCATCCCAAACCGGGGTGAAGAAGCACGAGTTTGAAGCTGAGAAGCAGCAGATCGGGTACCAGTACATATGAAATATGTTTTTAAAAACTGTAATTTTTATAATTTCTGTTGAGATTTCTATTGCTAGGTTGAAAAGATTTGGAATTTAGAAATGTGGCTTATGTTAAAATACATGTATAACTCATCCTTCCCCTAAAACCCACAACAATGGCAGTAAAGAAATTTTTTAAGTATAAAACTCTAACGAATAATGATAGGAAGAGAAAAACTTAAAGGAATTTTTTTTTAATTCAACAAATTTTAGGAAGATAGAAAGCAAATGGAAGAGCAGTAAGAGACTTACAGTGGTGGCAGCTACAATCGAAGATGCCTGTACAGGGGATGTGAACCAGTTCACCAATAGAACCTTTGAAAGGGGTACAATTTAGAAGCAGCAGGTACCATAAAAGTCAGGGGTGAGAAACAAAGCTGAAAACACAACACATTAGCCAGCTCGGGCTGCCAAAACCAAGCATCATAATCTGAGGGACTTAAACAACAGAAATTCATTTTCTCACAACTCTGGAAGTTAGAAGTCCAAGATCAAGGGGTCAGCAGAGTTCATTTCTTCTGAAGTTTCTCTCTTTGGCTTGTAAATGGCCACCTTCTCTCTATGTCTCACATAGTTTTCCCTTTGTATCGGTCTGTGTCCAAAGTTTCTGTTCTTAAAAGGACACCAGTCATATTGTATTAAGGTCCACTCTGATTATTTCATTTTAACTTAATTACCTCTTTAAAGACTCTATTTCCAAATACAGTCACATTCTAAGGTACTTCATCTTATGAGTTTGGGAGGTATACAGTCCATAACAGTCCGTAACACATAGGAAACAGTCAAAAGTCTCTTTGTGGAGTGGTTGGCTCTCCATCTCCTCCTTCACCTCATGAAGCCAACCAACTACCCACAAACACATGTATACACATACACACATAGGGAATCAGTGGTTTATTCTCAGGGAAAGTCAAATGAAGAAGGCTCAGGACATTAGTCAAAATCTAGGGAAGAGCAGGAGTTTAAGTGAAATTTCTACTGCTAGAAGTAGGCCGGACAGGCAGGAGATTTGAAAAGTCTCTTTTTGAGAAACCTAAAATCCTCCAATAAAAAGCTGCCAGATACTGATATCAGATCTACAGATAGCTGTCAGTCCCAGGATCTTGAACATTATTTATGAATATGTTCCTTCTACACTTGCAGTGCTTCTAATTAGCTTTTGAATCACCACTATTAAATGTGAATGGACAATCACACATTTGGAAAAAAGCATCCAAAATGAGAAGAATCCAAAATGAGAAGAATCCAAAACATAGCAATTCAAAATAGATAAAAGGAAAACGAAGAGGAGAAAAGAAAACTATCAGCTATAGTGAATAAGCTAGAATAAACAAAATTGGAGGGATAAGAAAAGACATTGCAGATATAAGAAAAAGAAGGGATAAGCAAGGTGAAGGAGGAACAATTAGAAAAAACTGAAAAATTGTTAGTCAAAATTTAAAAGTAACACAAAGATTAGCATGCAAAAATTAAGAAATATTTCACAAAGGAGGGCAGATAAAACAAAAAGAAAAAACTAAGAGGAAAAAATATAAGAAACTTAGAGTATGGACACAGGAAGACCCCCCCCCCAAAAAAAAAAATTAATAAAATAGAAAAAAATGGAGAGGAAGTAATTTTCAAATTCATAGCAGAGAACATCTCCTAGAACCGAAGGGTATAAGAACATCTGGACTGAAAGAATAGCCCACTGTGTTCAGCACATCAAATGAAAGAAGGCAAACACACAGGCTCTTCATTATGCAATTTCAGAGCACCAGAGAGTAGAAGAAAAAAATCCTGAAATGTTCTTGGTGGTGGAAAGAAAGGTCATTAACAGAGAGTATAGAATGGAATTTTATCAGACTTCTTGATAACGGATCTGGAGATTAGAAAGCAATAGATAAATGATTTAAAAATCGTGTGGCAGAACGATTAACAACCTAGCATTATATACCCCACCGAATTATCAAGGAAGTATGAAGGTAGAGCAAAAACATTTTCAGACAGACAAGATGTCGAACACATAATGATCACGACGAATAACTTTTTGCAAATCCAGGATCATGTGTTCTAGGAAAATGAGGGAGTAAACACAGAAAGAGTTCCCTAGGACACAATGGATCCAACACGAGAACAAAAAATAGAAGTCCATGGTGTGAGCCATGATGCAGGCCTGGGGGCAACTGTCCAGATGGAAACAAACATAAGAGGGGAAGCATTTGGAGAGAAGAACCCAGGGAAAAATAATTTGTTTATAGATTATTTGATTTATTTGATCATGTGGAAAATAATATGGGTGGATGTATAAGAAATACGATGAAACATTAAAAAATTAAATATAAGCACAGAAACAAGTAAGCAAATGAAAAAAATGAGGAAAATATTAACTCTAGGGAAAAAATGGGATATTTACAAGACATAAGATATAATTTGACATAGTTTTTGGTTATTAACATTTTTCATAGTCATAATAATGCCAATCTTGACTGTTGATGTGATAAAACATTTTTATATCATTTTAATGTCAGTTCAGGAAGAGAAGATTGGTGGAATGGGAGAGGGAGCGGGGTGAGAGCCAAATCTTCATCTATCATGAGAGAATGTGAATACATAATGTCTAAACTGATCAATTGATAAATGACAAGACACACACTTTATTTAGAAAATGGATGTAAGTATAAGAAAATCAGAGCTAAAAGAGTTGAAAGCAGTTGCCTGTGGGGAATTGAACTGTAGAGTAGGAAATGATCGGTTGGGGACTTGTGTTTTTCATTATAAGCCGTTGAGTATTTGAATTTTGAACTAATACATGCATTATTTTATTAAAAATTTAATTTAAGAAGCAAAGAATTGGGCTAGGAGATTGAAATGAGTGGTGACAGGCAGGTACCTGGGAACTGAAGCACCTTTGGAACCTTACGAATATTGGAGTAAGTAGTGGACTTCCTGCAGGTCTGTGGAAAGGGGGCTCGTGTTATTTTAACTGTATATTAAAGGGAAAAATGAGGCCAGCAGACTAAAGGACTTAAGAATATTCAAGCAGAACCCAAAATTCATGAACTTTAATAAATCCTAGGACCCTTTATGGCTTAATGTTTGCAGACTAGTAATCGAAAATAATTCATAAGCAACTCCATTCAAAAAAAGTATGAAAGAAAATTCAATGCATAATCCACAACCATTTTTAAAGCCCTTCCTCCTGTCTTCACTCCTCTTGCTCTTCCCAATGGGTTTGGATCCCCCCCTAAATCAATCCCTCATCTCCCTTCACCACACACCCAGCCCTCGATCACGCAGATTGATTTGTCTTCTCTTCCTTTTCTCCACATCTGTGGTCTGCCCCTCTCTATGTATTCTTTCAGTTTTATATTCACAAAGTAGGCTAGTGAGATCTTTTCCTGAGTTAGCAGGATTGGGGAAGAGAGAAAACCATAACAAGGTAATAAATTTTGTCCTTATTCCCACTTGCAGAATTTTCTGGGTTAGAATCGAAGGCATGGAAAACTATTTCACACACAAGGTTGTCCTTTGTTTATGTTATTCCTCCAAGGCGCTGCCTCAGCATGCTCCTGGGATGAGTTTGTGGAGCTCTGAGCAGAGAAAATGGAAGTCCAAACACTGGTTGTGACCAGGGGCAAGAGGCCCAGACCTCAAAGCTCAGTCACTAGAACATACACTCGTTAAGGGCAGGGAATCTGTCCACCTCATTCACTCCTGTCTCCAGTGCCTGGAAGAGAGGCTGCCTTGAACTTGGTGCTCAGTCACTGTTGAAAACTTGAACCTTTGGCAACTAGCATCCTAGTGAGGTCACGCACCAGCCTTTCTGGATCTCACCACCAAGTGAGCATCTTCTCCCCGCAATGATCTGGCACAACACAACACTAATTGTTTGAAAGGGAGTGTTTCTCTTATAAACTTAGAAATTGGAGTGTCAGGCTCTGCCTCAGCCTCACAAGCTGGTTGACACAAGGTTATTTCCCAGTATACTCTTAATATGCTAAGAGAGGCTGGTATCTGAGCATACCCTATCAGGCACCTGACCTCAAACTAGGGTGAACTCACCTAGGAAATGCCACTCAAGAGGCCCCTCACAGCCTGCCACCCTGGTGATATCACCAGCTCAATATATAACCTGATGTTTACAGAACAAGATCGCTGCTGGGCTATGAACCATGAGACCCAGAAATGAAAACCAAACGCAGTTGCAGGAGAAATACCCCAGGAACACACGCAGCAGAAGAGCAGAATCACAGAGCCATGGAGTGATTGTCATGTGGGAAGAACCTGGAGCTCCCCTGTCTCTGGGAGAAGCATTATGGGGCGGGGTGTCAGCCAGCCAATACAGATGACTCCAGTAAGATTCAACTAGATACAATCTTCAAGGACATATCAAAACGACAGAGGGGATTTTAAAATGCATCAAAATACATCACAGATAGATTTTGAAATAAGCTATTTGATACACAGTCCCCTTGACCCTGCCCTGAGATGACTCTATTTTGTTACCAAAGGTAGAAAGCATGCCACTTTTTTCAGGAGGAAAAATAGAAAGAAAAGAATTTCTCATTGTAACCTGGTCTCTTTTGTTATTTTAGTGCCTACTGTCATCTAAGTCATTTCAAAAACCTGAAAAGACGTCTTATTTTTAAATTCATAATGTTGACCAAAGAGACTTGTCTTTATTATGTTCATAAATCATTCATGCCTCCTTCATAACAAAGAAATTATTTTTAATTTTTATAATGCTTTTTTCTTTCTTCCCAACACGAGAGGAAATGAGAATAATATTTTATGTTAATAGGAACAAAATGTTCAAAATGTATGCATGCCCTGTATAGAAATCCTATAAAATGTTTCAGTGGAAACATTTTTAAACCAACAAAGGAAATGAAACACAAAAAGCCACATTAAAAGAACATTGATGATTTTTTGCTTTAACGAGGAACCTGAGAGGGGTGGATTATGGGTGCGGGGAGGGGCGCCCTGAAGGGAGATTGTGTTCCGCGGGGCTCATGTGGTGCGGGACTGTCCCAGGTCCCAGCAGGGACCCAGCCTGGCTCTCAGGTCAGCCCCTTCCAGAAGCCAGGAAAGTCTCCTGAGACCTGTCCGAATTCCTGAGCTCAGCCTCCAGAGATTGAGGCAGGTGCCGTCACATAGGAAATCTCCGTCTGCCAAAAAGATGTCAGGACTCCTCAGACGAGGCAATTGCTCCAACCCAGAAGCTCACTTTCACCCACTGAAGCATTAACAGCTGGGGGGGAGAAGCAAATCGTTCATCGTAAAGAGAAAGGAGCCCCAGTGGTCCATCAGAACCCACAGCATCAGGGGCAGTACTGGTGGTAAACAAGTTTTGGAGGAGAGAAAGTCATTTCTTTGGCACTGACCAAGTGGCATGTGGCTGTTGCAAACACGCCAGTGAATGCAAAGGCGTGCACATTGCAGTGGGACCGTTTGCATGCAGTAGGACAGAAGTCTGGGGCAACCAGGCTTCCCAGCTTCCAGAGAGATTTATGACCCACATTTTCTGATTTCAGCACCTTCCTATGGGAACAGCCACACTGAGTCCTACAGGCCAAGCCGATGCGGCCCCCTGAGCAGTTTGGAAAGGACCTTAAAGCCAGGCCAAGGCAGGCCAAACAGACAGCTACTCCTTGGCATGTACTCGATGGAAATGAGCCCTCTCCTGTCCCACTACCTCCCCAAAACCACTCACTGAGTAACTAACTTCTAAAATATCCAGAACGCTTGAATTAGCCTCATCCTTGTTAAAATGCTTTTGTAAGCAATCACAGTTTCTGCAATAAGTAAATCACAATTTTGGGAGAGTAGATTTTGACAAATGAGAAAGGGAAAAGAGGTGAAAGGAACCAATTATATGCCAATTAATTTGCCTCGGTCCTTTTTACAGTTATCTCATTTAATTCTCACAATAGCCTTTGTAAATAAGTATCAGCTCCTGAATTGGTTGTTTTTTGTTTGTCAGCTTTCTTCATTCTTTCTTCATTCTCCCTGCACCCATTTTCTGCCACATGGAGAGCATCGCCGGTCTCCCATTTCTGGTAGGGATGGGCCCATGGTGGCACTGGTATAAGATCACAGGGTAGAAAGAGAGACAGAGCAAGGTGTTTCTTCCCTGTTCTCTCCATATTTTCAAGCTACCTTTGCTGTCTGCAAATGTTTCACTTTAGAAGTCCTTTAATGTTTGACTCTTAAAACTATTGCTTGCATTACTTTGATAACAATTAATTTTTAAGAAATGAAGAATTGGGCTAGAGGAAGGAGATTGGAGAGAGAGGTGATGGATAGTGACCTTGGAACTGAAGCACTCCTCTCAGAACCTTGAAACTCTCAGGGGCTAAGCAGAAGGCTTTTGCGGTCCATGCTACATCACACACAAGCTCACCAGCCCAGAACCAAAGGTAACCGAGGTTGTTCCTACATTAAGATGGTTTCCCTGTCCTCCTGCTTAGGGCAATTGTCATCTCTTCTCTTCATTCAGAAGTGAGAAACCTGATGAGACCTGTGGGCCAAAAAGCCTCCCTCCTTGTTTGCTTCAAGAAAAGGTAGACAAGTAATAACAAGTGTTAGAGAGGATGCGGAGAAAAAGGAACCCTCATACAATGCTGGTGGGACTGCAAATTGGTACAGTCACTATGGAAAACAGTATGGAGGTTCCTCAAAAAAACTAAGAATTGACCATATGATCCAGCAATCCCCCTATTGTGTATTTACCCCAAAGACTTGAAAACCCATACCCGAAAAGATATTTGCACACCAATGTTCATAGCAGCACTATTCACAGTGGCCAGGACATGGAAGCAACCGAAATGTCCTACAGTAGATGATTGGCTAAAGAAGCTGTGGTACATATATACAATAGAATATTACTCAACCATAAGAAGAGATGAAATACTGGCATTTGTGATAGCATGGATGGACCTCGAGATGATCATGCTAAGCAAAATAAGCCAGACAGAAGAAGCTGAAAATCACACCATATCAACTTATATGTGGGATATAAACCTAAAATCAACAAACGAACAAGACAAACAAACAGAGACTCATGGACATGGACTATAGACTAGTGGTTACCAGAGGGTCAGGGGTCGAGAGGTAGACAGGGTGAAGAGGGTCAAAGAAAGAAAGAAATCTAACTATGGGAGGTGAACACACAGTGTAAATATATATATGCCTTACTGTTAAAGTGTACAGCTGAAACTTATTGGATTTTGTTAACCAATGTCACTATTTAAAAAAATTTATTTTTTTTTAAAAAAAGAAAAGGTAGGTAGTTCTCTGATAAGTAGAAAATCTGCATCCAGCTCCAATATCTGAGTTTTCTTCAGATTCAGCCTCCACCATGACTCATGCCACACAACAATCTAATGAAACATAAATGATGACCAGTGCTTGCTTAAGTGTCTCTTTATTCCTACTACAACAGAAAAAGAAAAAAAGGCCCAGCCAATGTTGTTTCACTAACAAAATTAAATAAAATTTAAACATTTAAAAGAACACTGAACATTGGATTTTCCTGCCCGCGTAGAAATGGCACAAAGTAAACATAACGCATAAATAATGAGAAGAACATCAACTATTTCCATATTTCTGGGATTGTGTTACCCAAAGTATGTTTTATTGAAAGACGATCATTAATATAAAATATGATTTTCCATTTATGATGCTCATTTGGTTTCAAATTTGATGGGCCTGTTGTTTGAGACATGCTTTTTGATGCCGGTAAATAAAGACGTTTTTAGCCACACAGTTCTTGTGATGTTAGCAGAGCAGCTGTTAGTCTGAAGAAATGGGCCCTTTTAGGGAAGCCATCAGAATTTTACTGTGCAAAAATCAATACTTGTGAATGCGAGCTCTGGCCTGCAGTGAACTGGTAAGGCGGTTTCTCATGGTGGTACCAGCCCCTCATCAGCTGGGACTGTCCCCTAAACCGACCTTCTAGGAGGCGAGAAAGACCAGGGTGGAAAGTGAATGTTTGTCAAGGAGAAAAGAAACAGCCACAAACTCACAACTACACTTAAAGAGTGGGACTTAAATCAGGAAAGATCGCATAGCTCATCGGTCTATCGGTAGAAAGCTTAAGAATAAAGTCTATAGATGCTGTGCTTTGTAAATAAAAGAAGTGTGATATATCTTTTTTCTAAAGAGCAGCTTTATTAAAGGTGTAGAGTAAAATGCTATGAGCTACAGTAGGCACAATGTCACCGAGACAGAAATTTCTAAGAAAGCACTTAGCTAAAGCTCAGAAATGTTTATCGTTCCTAGTGATAACCTGGTGACCTGGGACACCACATCACCTGAAAGAGCTTTTGGACTCAACTTGCTTCCTGTGGGGTTTTACTGCTGAGTCTGTTACGGCACCCCAGTTCTCAATGAAGCTATAATACTGTACAGTGGCCGTCATCCTGTTTCCACAGAAAACAGGGACAATTTTAATAATCTATACAATTAACTCTTGAGCTAGGTTTGTGAAACTTTGCTTTCAAAAATATTTAAGTGAAATGTTATAGATAGATTAACCCAGCCAACTTAAATCGCTCCCTGTAGGTGTCAATTAAATGTCCTTTGTGGCAATACTATTGTCATAATTGTAATGGTTAATTTTGTGTGTCTGCTTGACTAGGTCACCAAGTTCCCAGACATTTGGTTAAATATTATCTCTGGGTGTGTCTGCTAGCATTTTTCTGACAAGATTAGCATTTGAATAAGTAGACTGAGCAAAGTAGATTTCTCTCCCCAATGGCTATGGGGGGAGGCAGGGGAGTAATCTTCCAATCCCTTGAGGGTGTAAACAAAACAAAAGGGCAGAGGAAGGGGAAATTTGCTCACTAGCTCGTCCTCTCTTATCTCTCTCTGCCTAGCTGTTTGAGCTGGGACATCATTCTTCTGCCCTTGCACTTGCTCCTGACTCTCAGGCCTTCAGACTATAACTTGCACCATCAACTTTCCCAAGACTCCAGACAGTAAACAGCAGATCATGAGACCTCAGCCTCCATAATCACTGAGCCAATTCCTCATAATAAATCATATAAATTCTATAATATACATATACATATATTCTGTTTCTCTGGAGAACCCTGACTAATAAAATCATCATCATCATCATCATCAATCATCATCGTCACTGTTATAAGTAATATAAGTAATAAAAATTAATGCTAGCTAACAGTTACTGAATACTTACCCTATGCCTGGCACTGCCATGTCAAATTTACAAGGACTATCTGAGTTAAGTGTCACAGAATCCATTAAAGTGGAGAGAGACTATTATTATTCTCACTTTTCAGATTCAACATTCAATAGATATTCACTGAGCCCTTATTGTGTTTCAGGCACTGATCTGAGTTTACAGCTGTAAACAAGTTTGACATGGAGCCTATTTTCTCATGTGAAACATACAATAAATAAGTAAACCAACAGATAAACATGATGATTCAGGCAGAAAAAATTCCATAAAGACAGTAAAATGAGAAAATGTCAGAGAGAATCACCATGGGGACAGGGAGTGATTAGAGAAAAGTTCTTTGAGAAAAGATATTTGAGCAAAAGCTGAGGGATGAGAAGCAGTGCCCCTTGAAGGCTCTGGGAAGATGGTTGGTCAGCTTAGTGTGTGGTCTTAGCATTTTACTGGATGCGAATCTCTCATATTGACCAAAATTTTAGTGCTCCATTATGCTTCGTTCACACCCACTGCATTATTAGTCTCTGTACCCCAAAGGCTTATGTTGCCCTAGATTTGTATCCAGTGAACTGATATTTACATATCACTCCCATGCCCCTCCTTTCTGATGATGCATAAACAATTACCATCTCTAATCTCCAGGTGCTGTTCTTATTATAATTACATTTTCTTTCTAGTATCTAGCATTTTAGTTCTAAACAATGCAGGTTAGAGCTACTGTGTGTTATCAGAACCAGCTGTTTGGGCTATTTTCAACTAGTCTGAATAGACTGAGAAGGAACAGAAACATAAAGGTACTTCTGATGAATAAAGAACACACACACACACACACACACACATACACACACACACACGAAAGCACTATCAGAATGAACACTAAAACCAAACAAATCTGGCACAGCACTCATCAGTTTCATAAATACTAGAAATAGCCACATGCTTTTTGTTCAGCATGATATATTTTTTTCAAGAGAGATGCTTTAAATTTTCCATTTTGTGCCAAGGTACGTTTTATGCCCCTGTAATGTACAACACATGGATTGTATGACATTATGCATGATTTGCATCCCAATAAAACAGTTCATTAATCAAATGACCGATTGTAACCTCCCACTGCAGAAACCACAAAACACACCCAAGAGGGAGGGTCGTTTTTAACTCAGGATGTGTCCTTTTAAAATAATATTTGTCTGATCATGTTAAGCAATGGTCAAAAGTACAAGAGATATCAGTGTATTAGGAAGAAGATGGTAATGAGGACACAGCCAGCCCCAAAACACACACAGCAAATCTCTTCTCTGACTTTGAGCCATGTGTTTTACTTTTCTCTGTCTGATTTTGATTGATATTTTCTTATAAGGTCAAAACAAGGTCTTTTTGTAGCAACCAACATTTAACTATATTAATGTTAAATTAGGAGTAGCTAAATTAGGAGTAGGTCAATCATTGAAAAGTTCATTAGAAAAGTAAATTGGTATTTTATACCCATATCAATTATTGCAAACTCACCAAACCTAACGAAATATGCAAACAACACCATAAGTCCTAGTCTACTGGTTCTTTCATATCAGTTTTTGACACACGTGTCAGTCACAGTCCTAATGACAAGCAATAAAAGTCAACTCCAGCTAACTTAAGCAAAAGAGGATTTCCTTGGAAGGATATTGGGGGAGAGTGTTGCTTCTAACAGGATCAGTGAAAAGCCGGAGGATCAGACTTGGGAATGCGTAGGGAACTAGGATGCTCCAGAAGGACACGAGGCCGGAAGCAAAAAACACAGCAATGTCCCCTGGCTGCCATTGCTCCTAACGTGAATGACCTCTACTTCTTCTGACCTTGCATGAGTCACTCAAGATGCAAAGTCCCAGAAGCGATTGGCTAACTGGGCTGAGTCCAGGTCATGGGCCTGAATGGAATAGGAAGAAGATATTCCTCTTGGCTTCCTGGGTGCCTGGAATTATTCTCCTACTGAGACCTCTGCAATAGTGAAAGAGCACCGGTATGCTTTAAAAAGGGCGGTGATTACCAAGTTGTGTAAAACATTGATTACCAATTGCATGCCAAGAACCATGCTAATTTTTAACAGATGTGATATTTAATGACATTTAAAACCCCACAGCCATCACATGGGATTTTCTACTCACTTCATGGATGGGGACAATGAGGACTAGGAATATTAAGTGACCTAGACACTGTGACAGTGTTTAGTAAGGTGCAAAGTCAGATGTCCAGTCTTGGTTTCCCGACCCCTGGTCACATATGCAGAGCTTGAGCTACAAACTGGAAGCTCTGAGTTCATCGCTTTGTTTCCCTAGTTCCACCAGGACAGTTAGAAGCAACCAGCCAATTTCATTATACTCCATAGTTTGACTAAAATGTTCTAAGGTACCAAATACATGGTCACCCAGACCCTCACTTTTTATACACGTTCAAATGATCCGATGACTATATTTTGTGTATCACTGTTGCCACATCATGACATGGATTACCAGTGCCCTCTTTAGCATAGGAAGTAGTTATCAGTGACTTTAAACCTAATTATTCTAATTAGACTAAAGAACCAATTCCCGAAAACCTAGGATCAACTCAGAAACATATCCTTGAGATTCTGTACTTCTCAGAATCACTCCTGGGACCCAAATCCATTTTAGTCAGCAATCTAACAGAGAGAAAATCAGTTTAAATATGAGAGATAAATGGAAAGATGGAAGAAAGGAAGGAAAGAAGGAAAGAAAGAAAAAGAAGGAAAGAAAGAAAGAAAGAAAGAAAGAAAAAGAAAGAGGGACGGAGGGAGGGAGGGAGAGAAGGAAGGACGGAAGGGAGGGAGGATTGAGAGAGGGGAAAAGAAAGAGAGAAAGAGATTAAATAAACAAATAAATAAATAGAAAGAGAGAGAGAGAGAAAAGGAAGGAAGGAAGGAAGCTGGCAAAGACGAAATCCAGAGGCTAGACCAGCAGATTAGAAACTCTTGAGCAGGAGCCGATGTTGTCTTCCAGAGGTGTAATTTCTTCTTCCTTGGGAAAACCTCAGTTTATTCTTAAATTCTTTCAGCTAATTGAATGAGGCTCACCCAAATTACCAAAGATAATCTTTTTTACCTAAAGTCGACTGATTGTAGATGCTGGCCATATCTACAAAATACATTTACAGCAACACCCAGATTAGTGTTTAATTGAATAACTCGGTACTATACCTAAGCAAGTTGACACATAAAACTCACCATCACACGATGGTCTGCTCAGCAAATTGGAACATTAGAACATATGACATTTCAAGAAAATGAAGTTCATGTGATAGTCCATCATTCCAAATACTGCTCTGGCACTGAACTCAGTCCAGGTAATTCTGGAAATAAATCAAAATCCAATAACTGAGATGAGTCCAGTGTTGATCTGTCCAGGACAGCACCAGAGCAATGAAACCTGCATCTCAAGATGGTTAAGCCTTCGGGATGCACATTGGTCACTCTGCAGGTCAGAGTTAAGGGGCCCTCCTGCTCCAAAATAGTGTGCATTAAAGCACACTGTTTCCAGGAGTGTCTTTTTAAAACTATTCCAAAGAGTATTCATATGATGTCATTAGTAAGAATTATATTAACTATTAACTAAGACTTTGGGCAAGTATCCAAGGAAATAAAACACAGGAAAGTGTGTGTGTGTGTGTGTGTGTGTGTGTGTGTGTGTGTGTGTGTTAATCAAAGCAGAAAGAGAAGGAGTCCTTGGTCGAACAGCTATTTAAGACGACATTATATCCCTTTACATTAATTCATCTTATCCTCAAAACAACTCCAGGAGCAAATATTATAATCCCTGTTTAAAGGAGGGAAATCGAAGCTTATAGATGGCAGTGCCGAAAGTTTCTCCATCAGTCTGGCTCCAAATACACCACCACATCTAGTTTCTGTCCAACCAGAATGTATCTCTAGGAGACGCACAAAGCCCAGGAAGGGGAAAGGAAAAGTCCAGAGGAGAGCCAGAATCTGTTTCACTTCTGCCTGACATCGACCACTCTAATTCCGTTCCTTTCAGGGAAACGGGTGAGTCATCTTTGGGGACATTCAATCATTTCCAAGCTAACATTAGACCAAATTCTCAAAGTCTTACAATACCCTTTCAACTGCAGCCAAACCTGCCAGTCCCGGCCCTAATATTTTCAGGGCCTGTGGCAGGAGTACAAATGAAGGCCCATATACCATATTTATAGACTTTGAGCTGTTATAAACTAAGCAAGCAAACAGTAATATAAAACACAGTCTATTTTCCTACCCTGACAAGTATGCCGTCACAATGACCGAGAAGGCCAGTTCGACTTTGCCAGTCCCAGACTCTTTGGAGTTTTATGCTAGAACATGATGGCACTGAGTGGGGCAGTTGGCTAAGCCCTCAGTCCAGCGCTCGCCACACATTTTTTTTCCTCCAGTTCTGTGGTACCATGAGGACTTCCCTGTGCACATGCGTGGACACCCCATCCAGCATCTAAGCTTTGTCTACACTGTTATTAACAGCCTCCTCTTGGCCATCCCAGGGACTGGGGATTCCTACCTGCAGAGTGATCTTCCCCAAGGAGGATGGACTCCGGGAAGAGAACTTAGAGGTGGCGTTGGGCTATTTGGGCAGAGAATTCCACAGACTCTGCAAGTTGTTGGAGCATGGGCTAACAGCATGGGAAAGCGTATTCCCTTGCCTCTCAAGCTCTGCATCCACTGGAGAAGGACCCAGCTGGGAAAGGGCCAGAGCAAGGCCCTCTAAAGGATGGGGACCCAGAGCAGGGACCCCTTTTGCTTCAATGTAGACTCAAGAGGAACTCCCTAACAAACTGGCTGCAGCTGCTAGTCCCTCGGCTACTACTGTACACGGTCCGCTCACTTAGCCTGCCCCTCTTATTCACTACCAATTCCCAACCCATTAAGACAACGTAGTGTCACAATATTCATTTTACAGTAACATACACAAGGCACAAATTCACCGTCTTAGTGCGCTCTCAAACAACTATTGCTAGAGGAAACGGTCTTGCGGGATTTTGTACTGCAGTATTTATTGTGGCAATAAACCAGAGTGCCCCCAACAATACACACACACACACATGTGCGCGCACACACACACACGCACACACACACAGCATCAGCTTGTTCTAGAATCCAATAAAAGGGAGCAACAAATAAAAAGTATACATTCTATTAAAGTCACTAAGAACAGGCTTTTCCTTAAAAAAGGCAAGGTGGGTGGTAAATAAAACAGCCTAATTTGGTTATGCTTTTAATTCTCTGGATCACAAGACATAAATTTTTTTTTTTTTAAATAGAATCTTCAAAGATTTAGGGAAAAACTGTAACATTTCTAAATTCCTCTAGGCTCCTGGAATCTCAAATGTTTATTCGTGATTCTTAATGTTCGAACCAGGCACTCTAGCCTTGAACGTTATAATAGAATTTGCACACCGTTTTTTTTAGTTGTAGGGATGACTCCTATAGATGTACTGTGGGACATTGTTGGCCAGTGCCTTAGGAACACTGGCAGTGCTCACACATGGAGGGTCTGGGGCTCCTGACACCTATTCTTGTCTATCCCATCAGATAATTTTTCAGCACTTTGACATTTTCTCATCACTTTGTCTAAATTATCTTTCATTTTTATCCATGTCTTATTAGTATCACATGAGGTAGTCCCTTATTTTCTATTTTTTGATAAGTTACAATAAAGCTCCTATCATAAAATTTTCCCTGTCTATTTAGGCACACGATAAGCCCACATATGGTATTTTCAAGCCATGGGCATTAGGATGCATTCTCTGCACAGGAGATGACCCGTCCCCATGACTTATACCATAAAAATCACTTCCTTATTTTAAGTAAACCCAATGAGAATTAGAAGTATCACAACCCATTCATGTCCATGAATTAAAAGATGCTTAAAAACACGAAAGGAAGAACCAGTCACTCATCGGGTTAAATATATTGATCCCTCCACTAGCCATAAGTGTTTTTTCTTTGCTAGTTCTCAGGAATTAAAACTATTTTATGTATAAAATGATTTTTGTGTGTGTGTGAATTTTTACTTCTTTGGGAAGTAAAATGATAGTAAAGAAATAGAAAAAGTAAAGTAATAGAAAAAAATAGATCACTTAAAATCCCAAGTTCACACTGAACTTGCCCTATGACAGTGGGTAAAAGCGTCTATGGGCTTAGAGAGCCTGCTCTGTCAGTAAGTGGAGATAATTTCTACCTAAGAGAGCTGTTTTAGAAAAAAGCAATATGTGCCCTGGTACAAAAGAGACATTCAATAAATGTCAGTTCCTTCCCTTCCACTTGGGTATAATTAGTTAAATGTACAGTGACTCTCCCCTTCTCTATGCTTTCACTTTCCATGGTTTCAGTTCCCTTCAGTCAAATGCTCTCCGAAAATATTAAATAAAAAATTCATCAGTTTTAAATTGTGTGCCATTCCGAGTAGTCTGGTGAAACCTTGTGCTGTCCTGAATCGTCCGGCATATCCATGCTGTATACGCTACCCACCTGTTTGTCACAGACTCGCCATCTCAGTAATCAGATCGACTACTGTGATAGCCCAGTTCAAGTGACCCTTATTTTACTTAATAATGCCACATGCACATAATTTTTATTACACTATATTATTATGTTTCATCTTATTATTAATTATCGTTGTTAATTTTTTACTGTGCCTAATTTAAAAATTAAGTTTTATCGTAGGTATATATGCCTAGGAAAAAAACATAGTATTTATAGGGTTAGACAATTTCAGACAACCATTGAGGGTCTTGAAATATATCACCCACGGATAAGGGGGACTTCCGTATGCTAGTAGATACGGCATAGGTGCTACTGAAATCAGAAAGACCAAGGTTCAAATTCTACTACTTTCTGTCCAACCTTAGATGAATTACTCACCTTCTCTGAGCCTCTCTGATGGCACCCACATCAAAGGGCTGTGATGAGGACTAAAGAGGACATGGCTGTGGGATCTGTCAGTTCGGTGCCAGATACGGAGCAAGGACTCGATAAATTCCAATCAATCTGAGTACATACAGCAAAGCAGATCAAGTTCCAAATGCTGACTCTATCACTTACCTGCTATGCCACCTTGGGTAAATGAACCTGTCCAAGAACCATTTTCTTGGTAGGTATTCTTGAAATAAGAATTCTTACCTCACCAGTTTTTTATGAGGTTTATGTAAAATAAGTGCCATATTCAGAATATACACATACTAAGTGTTAATAAATGATAGCAATTATTAATACATTTTCAAAGGAGAGATTAAAAGCTACCAGGGGAAGAAAATTATTAGATCCCGATATTGCAGACTTATGTGGTTAAATTGGAGAGAAATAGGTACAACTCAGAATCCAAAAAGAGATAACCCGGAGAGCTATTTCAGGAAACTTCCTCTGAATATAATATATATAAATAAATATATAAATATGTTTAATATCATATTAAATATATAAATAAATATATATTTATACATAAACATATTATACAATTATAAATTGTATATATAACTATAACAATTATTCTAGGGTAGGAGTATTCTCTTGCACCGCCTATTACACGACACTAGTGCCCTAGAATAATTGTCAACATGAATTGGGTGAACCCTGTAAATTCCTCTATGAAAGCACCTACTACCCCGTATGATGAGGAGAGCTGCTTAAAGCCAGACACTGTGTGCTTTCTCCCTGGAGGCTGATCATCAAGTCTGGCACACAGAACTACTTAGTAATTTTTAAATAAATATTTCTATCTCTTTGGGTCTGTATTTCTATCAGAACATAAGCACCTGGAATGCATGGATGGTATATTTCATGTCCGTATCCCTTAGATCTAATAGAGAACCTGACACATAGTGGGTCCTCCATAGGCTTGAACCATTAGTGAATTAATTAGTTAATTTAATTTAATGTCAATTAATTTAACTGAATTAGTGAAACTGACAGTACAGTGTTTCGCTTGTCCTGGGACTCCTCAGAAGCGTGGGAATCCAGCCACAGTATTTTCTTCTTTACACACACCTATCAGTCAAATGATATAGCTGCTGGGCCTGGGCCGTAATACAGCCTTGTGATTGTGCTCTCCTCCCACTGTTAAAACAAGCATCTCCTAATCGGCTGGACTTTTCAGCAAGCTACCACATGCTGTGATCCCACCAGATAAACCAGAGGAGTAAGGATAAAGCTAACCTTGCAGAGATTAAGTCATAGAGGCCCACAAAACACGTCAGAGGCAGGGATTTACCATGGAAGCACTCAAAGAAGTGGCAGGAAAGAAGGTGCTGGATGCAGATCCAGGAGAACTTGACTCTGGGGGGCTAATGCAGGATGAGGGTATTGTTGCAAGGTCTAGAAGAGGCTCTCTGGACCTCATTCATTACCTGCCCATGCTGGCGTCAGGGCATGCCCCCAACTAGTCTTCTGTCCTCAGTCTACACCTGTCCTCAGTCTACACCACTCAATGCAGCATTGGCCCTTGTTTCTGATTCCAGGGCCTCTTTGGGTCCTGCTCTCTCTCATTTTCTCTGCCTTCTTCTCGGAAGTGGGAGATCTCGTTGCTCCTACATCACCCTGTGGTCCCCCCACCCTGTGGAGGACTCTGTGAGGCCAGGACCGTCTGCCTCTGATATCTGACTCTTCCTTTGGTGCAGGCGGATGGCACCATCGGTGTCATGCCATGCTGGGGCCGAGTGCGCTGTGAGCGAGGCTGCCTCAGGACCACCTACTGGACATCCAAGCAGCCATTTCTGTTCTGACGCCTAATACCTCTCGAATCTTTACCTGAGATGCAAACACTAGACTACAGGCTTTTTCTCCATTCTCGGCTCCTCCAAACCTCACTGAGGTTTATGTAACCCTCCTCCTAACCCAGCTGCAAGGCTCGGCCCCTGAGTGAGTCTTCCTCTTCTTCCCTTCCCATTTTTCTCCTCAGCTCAGGACTCCAGAACTGTGATGCTGGTCACCTCTCTTTTGCTGCCTGAGGTCTTAGGGACATAAAAGGCAAAACTCTGGCTACTTGGTTGTGTGCTCTGTTGTGCCATCCTGTCCAGAGGCCATGAGCACTGCTCCGTGGGGCAGGTGCCTGCACTGGAGATCTTACAAGAAAAGGCAGAGAAGTCTGCACTCCAAGGTCAGAGAGAAACCTTCCACAGCAGCTCTGACTGACCCTGGTAAGGAAACAAAATGGTCCCAAGCAAACTCCCCACCAAAGCTCTGCTGGCCCACGCCTCATTTTCTTTGTTGTACAAAATGGAACATTCCAGAAAGGGTCCAGCTGAAGAATGGCCCGAAATCAGGTTAGTAGAGGATGCGGGCAAGTAGGTGCCATTCAGGAGTTCTGACGATGAGACTGAAGCCAGAATGAAAGCTCTGGCAGGCACAGAGTCCCACCTGGAGGCTGGAGTGGGCTCCAGAATCCCGCCAAGCCAGGGACGCAGGGAGGGGAGGGAGGTCAGCTGTAGGCAGATTCCAAAAGCAAAGCGATTTAGGCCAGAATTTAAGCCAAAAAAAAAAAATGAAAGCTCTGGCAGGCACAGAGTCCCACCTGGAGGCTGGAGTGGGCTCCAGAATCCCGCCAAGCCAGGGAGCAGGGAGGGGAGGGAGGTCAGCTGTAGGCAGATTTCCAAAAGAAAAGGGATTTAGGCCAGAATTTAAGCCAAAAAAAAAAATGGATACAGTACAGAGTTCTGAGCCTGAGGCTGGGAAGAATGAGTTTTAGATTAGCTGGTGGACGCTGACTCGTGGGTGGGCTCTGCCTTTGTTCTGCTCTGGCTGGACATGACCTTCCCAGAGTGGGCAGAAAGAGCTGCGGGCCTGCGGTCAGGCAGCTATAGTTCAAATCCCAGCACTGCCTCTGACCTAAATAAACAAGTTGTTTAATCACTTGCTGTGTTTCTGTTTCATTAGTTCTAAAATACACACACACACACGCCCTATATAAACAGAATCAGTCACTTGCTCAACCAGTGCTCTGTCTTCAGGGACTCAGGAGATCCATAGCCATTAGGTGAAATGAAAACAGCCTCCTCTGAGCTCCTCTCAATGAGGCATCAGTTTGATTCCCCAGCTGAAAAGATTCCTTTGACTCTCTTCCTCCTTCCTGGCATCCTCTTAACCCCTTAAAGAAAAATAAACTCTATTTTACTCCATGACAGTCACCTGGAAGTGAAGTATTAAAGACATAGATTGTATTTAGTGAGCTTTCCTAATTAACTGGGTGTTTGCAAATTCCACCTGTGCTTGTGATCAATCCTGGGCCTGCACTAGTCATCATAAAACATAATGGCCTGCAATCTAAATGCACAGCAAACACCCAATGGAGGCCCATGGGGGGAAATAGCATGTGATCATTAACCCATCTTAGAAATGCAAGACGTCTTTAATTTACTTTCTTCCCCCGCCCACGAAGACCCGGCACTAAGAAGCAGCACTGAGCAATGAACAGAGAACACTGAGTGGGAAAGACGGAAGCGGGAGAGCCGAGGACCAGGCCGGCTCTGCCACCTTCAACTCTCACATTGCCCGTTTGTGGATGGATGGTTTGGACTGGACCAGTGGTTCCAAGGGCTAATCATCAGAAGTATGACGACAAACAAGATTCCTGGGTTTTCTACCCACCTCAGATCCAATGAATCTGAATTTTCAGAGCTGACACCCAGGAATCTGTATTTTTCAAAACTTTTCAGGAGATTCTTAAGACCTGTCAGGTCTGAAAGAACCACTGGACTCTATAGGTAAAACCCAGGCCACTTCAGCTTCAATAATCACCTCCCATTGCTTTTCCATTTTACTTATTGCCCATTATGAAAGGCCCTGTTACAGTGAGTAGGGTCCTTCAGTATTCCTAGCAACTAGCTCATGCTAGAAGCCTGAACGGTCTGTCTTGGAGGAACCAGCTCACGTCACATTGTAGATGTGCAAGGTGCTTCATAGAAACCTGGGGGTTTATTTAGAACTAAAATGTTCTCAAGAGGGATTCTGTTGGCATAGTGAACTGGCCAACTTCACCTTTTAGGAAATTGTTCCAAGCACTGTAGCATATAGCATACCTGGCTTCTATTTACTAAGCACTTAGAACACCTTCAGATTTACCGTGACGATCAAACACACTTCTCAGATGAGGAAACCGATGCCCACTGTAGGGGAGGGGTAGAGGAATGGTAATGGCTCCCGCCTTACAGGAATACACTGAGAAACCCATAAACAAATGCACGTAAGACACTCATTAGCATAATGCCAGACACTAAAGTGTTCGATAAATGTTAACTATTAATATTACGATTAAGCCAGAAACAGTAAATTTTCAAATAGATGAAAATGGCTCTATAAATCTAACGTAGAAGTTGTAAACCAATCAAACATTGACTTTTGCTCAGTGTTTCAGGCTTGGTATAAAACAAGACCATACTGGTCCATGAATACAAGAGTCCTTTTCCCCTCACCCCCTCCCCTTCATTTTTATGTTATACCACAATCTAATATAAAAAATATACACATATATACACACATATATGTGCATACATATACAGTAAATACACTGCCTAGTCAACCATGTTAGTGATAATGAGCAGACATGGGATTTTCAGGAAGCTACCTCAGCACGTATTAATCCCTTAGTATAATCTAGCTCCCTCCCATTCCCTTCACCCTCCTTTATAATGACTGCCCTTCACCTCGTCCACCACATCGGCATGCATGTCTTTGGACTGATTTCTCCCCAAAGTCTTCTTGACACAAGGCTGAACACGTTCCGTCCTCTTGCCATTTCCTCGAGGGTCTTATTTTTAAAACATGTTTGTTACTCTCCACTGAGCTTCCCTAGGTAGCTCACAATGAGGGAATTTGTTTCTAATGGCATCACCCGTGGAAGAGAATTCCGGCGGGGCGGGGAGGGGGGAAATGTCAGGCCAACATCGAAGAGCTCTCGCGGCTGGCTCTTCACAGCTTCAGGGGTTTTGCTCTCTTTAACAGATGGCTGTGGATGCTCTTTTACAATTTTGCCCGTCAAAATCAAGAGGATAAAATCCAATAAGTAGTAAAACACTGTAAGAGGGAATCACTGCATTTGTTTGCATTAGACCAGATACTTAATAGATCAGGGTAGGGTGAGGGAAAATTTAAGAATTTTATAGGAGGACTCCATTGCATTCGTTCTAATCTTTTTACCACATTTGCATCAGTAAAAGATTGGCTCTCACATGTAAAATGAAAATGAAAAGAGTAAGAATTACTTGCTCAGAGCAAAAGGCACGTTTAATAACCAAAATCGAGTAGGTACCGCAATGAAGTTAATGCAAATATCTCTGGACTGAGGGTAAGGAGACTTTAATACTGTGTTTAATATCCTAAAATGGCTTTATATTAGGTATGTGGCTTTGGGTCAATTACCTAATCTTCCCCTGTATCTGTTACTTTATCTGTAAAAGAAGAGGTAATAGGATTAGCCTGCTGCGTAGGATTGTTTTAAGGACCAAATAAAGCAATGGACACAAGGCAACGCTGGCGCACAGTAGGTATCAATGAATGGGTACTGTTATCATTATTGTCATAAGTATTTTCTAGCAATGGGAAAGTGCATGTCACAGAATGAGGTATATAGTAGGTGCTTATGTAAGTTCCTCAACTATGAAATCTCTATCTTTAGCCTTCAAACGCTTCATTCAACCTCTTTACTTACAAGTGAAAAAGCAAATAAGTAACAAAGTATAAATTTGTTTTAAATAAGGTGTTTGAGAGAGGCAGTCATGATGCTCCCTTTACTGTGTTTAGAGAACATATACTAATCCCTTGTGTTCTCATTCTGTCACCTTGAAGTTCAATGAGCAGATAGATGCTAGGAAAATACACTCAGCAACAGAAACAGGACATCTCTTGCTTCCTGTAGAATTCATTTTTGAGATGAGGCTTTATAGAGCTCTGTCCACAGTGAAGTCCCTGCGGAATTTTATTATAAGATGATCTCATCTTTATCTTGCTTCCACAGACAACTCCTACTATGCCATTTTCTGGGGCTCCAGAGTATAATCTATGCGTTTCCTGCCTACCAAGAAATTCAGCTTTCTTTCCTCCAATTGCTCACTAACTAAATTGATTATTCTACTAAGTCAAGCAACACCTCATTTCTTTATTGGAACCTGCTCTCTGATCACATGTCTTAAAAGTATTGAAAAAGTCATTAGACATTTATATTGGAAACAACACTATCTCATTCCATACTGCATTCTAAACACTCACTGGCAAGGTTAAGCAGAAAGTAATGAGAAATGTAAGACTCGGGAGAAAAGTCTTTCCAAACATCTGAATCATTAGGATAGTCTGTTTACAGCCTCTTCTTCTATCTGTCATTAAAAATAAGCTTTTGATTTTTTTGTCATATTACAAAAACAGTACATGCTCTTAGTAGAAAAAGAAATGCAGATAAGCAAAAAGAGGAAAAAAAACAACCTTACACAAATAGATAAGCATGGTTAATCTTAGTGTGAGTCATTATTTATGATTGCTGTATTTATCAAGACTAAAGCAGATGACAAAGAGGACTATCAGAAAATGGCCAGTTTCCTACTGGAGTAAGAGGGCAGGCGAGAAATGAACACCCAGGACAATTGGAAGTAGAGGACGGTGCTGTTGTGGTGCGATCAATTCTAAGACCCACGGAGCCAATTGAGATGAATTACGAGCCTTTATTAGCCGGCCAGCGACTGACTCTCTACCACGTGGGGTTCGAGGAGATCAGTCCTGAGCTCCCAAAAGAGGCAGTTTATAAAGCCTAGAACCACACCCTGGTTTAACATCAAATAAGCAAGCATATTACAGAAGCAGAAGTTGGCCGTTAGCATATCTTTACCCAGAATCACACCCTTAACAGCACTACCAAATGCTGCTTTGTCAGCTTCCCTCTGTGATACGTGTCACCATTGCTAAAGTCTCCTGCGCCTAGCAGACTTGCAGCTTCTGGTGCCTGGGAGGGATCGAGGGAGTTGCGGAAAGAAAGTGGCCTTGGTCCCACCAATTCTCCTCCAAGGCATGATGGTGGTAACAGCAGTACAACCAGTTACGGTGTCTGTCCCTGAGTTCCAGAAGGTGACCAGCAGGAAGACACTGGCCCAGAGCGGCATGTAGTTACCAGCGGCCAGGGAAGGAGAGAGCTGCTGCATGAACCATGTTTGGTGGAGGAAACCATTGAGGCGGGAAGGAAGTGAAGGCAAAAAGGCAGGCAATGCAGACACCGCGGCCCAAGCAGAGGGGGTGCAAAGCAGGCACAGGCAGGGGTCCTGGGGGAGCAGGGGGATGGCAGCCTGGCAAAACACTGAAAGGAAATCACATTTTGAGAGGCAAAAGAGAGACTACATTCTTCGATTACCTGAAGAAGACCTTAGCCACAGAATATGGCCCAACCAGGTGGCCAGTGCTGGTCCCACATACATCTTTAAAGTACAACTCAAATGCTTTCTGTAAAGTATGAGGGAACGTACTACGGTCCTGTGCGAGGTTTATTCCGGAGGCGTGTATACATGCTGCTCCACCCTTGAGGGGTGGGGGCATCTACGACCCCTCTCCTCGAATTTAGGTGGCCTTGTGCCTTGTGTCTTGCCTTCACCAATAATAGAATAGTGGAGGTGACGCTGTGCCAGAGAGGAATGCCAATAGCCCCTAGACAAAAACTACCAGGAAGACACCTGTGGTCAAACAGAATTCGAACTGCCGACTAGCAGCGGTGTGGGAGAGTACACGCCATGGGAAGGTGTGGAGTGTCTCAGCAGGAGGATGTTTGTTGGAAAGGACTTACAGAGGCCGAGTTTGTGGTGGGTGATTTGGGGCAGTTCAAGGAAGTGGCATTTTTCTATGGCTTGGGTGCTGTCGGAATGAGTGGTAATTCTATGAGTGAGTACCTTAATTTTGATCTAGATGCTATAAAGAATAGAATAAAGCTTACATTATAATTAGTAAAGAAGCAGTAGTTATTTGTATCAGCCACGATGTTCTTGCTTTTGTCTGCATTTGAATGTGATCATGAAGTAACCTTTTATTTCTTTATTTTTTTGTCTTGCTCCATCTCGGTCATAGAATGACCGTATCCGATGTTAATCTTAAGTTAAAAAAAAAAAAGTTTATATTTAATAGGAAAAACTGTGAGTATGGGACAGCTCTTAGCAACAACAAGATTTATCTGAGAGTGATCAGCCAGCTCCCAAACGTCAAGAATTGTTTTTCTCTTTCATAGGAACATAAACTTCTTTTTCATTAAATTTACTGGGGTGACATTGGTTAATAAAAATTATATAGGTTTCAAGTGTACGATTCAATAATACGTCACATGTACATTATATTGTGTGTTCACCACCCAAAGTCAAATCTCCTTCTGTCACCATATATTTAATCCCCTTTACCTTTATCTACCTCCCCTTCCCCTTTCCTTCTGGTACCCCCCAACACTGTTGTTTGTGTCCATGAGTCTCCGTGTGTTTGTCTAATTGGAAAGCCACATGCAAAAGAATAAAACTAGACTGCTATCTGTCACCATATACCAAAATTAACTCAAAATGGATCAAAGACCTACATGTAAGACCTGAAACAATAAATTGAATAGAAGAAAACATAGGTACTAAACTCATGGACCTTGAATTTAGCGAGAGTTTTATGAATTTGACCTCAAAGGCAAAGAAACTAAAAGCAAAAATAAATTGATGGAGAAGAAAAAAAATAAAAATAAAATAAAATAAGTGAATGGGATGCTATCAAGCTGAAAAGCTTCTGCACAGCAAAAGAAACCATTAACAAAACAAAGGGAGAGAAACTTTTGCTTGGGATAAGCCAGCCACTATGTAAAAAGTGCAATTACACCAAGCAATAAGGAAACCCATGTTTATGATATGGAGAGACTAGGCTGAAAAAAAAATAAAACGTGAAATCCAACTGAAAACAAGAACTGTAGCAGCAATCACATAGCTGTAGTCAAGCCAATCCATTCTGAGAGACCTCCACTGATCTTGGAGCAGAGATAAGCTGTCTTTGCTGTGACCTAATAAAATTCCTGGTCCACAGAATCCTAAGAAATAAAATATCTATTGTTTTAAGTCACTACGCTTGGGGGTGATTTCTTAAACAGCAGTAGATAACTAAAACGAGTAGAAAGCAAGTGGTAAGTCTTTACCCGATTGAGACTAAAGAGCTGGACACTGAGAAAACCATCATTTAAAAAAGTCTAAAGATTCATCACAGGTTGACACAAATAATAATTCCCTCATCTTTATCCTACAGGAGTAAATTTTAATAAATTGTATCTCTTGAAGAGTATAATTATTATTAATAATCTAACTTTATACCTGTGACTATATATATACTACACCAATGTGAGAAAACCAAGCAAAAAGAAGGTATCTATCGACCTGTGGAAAATCAACCAAGCACATCGCAAGCTGCGCAGACGCAAGTATATCCGGTCACTGTGGGTTTTCTAACTCAGTGTAGATCAGCCGTAGAAGACAGTTCTGAAGACTAGGGGGAACATGCAAGAAATTGGAGCCAATATTTAGACCCATCCTAAGCGGCCTTTTCATGACAGGGATGAGGCGAGAGATGAGCCTGCCCTGAGCCTGACCTACAGAACTAATCCAGAAGTACCAGTGTCAGGGGGCTTGACCTTCCCAGCCTTGACTCAGCCACCCAGGGCACACCCATCACATCAGGACAACAACCCCATCTCACATGATCCAGTTGCAGGGCCTCCTGAGAGACTGTGTTCTCAATACTCGTCATTTCAGCTCCAAAGCATGGCAGCCAGCAGATAGCTATGGGGTTTCTGGTTAACCATCAGCTCACACGTCAGCTCAATTCTGGTGGCAGCTGACTTCTAATTATAGCAGAAATAGAGGAAAGCACAGGCATATTTTCCCATCTCAGCTTGTGTTTGCAACAGGGGTAGCTTGGGTGGGGGCGGTGACCTTTTGCCTTTTGGATAAAGTTGTACCTGTAGCAAAAAGATGAAATAAGACAACTTTCTAGCACTTCTTTGTTGCCATTTCTTTGCTGCCCTTCTCCCTGATTGTGTTCTATCACTATCTGCTTCGTAAGTTCTTCAAGGGTTTGCAATTCTTAATGCAACATAATCAAGACACAGATGGGAACCACGCATGTAGTTAAAAATTTTACAGTAGCCACATTAAAGTATAAAGAAACAGATAAATTTAGTTTTAATAATAGTTTTATTTAATTTACTATATCCAAAGTTGTATCATTGCAACGTGTAATCAATAAGAAAAAATTTAATGAGATATTTTACTTTGGAGGGGGGTGTGTTATAAAAACCCAGTGTGTGATTTATACCTACAGCACATCTCAGTGCAAACTAGCCATGTTTCAAGTGTTCAGTAGCTATGTGTGGCTCCGGCTACCATTTGGACAGCATGTCTCTGTTTAACTGAAACTTATCTATCTAGCATTCCATTCTCTTGATAATTAGCTGGTAACTTTGCCTGCTAAATCAATCTAACTATGAGATAGATGCACCTTCAATGCAATAAGTTGGCATTCACAGAGGTATAGAATGACTTGATAAACACTTCTAGATTTACGGTCAACCTCTGTCATACCTCACATCACACAAGTAGGCTCCTATATTTATGAATGATATCATTATGAAGGAAAAAATAAGAAGCCTAAGGAAATTTATTACACAGCCCAGAACTGACCCTGAGTTAGTTTCCCGTTAAGGTAATTTCTTTTTCTAGAAGAATTTGTGGAGTAGCAAATAAATACACCCCTGAGGAATCTCTAAGCCTGAGCAATGATGTACATTCTTACTTTTCTAATGACCTACCCTATCAGGAAACAAATGTCCTTAGGAAATTCTCCTGAGCAAAGCGGCAACGTCTGCGAAAAGCATAAACTGAAAAAGGACAAACCGAAAAGCGTAGGAGACACCATATGGTTGGGAAAAGACCATGAGGACATGCGTTGAGTAGCAAAGCACTGCTGTGCACTAACCTTAAGGCTCTGGGAAAGCTGCTTTGCTGAAGTCAAGATGATCTTGAGGTAGTTGCTCATCAATTAAATATAGCAAATGGTTGCTTCTAAAACTGCCTTAAAATTTCTGCGGGGATTATTTTTAGCAAATCCCTTTCCTCCCATAGCTATGATGAAGATGAATTCCATGACCTGCCCATGTGGGAGCTGATATTGCTGAGTGGTTAGGTGCAGAGACAAGAGGTCAGAGCTCCTGGCTTGAAACCTGCCACCGCCACTAAATATCTGCGAACACTGGAAAATTTCCTAAACTGCCCAGTGCCTCAGTTTCCCTATATGTAAATTGGGGATAAAAAAAAAGGACGCATATGTGCCACATCACCCATTATCAGGAAAATGCAAATCAAAACCACAATGAGATATCACTCCACATATATCACTGGCTATAGCAAAAAATAACAGGGATGTGGAGAAAGGAAAGCCTAGTGCACTGGTGGGGGGACATAAACTGGTGCAGCCCCTGCAGAAAACAGTATGGAGGTTCCTCGAAAATTAAAAATACAGCTGCTGCATGATCCAGCAGTCCCACTCTGGGTATATATCTGAAGGAAACGAAGTCACTATCTTGAAGAGATACTTGCACTCCCTCGTTCACTGCAGCATTATTCACAAGAGCTGAGACATGGAAACAACCTACGTGTCCACAAACAAAACACACACACATATACATAATGGAATATTATTCAGCACAAAAAGAAGGAAACCCTGACATTAGTGACAACTTGGATGAACTTGGAGGGCATTATGCTAAGTGAAATAAGTTAGACGCAGAAAGACAAATACTGCACGGTATCACTTCTATGTGGACTCTAAAAAAAGCCAAACTCACAGAAACAGAATAGATTGGAGGTTGCCAAGGTCCCAGGGCGTGAGGGAAACATTGGTCTAAGGGTACAAACTTTCCGTTGTAAGATAAGTAAGTTTTGAGGATGTAATGCACAGCCTGGTGGCTATGGTTAACAACTCTGCACTGTAGACTTGACAGTCAGTAAGAGAGCAGATCTTAAGTGTTCCCAACACACACACACACACACACACACACACACACACACACACACACACAGTGGTAATTATGTAAGGTGTGGCTGTGTTAAATAACCTTATCGTGGTTATCACTTCACAATGTATATGTATATCAAATCATCACATTGTACACCTTAAACTGGCATAATGTTCTAAGTTAGTTATATCTCAATAAGGCTGGGGAGGGGGGAATACCTATAAATAAGTACCTAAGGATATTAAATGACTGAACACATGCAAAAGACTTAGAAGAGTGCTGGGCACACTGTGAGTGTGCAGTAAGAGTGTGTTTATTGTTATACACTGAGCATTTGCTGATCGTTGAGTTGCAAAGGTCAAGGGCTCCGCAGCTCAGCCACCTGGGTTCAAATCCCGCTGCTCTTATTACCTGTGAGTCTTGGGCAAACAACCTCCTTTACCTCTTTGAACTCTAGTTTCTTCATGTGCAAATGGAAACAATGATAGCACTTGCCTCTGAGGTGATTTGCACTTGGAATAGGGCCAGACTAAAAATAAATATGCAACGAAGGTTGATGATTGTTGTCATTATTATTGTTATTAGGACATGGCTGCCATGTCCTGGGGATACAAAGCTAAATAAGAAACTTCAAGCATAACCCTTGTCAGAGTTACAAAGAAACTGCAAATGTAAAACCTTTGATTTAATGAGGTTTTACAATGTCCAGTCATCTTTGAAGAGAAAAGAGGAAAAAAGAAATTGTGTCAGTTGCTATCTCCTGTATCTTGAGTCATTGTCTTGGTTTACAGCAGTTATTTTTACTCTTTGCTTTAGGCCTCTCATTTGCTTAAAACTCATGGCTTGAAAAGGAAAATTCATCTGGATTCGCTCACCACGCTGACAGGCCACTGCCACTGTTATTACAATGATTTATCACAATTCTTTCCTCCCTGATTTTGACAGGTGAAGGAAGGGGTTTGCTGTCTTACGTCTTAACTTTGACAGACACATTTCTCTCAAAAAAGCAGCTTATGTTTTTGGATCTCATATCATAAAAACCATATTCTCTGTTCCAGATAAGCCAAAACTTCCCAAATATGTGCCAGACAGAACATAGACCCCCCCACTTATGTAAGTAATTGTCAGATACATTTCACAGACAAAAATTCAGTTCATCAGATAGTTACCAAGTAGTAATTGCTAACACATATTAGCACGTTTCCTCAGTACCATTGTATTTCTTATAGAGATTTGGGGAACACAACCCCCAATTCCTGGGAACATCTACTTTCTACACAGCACACTTTGTAATG
>NW_006494609.1:12559618-12590482 GCF_000325575.1 Pteropus alecto
AAGTGACCTTTATGAATAGAAATTGATGCTCTTGGAAGTCATTAATAGACATTGTATTATTTGTATTTGTTGACAGACAGACACTTCCACCCACACACATTCATCCATGTAAGCTGGCAAAAATAATGATTAAAAAAGGAATTGGAAATAATAGGTATAAGTAGGGATTTGAGGTAATATATGTATTCGTTTCCGAGGGCTTCTCAAATGAACTATCACAAACACTCGTGGGTTCCAGGGATTAGAATGTATCTATACCTTGGGACAGGGCGGGGGGCGGGGCACCATTCAATCTACTACAATATCCAAAGTACAAAAGTATCTGTAATTATAATGAAAAAGTAATTAAAATATCTATCTTGTCAGGGACCCTAAAGTTACAAAAGAGTGGGCAAGAAAGAGCCAGTGAACACTGACGGGCAAAAGGCCCATCAGCCGATCAAGGATGTAACTCCAGCACAAATGGCCTCAACTCCTGGATATTGCTTCATTTTCAGATTATGACCAAATAAAAGGTCTTTTGAAATTGAGCCTACCTCTGCAGATCGGGGCACACTGTGGATTATTTCCACACAGACTTCTTGAGGAACACACCTGCCTGCCTACCTACCTGTCACTGAAGAGAAAGATCAGCAAAGCTGCTTAGACACATCTCAGCATCCACAGCATCTGCAGTTCTTCCGGAATGATATAAGAACCAGTTTTTAAAAGCGTGCATGTCCTTCTCTCTTTTCCTCAGAGCCCTGTATCTTTTTCTCTGTTGGTTTCTGCACAAATTGGGAAAGGAAAAGGAATCGAGAATCCTCTAAGAAAGCCATGCAAGTTTTCATTTATTTGTGGCTCCTAAGAAGTCATGGAACAAAATATATTTGTCTGTTCCAGAAAGGAAAAAAAAATATTTAGAAATTTAATTTGTGGATTTTGGAGAATCCACAATAAACCGATAGGTAGGCATTACTGTCCCCATCATGCAGACAAAGACCTGAGACTTAGAAAGTTAACTAACTTCCCCAGGGCATAGGGAAGCTGGGTGCTGGGAAGCAAACCCAGCTCATGTAGTCCAAACCCTTTTCTTTGGGAACCAATCCGACAAATGTTTCTGAACTCCCCTTCCAGATGTGTGAAGGTTTTAAGACCAGATCTGGGGTATGAGGAGGAAGAAAAGGAAGTGGAGTGAAGAATCATTCTCTGAGGCATCCGAAACGGAGGAAGGGACCCTTCGTGCAAGGAGGAGGGAAGAAGCTGGCTAAAGAACACTGAGCAGTTTACAAAAATGATGTCTTTACTCTCGTGGGAATTATTCTCCAGGCTTATTAGAAAAAGCTATAGCAAGGAGCCCAGAAGAAATCGCATGCCCTGGGGACCGCGTGCTCTTAATTCCTGGCCTCAATCAACGAGCAGTGCCTTTTGCTTCATGCTACTCATTCACTCAGAGGGAGGCTGGTCTGCCCAGGGGCCAGGTCAAGACACTACTAGGCACAAATGATGTTGACCCTGATCCCCATTCGGCTGGTGTCTATGGACAAAATTGCTTCACTCTTTGCAGATGTCCATCTCCCAAATCCTCCTCTCTCAGCAGCCGAACACAGGCCGACCAGCCAAGAGTCACTTGTGAACAAATGGACTCTGTGCAGAAGCATATACTTCAAGGACCTCAAACTCCCCTGCCTCCCTTTTCCACTTACAAGGACCTTTGAGGTTATACTGAGCCCATCTGAATAATCCAGTATAATCTCCCATCTCAAGGACAAATGATAGCAACCTTAACTCCATCTATTAGCAACCTTAATTCTCCTTCACTAGGTAACCTAACATATTCACAGGTACCAGGGAGTAGATTGAGGACGTCTTGGAGGCGGGCCATTATCGTGCTACCAGTCACTAAGTATTTTCTTGCCCCTTAACTCCTCTCTCTGCCTTAAATCGACCCCAGAGGAGCCAGGAGCAGCCTGGCAAGTGCAGGTGAAGAAGAAGAAGTGCTGAGCTGGGACACAGAAAAGAAGTCAACTTCCCACCCCGCCCAACACACACTTGCCCTTCTCTCTCCAGGGACCAGCCAGAAGTAGGCCCAAGCCGGAGGGTGAGGGAGCTTCCATTTAAATAAGGGTGAGTTTTTACTACTATACTTAATAATCAAAAGTTTTTACTACTATACTTAATAATCAAAAGGTTGTGTCTGTGATTGAAAGTAATGGGAGGTCTTTTTATTATCACAAAAAGACATGAGAGTTTTCCTGGGTTTCATCCAAGAGGAGAAGAAACCAGCCCCGTAGAGTGGATATAAATGGTTGGTGGAGGGGAAAAAAAAAAGTTATTTTCTAAATATATTCCGCAATTCATATTAGTTCAATGTATCGGTTATTATTATTGTTATTATTATTATCACTGTTACCACCTTCATTAGACTTTGAGTGACAGGAGGGCAGAAACTCCACGTGGTGCATGTATGTGTAGCACCACCACAGTGCCTGAAATACCACGAGTAATAAATTACATTAATATTCAGTGAGTGTATGCATCCACATCCCACAGTAATTGGGGGCTGAGTACAATTCCTAATGGAAGCAGTCCTCATTAGAAGCTCCCAACCAGATCTGCCATCTCCCAGCCCAGAAAACCCATCTGCCAAAACGCAAAGCCTGTATTTATTCCTTTCTCAATTGTAGTCATTGTTTTGATCCTGAACTCCAGATTTGTATAATTATACCTTATAACATATGGCGCACACACAGCTCCCTGAGAAGAAGGTCCCATCAAAATTTATCAGGCAAAGAGTTTGCATCTCTGATTTTAAATGGCTTAAGCACCAGAATTAGAGTCGTTTTTCTATCCTGGAGAAAGAAGAGGGTGTTCAGGAATTCAAGATCAATCAGGGCGGGGATCTCCAGATGCTGTCAGATTCCACGTCTGCTCCACTGGAACTGGGGGGCGGGACCAAGGCGGTGTGGGCTCCGGAAGGAGGGAACTGAACACGTCACCTGCTCAGGGCTGACTTGATTTTTCACAGAAGAGGGAGGGTAGGGCACAGGAAAGATAGAGAGACAAAAACAGAGAAGCGATAAGGTGCCTCCTGAAGGAAGCGATAAAGCCACCTTCTTAGAGTGAACAGGTGAAAAATCAGCATGTGATGATATCAGCAGTCCCACCCAAACTGATCACATAGCCACAGGGTCTGAGAAACTTTCAAAAGCAATTGAGAAGATGGAGTTTCCTCAGGCCTGAGGGTAACTACAGAAAGCCGTAATCCAGGCAATTTCAGCAAGAAGAATGATGCTAACTGGATAGTCTCTGTGTATCTATAAAGGAGAGTCAAGGGCACTATTCTGTGGAGGTTTAGCCAGCACAGGCCAGGGCAGAGAGACAGTGCCCAGCGGACGAGAGAAGTGGACCCTCTCTGGTGGTCCTGGGAAGCCCACTAGATCTTCCAGCAGTCTGGATGGATGGTCCATCAAAATCATGTCTCATGCTCACCACATAGTCTTCTTATCAGTTTACCTTCATGGATTTGAGGGAAAAGTTTGAAATAATCTAGGAATTGACAATTAATAATCTCCTCCATCATTTAGTGGACTCGTGTTTTGGTTTATACATCTGGTCTTAGAACAGCCTGAGTCATCCTCTAAGAATTTCTCTGGGCTTTCATAAATCCTCAGCAGAGAATAACTGATGAAATCACAGAGATCCACTATTTTCCAAAACTTTTTAGCCGAAGAACACTTGCTGATATGGAAGCCAATATGTAAGCATAAAAAATGGATCTGCTCTGGCTGCAGGGGCGAGAGGAGGTCCGGTAACCACTTCCTGGCCTTCCCAAGTCACCCCCAACTCTAGGAAACCTCTCATACCATGGTTTGAAAACCACTTATCTCATCAAACTCTCATTTTGCAAATGAGGAAACTGATACAGAATCTGATGTCAGATAACAGTTTATACAATTGTTTCATGTGGTTCTCCCAAACTGTAGATGATAAATAATATGACATTCATACTTTCCATTCCCAGCCTTGGTAGGCATAACTAATCCATCCCAGATGGGGCCTCAGAATCCTTCTCAATGCAGTTGTCTAGTAAGCTGTTAGCAATTGAGTTGACAGGTCAGATTAACTTATTTACCATTCCCATTCTAAATATTAACTTTTTCCTCAATGTTACCATTTTATTTTATATCTATTTATTATATTATCAACTTAAGTCATTAATATGTAAACATATATAAAAGGTTTTAATATGATGCATAAGCTGACGGAAATCCCTATTTTACATCATTTCTCCATTTAAATAATGGCCTTAAATTATACATTTAGGGAATTTGCCTTTCAAGTTTAGTGGTATTAAGTAAACAATAACTGATTACATTTCCTTTCCAAGATTAAAATATAAAAATAAAGATGTTAGAGTTATTTCTTGTTGACGATGGGCAGGGCCCACTTAGAAATAAAAAGATGGGAGGACAGCCTTGTTTTAAACTGTCTTGGGTTTGACTGATTCAAGTTTGAAGTGAGTGAAAAAGCATGGCAAAACATTCCAAATTCTGATCATGGCTTAGCCATTTTTGTTTTTGAAACATTCAGCTCTTCTTTATTAAGATTTGCCTTTATGGGGAAAGAAGTGAATGACCTTTATCTATCAGCAGAGGTGATTTGCACATATTAGCTGTGGACAAGGCACAGGCAAGCTTGAAGGCACAGCATCCATCCTAACTGCCAGATCTAAGAACCAGTCTCTCTCCTTAGATTCTTCTGATGCGGTTTAGGACGTGCTACCCCAAAATATAGTACCTTGGCATATTAAATATCTTAATGGAAAGATTTTTTTTTAATGGCAGAAGCAGGAAGTCCACTCCGACCTCCCCCACCATTTTCCCATGTCCTTCTTCCCTGAAACGGGTCATAGAACTCCCCTGGGAAAGGTACCCATCTTGTACAATGAGGAAGGAAGACATTCTTATCTCCAGAGACAGGAAACCAGGGGGGCCAAGGACACTGAACAAACAAACCCTGTTAAACTAAGTCTTACCTTCCTGGTGACTTCTTCACCATTTACTACCCCTCACCCAAACCCTTTTGTCTTGTCAAATCTTCACAAATTTCTTTCTTTGCCTAAAAGATATAAAAGCTTGCACCTCTGGTCACTTCTGCAAATCTTCATTTTCTTGTAAAGGCTTCTATGTATATGTAAAAATTCAATAAAACGTATATGCTTTTCTCCTGTTAATCTGTGTTTGTCAGTTTAATTTTTAAACCCAGCCAGGGGCCCTAAGAGGGTCAAGAAAATCTTTTCCTCTCCTACGCCTGCCTCAACTAATAAAATAGGAGAATCTTTCATCTTGGAGAAACTTGGGAGAAAGTCATCGCTCTTCTCAGCACCCCCTTACTCATCCCCCCGCTAAGATGGAATCACTCACATCTACTTGAACAGTTTAGGACAGAGCACTTACCCACCTGGTCGAGTCTTTACCAGTCTCTCTCTGTGTCTCCCACTCTCTGGGGCCTGCTCGCGCCTTAACCGTATGCTAGTTTTCCACCTCTGTGCAGTCAGCCACTAAGAGAGGCTCTTCCTGTGTCTGGGTTGGTGACTTCAGTGGGAGGTAGAAGGGGAGCAGAGAGAGAATGACGAAGAAGCCCATTTGCACCTCAGGTTCAATTCACAATGTCCACTCCAGCTTAATCAGCAGTCCAACTGGCAGACTTTGACCTCTCTGTGGCTCTCAGCTGTAGAATTTGGAGAGAACGGTCACCACGAAGTCTCTTCGGGAACCCAGTACTGTCTAAGGAGGCTGCGTGTGCACGGTGTTTGTGTGTGCACTATGTGTCAGCACATGTCTTTTTGTTTGTCATGGTCTAGACATTGAAAAACCTTCCAGACTAGTAAGGCAAACTTTGAATGGTGTTTATTATCAACTAGTCTTAATCGATCGGGGAAATTTCCATTCTAAGGAAGAGATTCCCCGGTGTGGTCCTCCATCACCATCCCCGCCCACACGCTCCTCCAATGCACTGGTTTGTGGAGCTGCACCAGGATCCCTTTACTCCAAGTCACAGGAGAATCAGGCAAGATAACCCATTCTCACTCTGTTACTGCCCTCACCATACGTCAGTTGACTTCTTTCCAATTGTAGCTTAGATTCAGCCTCTTGTATCTCTCATGAGACTAGATAGTGAAAGTAAGACTTCTGCTGTCCAACCATGTCACCTCCATGGTCTCACCCAGGTGTCCCTTTGTCTATCATTACTTGGAGGGACCATGCAATGCCTCAGGCCCCTGCAGCTGACCAGTTCAAGGATACAATCTTTTCCCTTCTCTGGAATTAGGGTTGAGGAAACCTTTCTTGCCATCTGTCTCAATTTCTAGCAGCAAATCAGTTTTGGGGGGTTTAAAACATGGACCTTGAAAAGATTAATTTCTTGGGAGGCAGATATGAAGCTCTCTGCCTAGCTACTACATATATTGATATACATAATGGTAAGGAGTGCAAAGAGTTTCAAATCCTCGGGTTATCTCTGAAATCAGAATATATACCCTTCAGCCACTGTTTCAGAGCTAAAGTACCTATTAGCTTATAATAAACTCATCCAAAAACCTGCTTGTCAAGTACATTGACTTAGAGGCCTACGAAAAATACATTAATTTTTCTGGGATCTTGGAAAACTTTATGGAAAAAGTTTCATTTCCATAAATGTAAGTATCAAAAGAAATATATCTAGATAGTAAAACAAATTTAAATAGTACTAGATGCCTCAAATAAAAATGTCTTTCTTCCCTCTCCACAACCAATCAGCCTACTCCGCATGCCCACACATAAATGTGTAACTTTTTTTGTGTAACTCATATCAGCTTACCTCCATAATACTCCATTATACACATACGCTTTATTTTTTTAATTTTCTAACTTTTAGCAGTATATATGAAGTCCCTGGAATGAAAAATGAGGAATTTTGTTCATTTATATTGCCTTCCAAACTCGATCTATATTCCTGCCAGTCACATTTTTTTTTAATTCTGTAGGTTTTATTCTTAAGTCTGAATCATGCATTTTAAGTCTTTGAACCATTAACTTTATCCCATATCTTGACCCATTAACTTTAGACAGCATGTTGGAATGAGGAAATTAGTGCTTCTGCATTTGCCTTAATATCTCCTCATAGCATTCCAACTCCTGCCTCCCCATCTGCCTCTTTGTCCAAAATGTCATTAATTTTACATGGTCAGTGTCGAGGTTTATGACATTTACATTGATGTCGAAATTTAACTAAGGCCTTTATGCTTTATTTATGTTGATTCTACATTAGAAGTCAATAACTAGCATTAACAATATATGATTATGTATATGTTATTCACCATAGACCATGAAGTCTATAATTGGACCAGCAGAGAAAGGACTGTAACACTACTATACCACGAAAACTGTTCTGCTTAATTATCAAAATCTTAGAGGAATAGAGATACAAGAGAAGAATGTTTCAATTATCGATATATAAAATAATTAAACAATACACTTTCACTATATTGCTAAGACCTCCCAGTCTCTTCATTCCACTGTGGGTATGATTTTCTTCTTGCATATATTTTTCAGGCGTTTTCCTACTCCCTGTTCTAATGAGGACTAACTGACTTCCAGGCCTAATGGATCTTCATCATCCTAGGATCCGCTACTTCTACTGGGTTGTGTCCACTTTTTCTTCCATCCGTGTCTTATATTTCCTTGGATTTTTTTTACCATTATTATTAAACTTCCGATTTTAAGATAATTGAAGATTTTTATGCAGTTATAATAAATAATATAGAAAGATCTCAGGTACCTTTTACCAAGTTTATCCCAATGGTAACATCTTGCAAAACTATAGTGAAACTTCGCAATCAGCATATTGACACTGATACAATTAAGATACAAAACCTTTCCATCCATGTTGCCCTTTTACTGCCACACTCACTTCTCTCCCACCTTAAGCCCTTAACCGATGATCTGTTCTCCATTTCTACAATTTTGCCATTTCAAGCACATTATACAAATGGAATCATATAGTATGTAATCTTTTGGGGTTGGCTTTTTTTCACTCAGCATAACTCTCTGAAGGTTTATGCAAGTTACTATATATATACGTAAACTATATAAATATATAGTTTGTTCCTTTTTGATGCATCCCTGGAATAAATCTCATGTGGTCATTCTTTTTATAGACTGCTGAATTTGTTGGCTAATATTTTTTAAGGATTTTTGCATGTATATTTATTATGGATATTGGTTCCTGGTTTTCTTTTTTGTACTGACTTTGTCAAATTTTGGTATCAGTGTGAGACTAGCTTTATAAAATGAATTAGGAAGTGTTACAACCTCTTCTATTTCCTGAAAGAGATTGTGTGATTGATGATAATTTTTCTTCAAACGTTTGGTAGAGTTCTCCAGTGAAATCATCTGGGCCTGGAGATTTTTTTTTTCAGGGAGTACTTAAATTATAAATTTGATTTCCTTAATAGTTATAAATCTATTCAACTTATCTATTTAATATTAATTGCATTGTGGTAGTTCTTGTTTTTCAAGTGTTAGTCCATTTCATCTAAGTTCTCAAACTTACATGTGTAAAGTTGTTTGCAATAACACTTAAATGGTAATTTTGATGAATTGCTAGAGGCTGGATATTCTAGTCTGAGAATAAGAAACCCATAGGGGTCACAGTCATAAGGGTGCCCCCCACACTTTCTCAGGTTTGGCTTCGTGGAGCCCTTTCAAATTCTCATGGTGAAGAGTGAAGAAAGATCCCCCAGTGGATCTGACAGGACAAGGGGAGAGTTACCATTGTTAATAGGACAGGTCAGGAGAAAAGTCTCTACCAGCATCTTATCCCACTCGAGGGAAGGATGTTCTCCCCCTCCAGCCACTGTGTCTCACCTAAGGGGTGGAGAGGGAGATAAGAAACACTTGTGAAGGTCACAGCTTTGAGACACAAGCCTATTAAAAGACTGGAATTTAATCGTAAAATTATAGAATGCTTCTGGCCCCACAAACCTAAGGACCAAATGCAAAGGTCTCCATTATAAAGAACTGATTACAGTTGAAAGAGCTGCAAGACACAGACTCTCCCTGAGAAGGAGTATTTCAAAGCCAACGGGGAGAGACAAGAACAAGGACACTGAAGATTTGAAGTCATTGGCTCCTGCGGCTACAGCAAACATTAAACACAACCCAACTCCTTGACAAATTAGCATAAAGTATCACACTAAAAGCCTGTTTACCTCAGTTTCTATTACTCAACACCTTGAGCTTTCAATAAAAAAAATTACATGGCATGCTAACAGGAAAAGAAAAACAGTCTGAAGAGACAAAGCAAGGATCAGAACAAGATTCGGACATGACATAGACGTTGGAATTTTCATACAGGAAATTTAAAATAATTATGACTAATACATTAAGGGCTCTCATGGAAAACATCAGCAGGCTACTTGCAAGTAAGGATGGTAATGTAGGCAAGAGCGACTATACATTTTCGTGTTCTCCCTACATGATTATTTTCATTTTCAAATCTGCCCTGGAATTGGTAACAAAGCATATCATCGTCCTGCTGGTATGTCACTCTAGCTGACATCAGATGTTTACTTCTGAATATATTTAATTCTATTTTGCTTTTCTGAAAGCTCCTTGAAGAATAGATACTCTACTGCTGCTTATTTGAGCTCTTTTATTTTGGCTTTAGAAAATTTGAAACTCTCCAGATGTCTTGATTATCTATCTTAACTATCCTGTAACATTCCCTAATTTGTGAAAATCAAATTATTTATTGTTTAAATTCTTCACCCAAAAGTCTAACAGTTTCTAAATAAAACTTCAATAATCTAAACATGATTTTTCTCAAAGTTATAAAAACTACTAATGCAAGGTATAGAGGACACCAACAGAATTGTTTGCCTAGCCTCTCTTATCTGGTGACCTCCTCCCTCCCACTCCCACTGTGAAAGCAGCCATTGTACAACAAGGCCTTGCCCACTGGCCACAGCTGATTGGTCCAGGGGCAGATACGTGACACAGTACGGGCCAATCAGAGCCAACTAATCTTTCCCAGGAGTGTATTAATTGGAAAAGAATCCACGATTCTCTAGGTAGACCTAAGATGGAAAGCTATGAAATTGTTGGTGGCCTGGCAGAGAACGAGAGAGAGAGGGGGGAGGGAGGGAAAAGAGAGGTAGAGAGAAAAGAATGACGCCAATGGCAGCAAGAAGCAAGAACTGGACACAAAGAGAAACCCTGATGACATTTTAATACCCGATTATAGTCATTTCTGAGCCTAGTTGCCCCCTTGTCTTTCCCGTTTCTTGGTTGTTCTGGTCTTCCAAAAACTACCCAGATTCCTGCCAATAAATTCCCCTTTTTTCTTCAGCACAGTGAGTTAGCTTTCTGTCACCTTTGATCAAGGAGACCTAACTAGTACAAGAGGTTAATGCATGTGCCCCATTTAAGATGAATCTTATGGCAGGCAGTTCACAGAGAGACTACATAGTTAAAAGCCTTTACTTTTAAGCTGGGATGCCCTGGAGCAATCTGGAGCAATTTCTCTACTTACCACTTAGGAATCTAAAGGCAATTTTTTATATCCTCTCTTCACTTTTTGTATATCCCTAGAGTCACTCAACCACACTTATCCTTTCAACTGTGTCCATTAAGGAAAATAGCAGATACTTTTAAAGAAAAGGATATTTGGCCTCATAATCCCCCTGATTAAAAATATCTTTTTTTCTTATGTAGGACATTTCCAGCATTTTCTTTTAAAGCATCAAGGCCTGACTTTGAAGTTCCTGACTCTATATAGAGGGTCTTTGTTATGCGCTGAATTGTACCTCCCCCTCCAAACTCATATGTTAAAGCTTTAACCCTCAGTGTCCTCAAATTTGACTATATTTGGATATAAGGTCTTTAAAAAGGCAATTAAGTTAAAATGAGGTCACTGGGGTGAGCCCTAATCTAATATGACCGGTATCTTTATAAGAATTATAAGAATTCTGTGTCCCGGAAATTAGAACATAAAAATGTACAGAGGAAAGCTGATGTAAAAACACAGGGAGAAGGTAGCCATCTATAAGCCAAGGAAAAAGCAACTCTGTTGACATCTTAATCTGTCTTAACCCCTAAAATTGTGAGTAAATATATTTCTATTGTTTAAGCCACCCAGTCTGTGGTGCTTTATTATGGCAGCCCTAGCAAACTAATGCCGTCTATGTTAGTCAGGGTTCTCCAGAGAAATCAAACCCATAGGAAGGATAGGTAGGTAGATGGATAGATAGATGGATACATAGATAGATAACAAGGAATTGGTTTGTGTGTTTATGGAGGCTGGCAGGTCTCACAATCTGCAGTTGAAGACAGTGAGACTTGGCCTCCATGTAGTTCCAGGCCAAATGCCCACAGGTTCAAGACCCAGGAAGAGCTGATGTTTCAGTTCAAGTCTGAAGGTAACAAAAATGCCAGTGTTCCGGCTCAAAGGCAGTCAGGCAGGAGGATGGCCCTCTTACTTGTGGAAGTATCACCTCTTTTGGTCTATCAGGCCTTCAATTGATTGGATGAGGCCCACTCATATTAGAGAGGGCAAACTGCTTTGCTCAGTCTACCCATTTAAATGTTAATCTCATCCAGAAATATCCTCACAGACACACCCAGAATAATGTTTAACCAAATGTCTAGGCACCCCATGGCTCGGTTGAGTTGACACATAAAATTAACCATCGCACCGTCTTATAAAATGAGATCTATAACTTGGTCACCTAGTATCCCAAATTATTGAAACCAAGTCCTACCTAAGGTCTACAAGTATTTAAGGTGTCGTTTAGGTAGTGGAGCCACCTGATACCACTATGATCCATAGGTTAAGCCACCAAATTTCATAAATTTCCAAGTGAAACTGTCCTTCCTGCCAGTCACTTTAATGTCTGATTCTGATTCCATGAGGACGCATCAAAGCTAACAAAACCGTGGGGAGAGAGTTCTCATGACAGAGCAGTGCTCGGAGACACTTCACTTCTTAAGACCTCCTTCCCTGTCTTTCCTTTAATCTACTGCATTTTATGAGGAATAAAAGGAGTTTTTATATTAAAGTCCTCATCAGCACCCTGGTGTATGCCTCACTGCTAAGGAGGGCAATGCAGCAAAGCTGTTATGCATCTCACCTCTGTGGTTTGTCAGCGTGCTGTCGGCTCTGCTTATTCCGCTTATTTTTGGCAATCAGCTCCCTTTAGTATTGGCATGTGTTAGGGTAATGGCTAATTATCAACTGCAACCCATGAAACGTGGCTAATTGTGTGTAATATGTGGGGCTGGATAAAGAAAGCCTTGGGTAAGAATTTTACAAATTATCAGAAAATTATTATGCCAGTGCTAGAAAGTGCCAGAAAGTTCAGCAAAAAAGACAGAACCAGCATCTTCTCTTGGACACTACCTTCTGCCCATTAAGCATTCTGAATTTTCAACCCTACTCATCAAACTACTTATTATTTCATCCTCAAAGTACCTACTCCTTGAAATCTCTTTAGGAAATAAGAAAATAATCGATTTTTAGAGATGTCCATTTTGTTTTCAGATTCAATACTGAAATACCTGGGGACATGCAAGATCATTTAAAATAATCGTCAGATGAATATAGGCAGGAGTTAATATATGCAGAACTCTGAGAGAAAGAGAAAGAATGGTTAAAGAGTACATTAGCTCATTCAAAAAATCTTGAAAGAAATGGGATGGTTTGGGCAAAATTTTCTCCTGGCCCTGTGACTGGCGACATGTAAGATGACCATGCACTCAGGTTTGCCTGGGGTAGCCCCCTTTTACTCATGTTCTCCCTTTGTAATTATTAATAACATCTCGTTTCCTTCTCAAAAGTGTCCTAATTTGGATGATAAAATATATGGTAGCCCTACTGATTTGTCACCCTGTAATGGAACCCTAGTGGAAATAAGTTCTCAAGCATAAGAATAAGCTTCCTGCTGGGAGTTTGAGACTCACCTCAGATCAGATGCACTAGATGGCTACCCTTTCCAGCTATTCATGAGCCAGATTTAGCCAAACAGTCTGAAGAAGGCAGTGCCAACAGATAGTCCTCATCCGCAACTCAGTTTCTGACATAGGGAGAGCTATGGAGCCCGGGACACAGTGTTTCATGAAGCTCCTCTCATTTCTCTTCCCTGTGTGAGTGGCCCTCACGAGGTCCTGCCTTGACTTTTGATGACTTTCATTCCTATCCCTCCTTCAGTTCAACAGGCGTGCTCCCCGTTCATACAACCTGAACTGTCATCTCTGTGCATCACTCTGAATTATCACCCTTAATCCACGTTTCCAGTTCGGTTGCCAAGTTCCAGTCCCAGCCCCGTATGCCACCAGTACTTCCCTACCTGAGTAGCAAACAGCACCTGAACCTTCAACATGCCTACGACCAGAATCAGTCCCGCCCACGTTTTACTTTCCCCTCTGAATTGCTACTTGGAATGGTATTAATTTTTTTTTTCCATTTACTCTCCTTAAAGTCGATATCTATGGCTTTTCCTCTTTTTTACCTATTACTCTCATCTAATTCACTACAATTTGCCTTTAATGAGAAATTAAAAAACAAACAAACAAACAAACAAAACAGACATTCTGCCTCTCTCTCTTCAAGGTGATACCCAGGCCTAGAGCTGCATTTCCTCAATTGATGGGACTCGTGCTATCTCTGCCTTGGCCCCCTTCCCATTCACAAACACACTCTTGGCACTGAAGCATTGCTTGACGATGACACCTGCCTGCTCGAAAAGCTTACTCATGAATTCCATTGGTCCACAAAACGAAATTCAGGGACTTCACTCAGGGAGCCAAGACCTATCGCAGCCTTGCCCCAGCTCCTCTCTGGTTGCAATTCCTAAAACCTCCTCCTAAATGGAGGACTTACAACTTGCGTTAAGCATGCTGCGGGTCACAAGTCACTTGCACGGCCAAGATATCATTCGCTCCGAGAACAACTGTGTGAGGATAAGGATCCAAGCAGGTCCGAGGACCCAGGCCTCACAAAGTCCCTTGTTCTTCTCAGCATCACCCTCATCAGCAATGGGGGTGAAATAAATCACTTTTCTTTTATATGTTACTCAGCATTCAGTATATATGATGTGCTCTGTCTACAAACCATGACCTAAAAAAAAGAAATTTGTACCAGCTTCCTCATCCTCATATTTCTATAGCTTCCCCCACCTCAAAGTGTATTTTAGAAAAATCCACTGTCTTCTTATTATCTAAAACATGACACATGTGTAGTCACATGAATAGGTAAAACTAATTGATATCTTTAGGGTATTTTAAATTTATAGAAAAATTACAAAGACGATACAGAGTTCCCATAAACCCTATACCCAATTCTCCTATTATTGACATCTTATACAGTTACCCCCTCTTACTCACAGGAGATATGTTCCAAGACCCCCATTGGATGCTTGAAACCATGAATAGTACAAAATTCTATATACACTATGTTTTTTTCCTATACATACATACCTACAGTTTCTCTTTGGCAAATCTAAATTGCCAGCCTCACTACCCTTGCACTTTGGGGCCATGACCGAGTAAAGTAAAGGTCACTTGAACACAAGCCCTGCTGTACCACAGCCGTCAATCCACTAACCGGGACAGCCACAAAGTGACTCACAGGTGAGTAGCATATACAGCATGGACAAAAAGATGATTCACGTTTCACTCCAGGCAGAACAGAGCAGGACGGTGCAAGATTTCATTATACTGCTCAGAATAACGCACAACTTAAAACTTGTGAACTGTTTATTTCTGGAATTTTCCATTTAATATTTTCAGACCACAGTTGACCGTGGGTAACCCAAACCGTGGAAAGTGAAACTGCAGATAAGAGGGGACTACTATATTAGTAGGGTGCATTTATTACAATTAATGAAACCATATTCATAAATTATCATGAACTAAAGTCTCCTCTTTATTCAGATGTCCTTAGTTTTTACCTACTGTATTTTTCCCTTCCAGAAGCACATCAGGATATCACACTATATTTAATCGTGTATCCTTAGACTTTGATAGTTTCTCAGACTTTCCTTGTTTTTGATGACCTTCATAGTTTTGACCAATGCTGATCAGATATTTTGTAGAATGTCCTTCAGTTGGTTTGTCTGATGTTTTTCTCATGTTTACATTGGGATTACAGGACTTTAGGAGGAAAATCACAGAGGTAAAGTAACAGTTGTCTTGCATCCTTGTTATCAGCATGACTTATCACTGTTGACGTCAACCTTGATCGCCTGGTTGAGGTTGTGTTTCCCAAATTTCTTCACTGTAAAGTTATTCTTTTTTCCCCATTCCCATACTATGTTCTTTGGAAGGAAGTCACTATGCACAGCCCACTCTTAAGGAGTAGGGAGTTGTTCTACACCCTCCTGAGGACAGAAAATCTACATAAACATTTTCAATTCTTCTGTATGGGTTCTTTGTCTCTTCCGTCCCACTTATTTTGTTATTCAGTCATTTATTTATGTCAGTCTGAACTCGTCGTGGATATTTATTGTATACTTTGGGTTAAAATCCAATACTATTTTTTTTTCTTGTTCATATTGTTCCAGCTTTGGCTCTTTCAGTTGGCTATTATGTCCCTTTGACATACTCCCATCATTATGGTAGGTTTTTTGTTTTTTTTGTTTTTTAACACATCCTTACTTTCCAGCACTATAGGATAATCCAGGATCAACCTGCATATTTCCTCCCCAGACCTAGAATCAGCCTTTTCTCCAAAGAGCCCTGGATAATTTTCCTGGAGAATAATATTAAAAACCAGGATTTGGGAACTAGATATATGCCATCTAAATTTGGATTTATCCCAATCCAACTGAATTTTTAAGGAGCTTTTGAATATAAGCCTATTTCTCACACATAAGTGGAAATAAACAGGCAAACTAATTTCCTCATCTTATTTACAGATATGAATTATTTTTGGCTTTTTTATAAAAATGCTTTAATCCTAGCTCCTACTGATTCAATAACATGGTTGAGGTCAATAAAATTAAGATGATATTAACAATGATAATGGCTATAGCTCTGAGGAGGACATAAAGCTAAATACCATACAGACATTACCCTACATCTTAATGGCATCTTTGAAATATAGGCATTATTATGATACCATTTTATAGACGATGAAAATGATATCGACCTTGATTTTCATTCTGAGAACTAAATGAAAAATCACTTGTAAACCCCCTAGCACAGAGCATGTAGAAGTTGCTCAATAAATCATTATTGTCTCACTCCTTTGCCTCTAGATAAAAATAAAATAGGCAAACTTCAGTAACACATTAGCTATAAAAGTTCAGCTCAGTCTGTGAGATGAAAAATATAGGGGTTATATTAGCTCATTTGTTTTCTTTGTTGCTATATAAATGTGATCTGGTGCACAAGAGCTAAAAATCAACCTGCTTCATGAAAGATCTCAAACGAAATGAAGATATACTTACTTGACAGTCACGTCTGTTTATGGAATCATGCCTTATATAACCCAAATTCTCAGACACCAACAAGACCCATACATTTTTACAGATATTTAAGTGTCAAAGGCATTTTTCCAAACTTTAATATTTGAATTAAGGTAAAGTAAACATTATATAAGTGCACAACACCCCCCAAGCTTAGAAAGCTACTGAAATGGTACCAAGTTATGAAATACCTAAGTAACAAGTCAGAAAAATTCTGGGAGCTTTGCCTCTTCAAGGGACTAATTTCGCTGTTGTTATAAATCTTGGGTAAAGAGGTCATCACACACAAATTCGCAAGCTTGCTTACAACAGATAGAATATTCTGAAAAGTAAAAGGTTTGCTTTCATTCTCCATTGTTTCTCCCAGCCACGCCCTCCTCTTCATGTTTTAGGAAGATGAAAATTGAGAGTTAAAGAAGAAACTAAGGATGTGCATCTCGTAAGCAGCAAAGGTGGCATCGGAATTTAGATCTGCACTGAAAACACTTTTTACAGCCTCTCTGCTACCTTCACTTCAGCAAGAAGCTTTATTCGCCACAGACCCAGTTCCAAATTTCTGATCGTGACATTCTCCACTTGAAAACCCCTCTCCTTCCTTTCTCACACTCCAGATCACTCATTGACAAAGAGGCATAAGCCCCAACTCCTCTAAAAAGTCACTCACATGGACAGTCAATTCTCAGTCATGGAACTCTCCAGATTATACTCCTTGAACCAGCCTATGGTACCACCCATCCTAAGAGACATACACCCAGTGACCCAGCTAAATTATAAGCTCCCTCAGGCCTGCTGCTGTTCTCAAATTCCCTCGCCTGCTAAGCGTGGCCCAGATAGTCTCACGAAAAATTTTTGAGTTTTCATTGACTGATGATGCATGGGGTTATAGCCTTGGTCTTCGGAGGAAAAACCAGAACAAAGATGTTTCCCACCCTAAGTGCAGGCTGGCAGGGGGCTCAGAAGGTACCTGCCCTCAGCACAGGTTTTCTCTAGGCTGGCATTTTGGGAAGCTCCACAACTCCAAGAATGTTCCTTTGATCAGATTCCTCTGCAAGGGAATAATGGGGCTTAAAACATTTTTTTAAAAAACAAAAGAGCACAAATAGTGAATTTAAAAGGAAATGGGCCAAGGATTTTCCCTAGGAAGTCTTTCAATTTCACACATAGCAAATTCCTATGGTATGGACCTATTAGAAATGCTTTTTTTAGTCGCTTTATGCATATTTATTATGTTCTTCTACGGCTCTGTTATCACTTAATTTGACACCAAGCCTCCAAAGCCACATCTTTTTTCTACTAGAACTATTAAAAAGGGGCAAAATATTTTAATCATGAAGCTCTGTATAATTTAGAGATTATCTTCTGTCTGCGTGAATTACAGCGATAATCAAAGGGAGGCTGGGGATTTATAAAACTAAGGCCTTAATTTTTTGACAGGCGTTCTGTTTGGTATGGAATTAACCTCTTTTCACATCTTATACATGCATAAGAGCAAATCATTAAATATATCTTTAGTACACATAGACAACAAAGACGCAGAATCTACTAGATGAGAACTGCCCTGCCACAGCCTTAAGCCAGGCTCACTTATTCACCATTGAGAAGAAAATAAATGATGGGGAATTCTATCAGCTGCACAGTCTGACTCTGATTAAACAGTCCATCTGGTAGTTCTGGGGAAACCAGGAGTCTTGAGCTAGCTATTGGTTACATTCTCCGCTACATCCAGAAAAAAGATTAGGAACAGGTACTGGGACTTCTATTCCTTTCCAATGCCCAGCAAGTTTAGTATGGTGATTAAAAGCATGGCACTCGGAGTAAGACGGAACTGGGTTTCAGTCCTGGAGCCACTATCTGCTAGCTGTGTGTCCTCTGGAAATTTACATAACCTTCCAGAATTTCAGTCTCCTCATTTACATAAATGACATTCATCACCTCTACCTATGGAGTGTTGTAAATGAGATAATACATGGATAGCACTTAGCATAGTACCTGGCAAATAGTAATTGCTCAATTATTGACATTTCTTCTCTGGCAAACTGATTAGTACTGGTCACCCATTCATTGGTTTATTCAGTCATTCAACAAATGTTTTTTGAGCCAGATGCAAAGTATCAGGTAGTGACTGTGTAGTGCTGAATAAAATAAGCGTTTTCCCTATCTTCATGGAACTCACTATCAGGAAGGGACACATGCATTAAACAAGTAAACAAAGAATTTTTTAAATGACATATAAGTTTATGAAGGTAAAAATAAAGTAAAGGAGAATAATGGAAAGGGGTACATGTTTAGATAGAGTCCTATGTCACTCAAGGTCCTGGCAGGAAGCAGATGGAAAACTCAAGCAGAATAATTGAGGTAAGTTTAAAGAAAGACTATTTATTTAAAAAGTGTGAGGAGGGTTGAAAGAAGCCATCAAGGAATGGTGAAGCTCCTTATGGTGGAGAGAAAAGTGATCAATAGCTAATTGCCTTCACTATCCTAAAAGGGCAATGAGAGGAAGCTGTCTGTGGTTGTAGGAAGCATCCTCTTGGCAGAAGCTTTCGGTAGTGGCATGCTGCCCACCCATGTGACTCATCGGCAAGGGATCCCAAGAATAAACACCCTTACCTCTCTCCACCCTCTGACCTTCAGATCCAAGAAGAAGCCAGAGGGCATGGAAGACTGTCAGTTCCTCCCAGAGCACAGACCAGGGTAGAGAAGGGTGGAAAGTGTATCTGAGGGGCCATCAGAAAATATCCAACACGGGCAATCAAAAAAGGCTTTTCTGAGAAGAGGATCTGTAAGTGGAGGAGAAAAGATTGGAAAGGAACCAACCAAGCCAAGTCAGGGAAGGATATTCAAGGCAGAGAATGCATGTGCAAAGGTCCTGAGGAATAGAAGCTTGGGAATCAAGGGATGGAAAGTAGTTCAGTGGCACAGGACCAGAATGGACAAAGAGGAGAAAAGAGCATAATGAGTTTAGAGAGGTTCTCAGGGGCCATTGACCTACCTGGATCCTAGATCAAAACACTGACTGAGTACCCACTGACTGAGTACCGGCCCCTTTTTATTGGCCTCCCAACCTAGGATAGGCTGAATATTTGAACTTACTATAAGTTAAAACCTTAGGAAGCCTCCTGAATACTGATTCTTCTTTTCCAATCTATGCTCAATGTTGACTCTAAGATCAAGCTTGAGATCATTTCCTTGAAATCAGCCTTGATTTAACCACATTGGAGAGAAGGAGAGGCATCTAAAATAATGCCAGATTGTGCTGAAAAATGGTCCAGGGGACTCTGATTAAAATATGCCCTTCCTCCTTCAGTGTCAACTAGGGGAGTGATGGTTCACCGGCGTTAGTGAGAAATGATAGTTTTTTATAGCACTGGCCCTACCATCTGAACTCAAGGACTCTCCATGATGGGGTAGTATAGTAGTACAAGGGTCCTTGGGTTCCAGATAGCTTCTATGGTGTCACAGACAGGCCATGAGAGTGGGCCAGTGCTATAATAGCTAGACGATGGAGTCACTGAAGAAAGGCTCAACCAAAGTAGTCACATCTAGAGGTTGCAGGAGGCAGTGGGAATGGTTGGTAGAGGATGAGAATTGGATAGGTAACTTTATTGTGTTGACTGACATGAGCAACAGATGAGAAGTGGGGTGGTGGTTGTACATGTTGGTTTTTGGTCCCGACTCTTCATTACCTCCTGGCATAGAAATACACATCAATGTTCTTTGTCATGTAACTTTAGTTGCCCCAAAAATGTAGGCCGTGTATACTTTCCTGTCTCTTTGATGTTGAGCTTAGCCCTGCGACTTGCTTTCATCAGTGGAATATCAGCAAATGTAATGCAAGTAGAGGCTTCAAAAGGACTTGTATGGTTCAGCTTGATTTCCAGTGGTCCTGTGATCTCCCATGAGAGAAACATACACCAAGAATTCATATACATAGACATGAAAGTGGCTGGTCCAGCCAAAATAAGCCTAGATCAGGTAAACTGCAGCCACCTGCAGACCTTGTGTTATCACACAGCATTAGCTAAGATGTTTGTTACTCAGCAAAAACTGACTAATACTAGATTTCTAGCAAATGTGTAGGGACAGAAGCTGGGGTTGATGAACAAATTTGGACAGGCTGGAGTGGTTTCTAGCATATCTACACATCAGACAATGCATACTATTATCTCAGAAAATGTCTGGCTGCAACATTCCTGGGGCTTTGTCTCTCTATTTTCAGCAAGTTTATGCACATAAGAGCCCTGTTCTCCACCCAAAATGACTATTCTAGAGCCATAGGGATTGTACTGGCACCAGTCAGAAGAAACACTGGAATCCTGTTTCTCTTTTTCATTGTTGCCCAAACCGTTAATTCCAAGCTCTATAAAGTATCAAGATCCTGTTCCCTCCTTGGGGTCCCCACATGTCAGATGTTTGCAGGTGTTTCTTTGCCCCCAATGCCTTTACCATCCCATCCCCATAACCTCTCTTAAAATAAATCAGACAGGCTGTCTCTTTGACCATTCCCACGGCTTTTGTTCCCCACTCCATCCACCTGGCTACATCTGGCCCATACTTTACCACATTTCTTTAGGCATGATCTTTCCAGAAAGACACCAGAAAGTGTCTACTAGTTGTTTGAGATAATGCACAACTCAGAGGTGAAAATATAGCATGCTTTCCTTTGAAATACCAATATAGAAAGGAATTGGAAAATAGCTTAAATTATATAGATCCTCCATTTCCCTACTGAACCCAAAACACAAATAGCAAAAGTAATGGCTCTAATAGCTTCTGAAAGAACCCATGCTAATGCTCTGCCCACTGGTTTTGAGAAAACTCTGCTATGCACCAGACACTGTGTGAGGCACTAGGAGGAGGTATAAAGAATGAGAATAATTTTCCAGCCCTCAAAGAGTTCATGGATAAAAAAAACAAAACGAGTTATGCAAATCCTACTACTAAGAAAAATAATAACTGAGAGTGAAAACTAACTCATGAACTGGCCAAGCTCTTTTTTAAAAGATTATGTCATTGAACCCTTGCAAAATGCCTACTATGGACCAAATGTTTGTGTCCCCCCAAAATTCATATGTTGAAACCCTAGCTCCCAATGTGATGATATTTGAAGATGGCAGGTAATTAGGGTTAGATTAGGTCATGAGAGTGAGGCCCTCATGATGGGTTTAATGCCCTTATAAAAAGAAAAGACAAGATAACTCTCTGTCTCTGTCTGCCTCTGTCTCTAGCTCTGTCTCTGTCTCTCTCTCCACCCACTAAGGAAAGCTATGTGAGGACATAACCAAGAAAACAGCCCTCACCAAGAATTTGACCATGCTAAAACCCCAATCTCTGACTTCCAGCCTCCAGAACTATTGGAAATACATGTTTGTTTAAGCCACTCCATCTATGCTCTTAGGCTGGTATGGAATTTAGCCTGGGTTACCAACTCTATTTGACTCAGAAACCATGTGCTTAGCCTCTGCCTTTCCTTCCCCTCCATCCATAGTCACAATGCCATAAAACTAGAGCCCAGGTGAAAGCATTTACCAAGTGAGATGGCAATGGAAAAAGTGGCTCTCTGAGCAAGGAGCTGCTTATTCATCACATCACAAAGAAGGTGAACAGAGAGACTAGAGTACTGAAGAATGCACCAGATTCTACAAATAGAAATAAAAAGAAAAGGCATTTGGGAACAGGATTTTGCAAAGGCACAGAGTTACAAAAGACAACAGATCGTTCAAGAAGATTCCAGAGTAAAGCGTGAGGGAGTGGCAACAAATAGGAAAGGATGGCTCAAAGAGGTAGAGAAGTAGGTTGGTACCCAACTAAAAAGAACCCTAAAGCATCTTGCAAATTAAGTCAGTTCTTAGTGCCCTTATAGGAATCATTTTTGTCTTTTATTTTTTCCCCTGATCTATCCTAGTTTGCATTTTTTGAAAATGAATCTCATTTTGCTGTTTATTACCCATATATTGAACCTGTCTATATCTCTTGGAATAAATTCTATCCATCATTCTCATTGGATTTATTCCAGCACCACCCCAGTTTGTATAATTTGCAAATTTCATTAACATTCTCTTTACTTTCTCTTGGAAACCATTAATAACATTGTTGCATATGATCAGGCTTAACACCAATCTCTTTGGCACCCCTACTAATCAACTACCTCTGGCTGGATATCACACTATTCATCACCATGCCTTGTTTACAGACACCCTGAAAATTATCAATCCCTATGACAGTGTTCATATCCAAGCCAGTGTCAATTAATTTCATAAGTAAAATTTCGAGATGTGGTATCAAGTGCATTACCAAAATCAAGATATATTGCCATGACTTTGTTCCCCTCCACTGTGAATTTTAAACAGCTTTCAGATCAGTCCTGGATGATTTATTTGTGGCAACGCCAAGCTGCTTATTCACCCCTGATTCCATTACTTCTTAGATGTTCTGGGCTATTTTTCTCTATACACTTAAATTTCCTCGAGGTAATCTCAGGGATCATTCCTCTTTTGAAAAGATAGGTGAACACATTTGTTGCTGGCCTGAATTTCTGTGATCTCTGCAAATATATCAAGTCATTTAAAAAGCAATTCCTTTTCTCCTTGTCTGGCAGCTTTTTATGATGTAGCTAGGTATCTCCACCAGCTCTAGCTATTGCCCCATTAAGCTGGTGCTAGATGTCACCTGCTGGGGCAATGAGAATGTGTTGTTGCTTATACAGAAAAACATCATTGTTTCAGGGGTTCTTTCAGGCCCGCTTGCCCCTCCATTCTGGAATTTCTTTATTCACTCAGCCTTATGTGCAAACAACCTACACCATAAAATAGACCCAGATCAATATACCCCTACTGCCAGCCAATGCACTCCAGATGCTGTGGGCTTTGGGAACACAAATGAATTCAAAAGTAAATGATTAGGGTTGTAAATATGCTGTTTAAAAATCAGAATTTATCTGATTTTCTGATCAAGATGGTGGAGTAGATAAATGCTGGATTTGCCTCTTCCCATGACCACATTAAATTATAACTAATCTACAGAACTACTATCATTAAGAATCGCCTGAAGTCTAGCTGAACAGAAGTCCTACAACTAGGGATATACAGAAGCCACCTTGAGACACCTAGGAGGGGCAGAGACATGGAACAAGCTGGTCTCGATAGCCATGTGTGGCAGTTAAAAATTGGGAGGGATATCTCAGCTGTGAAGTTTCCCCCGGAGGAGCAAGGGGTCCCAGCCCCACATCAGGCTCCCCAGCCCAGACCTGGGAAGAGAAGTCCTCACAACTTCTGGCTGTAAAAACAGCAAAGATTGTGGCTGAGATGGAGGGCTGCTGGAATTACAGGTGCCCATCTTAAAGGGCCTGCATACAGACTTACCACTGATGGACTCACTTGCTCTGAGCTCCAGCGCTGGGGCAGCTGCTTGAAAGGCACCAGGGACATATAAGGAGGAACTGAGTTGTTTAGCTTCAGAGTGAGGGCTGGAGGGGAAGCTTTCTCCCAGACAGAAGTCCTAGAAGAATCTATTGTTCCTTTGTTGAGCCCTGCCCTCTCCCACATGTAGATGCAGGTGGCCGCCATATCTGAGTCTCCATCACCCAGGCTAACACAGGTCGCCCTGCCCAGGTGACTCCCTGAGACCCCGCCCCACCCAAATTGCGGGCCCACCCAAACCAATTCCATATAAATGGCCTGTCTTGACTCAGGCTGCAGACTTTCCTAAAATCTCTCCAAGGTTCACAAAACCCAAACAAGCAGCATCTAACCTCAACATGTCCTGTATCTCTTGCTGAGCAGCCCTACGCCCGGCACCAGTGGCGGCTGGCCTCTCTTCATGGCTTGGCCTCTAGAGGTAACTCTAAGCTCAGCACGAGTGGTGGCCACTTTCGGATTGCTTGGTGGCTCATGTCAGGTGGCCCCAGGCCAGACACAGACTACAGCTTAACTTGGCTTGTGTCAGGGCCCCTCCCAAGAGGACCTGGGCCAGCATTTGCAGTAGCCAGCTTGCTGGAGCACCATCCAGGGCCACATCCAAAGATGACACATCCAAAGGGCAGACAGGGCAGGCACCAGACCCCTGCTAAAGTGAATCCTCCTCCAAAGGGTCAGCCCCTGCACAACAGCTCCTCCACTGTAGTCACTGCCAGTCCTCACAACCAATCAGCCTGAGGGTCAATCCCTCACATTGACATGCACACAGCAACCAAGGCTCAACTACAACAGAAAGGCACACACAACCCACATAAAGGACACACCTGGAACACTGGCTTAGGTGTCCAGGAAGTCTGTGCCACTGGGCCCCACAGCATACCTACTACATAAGGCCACTCTCTACTAAGACTGAGACTTAGCAGCCCTATCTAATACATAGAAACAAACACAGGGAGGCATCCGAAAGGGGGAGACAAAGCAAGATGTCCCACATGAAAGAACAGAACAGATGAGTATTAGACTTATTGGGGTGATCACTTTGTAAGTTATATAAATTTATAATTACTATGTTATACATTTGAAACTAGTACAATATTATATGCTAACTGTAATTTAACATTTTTTAATTATTTTTTAAAATCAGAATGTATTTGAAAGCTGAACCTTAGTGATTTTTGATACTTAGAGCATCAGGCTTTGTTGTACTTCATTCTCATTTGTCCTTGACTATACCTCCCACTCCCCCGACATTCACTGTCATTGACAAGGATACTTGACAGGCAATAAGATCTAAGTATGAACATTAACAATTTCTACACAAATGTCCTTTTTGTCTCAAAATAAGAAAGAAGAAAACGTGAGTGGAAAAAGCTTACAAAAGGAGAGAAAATGGAGGGGCCATTGGTTGGACACTCACGTGGAAGGAACAGTTTACCATAAATTACACCAAAACTCAAGTAGGCTTAGGTAAGGCTTCAATGACTTCCAATAATTATAGTTAAATTCTCCAGGTTACGCATCCCAAGTACTTACATGACCACCTTGCTGCTGACTCATCCTGGTGGACACAAGAGGCAAGGCTTCCAGTATACACATCCTTTACTGCTAAGACCAGGCTGCAGCAGGCATTTGTTACAGCTGTTTAAAATGCTTTTCTGAATAAGGCTGGCTTAACTCTAGCATGGGACTTAGAGCGGTGTTTCCTCAATCTATCACCAGGAAACTTTGAAATGAGTCTAATCTGTCTTTAAAAATTATATATATATATACATATATATATGTATATATATATACACACACACATATATATATAGCCTTGTAAGTATGTGTATGTGCGTATGTGTATATTTTCTCTGCCTCTGGCTACCCATGATACAATGCGATTGTGTTCACAGTGATTGACCTTCTGCCATGACAGATCCACAGAAAGTCTCAACTGATCCTCCCTCATTCTGGTACCTAAAGGGTGTAGCTTGCATTTTAAATCAAATCTTCAAGCCTATCTCTGGCCAGGGCACAAGCCTCTGGCCCCAACAAAACTGTCCTCATGGTGATGTATGTGGCCATTTCGTGGAACTTGAGTGACTAGACACTCTATAGGGCCACCCCACCCATTTAACTGCTTTGATCCAAACCCAATCATGAGATAAACACACCTTGCCCTCATACTACTCTGTAAATTCATTTATCAGCTGTGTATCAAACGTCTATGATGTCATAGTGCTAAACATTTTTGTGCCCCAAAGATGAAGGTAGTTTGGTGTCTATCCAGGAAGTAAGAGTGAAGGTGGGAGGGGCCATAAGACACATTACACACATAGAGAAAATCACACAAGACCAAATATGGTATAACGAGAATTGCAAACATGAGCTTATGAGAATTCAGAAGATGAAGAGCCCACAACTGGCTTTGGAAAATCTAGAAAGGCTTCATGAGGGAGGTGGGATTCAAAGGAACAATTGGCAAGTTGAAACAGGGAGGAAGGCTTTGCAGATGGAGTGACATTGGCGCCTGTTGAATCTGTGTCCACTTAGACAACAGTAAGTAGACAGATGTGATGGTCTGAACCTGAGTGAATGTCGATGGGTGACATTACAGAAAAAAGCCTTGAATGTCAGGCAGCGTCTGAGGTCTGAGTTTAACTCGATTGGCAGAAATGCCTTCAAGGGGGTATGATTTAACCACATATCTGTCATTAGAGTTTACCTATTGACCGATACTTCCAAATCCTATGTAAAACTGTGCTCTTTATGCCCTTTATTCATTCATTTATGCATACATAATTTATGGTGCTCCACTATGTGAAAAGTGCCACAAGAGAGCCTACACAAAGACAGATTATATACATTCTGCCTTCGGCCTTTCTCAGAGTCAACCAGTAAGGGCGGGTTCAACTGGGTTAAATTACATGTACTGAATTTAACCTAGTGGAACTCATATCTCTTACTGACACTGCTTTCTCCCTTGCCTCCAAGGAGAACATTTTCCCCTGGCTCTCCCCCAGTCTCCCTGAATACCATTTTCTGTCTCCTTCCTTGTTTCTCGTCCCTCCTGCTCTTATTATCATAGATTTTGGTCTACCCCAATACTCAATCCCTGGCCCTTCTCTCTTTTCACACTTTACAGCCCCTTTGAAAAAGCTCTTCTATTTCCATGGCTTCACCTACCAGTTATTTTTGTGCCAATAACTGCTGCCCAGATTCAACCTCCTCTTTGAGCTCTGATCCACATTTTCCAGTGCTTCCTGAGTATATTTTTGAGTAAATGCTTCAAAAGCAACTTGTTAAAAGCCGAGGTCATTCAGTTCCCCTTCCAAAGTTCACCTCTGCTTGAACCTGTTCTCTGCATGACTTCCTGTCTCAGTTAATAGCATCACTATACACTACAGTGTTCATGCTACAAACATGAGAAAACCGCTGAGTCTTCCTTGTCCCTTAACCCCGCGTACTACGATGCTACTTTCAAACATCTATAAAATCTACGCTTTCTCTCCATCCCATTCTGAATGTGTCAAGAACTATTTCCTGGGTTATTCCAATAGTCCCACAATTGGTCACTCTATCTATGGATTTCTCTCCTTTAATAGTGAACGGGTGCAAGAGTGATATTTCTAAAACACAAATTTAACAGCGAAACTAGGTGAAACCAGACTCCAAGTTTTTTTTATCCTTTTTATGGAGGCACTGAAAAGAAACTGTCATGAATCAATAATAGGGTGAAGAAATGAATCAGACTTGGTCCCTATCTTTAAGCACCTTCCTCCTCTAGTCTGCTGGCAGGTAGAGTGAGGCAGACAGACAAGAAAATAATTGGACTACAATATGATAAGTACTATGAGAAAAAATATGCATAGGATGCTGAGAGAACACCCAGGCAAACCCTCCAACTCAGAGGAGAGGGTCCAGGGAAGATTTTCAGAATAACATCCGATCTATACTCTCAAGAAAGTGGAAGCATTATCTCAACAAGGAAGAAGGGAAATCGCATTCCAGAAATTAGGAAAAGTAGAGATAGGTCCAGTGCTGTGATAAAGTAGTATCCCAAACGTTGACATGGCAGCAGGGAAGGGCCCATGTAGAGAAGAGTCAAAAGCCAGAACTGCAGAGAAGACATTGGCCAAAGGAGGAAGCATCTTGCTCACTGAGCAAAGTAGTTTGGATTTCTGCCTTCCTATCACCACCACACTAGCTCTGGGTAGAGAAAAATGTCTTTTAAAATAAGTCACATCACTCAGCTTGTGCTATCACAGGTGTAGAATCCAAACTCATTTTAGATATACGGTTCAAGAATATCGAGCTAAGAAATTAACATCAATACTTGTCATGGAACAATGAAACTCCTGGGTCCCATAGAAAAAAGACTAAATTTGTTCTATAGAGATAGTTCCAAAGCTTAATACATAAGACTCTCACAGGAGAAAAACCCCCACTGAAGGTAAGTTCACAATCAAAATTTTTAAATCACAGGGAGACATATACTATTCTAAGGAGAATCTACAGTTGCGGCAAATAGTAGAATTAGCATTCCATGAACTAAAATGCCTACAGTACCATAATACTAAAATTTGGTAGTCTTAAAATTATTAAAGAGAACAAAAGAAAGAATAGAAACACTAATGATAGAAGAGGATCTTAGGTTTTAAAAAATGAATTTTAAAAAGAATTGAGTAAGACTAGAAAACTGAAAAATACAGGGATTGAAATAAAAGATGCAAATGGCAAATTAAGCAACAAATTAATGAACTAGAAGCCACTGCTAAGGAAATCATTCAGAATGCGCACAGGCATATAAAGAGATGAATAATATCGACAAGCAGTTCAAATACGTAGTGAATACAATGAGACATCTAACATATATCTAACAGGATTTACAGAAGAAGAAAACAAAAACAAGAGAAAGGCAACGTTTGAATTTCCTAGGACCGAAGAAAAATTTAAGTCCTCAGATTGAAAAATCAAAGTGAGTTCTAATCTTGATCAATAAAAACAATTAGAGAAAAATTATTCTTTTCAAGCATACATTGATCTAATAATAATAAAAAAATGTATTCTGTGCAAGTCCACGAAAAGGGACCTTGACAAATTCTAAAGACTCAATATCATACAGATCAAGTTCCTTTTATGTTCTTTCACAATAATATTTTTTAAGCAATAACAAAGATAGTCAAAGAATTTGGAAATCGTACCAAAAGTTTCAGTCAGCGATTGGAAGTTTGAAGTAGGAGAGTGACATGACCAGGTATTATGCTTTAGAAAGTTCTTTGTGATGTAGCATGGAGAAAGCTTCCGAGAGATGAGGCCTGATGGAGGTAGGAGGGGGTTTGTTAAGAATAAGTAACTGGGACCAAGAAAGGCACAGAAGAGATAGAGACAGTGGGATGCATTTGAGAAACTTTTTAAGGAACTAGAAACTGATGACTTACTGGTTGGATATGGGGTGGGTGAGGGTGAAGGACCTCCAACTCAGCCTTCCGATTGGATGAATAAATTGGGGGTCATTCACAGAGGTGTCAAACACGGACACCAGTGGGAACTATTGTTTTACCCCAGCTCAAAACACAACAAGAAACTACCTCTCATAGTTCATGTAATTGGTAGCTAAAGCCTTAAGTACAGATGAGGTTATCAGAGAAAGCAAATAGAGTGAAAGGAGCAGAAGACTCAAGAGCACTCTGAGAAACACCGACATTTAGGGTCTCAGCACTCTTGAAAAAGATGAAGAAGGAAGAACCACAGATTAATGAATGGAACAGAGATTTCATAAGAGAAAGGAAAAGCAAGTGAAAAGGCAGATAATGTAAACTGGGTCTGTACTCTAGAGAAGTCACACAAACCAAGGCGAGAGTATGTCCGTTGTACTTCCAAGTTGGCAGGAAGAGTTTCAGCAACATATCAGGAGTGGACACGGAAAGGGTGTGGATTGAGGAGGGTAGGCGAGGAAATGTAAATGGTGATCAAGGTTACTCTTTCATGAGGCTAGGCTGCCTTGACGGAGGAGAGAGACCAGATAAGTAGCCTGAAGGTTACCTGACTCAGAAAACACCAAGCCTTTCAAATAGGTGAAACGGAATATAACTTGTTGGAAGAAATAAAGGAAGGTAGGAAGGAAGAGAAGGAGGGAGGAAGGGAGGAAGAGAGAGACGGAGGGAGAGTGATGAGAGAAGAGGATCTTTTTACTGAAATTTAGTTCCTGGTAGAATTTTATTTCTGCAGATAAATTTGTATCTTTTAAGCCTAACAGAAGACTTAAATTACACAACTCACCTCGTTCTCATTTTTTTTTATCTTGATTTAAAAAGTATGCAAGAGTCCTCCAACTCCAATGTAGTCGAATATTTTCAGTGTGGGCACAGTAAGCCTTTACTACCTAAGCTTCATTTAGGTCTTCTAAATATTGTTCTATTCTTTATTGTGCTTCCAACAGAGCATCTTTAAAGCACTTAGAAAGTAGGCAGCAGAATTCAAGCCAGGGAAAGAACAGCGGCCCTTCTCTATCTCATCACTCCAATCAAGAAACAATTTCTCAACACATTAAATGAATTTCTCTAAAGCCCATCCTTCCTGGAGATAACTTAGTTTTAGGGATACAATAGAAAGTTGCCTGCCTGACACACTCGGTTACAGATTATTTTGATTGGTAAATGTAGAGGCTCTATTCTTTACATAAAGTTCTTTCTATCAAGAGCGATTAAATAAAGTCAATAAATGGACACTTCTTAAAGTTTGGAGAAGAATTTTTGCTTTGTTTTGTTTTGTTTTTGCTTGTTTGTATATTATAAGGGTGGCAAAACGAAGAGTTCACCCATACGATTTTGACTGAGTAATATTTATTCATGAATACAACAGGGGTAGAGATTTTAATGGGAAAAGCAGAAAAATACAGTATTAACAACCCCATTTAGAGTCATGATTTATTTCACTGATTTGGATTTTCTGCCCTTTTCTGGAAAAAAAAAAAATATATAT
>NW_006494609.1:12590594-12619389 GCF_000325575.1 Pteropus alecto
CGTGCATAAATAAGGAGCCCTAGCCCTTGCAAGAAATATTAAAGTTCATTTAAATTGCAAATCTGACCTTATTAAAATGGCTTTCTCAAAGAGCCATAAACAAACAGAGTGCATTAGTAATACTGCCAAACAACAGAATACATTCTCAACCAGTTCTGTAATTAAAGTAGAAAAATAGAATTTTCACAGTTCTGAATGACTCCGAGATGGAAGAAAAGAACGTGAATGATAATAACTGCAGGTGCCGAGAAGGAATCCATCTGGAGGGTCGCTTCAAAAAACGTCTCGGCACAATTACTCTTCGAAAGTCAATATAAATTCTTATGAACAGCTTGGAAATGTTATTGTATTGTTGCTAATCTAATGTGTTTTGAATACTTATTTCCTACAGCTACTCCGCTCACTCTAAAAGTTGAAAGCACAGCCATTAAGATTTACTGTGTTTGGGGTAAGAATAAAAATAAACAATTAAGAATGAGCTTGTATCTGCAAATGGCTGGGAAGAGCTAATAAATTTCAGAATTAAAAGCCAAACAGGCTGGGCTGCTTACCGGGTTTATGGAAAATCCATACCTGAAGGCATATTTAAATTAGTGGATTGTCAGCAAGCAAATGGTTTCCTTTTCTTTAGAAAATTAATCCAAGGTGCAGTAGGCCACACAAATCAGATGGAGTTGAGGTGAAACTTGACTTAGTTCTAGCTGAGTTTAGCAACTGTGGGTTTATAGCTAAGTAAATGCTTCCATGCATATCCAGACCAAAAAATGCTTCCATGCATATCCAGACCAAAAGTGATGAGTTTTTAAAAGTAAATATACATGAAAGTGCAGGATGGACCACAAACATTTAAAGTTCTCCATTGACTTGAAATGAGATAACCACCAAAAACGTGCCAGTTTTTCAAAACTTCGTTATGTTCTATTTAGATGTGTTGTTTGGTTTATACATTGATGCACTCAACAAATGTTTCTAAAATACCTACTCTTTGCCAGATTCAGAGCTAAGTGCTAAGGATGAAACGTAACAGAAACCGACAAGATTCTTGCTCTCACAAAATTTAGGGCTAATTTTCTATCATCTGTTTAAGGAGGCAGGAGAAGTTTCACCTCATTTTATAAACGTTTCTATCAAAAATGGTTAAAATAACTTTCAATGCTTAAATGTATGCTTTTTCTTGTGCCTTTAAGAGGTGATAAAGGTGTGTGTGGGTGTGGGGGGGGGTGTGTGAGTGTGTAGGGGTGTGTGTCTGTGTTTCGAAGGCAGTTTCATTTGTGGATATTCTCTGAGATTTTAATGATTCCAAGTCTCATTCATAGAGAGCAGTTTATTCCTCAGACAAGCTGACATCCAACCCAAAGACATATACCAAAGACATATATTTCTATGTAATAGATCTGCTCCCTGAAACTTGCCATTTGCCAACATTCAACATTGTCCCAGGACTGGTACGTGAGGCCAGAATTCCAGTGTCGAGTTCATACTTTACAGCACACTATCCCGAGTGGACTTAAATGTGTCCCTTGACCTATCTAAGCCTCGATTCCCTTATCTGGAGTGAGAAAAGAACTCCGACCTCCTGTAGTTGTTTAGAAGACTAAGTGAGATAAGGCAAGAGAAAGCTTGTGTGAACTCTAGCCTATAGATGCTATGGCTACCTCTACCACTTTTACAATCAGTTATCATGACTACTACCGCTATCTCTGAAACTACAACTGTGATAACAGAAACCATCAGGACCCTTGATCAGATTAGCCCAGAGGACCCTAACTTGAGCCCATTTGCATGAACAGTCAAATATCTTAGGGTCATGCAACTGGCAACTTCGAGTCCACTGGAAATTCCTGGGAGACCTATAATTTGATGTACCCTGTCAGAACAAGAGAATGTAGGGGAGGAAATTGTTTCTTCTGCTACCTATCTTAGGTTCTCAGCCGGGGCTCTGTGATAAAAGATAGATTCACAAGAGGAAAACAGGTTTATTAACCTGCGTGTTGCACAGGTAACACATGAGAGTATCCAAAGATGAGTAACTCAAAGAAGTGGCTTAGAATTCAGGCTTATGTAGCATTTACAACAAAGAACAATTAATTTATAGAGAAATAATAGGATGAAGGAAAGTTATTTTAGGCTTCCAAGGGTGACAAACTGTGGGAGGTAAATATAAGGGAACCTAATAGTGGATAAATGCTTATAAGCAAAGTTTGTTATATAGATTCCTCTGGTTTCATCTCCAAGCTGATAAGGGTCTAAATTTGTCTCTAATGATTAACTTTGGTCCTTTGTAGTAGAGAAGGAAAGAGGGACAACTTTGAAAATTTATGTACTGCATTTAGGCAAATAAGGTGAGGGCACAGAGCTTGTTTTGTATCTGCTTCTTCTCAACTGCCTTTAGCTCAAAAATACCCCTTATGCCAAAATGGCATATTTTTAGGTGATATTTTCTGGTTTTCTTCAAGGACAATGGCTCTGCAGATCACCCAACTGTATACATTCAGCTGCGGAGAGTAGCTTCAAATTAGGCTGAGGTTACAACCAGGGGACCTGGCAGGTATATCTGTCTGACAATGACATATCTTAAGAAAAGCCAACATTCTGAAATTCCCTAGGATTTTCAGAATACTTGCCTCCATTTGTGTGATTTGAGGTTTCATTGTTTGAGCCCACTCAGTTCAATAATCAAATGTTAATTGGGCGCCTTCCTTGAATCATGGTAGGGGGTTAGATTTTATTATAGGTGCCACAGGCACCCACTGAAGAGTTAATACATATGCGTACATATTCAGCACAGTACGCATTCAATTATTCTTCTTTCCCACATAATAAAAGATTTGAATACAGCAAAGCTACTAAAATAGAAATAGGAAATAGAAAAAGAAGCAAACCACCAGGCTAATAGAGTTACTGAACTTAAGCATTTCATTCTGTTCTACATAAGCAAAGAATGCTTTTTAGTTCTCGTCATTTTTTTCTCTATGTAACACCAGCAGAGAAAGTTTCAAATGACTAATGACTAAAATGGCCCCAGATTCCTCATTCAGAAAGAACCATTTTCTATGTTTGAAATGTAATGAGAAAAATATCCATCAATGCTAAGCGCTTGAGTGTGGATATTCCCAACTAATAAATCACAAAACCTGGTCAATCTGTTGATCCTGAAGCCTGACCTGAGAGGTTGCTGGGCTCCTCCCTTTTTCTACTCTGTCCTTTTCACACAATCCCAGACCTCAGAGGCAATTGGACAGTACAGCAGGTATGGGTAGAAGTGATCCCCATGACTCATGCTCTCTGCTCTATCTATATAGGACATATATATATGATTCATGGTGCTGTTACTATATCAAACTACGACCAAATGATAACCACCATTTCAATTTAACAATGCCTTTTATTATTGCCCACAACTCCATCTTCTCCACCCAACCCAGTAATGTCAAGACTCAAGAAAACGGTAAGGTAATTCACTGTAGAGAAGGTTGGAGAAGCTATGTGAACAGAATTCCAAGTGATCTGAAAATTAGCATTAAAGTTAAGGGAAATTGCCTCTGCTGTAGTTTGCCCAGAAGTTGCGGAAGAATACTGTATATTGGGAAGGGAGAGAGGGTGTTGGGAAGAAGGCAAGCCCTCCTAGGGCATCATTTACCCTGGGGCACATACATAGACTGCGTGGAGACAACAGCCCGTTGTCTCCACTCAGTCTATGTATGTGCCTTTCCTCCTACATATTTCAGCTCAAGAAATGAAATCAAGAGACTGGAACTAAGGGACAACAAGAGGCAAACTTGATTTAAGCTTCGATTTTCCATGTAACACAGCTTGAAAATAGCAAGCTATATGACTCCTTGAGGGGATAATAAAGAACGTGATGCATTTCTCTGAAGGCTTAGAAAAAGATTCCTTAGCACAGTATATGGTTTTATTTTCTAGAAATTGTAAAGAAAACCCTCTTTCTATCCGAACCACTACTTTTCTATGACTTACGCAACTTTGTCAGAATGCCCACTAAGCAATGGCTGCAGGATAAGACTGTGGTCTAGCCTGAAAGCCAGCTGGGTCAACAGTCATTTCTCACTTACTGTATGCATCGTCGGGTGCCAGGCAAGGTTGAACTTATGGAAGAAACTCAAACATTCTTCTCCCTTGAGAAGTTAAGTCAGGGTGTTGAAACAGCACCTACAGACATGAAAGACGAGACCGAAAGAGATGAGCACAGAATCTGGTACTCAGGATCACACAGAGGGATCTATAGTAAGATGGATCTATAGTAAATAAAAGTGGTCAGGACAAAAGGAGGCAACAGGAAAGGCATCGTGGGCCGGGCAAAGTGGGCGAACTGAGACAAACGCATAGCGTGCTGCTGGTTGGCTTCCAGGCACAGTTGGGGAGCGTCCAAAGCTCGCACTGTAGAGTTATGATCTACCGAGTCACACAGAGCTAGATTTCGACTTCCAGATCCCAGACACCTGCTATCTGTCTTTCTAAGAGCCTGTCCAGGACCACAAAATTCCTACCCACTCAAAAGTCTCAGGGTAAGCGGAAATAGGCACACTCCAACTAATGAGGAAATGTATATACTGGCAAATGCTAACCAGGGGTGTGGGGTATAATCTGGCAGCATGTTTTCAAAATCTCAAAAATGTGCCTTCTGGTTCAATAATTCTCCTTGGAAGAATTTATGCTAAGGAAAAGATACGGCTGTGTGTAAAGATTCAACCGTGTCTATTTTTGTATATATTATGAAAAGGTGGAAGCAATCTAAATGATATAGAACAGAAATCAATTAAGAAAATTATTCTGCATTGATATGATGTGGTACTATTTAGCTATTAAAACTAAAACAGATAAATATGCATTGGCGTGAAAAGACATTCATGATAATCATGCTACGAAATTTTATGTATGATTCTAATTTTGTAAAAAAAAGTGTGTATAATACACACACACACACCACTATTATGGGCCCTTGTGTGTATGTCTATAACTACTGATATGATTAAATACCAAGGTTGTTATCTCTGGATGCTAAAATTAGGAGTGTATTTTTTTATTATCTGCATTTTTTTCTATAATATATGTACTTCTTTGAATATTAGAAAAAACTTTACTTTTTATTTTTTTTTTAACGCTAAAAAGCAACCTGTCAGGGGAAATTAATAGATGAAGCAAGTCTAAGAGCCACAGCAATGGGCCCACTTAGCGTCTCTGGGACCGCAGGTTGATGTCTGTCATTCAGCTCCCGGCCAAAGTGCAGCAGTGAAAAAGAAACGCATTTTTATTCTCAATGGGTCGGTGTGGTCATTTTATCCAAGGCGCCCCCAAAGATGGCCTGGAAAATGAAGGTCACAGCCACTGGAGCCCACCCAGCAGCCTGACTGTTTTCAAGTTATTACTTAAGGATCAGATAAAGATGAGAAGGCACCTAGGTTTGCTTGTTAAATTTTAAGAGCACATGAGTTGTGTCACTTACTTCCTGTGGACACATGAGAAGAAGATAGTGGGGAGACTGTCTGGAACTCAGCCGGAGCCTTCTCAGCAGGATGAGCATGCACCCTCAGAGAAGTGACAGTTACTACACAGCTTAATAACAGTTTTTAAGCGAACGACAGAAAGCACGTTGAAACCACATTATCCACTGAATAGGGGGAAAAAAATAAGTAAAGCAGATTTTATTAACTGGTGGAGAAAATGATTATAGGCTACATGAAAAATGACTCAGGCAAATGGAGATGAGGATGTATTAAGGAAGAAATTAAGATATTTCAGCCAAAGAAGGTGAGGCGGGGAAGGGGCAGGCTGCCGGCAGTGGAGCAGAGGGGACAGGCTGGCTCAAGCACAGAGTGAAAATTCCTGCATGGTTTTCTTAATGCAATAGTGAGCAAGATGGGAAATAACGCGGAGCTCATGCATGCACACGCATCAGAAATGCGGAAACCAGAGTCCTGGCGGGGCCCAGAAGGAACACACGATGCCTTTAGGAGAAAGAATCTACTGGAGGGCTGGGAAAGAGCGTGAAGCTGACTGCTCAGAGAAACTAAATGGCTCCTTCCGGCAATTTCTTACATACCTGCCTGCTATGCAACTGGGAACTTAACCCACAACCCGGTAGAGAAATAAACCCCATAGATCCCAATCGTCTGTCAATGCTTTGTGAGAGCTGAGGGATGCTCTTCCTTATGCATCTTCCCATATATCTCTCTTCCTATTCTGGAAGAGGTTCTTTGCAGATAAATCATGTCTGTCTCTAAAAGTCACATCCAAGACACTGGCTCTACTCTGCCAAGTGCTTATTGCTTTAGACATATGGGTGTGCAGACTTGTACCCCACATGATATATTCCCAAACTAAACATTTTATCTCAGATTTTGTTGGTAGAAGTAATAATATTCATGCCCGAGCCGCAGTCCCTGCAACAGTTATCTCCTTCGCTTGGGAGATGCATGACTTTCTACACTTTTGCTGACACATAGCTTACAAAAACTTCCCTGGTCGACGACCAGGTACTTTTGCAACCTGTTTCCACCTGCCTGACTCGTGGACTAAACTCCAGGGGCATTTCATCTCAGGAGTCTTCTGTGCCGGCCTTTCCTTACTCTGGGTAGGATTCCATAGCAACCTGTCATAACTTCCTTCCATTGCTGGACTGACAGCTCCTTGAAAACACGGCTTGAGTCTTTTTACACTGTCACATCTGTCCACCAAGCCTAGAGGCTGGCATGTAGAGGATGCCCAATAAATGCTTGCTAAATGAGTGACCAATCAAGCCTTCAAACAGTTCCCTCTCAAAGCCACCTCTTTCCTCTTTTTGTTCATGGTTTGGGAGAAATAATACAGATTTGGAGAGAGAAGACTTAAGACACATGCTTGCACTGGTCTCCTACTCATCCTGAGTTGCTAGGTAGAGTTCGCTTTGGCCTCCTTGCTATTATTTATCCCTTTAGTATGTGTGATGCACTTACTGGGCAAGGCCTCTCCTTGGCACAGAGATCCCCGACTGTCCTGCCCTTCAAGAGTCTATAATGCAATTCTAAACGTATGGCTCATAACACTCACACAGAGCGGAAATAGTAGCTCTCATTTACCTCACAGCTGCTACTAATCCCTGCAGGTCAAGTCGACTTGGCTGTCCCTTGGGTCTCGCTAGCCATCATGGTGATTTTGGCCTCTGGATTCCGATCTTTGGCCTCTGTTATTTCATGGTTCCTTGACCTCTGTTATTTCACGGTTCCCTCGTAAAAGGAGCTTCTACATCAGTAGCGTTCCCCAGAACCATGCAGCATTACCTATCATTCCCCTTTCCAAATGAGAAAAGTACAGTGTCATAGACATCACAAAACTCACTAGGAGGATTATGGTTAGTGGATATCTGCGCTGGGATTGGAAATTGCGTCTTCCCAAAATACCAGAATGCCACTCTAACTCTGTTGTCTCTCTCTCTCTCTCTCTTAACCCTTTTCTTTGTGACTCCTTTTACACATAAAAAAAAACCTACAAAAAATAGTACAATAGCTGTCACTAAACAGAATAGTTGGTGGTAAGAGCTATAACAGGTAATAACAGCTCAGCGTTCTGAAGTTAGAGAAATCACTTTGGGCAAGCAGTGGAGCCAGTCTCCTTATAAACAAGTTTATGAACTCTGCGCTTGGACTTGCACTGTCAGGGGGACAGAAGCATCACAAACTGCTTCAGAAAGAAACGAGTCAATGTTGAGTCTCTCAGAAAGGTGTTTGATTTGTTGCCTCTTTACGAAAAGAAATGCCCAGGAGAGTTGATATTCCCAGATATTGAGAGGTCTTGTTTTGGCAAAACTCACGTAGCTGAAGAGTAGGCTCAGATCCTTGGGCTAGCTGCCATCAAGAAAATATTTTAGAGGACAATGTGGCATTTTATCACCTTCTGAGGTGACCACAGCCCTGCCAGCAAATGAACACATTTCACTATGATGCTTTATATTAATGGAAGGGACTGGTGATTTGACCTACCTGCTATTAAAACAAGACTCCAATTGAACAACATGTTCAGCCACGTACATAAACAAAGCCCTGCCTACAACTCCTGTTGTGTCAGTTTGAGTTCTCCAAGAAGTAGGAGCTAAAATGGGACTAGCCATGCAAGAGATTTACTGGAGAAACCGCCAGTGGGGGAAAATGGAAAGGAGGCAGGTGTGACTGGGAGAGCCATCAGAACACAATGGAGGTCTGACCGTTTGAAGGAGAGAGGGAAGAAAGTCTGGGTGAAGTGTCCTCACCTGCCACACAGTCTAAGGAAGGTTCTATCGAGTGGTCAAGGAGTCCTTGGACCAGTACTGCTCATCAGAGGATTCTTACAACCTGCAGAAATGAACTGCATCTGTGTCCCCACTGTGCTCAGCTATTGGCTGCAACGGCCCAGGTAAAGCACATGGAAATGAACTCTGAGTGAGTCCGTGGAGCCTGCGGGCCCACTGTGCCAGACTTTATCCAGGACATCATTTCCCACCTACCCCCTAAGGCCCTCACTGTAACCGAGGCCCATGATGATGCTTTTGGTCTCTTAGTAGCAATATCAACAAGCCCCTCTGTCTAAACAGCCTCAAAATGTCCCCTTTCCTAGTGTACAGCCTGCTCGTAGTTGGTGAAGAAAACACTTTTCATAGAAAAGATTAAAGAGCTTCAGATTGAAGAAACCTGCCAGGTCCATTACTGAAAAAAATAAATCTCTCTCTCATCCTCCTTTTATAAGACCATCAATCCTATTGGATTAAGACCCCACCTTTATCCTCATTCAAACTTAATTACCTCCTAAAAGCCCTGTCTCCAAGTACAGTCTCATTGGGGGTTAGGGCTTCAACATATGAATTTGGGGAGGAATACAATTCAGTCCATAGCAGTCCACCACCTTGTGTCAGGGACGATCTGTGTCCTACAATCCAGTCAGGATTCTGTTTGCCACCAGGTGGTGAGTGATCCAGTCCCGGAACCCCATCTTACTGTCTATTTCCTGGGACCACTCCTGGCACCACTTGTGTGGATTCAGGTTTTCCAACAAGTAGATGCCAAGATGGGATTAGATGTGTAATAGATGGGGGAAAATGCCTGCGAGGACAATGGTTAGGGAAGTTAGGAAGGTGAGGACAGCCATCGGACCCCAGTGCAGGTCAGTCTGGACCTGTGAAGGAAGGAAGGAAGTCTCAGATGACGATGCAGTGCTACAAGGTTTCAACCAGACTGACAGTGAATCCTCAACCCAAAGCAGTTCATCATTAATCTTTCAGCTGAATAGTCTATGGCTGCGTTTGTGCTACAAAATCTGAGCAGAGTATTTGTGGCAGAGACCATAAGGTCCACGAAGCCTAAGGGGGGAAAAAGTTTGCAGACAGCCTCTCTACAGCCTCTTATTACATCACGTGAGTGAGTAGGGAAGATCTGCAACAGCAAACCACTGTGGCTCCCACGTAAAACCTGAAGGAAGAGACCCAGACGCCATGCTTTCCTGCTGCTGGAGCTTACAGGCAGGCAGGAATAGCTGAAGACCTGCGAACGGTGGTCATAGGCTCTTTGTTGTATTGTTAGGATAATTTATACTACCTTAATGGTTCTCATCCTATCTTCAGCCCTGCAGGGACGATCAGAGGAGGCGAAAGGGGGAGCAGAGAGCAAGTGAGGAAAAGCCACCAAATAAGAGGACATATGGTCACGCTCCAGCAATGGCGGCCGATGAGGCAAAGCACTTACAAGCATAGGGAAGAGAACTAGGAAGTACAGCATTTAAAATGGGCTCCTGGAGCCCCTCTGAGAAACGATGTGCAATGGTGGCTCTGAAGGCATCACGTGGACGTCAAGGAACCCAGAATTCATTCCTGCACTTATTAGCGCAATCATTTTAACAACCCGGTTTTCTCGGCTACAAACCCTGTTCGGGGAGGGCCCCTCACTGTTCATTGTCACGCCACCCTCGACCTCCACGTGGCATCTTCAGAGTCAAGTGTCTATCTTCCTCACCAGTTCTACCTGCTCACCTTGTAAACCCAGCACCTTATCTGGCATCTGCTCAGTTAGATAGGCACTCAATAACTATTAGCTGAATGAATAAAGGAATTCTGTGACAATTAAATTACATGCGTGTGAAATTAGATGTAAATTAGATGTCCGTCCAAGCCCCCAGCCCAGGGCCCAGTACATTCAAAAGGCTCAATGCCCGTTAGTTTTTCTTCCCCTTTCCATTTCATACGTGAAAGAAGCCAAAGCTCGCCGCTCTCCTTGCTGGCTGTTGCAATTTCACAAGCTTGTCATGCTAAACACCAAACTGCCACCTGCTGAAGTTTCATAAACCCCAGGGAAAAGAATAGAGTCGAAAGCAGTTTCCTTGATAAATTACTCTGGGTGTTCCTTTCAAAAGCTGTTTGTCGATGACGCAATCGTGCCTAAGAACAGACTCGCATTCTCAGCTACCATTCTCAGATACGACTTATTTCCTAGAGAAAATTGGATAGGAAAATGTGTATCCTCCTTTTACACAATTCTTCATGGAGAAGACACATTCTCCTTTTTTGTTGTTGTTTCTAATTTTTAACAAAAAAGACTTTAAACACACTGATCGAAAATTGTAACTCAGAGGGTGTAGGCTCAGAATTGGGGCTGAAAGAGTGAGCGTAGGCACTAACAGACATTTCAAAATAACCCCCATTCTTTATGTGAATTTCTAGCCCCCTTTTAGATCAGAGCAAATTGTTTAAAAGCCCTCTCTCTCTTCTCCCTTCTACTTTCTTCTCTGGATGAAGCTGCTCCCACATCTTCACAAATGAGACCGGAGATACCTGGGCTTCACTGGTTTTAAAGCCACAAGGAGATTCTGAACAATCAGTGGCTTGTCTTCCCACTTACTGGCTGGGAGAAATTGGGAAAGCCATGTAACTTCCTTGAGCCTGCTCCCTCACCTGCAAAATGGCCATGCCTGCATCACGACCTGTTGTAATAAACAGACGTACTGATCAGATATTTGTGTTCAGTGCTTAATACATTGCACTCGCTCACTGGGGGCTTATTATTGTCTTGGCACATTCTGTGAATGGTGTGATTAGAAGCAGACTCGTGTATGTACTAATAGCTATGGAGAGCTTGTGATGTTCTGAGCACTGTTCTAAGTGTATTCTGCATGTTGTCACGTTATCCTTGCAACAGTTATGAGAAAGGAAGTTATATAATCTCCACTTTACAAATGAGGAAACTTGCCCAAGCTTACTCCGTGGGTGAGCAGCGGTGCCGGGATCTGAACTAGGTCATCTGGCTCTGGAACTGGGGCCCTTGACCACCAGTTCAAGCCTGGACCGGTCACCTTTGAAATGCCACTATCCAGAGAGACTCACAGAGGCACGAACAACCAATGGGGAAGAGGAAAAACATCTTCTAACACTAATCACAGGTTATTTCTGTTTGTACAGCCTTTTGCTCTGATTTCCAGGGAAATTTCTAGGGAATCTCCTTGGATGATTTGGCCAAACTTCCATATATTTCCAATAAACTCTCATTTTACATAAACAGAAAAAAGAATAATACGAATGATTTTGTGTATTACAGTGTAAGACAACTATGTAAAATCCAAACACTAAGAAAAGGCAGAGAAAAAGAGACTGAAAGAAAATACTCCAAAATGTTGATAATAATCATCTTTTAAAAATGATTCCCACCCTACTTTTTTATGTTTTCCAAGTTGTCTATATTTTCCTATGCATCACTTTTATGAAGGAAAACATATATAATGTATATAAAATGTATATAAAATGACTGTTATATACATTTTATCAGTTGATTGCACAGAACCCAGCATGTCCCTTATTATTTGAACTATATACAGTGGAGGCCAATTGTGCTTGTTTAAATACTTCAAAGTTCCCTTAAACACATAAAAAGTTAACATTTTTTCCTATTGAAATTCAGCATCCTATTCTCTTCCACTTTGCACATGTGCTAGTTTAAGCCTGACATTTAGAAACTGCCTAAAACCATTTCGGTGAATGGAATCCTGCCCAAAAATGAAAGTTTATTTTCCCTCTGGTGTTATGCCATTGGATGGCCTTGCCCTCTCTTGTCCAGGTGTTCTACAAAATTCTTGCATATGTTTTCCAACCATGACCATTGTGCTAAATACTATACAAACATCAAACTGAAAATAGAGGCAAATAAACTTTATTAAATGTCATTCCGCATCAGACCTAAAAGCTGGCTGATTCACTGCACTTAGAAAGCCTTAAACAATCATTTTCTAAAATGTGTTAGGCTTGATGCTGGGAACTTTCTCTGTTCATATTCTGAGAAGCCTTGTACTCAGGCTGCATTCGAGTTATCCAGAGAAGCAGAACCAACAAGAGTTTAGATGGGTAGATAGATAGGTAGGTGAGATAGATGATAGATAGATAGATGACAGATAGATATATGATAGACAGACAGGCAGACAGAGATAGGTAGGTAGATTTAGATAGATACGGACACCTACGATGATGATGATGATGATAAATAGATAGATGATAGATGATAGACGGATGATAGAAATAATAGATTGTAGATTACGTGTGTGTGTTTGTGTGTGTGTGTGTGTGTGTGTGCGTGCGTGTGTTGTGAGAGACAAGGGTTGGGGGAGATTGAATGATTTTAAGGAATTGGCTCATGCAGTTGTGGAGGTGCAAGTCCAAAATCTGCACAGTAGGCCCGCAGGCCGGAGACCCAGGGAAGAGCTGCAGTCCAGTTTAAAGGCCATTTGCTGGCAGGATTCCTTCTTGCTCAAGAAAGATTGGTCTTTGTTCTATTAAGGTTTTCGACTGATTCAATGAGGCCCACACACATTAGAGAAGGTAATCTGTTTTACTCAAACTCCACTGACTTAAATGTTAATCTCATAGATACATATAGTGTTTGACCAAACAGCTAGGCACTAAGGCCCAGCCAAGTTGACTCATTAAAACAACTGTCACCAACCTGTGATGCCAGCCAAGGTTAAGAAATGAGCCTCAAAACATCTCCAACTTCCTTTACTAAACCCTTACATAGTTGCTATTTATTAATATTTTCAAACCCCTTGTGTAATCTGTTTTTATTCCTACGAATAAAAATTTTAATGTAAAATTTAATCATATGAAAAGAAAGCTGTCAACACTGAAATACAGAAAAATTTCATTAATTAGATGGATTCTGCCCAAGATCAGTCAGAGAAAAAAAATCCTGAATTATTGGATACTCAAAGATTTGCAAGTTTATTAAGTACAGCTATATATTTTAACCAAAACAGGATCACTATGAATTAGCAAGTCAATTTCCTTCTGGATCTGCTTTAATAATCAGATTTAAATGATCAGTAAACAGCACACTGATTATTGATATGGAAACAGATGCCAAATGGACTTTCAAATAATATGTCCTCAGGCGAGGTCAAACACGTGTCACGCAGCCTCATTTTCATTATTAACAAATGTAATTTTTCAAGCCTATGTCTGACTTAGAATAGAGTCTACATTAGTGAAGTACAAATTATCAATGTTCTTCTAAAAAAAAGAAAAGATAGGTTTGTCTAACAATTTTACTGGATGTGTGGACTTTTTTTCCTAAGACACAATACTTCCCATTAGCGCAATTCCAGAGAAGAAGCCAGAAAATGTCCCTTTGTCTTTCACGGTGAGGGATGCTCCTTTTAGTGTGGTCAATAGAACTATTGAGGGGAGGAATATTTCAGAAGGACACATAAGCAAATGTCTTGTGCAGGACCCGAATAAACGCCTGCTGGATCTGAGCCTGCGCATCGTGTAAGGCCAAGCTAAGGAAGGATTTGTAGGTTGAGTCAAGTGCAAAAGTGTTTTGTGATAGGCTCAAGAGAAACAATAAATTAACATGGCTTATCAAAGGGGGAGCGAAGAGTTATGCTAACAATAAAACTAGACTGATGGAGTGTCTTTCCAAAAAAGTTTTCTTTCTAAAATTCCAAAGTTCTTGCACAAACATGACTTTGTACACATGCCGTTTGAGGCCACCCTATTTTATTACTGAGGAGATTGTTAAACAAACAATTTTTTGAAATCGTTTAGTACATTTTACATACAGGACATGTCAGTCTTCCTTCTGTGCATCAAGATATTTAATGTTTTTCCTTGATAGCTGATCATTTCCATTCAAGACTGTCTTTAAAAAGCACGTCAAATAATGTGTAACAAAATCACTAGAGTTAGTCACACTCTTCTCAATTTCAGCTTGTCCTATTCTTCATCCTTTTTGCCTCGAACACTACATTGATTAATGATTAACCCGTAACGAGTTGGCCAACAGACTAGGATTCCATTTCTTATAAAAATTGCTGGGTAAATAAGGGCCTGAAGCCCTCTGGAATGATTCTGCTTCTGGATGGACCTGAGAGCTAAACAGTTCTGAATATGTTACACGTTTATATTTTTTCAGAAAGGCTCCCAAAATTCAAATACAGGCATTTCCTGGGCATCCCCCTGAATTGATGAGCATGAAGGGGACTGGAGATTCATATACCTGCTTTGGCACTGAGCAGAGTTAAGTTCCTTCGGCCATCAGAGCCTCATCTTCATCACTAGTAAAATGGTGGTAATTCTATATGCCTTACAGGCATATCTAGAGATAATGTAAACATAAACGTCTGGGTACAGTGCCCGTCACATAGTAGGCACTCCGTAAATGTTGGCTTCTCGATATGAGAACAGGAGAAACTGGGGCTGTAGCATTCAGGTAGTTTGAGAGAGTGGCTGTGGGAAAAGATGGTGAAAAGAAAATAATTTATTTTTCATGTTGATGCAGCTTTTTAATAAAAAAGTTTGACACATCTATTTTCGCTGTTAATAAAGAGAAGAAAGACAGATATCCCAACTGGCTGCCTGTGAATTCAGCTCAGTTCAGCTTGGTCCCTGAGGCCCTGCTGACTCAGAAAGGCCTAGACTCCTCAGGGGTCTTTCCGTACAAGGAGCAGGGGAAAAGATGCGCGAGTCCTTTTAGGGAGGGGCCGGTGTGGTCTTAGAAGGCCCTCGCCTATACCACCTGCTGATGCCGATGCTCTTTTGCTTTTCTCCCATAGCACCCACCTCCCTGCTCACCTCGCTTCATACCACGGTGACTGCTAAAAACAGTCACTGGGCAGCTTATTTCCACGTACCATTAAAAGGCTTCCACCAAAAAGGTCAGGAACATCCAAGACCACCCAAACTTGGGCCTTCTCTGATTTGGGGGGACACATCTGCACATCTACTTTTGACATCAGAGCTAAAAGGATCATCTGGCAAAGAAAACCCCCAGGAGGGAAGTGCCTTAAATGCCCTCTGATGCTGGAGTATTGCTTGTGCAGAGATGGATCTGAAATCCGTTTGATGTATCTATGGCGCCTACTCTGTGTGATACCTTCAAAGAATATGATGACCAAATGTCACAAGGCTTCCTCAGAAATGCACCACAGACCCAATAAATACATGATTTGACATTTCATTGACATTTATTGCTTCCCAGAGGCTCATGGTATATGAAAGACAGGCCACTTGAATTTTAAACAGCATCCTACTGACATAGTTTGGGTTATTGTTTAAAAATACTTTTATCTATGCACTATCTCCCCAATACAGGTAAAATAAAAGAAATGGGTATTGAGAAACTTCGCATGTGGACACTGGCAGCTGCTGGAAGGTTGATGAAGACAGACACCCATTCCTTCCGTGAGAGATGGAGAAGCAGAAAGGCAATTCCTACTCCAGGTGACTGAACTTCAACTTGTAAGAAGGAAGTCATTGCACTAAATATTTAATGGTGTTTAGCTCGACTGGGGTGGATTTAACAAACTGCATTAGCCAGTACATAGAGGCTCTCCTCTGATACAGGGAACCATGGTGACGTGAATGACTAACTCCACTTCAGGGCACAGAGTCAAATTTTGCCATTGGAATCACCTGCTCCAACAGTTTACACAAAATCCCAAAGGAGAAGCACCAGGCTGGCCACTGACATGCTTCCTTCTGACGTGTTGAACAAATAGGCTACGACCCATCGAGGAAGCCGTATCTCATCTTCAAATGGCTGAGCTTTCTACTGCAGCTCATAAGAAATGCTATTTGTAATTATAACCAGATTGTCCTCCCAACCACACCACGGAATCTGGTCATAAAGGTAATGTTCTTCTATAAAACAACGGTTTCATAAAATGATCAGAGCCTGGCCCAGTGTCCTAAACACTTACCCACCCCCTTACAGTGTGGGATTAGATTAGAGTGCCATGGGGACATAACTGATGTAATGTTTCAAAATCATAAATGCAGGGGGAGGGATTTTAAAGCTGGATAATGGGGAGAATGGAATAATGCAATAAAAGCTGGCTCGAACGCTCAGTCTGAGATACTTGATTTATTGTTTTAATATAACGCCATAAAGGCCATGCTTGAATGTAGAGCAGTATTTTATTTATCTGATAGTCGTGATCTCAACAATGGGTGTTTAACAATGGCTTTATCCTGGAGATGGTGGCACAGACAAATGAAGCTGATTTCAGGATGCTCCTGAGAAAGGTAACAGAGCGGGCTGTGTTTCAAGGGTACCTGAGAGCTCCTTCAGTCTGAAAAATGTAATTCCCCCTCCTCTCCAGCATGGCTCTGTAGCTTTAAGAACTACCCCAGCCCTGAGAAGCTCAACAAATTGGACACAAAGTGAAGACCCTGGTGAAAAACCACAGCTCACAGGCCTGGCCCTGAACTTAGAGTTCGGGTCCTCCCTGAAGCTAGCAGTGAAGAGCATACACCAGCGGGGAAGAGGGTTACAGGGAGGAAGGGAGAAAGCAGCATCTCATGTTCCCCCAAGTCCCCGAGGGCCATGCTCTGCCCTGTTGGAATGTGCCAGAGGAAATGCCATGCGTCATGGGGCCAAAGTCTCAGTTCATTCCTGGGAGATTTGCAATTTGTCCTCATTGGGCGGAGGGAGAATTAGGCTTGGTACATCGGCTGCATCCTTCTTTCTTAAAAAAATCAAAACCCACCACCCATCAGCTATTTCCAACAGTTCGCTGTCAGACTGTCCAGTAGCCGGGTCCTTTATTGCTTCCTCACCGATACGGCACAGTAGCTAAGGGAGACTCTGGGTTCCAACCCTGTTTGATTCCCTACTAGTTTTATGACCTCATGCCGGTTAGTGGAAACTCTCCAAGCCTTAATTTAACTTCTTCATCTTTACATTGGGGATAAGATTACCCACCTCAGAAAGGGTTAAATGAAATAATATATATAACCAGTAATGCGAGAACCAGAGTGGTTTGGGGATTATAATCCATGCTTCCCTTTAAAATGTATTCAGGGGACAAGCTCCTTTGAACTTGGCGGAAGCATGGCACGCAACATATGGGCCTTAGATAATGAAAATCCTCCAGATGCAAACACAGCCTCAATTTAGAAATTGGAAGGTCCAGTTTGAGACAATAATCACATTCGATTTGTTTTCGAATCTTCTCCCCTTGCCAACCCAGTGTCCATTTCACAAAGAACTTGGTCCCTCTAGGTGGTCCTCTCGGGAGTCTCCTTCTAAGTGACCCTACACCCAACATTCCAACCTGTCTGCTCCTCTGATCCACCCCTCGTGAAGCTTTGACCTACTTCCCTCTTTTCTCCTCCTTCACCTCCCTCCTACCTACTCTGTCATGTCAGCTCCGGTCTCCATATGCGCCCCAGATGCCAGTGCAGACAATCCGCTCTCCAAGTGGTCTTGCTGAAGCCCCTCGTTGCAGGGCAGAAGAGAGAGAAATTTAGTAACAGCTGTCTCCAAAGAAACCCTCCTCACGAAGCTGTTCTTTCTACCCCTTACATCCTGCAAATGGCTTATCACACCATGCAACCCCTGCTCTTTTGAAAATCTGCATTTGGTCTGGCATCTCGCTGGAATTGATATCTATAGTATCCTGGTGCCTCTTTTAAAAATTTCCAGTTTACTCTCTATCACATGTGTGCAGAGTGGTTAGCACACGTCTGGCACACAGTAAGTACCTAATAAATGCATCTATCCATAGTAATAGTGCGGATCATAAATTACAGCACTTAGAAAGCACAATCACGTCAAGTTTGAAATACCGATCGAGTGACGTCTTCACTTGGCTAAAATTCTCCAGTGGTTTCCCGCTGCACTTAGAACAAACCTCATCCCTGTCATTCACCCTCCAGCCCCTGCCCATCTCCCAAATGTCGTCTCCTACCACGCCCTCTTCCTGCACCTCCTCCAGCCACACTGGGCGTTTATGCCATTGTTTCCCCAATACTCCAAGCTCTTTCCCATCTCAGAGACTTTGCCCTCCTGCCTATCTTGCAGATCTCTGCTCTCACTCAGATCCCACGCCTAAAGGCCCACCCCAACCACCTAACTGGAGGAGGTTTCTCTATCACACCCTAATCCCAGACACAAACAAGCCCCTTCCTATGAAACACTTTCTTCATGTCATTTACTACAATCTGAAACTATCTTCTTAACTTTTTCTGTTTGCTAATACAAACTGAATGTTACTGCTCTCCCAAAACGGATATGTGAAATCCCCACCCCCCAATGCGATAGTATTTGTAGGTGGGACCTCTGGGAAGGGATTAGATTTAGATGAGCTATGAGGGTGGGGCGCCTATAATGGGATTCGTGCCCCTATAAGGAGAGGAGAAAAGACTGGAGATCTTTCCCTCTCTGCCACTTGCAGGCACAGTGAGAACCCAGCCATCTGCAAGCCAAGAGGAGGGCCCTCACCAGAACCCAATAATGCTGACACCCTGATCTCAGACTCCAGCCTCCAGAAGAGTGAGGAATAAATACTCAGCGTGGTATTTTATTATAACAACCCAAGCTAACTAAGACAGCTTATTACCTGTCTCCTTTCCTCCCTCAGACAATGAGTGACTCCTGTATAATTTCCATCTAAAGAGAAACATCTCCCTCTTGCCAAATGTGTGGTGATCTCCCAAGCCCATTAGATATGATAAGGGATAATAATAACTATTAGCATGTATTGAGCACTTAAGTGGAAGGCAAATAGCCTTATGGGAATAAACTCACTGAACAAGACACTGTATGGTAGATCTCATTTTTATACTCATTTTCTCCTGAGGAAATTAAGGCATAGCTACATTAAGGAATCACGGTCAGAGTTACACAGCTAGTGAATGGTAGCGTCAAAATCTGAACACAAACCAACTGGCCCCAGAACCTGGATTGCTGTCCACCATGTGGCTTGCCATCTTGTATGTGCCACCTGTGAGCAGAGCGGAGGTCTGCCAGAGTGGACATGGGCATGCTCGCTCTCACCAAGCCACCCACACACTCTCTGCCTCGCCAAATTCTCAGCACAGCTACAGATTTAAGACCTCATTTTTACACAAATGCAAAGAGTAGTCATAAATTTATAGATTTAAGACTGTTTTTACCGTTCAAATTCTTTTTAGCTTAATCATCACTTTATGATGTTTCTCTGAAATCTTTCTACCAACATCTGCTCAGCACTAGCTTAAATGCCAGACTACAAAATCTGTTAATTGCTTACTTGTGGTGTCACCGAATGCATGCTGTTCACCCATGGGACAGATGTGCCTTCTAGATCAGGTCAATAAGAATTTCTCTCACTGTCTTTTCTTTCCTTGTCTTTCTCTTTATTTTTTCCTGAGAGAACACAGAGTAGAACTACAGGAGTTGGGCTCCAAAACACTCTGGGCTCTCTAAAAAAAAACATTAATAGTGACCATTTACTGAGGACTTTTTGCAGAGAAGCAATGGAGTACAGTGGGCTCTGTGGCCAGATATTCTTTGAACACTCACTTGAGGCTCTGAGCAAGTTACATCTCTCAATGCCTTAGTTCCCTCATCCGCAAAATGGGCCTACATCCATCCTTGAATATTTTAAATATTAAATGACTTAATATATTGAAAGTGTTTAGAACAGTGCTGGCATAAAAGAGCTATATAAATGTGATAAACTTGTCAGTTTGGAGCAAGAGAGAACAGAAGAGGGAAGTACCAGAGGAGTGGGGGACTCCAAAAAGAGTAGAGAGAGGTTCCACTGGCCTGTGGATTAGTACAAACCGGACGAAACATAACCCCAAGAAAATTCATTTACAGTTAAAAGATTTGCTGAGTTGAAGTGAAACACTACAGCACAGGGCAGAGAGGGAAAAAAATTGGGGGGTGGGACAATCTTCCTTATCGTCTCTCATTTATAATCACAGATTCTGAGTGTCCACAGGTCCCTCCTAAATAAGCTGCCAACCAGTACAAGAATCACCCTCTACCATGCCCCGCAATATGTCCACATTCTAATCCCCAGAACCTGTGAACATTACTTCATGTGGCAAAAAGGACTTTGCAGGTGTTATTAATTTAAGGATTTCGAGAGGGGGAGATTATCCTGAATTAGGAAGGTGGGCTCAGAGTAATCACGAGCGTCCTTATAAGAGGAAGAATTGACTACAGAAATACATTTGATGATGGAAGAGATTGGAGCAATGAAAGGAAGGGATCACGAGCCCACGATTGCAGGTGGCCTCCCAAAGCTACAAAAGGTAAGAAAACGATTCTCCCCTAGATTCTCCAGAGGAACCAGCTCTGCCAACGTCTTGACTTCAGCCCGGTGAGACTGATTCCAGACTTCTGAATTCCAGAACTTTAAGAGAATACATTTGGTTTTTTGCCACCGAATTTGTAGTAATTTGTTAAGAGGAGCAATAGGAAACTAATACAGACCAGATCGCCACCGTGATCGCCACCGACGCTGTGGGTCTGTGACCACACCACGACATGCTGATGCCTCGGAGCCCAGAAACGCAATAGCTAAAATTGAATAATAAAAAAAGTTATTCTACCAAAAAAAAAAAAAAACCCACTAATCACAGTTACCAGATTTAAAAAAACAAAACAAAACCATAATACCATTGTCTTAGTGCAATCAGCCTGCTTTAACAAAATACCACAGACTGAGTCACTTACGAGACACAGAAATCTATTTCTCATCGTTCTGGAGGCTGGAAAGTCCAACACCACGGTGCCATCATGGTCACCCTCTGGTGAGGGCCCCCTTTCTGGTTCCCGGCCGGCTCCTTCTCCCTGTGTCCTCACACGGTGCAAGAGGACAGGCATCTCTCTGGATCCTCTCTTATCTGGCACTAGTCCCATTCACAAAGGCTCTACCTTCATGATCAAAGCACCGCCCAAAGGCCTCACCCACTAAAATCCTTGCTTTGGCGGGGTTAAGACTTCAACACATGAATTTTGAGGGGACACATTCAAACCATAGTAACCATTAAGCTTTCCCCTTATAATTTCAATAAATTCAATCCTCTCAATTCTCTTTTTATAGATGAGCAAACAGATTTAAAACAGTCAAGCAATTTGTCCAAAGTCATAAAGCTAATTAAATAGCCAAATGGGAATTCAAACCCAGTTTGAGTCCAAAAATAAGCATATTGAATTTAACATATAAAAATATGTAAAACTTAAGTTTTCTATGAATGGCTTTTCTTATACTTAGGAGGTCTACTATAATTTGTCTGTTGTCATGTGCTAGCAGAGGGACACACACACAAAAAAAAAAAATAGAAAAAAATAATATCAGGAGAAAAACACAGAATCATCAATACCTAAGATCAAATCATTCACTTGAAAACACGGGGTATTTGGACTTGTAACTGTAACATAGTCTTGTTTTATAGAATGTACCATTTAGTAATATTCAATATTTCTAAGCATTATACACTGTAAAACAAATACGAAGTGACTTTTGAGATCGCCATTTATATGTAAGTTCCTGTTGTCATTATCAGGTGCCAAGCCATAAGGATTGAATTCTCACAACTACACTATGATACTGGTGTTTTTTGTTTTGTTTTGTGTTTACAATTAGGAACTCTATGGCTTGAGAGTTTAAATGACTTGCCAAAAGTCACGCAACTTATGAGCCAGCCACAAAGCTACACTTGGAACCAATAGTAATCTGATCCCCAAACCCCACTCTTTTCTGTAACTCCACTGAGAGGGCAGAACACATCAAACTCTATAGACCTTTCCCAAAGAAATGTCACCAAAAGAATATGCCACCCCATCCTCAGTCCATACTGATTCACGTCAGGGGCAGCATAATGACCGGCCGTGGGCTAGATGTGGAGGAAAGGCCAGAGGCAATGTGAGAGAAGTACCTTCCTCAGTGTTTTGGGAGGTCTTACAAAGAACAAGGGGACTTCTAGTTATAAGATGCCCTGAGCTGGAACGAGTCTGTTTGTGGGCGACCTCAACCCCCTTCCCTGCATCTTACCTCTGGAGTCACAGAGAACAAGCTTACTCTCTCCCAAACCAGTGGCCTTTTCATGCCTCTCTAAGGTTTTGGTTGTTTCTGAGCTAAACATATGCCTCTTCTTCAGTCACCCTTGATGAGACGAGGTTCCTGCATTAGAATCTGCCAGAATCAGAGGCGGCTCCCTAACTGGCTGCAGCCTTGATCTTAGTCCTGTCATCTGAGCAGGATGGATGCCTCAGGACACGGAGAGAGAGAGAGAGAGTGGTCAGAGATTTTCTATTCCTCTAGTTACTATTCAAGACAGTGTAATGTAATATTTAGCTCTTCCCATCACCACTTCCCGCTCTTGGCCAAGGGAGTGAGGATTTGAATAAAGGGTAGGCATGGCCCCCTTAGTGGGGACTGCTCACTTACACACAGCGGGGACCTATATCCCAAGCCGACTCCGGGGATATGACCGGGAAACTGTTTCCATGGGGTAGAGGAGGGTCCTCTTCTATTTCCTCCCCTGCTAGAAATGTTCCTCTCTCATCTAAGGTGTTAAGGGAGGCTCCCCTGAGTCTCGGGAGAAGCAAGCAAGCATTATTTCTGGGCAAGGACCTTCTCGTCACAGAAATGCCATAAATACTCCACGGGAAAGGGGCCCTGAGCACAGAGACACCAGCCATACTCAGTTAACCTAATCTGTTCTCACGAAAAGGAGAACAATTCCCCCGAGGGGAAACTGACCAGTGAACGTCTGTAGCAGTTTCCATTTTCGCCATCTCGCTTCTCCTCTGGATGCTTCTATTGAAATGGCCTAAATTCACAAAGCAATAAAATAGGTGTGTTTAAGAAAATAAACGACTTCCGGTGCATCCTCCTCTCAGGGAGATGGCACGTCAGAAAGACCTCACCACCTCCCCACAACCAAAACCCTCTACACCACACTTGTGTGAAAAGGAGAGAGTCCATGCTTGATCTGGATTTTACCAAAAAAAAAAACAACCTAATTAAACGCATATTGACCCAGGACGAAGAGTGCCACGTTGCCAGCCAGATAGATGCAAGGCTACCGTCTAGAGACCTCTGACTTTTTGACAATAGGCTTTGGGCTCCGTGTCCTCGTGGGTTTTGGTTCCGGTATCATTTCTGACCAGGATGTGGGAGCTCTGTGGTCTGGTGGAACAGGTACCCAGGTCCTGCCTCTGTTTGTCCTCAGTCTGGGGTTTTGCACAAACAGACCATCTACCCTTCTGAGCTTCGGTTCCCTCATCTGTGGAATCATTACCACTTTTCACAACAGTGCTCACCTCCCAGGTTATTGCGAGAAAGAATGAGGAAGCCGCTGCGTTACACACGCGTAGCTCGTGGGACACCATCAAGGAACACTTTCGATTCTCTCTCTCTCTCTTGCTGGCTCTTTCCATTCATTCCTTGGATTGGTTTTTTTTTCTTGCTCCTGTATCAGATTTAGGACAAGCCTCGTGGTGCTTCCAGACACTTTAAAATAATCAAAGACGTCTTGATCGGGTGATGCATCTCTCTGGTCCAAAGGCATCATAAAATTTTAGCTTCTTTGTTCTCACCCACAGCCTCCCCCCGAGCAGTCTGGCTGCCTGCCTGGAAGAAGATGGCGTTTGACTTCTCTTCCCCCGCCTCACGCAGTCATCCTTTCTCCTCCAACCTCTGGATCAGAGTGTAAGGAAGGGAGAGAAGAAAAGGGGTGTCATCTCGAGGTCATCTAGATGAGGCCCTCAGCTTCTCTCCCGGGCCTCTTCCCTGAGCCTCTGAAACATGCTCCCCATAGCCGAAGGTTTCTCTCCTACGGTCTAAGGAAAATGCCTCTCTTCCAGCTAACTTATAGGTCCTTCTTAGTCCCTGAAAACCCAGCCCTCTGCCTGTCCCCGGTGGGAGACACCTTGCTGGCTCTTTCCATTCATTCCTTGGATTGGTTTTTTTTTCTTGCTCCTGTATCAGATTTAGGACAAGCCTCGTGGTGCTTCCAGACACTTTAAAATAATCAAAGACGTCTTGATCGGGTGATGCATCTCTCTGGTCCAAAGGCATCATAAAATTTTAGCTTCTTTGTTCTCACCCACAGCCTCCCCCCGAGCAGTCTGGCTGCCTGCCTGGAAGAAGATGGCGTTTGACTTCTCTTCCCCCGCCTCACGCAGTCATCCTTTCTCCTCCAACCTCTGGATCAGAGTGTAAGGAAGGGAGAGAAGAAAAGGGGTGTCATCTCGAGGTCATCTAGATGAGGCCCTCAGCTTCTCTCCCGGGCCTCTTCCCTGAGCCTCTGAAACATGCTCCCCATAGCCGAAGGTTTCTCTCCTACGGTCTAAGGAAAATGCCTCTCTTCCAGCTAACTTATAGGTCCTTCTTAGTCCCTGAAAACCCAGCCCTCTGCCTGTCCCCGGTGGGAGACACCTCAGCCCTGCTGGCAGCCCCCTGGGCCGGGATCAAGACCATCCAGGCCACACTCACTCACAAGCATGGCCTTCCTGTACCCACAGGACACACTTCCTTTGCCTAGAGGCACGCTGGCAGTGTGGCTGACCTCGAGGCTACAGCAATCTCTCCGCCATTCCTATATCCCCTCCGCAACAGCCAGCCAGTCTCTCGCACCCAGGATTTTGCAGGTGGATCGTGACGAGTCCGTGCTGCCCACCGAATCGCCAGAGACCTGTATCTCCGGGTCCATTCCTTATGGCCTCTGTCTCTGCACCTGAAGCGTTGCACCCTTCTCCCCTGTGAGAGCAACTCACCTACCAACAACTCCATCCACAATTCCTTTTTTCATCTCCCACGCCTCTGTCCACTTTTCCAACCTCTTTGAGGCTGGAGGTGAGAGGTCGGGAGCTGGTCAGAACTCAAGTCTTGCTCATGGTTTTGCACTCTGCTTTAGCCTGTAGCCTCTGTTCGCTTCTTGCACAGCTGAAACTGGAGCCAGTAGATCTTCCTTTTAATCCCTGTTTACAATAACCGTAACAATGGTAACACTGGCAGCCAACAGCGATCGGTCGCTGAGATGTGCTGGGCACTGTACTGATGGTTTGTGGGCCCTATGAGGAGCCTGTGATGGTTGCCTCATTCGACGAATGAAGAAACTGAGGCTTGGAGAGGCTCTGTGACTTGGCTGGGATCACAGAGTTCATAAGTGGCAGTGGTGAGATTGAAGAGCAGCTCGGTCTGACTCGGAGGCCAGGGCTCCAACCCCTGTCCTTACACTAGAATGCTTACGTGACCATCACATCAGTCATTTATTTGATAGTCTATGAGAAAGCCTCCTGCAAAACTATAACGTATTCTTCAATTATTTATATTGTTATTGTAGTTATAAAAAAACAATAATTTTTATTATTCCATTCTGTTGGTATGCCTTTAAGCTGCTTCTATAAGATACATTAAACACTCCAAAATAATTTAAACTGAGGCTGGGGATGGGGAGGTGATAGAGTGTTACAGCGGCCATTAAAATGTCTTAAACATTAAGGTGCCTAAAAATGGAATATTTAACTGTGTTCAGATCGCCAAATTAAATTGGCTGTTTTCCCAAGCATGATCTCTAGTAATTGCCCCTTGATTGAATAGTGAACCAAAGGGACCGAAATGTAGGCAACACAAATGACGGTCAAGGCCACCCCCCTCCTGCTCCCAAGGGATAACACGTCTCTTTCCCGATTGCTCAGAAAATAGAACACATAGGCTTTGCTTCGGATTTATACAAACATCAGAAATATTTGCACAGGTTACCCTACCACTTGGAAGGATCTAAAAAAAACCTTTCCATTAAAACATTACATGGATGAAAAGGATAATAATATTAGTGTCTGGCAAGTAATGAGGTGCTGTTCTGTGCCAGGCAGCTTCATGGCCGGAGTGCTTCATGAGAATGACCTCCTCCAACCTTCTGATCAACGCTCTGAAGTAAAACCACGAGGATTCCCGAGTTCAGAGGGGACTCAAGAAAGTCACTGTGGTAGTCAGAATAATCCTCCCTCACCCAGAAGGTCAAAGTCAAATTAAGAGAGATTTAACGATATTATGCTGCTGGATCTGAAGATGGAGGAAGGGGCCACCGGCCAAGGAATGCAGGCAGCCCCCAAAACTGGAAAAGGCAAGAAGCTGATTCTCCCCCTAGACCCTCCGCCAGGAACACAGCCCTGCTGAAACCTCAACTGCAGCCAGTGTGACTCATTTTGGATTTCATACCTCTAGAACTGGCTAGAGAATAGTATATTTGTCCTGTTTTAAGCCGCTAAATGTGTGTATTTTGTTACAGCCGCAACAGGAAACTAAGACAGTTGTCTCACAGTAAATGGTAGAGGCCAGATTTGAACTCTTGTGTGCCTGACCTCCAAAGTTCATCCCTGTGCCTTCTCACTATTATGGGATGAATTATGTGTTCCCCTAACCCTCCTAAAATAATGTTGAAGTCATAGCCCCCTGTATCTGTAAACGTGACCTTAATTGGAAACGAGGGCTTTGCAGGTGACCAACTTACGATGAAGTCACTAGGGTGGGCCCAAATCCAATATGACAAGTGTCCTTAGAAAAGGGAGAAATTTGAACATAGACAGGCACAGAGGGAGGATGATGTGAAGAGACGTGGAGAGAAGACAACCATCTACAAGTCAAAGAAGGCTTGAGGCTACCAGAAGCTAGGAGAGATGTCTGGAGTAGATCCTCGTACCTTCAGAGGATGCACGGCCTTGCCCATACCTTGATTTTGAACTTCTAACCTCCAGAATGGTGAGTCAATAAAACTGGGTTGTTCTAAGGCTCCCAGTTTGTGGTACTTGTTTCAGAAACCCTAATACAACCACGATGAGAAGCAGCCTCATGGCCTTCGAGTCTACCGTCTTAGGCGGACACATTCTCCACAGCTAACATTAGGGAGGCTGTGAATAATCAATTGAAAACACCACCACCCTACATTTGAACATAAATTTTTATTTTATAGAACACTTTTCACGAGCACTAACTGATCTGATTGTACCAGGGTCATGCAGGCGGGGCAGGTAGTGTGTCTCGGGGTGGCTTTACAGCAGCAGCAGACATGCGGTTGTTTCAGACACCAGCCTTAGACTGTCTGTGGCCAAATCTCACCCTCATCACTGACTCAGGAAAGTTACCAACCTCCCTGTGCCTCTACTTCCCCATCTGTATAACAGGAAGCATAATAATGGTTCCTACCTCATAAGGTTCTTGAGATGGTTAAATTAGATAACACATGCAAAGTTCTTCACCCAGCCCATCATAAACTCCAGGAAACCCTGTTTTACAGACAGGAAAACTGGAGCTCAGAGAGGTTAAGTGATTTACCCAAAGACTTATGGCTCCTGAGTCACAAAACCAGGACTAAACTCCAAGTCTTCTAAACACTAGGGCAGGACAACTTGCACTATAATGTCCTACCTTTCTATTACCTGTCATTGTTGTTATTCTTTGGGTTTAAATCAATCTGAAATTTTTTATCCTTTAAACAATTCTAAATTTAATTCCTCTTCTCATTTCCACCCCCACTCAGTCAGTAGAGATTATAAATTGTCCAAATTCTTTTATGAGACTCCTTATCCCAAGAAGTCAGTCATCTTATGGCCCAGCAACAAAGAGTTTACTCAAGACAATGGCTTCATAAATAGACATAAAAAGATGGAAGACAGAGCAGCCCCCACCACCAGGACCAAACTGCTGACTTCCCGAAGCGGCCATGTTTAATTTCTGGGTCACCTTTGCTTAGTGAAGTGGACCCTGGTAACTTACAAGTTCTTCCAGTGTTTGTAAATAAACTCAGAGCTCCACAGATTGAAAAGCTGCCTTGGGACCTCATTTCCACTTTATTATATTTTCTGCATTTATCCAACCATCTCAGAAAGTGGTTCCCCTTAAAATTATGGGATACAGAATGAAAAACCCATCAGGATTTAATGACTGTATTTCAGCACACACAGCATCTGCTTAAAGAAAGTCGGCGTTTTCAGCACCTTTGCAATTGTGTAAACTGGAAGCAGATCAAAAAGGTAGAGCAAGAGTTTGTTTTTTTTTTTTTCCTTACTGCCACAAACCATCCATCAAAGTGAAACCATTGATAGGGAGAAGGGGAAAGTAATGAAGAGCCATGAATGAGGAGAATTGCAGGATATTTAAAAAAAAAAAAAATACTATCTCTCAGTCTTATAAAATACAATTAACTGAATTTCATCAAGGCTTCTATAAAAATACACAAAGAATCAATAGCAGGCATAAAACCCAAAAGTGGGTTGTTATCTCTAAACCAGAGAGAACATTTCATTAGGCTGAAGGATTTTATAGTCCCATTGGGAAAATTGCTTTTTCCTCATACCACTCCTTCGCTTTACTACAGAAACTCAGTTGGAAAGTCAATCATCAAAATCACTTAGCAAATGTCAAAAGGTGCTGCTACTTTCTAAATATATTTGTTTCTTTATGGAAAATTTGAGGCCCTAGAAACCCTGGCATCTTTCCTCCATCGTGACTCACACTCTTCCATCATCTTGCTGTCCTTATTTTATTTATTTATTTATTTATTTATTTATTT
>NW_006494609.1:12619609-12693754 GCF_000325575.1 Pteropus alecto
TTTGCAGTTTTCTTTCTCTATTTCTCTGCTTGTGTTTGTTGTCGCTGGAAACAGAAAGATCGTTTTACGAAGTTTCGGACAACAGCTTTTGCCTTTAACATTGCAATATTCTTTACTAGCCATTGCGCCAGTAAGACCTCCCCCCCGTTGCCCAGGTTATAAATGAGTATCACTCTCAAGTTTCACTCACTGCAGCAAGGAAGGCCTTTTCCAGGCTAATCACATGAGGTATTGTCTTTTCGCATTTCATCTTTGCAAAGTCCCATTGCTTACTTTACACTCTGCCCAGGAACAGTGCTGGTTTGGTTTATGGTCCTGCCAACCAGAGACCATCAAAGCATGCCCTCTCCTTCCGCCACTTACTCACTTTAGCTGAAACACAAGAGGGGCACATGTACAAAGACCCCAGGAACAGATTTTGAGGATCAGGCACACACACACAGTCAAAGCCGTCGCTTAGAGAATCATCGGAAGATGTCATGTCATAAGTTATTGAACCAGAAAGAGCGTGGGTACAAACGGTGAGGCTCCTAGGAAACATCGGCCATAATAAAATAAAATTTACCGTGTACCTCCAATGTGCACTTGACATGTTTTATCATTCTATTTCTGAATTCTCTCTTTACTGGCTAGCTGTGGGAGCTGGGGGAGATAGTTGCACAGGGTTGTTAAATTCACATGTGAAATATTTGAATACAGTTTATCAACCATCAAGTGCTTTAAAAAAGAAAGAACTATTTTGTCTAGCACAATGAATTGTTCTATTCGTTGTCAGTCTCATTTATTGAGCTAACTAAATAACCAGACTGCATGCATACTTCTAACTGATGACTGTCCTGGCTGTATGGATATATCCTAAAGATGACAGATGGTGACAACAGCGGACAGCTGCACCATGGCCCTGGTCCCCAACAAACATGTCTAGCATTGGTCTTCTCTGAATAACCTTTAAACTTGGAATATCACCTCTGATACTTGCAGGTCTAAACCCTTTTTCTGATCACCCAGCTATTTCAGAAAGAACTTTCATAATAAACAGAATAAAAATATAAATTTCAAAAGGACTTATAAAAATAATTAACTTCGTACTAAAGTGTATACTTTACATATGTGTCATGGTATATTCCACTAGCATGTAAACCTCCATGAAAGTTTTACTCTGCATTGCTAATACCTCTCACACAGCCTGGCACTCAGTCAAGACATAATAATTTAACTTATTGCATCCATGAAACATCAAAAATCAAGTTGTAGCTCAAATTAAATCATGGTAGAAAAAGAAGCAAATGACTACATCATGCAACTGAATGAAAATTACGACAGACCAATAATTAGCAGGATCACAGCTGTATGGCTAATGCTGTAAACTAAAGCCATCTAATAAATAAACATCCCTACCCTTTGAAGAATGCAGTTTTAGCCAGGAAAAAGCTGAAGTTAGCCAAGAAAGGTGGTGATATCCAGCAAAGGACTTTTAGCCATAACACTAAACCTGCTTAAATCACACATGATTTAAGTAATGATAGTAAGAATTAGTTAAATGCCCATATCATACTTTACATAATAATAGTAAGAATTATATATTAGATATACAAATATTCTTTAATTTAGAATACTTTAACAGCATATTCATATCCATAATACCTTTTGAGTTCCAACCTCAGTTCAGTATTTTTAAAAATCCTTTTTTATGCCAAAGCAAGCTGATATGATGCTTTAACTGTAGTTATGCTGCCATCTAGTGGACATTCCTCAGAACTGAGGTTCTTCTGTCTCCTGGAAATTGTCAAGAATGGATTCGAAGTCCTAAGGTTCATGTCAGATGTATTTTTCTTTAGAAGACTAATTTTTGGAATTCTTCTATAGATTTCTCTGCATGTATACTGGAGTATTTTTACACGATCCCTTTCTCCTGTCTTAGTAGGAAAGTATTTTCAAATGTAGCAGTCACTCAGTGAGCCAAAACAGAATTTCTCTTTTGTCTAAAAATGGGAAGCTTCTCAAAAGAGCTTCCTCCTGTGTCCTCCTGTAAAGAAGAGCCATCAGACTGGCAATTGCCTGCCTTTTGTTTAGCTCCATGGTGTGTCTTTGCAAAATTAGACCTCAAACAGAAACAGGAACAGATCAGTCATTTTTGTTGTTGTTTGTTGTTGTTGTTGTTGTCTTAAGACATTTATGAGCCCCGCTGTGTGACAAACATGCCCCCATTTGGAAGGGAACATTTTACTTTAGCCCCTTCACGTGCATGGCTGCAGTACTGAGGTCACACCAACAAGGATAAAGCAAGTGAGTGAGAAAGCGGGTAGTCTGAGCTCTTTTCTGAGCTACGGGGCCTGCACGAGTCATTCCATAGTTCTGAGCCTGCTTCTCCCCTAGCACTTGGATAAAGAAATGAGTCTTTCCAGGAAAGGGCAGAAGACCAAGGCCCCTGTACCTGGTCAGCTGGTTCCTTGTCATCTCTCGCCTTAAGAACCATGGCCCGCTCTGGCTTCCTACGAGCCCCTCTGCTCACAGCGGTGAATCTCCGACCCTGCTACTTGGTTCTTCATGTACACACATGTGCTGCGATAACTCGTTTTTGTTTGTTTGTTTGTTTCTTTTTTGTTTTTGCCAAAGGAAGATAAATAAAAGCTAAGGGAATATTAGAGTCTCCTCGCTCAAGGCTTTTTGAGCACCGTAGATGGTTTAAAGAGAGACGGGAATTTAGAGATCATCTATTCCAATTCCCTGATTTGACAGGCAGAGATGTAAACCAGGGAAGATCCAGAGCTGGATACAAATGGGTTACACGCCGTGATACAGCTGGACAACTTGCTCCTCCTCCTACATGCGCGGTACCACAGCCCCTCACACAATGCAACAAGGCGGTCATTTTACAACCGTGTTGAGATTTCACAAGATTAAGCCTATATAGGTGACTTTGGACCTGGACCACCCAGATCCCACACCACACAAAGTCCCGGTCCCCAGGCTCAGGGATGGCCAAGCCAGACCTGGAGCCTTGCTGTCCTCTCTCCACGATGCCTCGGCCATCTTCTCCTGACCATTTGAGTGACCTGGACTATTATTTTATAAAGCAATTCATCTGCCAGCTCTCCGTAGAAACCACTTTAGAAAAACCTTGACTTTTCTTGTCCCCAAATTCCTACAGAATTTCATTTCTCAAGTCAAAGCAAAATTACATAATCTGACAACAGGACAGATTTTGGAAACTGGAATAAATTGGAGAAATGTAGCGATGTGGCTTTTCTCGAGTGGCTTCACACGCACAGCGGTTTTGATGTGTAGCCGCGGTGCTCCTTGAAGAAACTGCGAAACTTCACTGGAAAGCGTAAAGAAGAGAATAAAACCTCCTGTTCTGATCTCCCAGAAATAACCACCATTTTCATTTTGATATTTTCATTAATTTTTTTTCCAATTGTTTTTTATGAATATTTTTTATTTTCTTTGCAAACCTGGAACATAATGTAAATATTATTTTATACACTGCCTTTTAAAAACTTAATGTTACATCGTAAGCACTTTCTCCTGTCGCTAAATATTTTTGCAAGCATGTTTTTTTTAGCAGGCTTCAATTCCACAGCTGGGGTGTGCATAATTTCTTTATCCATTCTACTATCATTGAACATTTAAGCAGTTTCCGATTTTTCGCTATTAAAAAGAGCCATGTAATAAACATCCTTACACACACATATTTGTACCTATAGCTCTATATTTAAATATATGTAAACATATAAATGTATATATTAATAAATATATGACATCCATAATATATTGTTTTATATATTATGTATCAACTAACATATAATATACAAATATTTATATATACATATTTGTATACATATACAAATATACAAATATTTACAGTAACAATACACTGTATATATATGTATTTGTTAATGTGATAAGACAAAAATGCTTTTATTATTTTAATTAACCTATACATTTTCATAATATCACACATGAACCAGAGCAATGCAATCCCGAAATAGTAATCACCGGAACAATTGGATTGACTCCCTCATTGCTTGGGAATGGCGGCTAAAATGGCTTCTCTTATCATAAACTGAGAAGTCCCTTCTCTGTGGATCCTCGAGGATTTTCAGAGGTCCCCAGGGTACGACTGTTTTACGTGCACTTCTCATGCCCTTTACTGGCCTAAGGCTGTGACCACGATGCCCAGAGGCGCCTAGATGGGTGCCTCTGAGGTTTCCACAGCTCCCAGCTCGGGCAAGTCCTGAGAAGCTGGACGCGCCCCCTCAAGGCACCAGCTGTGGACTTAGGCAACTTACGCCATCTCTCTATGCCTCAGTCTCTACTTCCATTTATTTGGGATACTATTGACTTTATATAGTAAATCGGACTTTATAGGATTAAACGAGCTCATAGTTAGAAAGCAGCAGAAGCAGAGGTTGCCTCCACGATGCTGACTCCACCTTCTGCCTGCTAGAAGGGGCCTCTGCGCCTGCCCCCCAAGTCCTTCCCTTCCCCATGAGACTGCGCAGCTCCATCCAGAAGACAGTCTCAAGGTCCCCACTGCCTTTCTCCATACAGCCTGAGCCAGCCTTTGTAGCCAGCCTGGTGGTATTCTCTCTTTTGGGATGCCCAAACCTCACCTCCAGAAGCACAAAGGGGCCCCCAACCCCGAACACCTCAGCTACAAAGCTGCCTCACAGCCCCAAGCAAAAGAATCCACCTCTTCCAATTCTCAAAATCTAGACTCCCTTGTCTCTGTCTACAAAAGATATTCATCCCTTCAACGTATGTAAAAAAAACAGAAGCAATAAAATGAAAACAGGAGCTGTTAAATTGGGGTGCACAGCCTCAACTGAATGTTCTACAGCCACTAGAAAATACAATCACAGAGACCACATAAAAATATTTACAGTACATTTGTGACAATGCAGACTATAGAGTAATGCTCTGAACACTATTTCAATGATGTCAGATGTGCCTATTCATAGGCAAGGGAATTTAGAGAGAGGAAAATCACTATTTTGTAGGATATAAGGATTATGAGTGAATTATTTTACTTTTTCAACATCTCCTTTTCATTGATATAATGTGTTCTTCTAACAAATGAAATTCAGCCTAACAGGCAGGAAGAGCAGAACTTATTTAAAAATTTCATCTAAAAGAGTTAAAATAAATAGAACATCTGACTCTAAAAATAATAGTGTTGAGTTAAACGCCACAAGCTTATAATAATAGTAGCTATCATTTATGGAGTACTTAGTATACCAGGCTTGAGCTAAGTCCACTGCAGGCATTATCTCATTTAACCTGAATAACAATACTTACAGGATTAATTAACCTAGTTTGACACATAGGGAGCCTGCAGCCCAAAGAAGGGGTGATGTGCCCAAGGTCAGAGAACAAGGTCAGAGGCAGAGGCGTGGGGGTCTATTTGCCCTTCAAAACCTAATATAGAGGCCTTTTCACTCACATTGCCTGATTCACTCCTCACACAGCCAAGCACCTAAGGAGTCACATAAAAATTTGGTAAAGTTTTCTGCTTCGTTTAGCAGTGCAAGCATGCCCAAATACTTCATTTGGGTAATTTATATTAGTGGAAAGTGCTTAAAAGCAGATTACACTTTTCACTTTGCCTATCTCGAAAATGCACTTAATGGGCTACAGGTAAACTATGTAATATTTATTAAAATGGACTTTTATTGCATCCTAAAAAGCTGTGATAGCTTCGCTGTGAATTTTAAATTTGCACTGCATTTATTTTCACTCTGAAAAATGCAATTTATATGATTCCTCGCTAATACATTTCTTATCTGATTAGTATTTGATGACTCAAGCTCAGCGGCTGACACATACAAATGATGCTGCATTCTACAGTGGAATAAGGAAGGAGTAGTGTCAACCAGTGCAAACTGGGCTTGTGATGTTACAGATAAATTCACATCTGCAAAGCCATTCCAGACTTTGGGGAAAATGCTGTACTCACGTTTTGTCATCTGGCCATTCAGTAGCTTGCATGAAAATCTAATTCATCTTACACAACTGTTGTCCTAAAATTCTATGTAAATCAAGTTGCTTTTATTGAATTATACTTTTAAGGCCCTGAATAAAAATTGACAGAGCCCTACATCCCGAGCCCATCCCATCCCAAAATCACACTCTCATCCCTAACAATTTTGACTGCTAAAATTAGGTTATAGTGTCTTTGATAAAAGAGGGGACAGAAAGTTGTAATAAGGTGATCACTAGAGGAGAATATAAAGGTAAAGAAACCATCCAGCATATTTGCTTTGTTGGGAGTGGAGGGCAGTTATGGTACGATTGTCCTCAGGAATTAATTTACTGAGAGTTAATGGAGCCCCCATAACACATTGAGAACACATCGCTGGCATCACCGTACCCCTTATAATCCAAAGAAGATTGGCTCTACCTCCCATTTCATTTCAATTATCCACAAGATTTCTGGGTTTTCGTGCCTTTCCACCACCTCTGAATCAGAGTCCCGCTGAATTTGCCAAATGTCTGGATTATCCCCTCTTTCCAGCCCTGCCCTGCTCGGTGGCAAGCCTCGTGGGGGAACCCCAGTTCCTTCCATGTACACAAGCCACTGTGTCTGTCTCTGTCTCACTGTATTTCTCTCTCTTCCTCTCTTTCTCACATACACACACGCACATGCTTCCATACGTAATACATACACACACATACACATCCATACACACATACACATCCATGCACACATGCACACATACACTCTGTAATACATACACATCCATAAAAAACATACACATCCATGCACACATGCACACATACACTCTCATACGCACACCTCTCAGAAGAGGCGTACGCCTGTGTTCACCACACACTTGACTGAAGGATTCGGCCAACCGCGAGAGGCAGGAGTTACTCGCCAGCATACAGCCCCCCTTCTGAGAACACTGGTCTCTGTGCATAAAATCCCTTCGAGCCCCTCGCCAGCAGGGGCGCTGTGCAAATGATGATTAATTGGTTAATTTGGTGTGTCAACCTGACTGGGCCACAAGAGGCCCAGAGATCCAGTTAAACATTATTTGGGGGTGTGTCTATGAGGGGGTATCCCAAAGAGATTAGCGTTTGAATTGGGGGGCTGAGTAAAGCAGATGGTTCTCCCCATCGTGGGGAGGGCATGAATGGAAAAAGTAAGGGAATGGTGAATTCACTCGGCCTGACGAGTGAGCGGATTTGAGCGGGGACATTCGTCTTTGCCTTCGGCACTTCTGCTTCTTGGTCCTTCACACCTGGACTGGACTCTCCGGCTTTCTGACTGCAGAGGGTGCGATTTCCCAGCCCCCATAACCAAGTCCTTATAAGAAACCTCTCTCCACATATACATACACATATGCATATACATCCATACGGTCTTATTGGCTCTGCTCCTCTGGAGAACCCCAACAGAATAGCATCGCTTCACACCTGGTTGGCCTCTGCCCCCCTCTCCAGCTCCTTCCTCTCTTCTCCTTCTCCCCAAGTCTTAATATCTGTGCACAGCACTTTTGAAATTCCTCGGTTCGTCCTGACACCTGAAAGCCCTCAGTGTTCCACCTTCCATCCCCAAATGACTTGTCAAGACACTTTCCTAAAATAGCTCCCTTCTGGGGAATACTTCTGGTAGCAGATGTTAAAATAATACATTTCTTCTACCACCTACATGCTTCTTGCCTCCCTGCCTACTTTTTTCGTGACTTGCTACCTTGAAGCCAGGACAAAAAAAAAAAAACACAAAAATGCTATATTCTGGATTTGATAAAGCCTGGTAATAAAAAGAATCATTGAATAAGTTTAAAACCATTCCATCTTTATGGGTATCTCACTAATTTAAAAGACTTACCTGGCCTGACCTGTGTTAAGCACAGGGCACACCTGTATAGTCCTTGGCTTGGGACCCAAACCATCCCCAGGTCCCATCATTTCCATGGCTCCAGCTTTATTCGGGGACAGCTGGTCATCCATCAACCACAAGACTCGAAGCCTAGAAGACAGATGTTCGATAATCCAAGAAGACTGTTGGGAGGAGATGCCAAGTTCATGATTCCATATCAAAACAGAGGCCTGCCCAAGACTTAGGCAAGCGGGAGGGATTTCAAGATAATTCAGTAGAGTGGGCCCCACGGAGGGGGCGGCTGGAGTGTCCCTTTCAAACCTCAGCCTGTCATGCCAAACACCCAAACTGAACAGAGTAGGAAAACACAGAGCGAAGGCACAAGCAGAGAGAGCTCAGAGTGTCCGATGTCACCTTTGCCACAACAACGGAAGGAGAGAGGAAGAGGAGAACTGACTTCCTGGGTCCACGACTTTAAACGTCGGGCCGATTCTAGGTCAAAGACCCTTGAGTTGATGCACACACACACAATAAAGCCTGCCACCTCCATTACCACCATTTCTGCACTGGTCTTTCTCCTTTTGTCGGAATTCTCAAGCCCTCAGGCCATTCTCTCTCACCTTTCTGCCTACCCTTCTCCTCACCCCAATTGACCCTCATCTACACACACTCACCCACCCATGCGAAGCCATCCTTGTTGCTTTTGCTTCCGTGTGAAAGCCGGAGTAGTTCCCACACGTCGCAGAGGCAGCTGCACTCAGCTCCTGCGAGGAAAACTGTGTTTGGGTGGGGTGAGTCCACACTGCCCCAGGGGCCGGGGAAGGGGGCGAGGGGGGTATATGATGTGCCTGTATTTTTATCAGAAAATTTTCCTCTTCGTTCCAGAAATCATTCTCTGACTCTGCTGGCTTCTTTTCTTCAGTACAAAGGGAGCAGTTTAGGCAAGGATTGTGAGCAATTTGGGAGGTACGATTTCCCTGCCAAGTTGCCGAGTCACAAAGAAAATGCAACTTGTCTGGTGATAAAGGGATTGGGAAGGAGTGATGGCCTGGGAGTTCACTGAAAGCAGCAGCGGGGATCCACGGAGGGAGAGGAAATGCATGAAATGCACGGTCTAAGAGGAAACGCACAGAACACTCCTGCTGAGCTCCAGCGTCTCATCACAGGAAGCCCTGGCTTTGAGAAGCAGACATTCTCAGCTCACATCTGAGAGGCCCCACCAGCAGCCTCCGGCTCATCTAGCTCACTCTCTGCCCTGAGCCCACTCTCCCCTCTTTCCTACCATGCTGGCTACTCCTTCAGTTTCTCCAGCTGGCTTCTCCTCGCCCTGGTCCCCACCACCTAAACTCCAAACACCAGAACATCCCAGGGCTCGATTCCTAGGCCTCTCTTTTGCATCGATTCTCACATCCTAGCTGATCTCATGCACCCTGCAAAGACCATCCGCATGCTGCTGACTCTCAGATTTGTAACCCAGATCGCTCTCCCTAATCTCAGACTCATATATACAACTGCCACTCAGTATCTTTCCCTTGGGTGTCTGACAAGCATCCTAACATGTCCCAAGCAGAACTCTTGGTCTTCTGCCCCAGACCAGCGTCTCCTTCTCTCTTATTCATTTCAGTAGATAGGGAAGCCATTCTTCCAAATGCTCAGACAAAAATCTTAGAGTCATCTTGAACTCCCCTCTTTCTTTATACACCTTTTATACAGACCATCAAAAAAACATATTGGTTAGACCATCTACATCTACCTAGAATGCAACTGCTTCTTACCACCTACCTCATCACTCCCATCCTGGTACCAACCACCATCCCTTTCGCATCTGGACCATTTCAATAACCTCCCAGCTGGTTTCCAAGCCTCCATTCTTTCTGCAATGTGCTCTACCGGAACTGGGAGTCAGATCAGACCATTTTCCTATTCAGATCGTCCAAGGATTTCCGGTCTCACTCAGCATAAGTTCCGACGTGGTTGGTTCCCCTGCTGCTCATCGCACCTTATCTTCATTCTTAGCACTTCATCTTACCCGCTAAGCCAGTCATATCTGCTAATTTAGTCATTAATGGCAGTCATACCTGCCATTTTACATATCTGTTTTATTGTCTGGAACAGAAGTTGGCAAACTACAACACCCAGGCCAGCCATCTGCTTTGCAAACAAAGTTCTATCGGAGACAGCCATGTTCATTCATTTATATCTTGTCTATGGCCACTTAGTGCTAAAAATGGCCGAGTTGAGTAGTTGTACAACAGAGACCTGTGGCCTGCAAAGCCTAAAATATTTACTGTCTGACCATTTACAGAAAAAAAAAATGTTTCTGATTCCTGCTCTAAAAATGTAAATTCCATGGAAACAGACTTTGTAATGTTCAATAAATATTTGTTAAATAAATGATAAACAAGGATAAATGCGAAGTAGTTTCTAACAAAGGGGTTTTTAATGAAGGGGTCAGAATATGACATCAAAACGAGTGTCGTTTTTACAAAAGACCAAAAAAATTTGAGATAATAAGATAATGGAGGGCAGACCTCACTGAGAATAGACCCAAAATTGTTGGATGCTGCAAAGAGTTTCTGCCTCCCGAGGGAGGAGTCTTGAGTTTATTTTCAGGGGAGCCTATATTTTGGTTTAGGAAAATGTTTATTAGTAGATTCCCACTTGTCTCTTCTGGAGAAGACCTAAGTGCAGTGGAATCAACTGAATGTTAATGTTCCAGACTGTTTTATTTAATATAAACAGAGTATGTCTTTCAGCAGAGATTGGGCTTTAGATTAAGGGAAGGCAAACAAACACACAATCAAAAAACTCTTCTTTTCAGATGCTCAGGGAAGTTTGCCTTGGCCCCTGAGGGAGAGAGATGGCTGAGCCTTCCCAGGAGGCAGGCAGGGAAGTGACTCTGAGGCAGACTGCCTGAGGACAGGTCTGGGCTGGGAGGTTTGTGGGTCCTGACTCTAGTGGGGGTTTTAAGCTATTCTCTGTGATTTCTGGGTCTCTCCCATGTTCCTGGAATTAGAAGAAGAGCTTGGCCCAGGTTAACATGGAAGAGCAAAGGGGAGAGGGCAGTCCGTACTCCCTTGAAGCCAGAATGGGGTGCTAGAGAGGGACACCAGCGCAGGGAGCCATGCCCACTGGAGAGCCACCCTCCAAGCATCACCAGGAGCTGGGGCATCAATGTGGGCACGTCACAGGGGGCTGGAGAGCAACAGAGAGAACAGGGTACAGTTCTCCTGAACTGTTGAGAGACAGTCCCTCCAACAACACCCAGAATTCCCCTGGGGAGGAGACCCCTACAGTCAGGCAGTACAGAACATGACAATGTTAATTTTTAAAAAAGAAACGTGACCTTATTTTTGATCACAGCCTAGTGAAACCAGGATATTTAGTGTACAATAAAATTAGCAATTTAAAAAATATTATTTTAATGACCACCATTTAATGGTCATGTATTCATTCATTTAATAAATATTGAGTGCCTATCATGTGCCCATCACCGGGCTGGTAATGAAGATAAAATGGTGAGCCCAACAGACATGGCTGTGGTCTTGGAAGCTTAAGGTCTAGTGGAGGAGACAGACAATAAACAGAAATTAAACAAATATTTATGCACTTTTTATAAATTCTACAAAGGAGAAGCACAAGGAAGAACCACAGTGGTTGGATGGATGGATGGATGGATGGATGGATGGATGGATGGATGGATGGATGGAGAGATGGATGGATGGATGGATGGATGGAGAGATGGATGGTTGTTCTGATTTCCTTGCATTCCTGATTTCATCCAATCTATTATGATTTCCATGGTCTAAGGTCATGCCTCATTCATAGCTGGTTGGCTGGGTAACTTAACCTTCTACTTCTTATGAATCTCCATCTTTTAAAGGTCGGAAAAAGGACCCCACTCATTAAAAGCCCAAAGGCCTGTCCCACACACTCACTATAGTAAGGAGAGAGCTTTCTCTTCACAACCTCATTGGCCAGACCAGGTGACTTTCTAAAAATGGGTAGGTAACTCAGATTTCCAGCAGTTTCCATGGTGGTACAGTTCTATGTGCTCATCAATTGTTTATAAACATATCCAAAGAAGCTGGTTCACCGATGGTCTCACTTACTGGTGCTATAAACACAGAACTGCTCTGCCCAAAAGAATCTGTTCTGCAAACACCTCCCTGCTGGAGAGAAGGGGATTTCAGCAACATCTCAACCCGATTCCATCGCTTTGGGGTCACTTTCAATTATTAGAACAGTATATTTCCAGTTCTTGAAGACTCATTCTTCGTTTTAACTCTTCAAACTCATATTTGATTCAAAGCCCTCCCCACAGGCAGGCTAGTCCTGCATCCTGGGGCTCCGCCACATTCCCTCTGTCCCTCTTTCCAGCTCCTACTGCTGTGGTGTTGGGGCAGGAAGACAGAGAGGAGGCCCAGACACCCACCTGCCCAGCTGCCTGGGGCCAAACACCAGCCTCTTTTTCTTGGTGGCCTCTTTATCCAACCCTGACTGGATGACAGTCCCCACCATGGGGTAGGGTTCAAAACAGACTCTCAGCAGCACATATATGGCTTCTTATGAGGGGGAATGGTCATCAGGGCTCCTCTCACAGGAAGTCCTACTGGGTCTATCCTGTACCTACCTCCATAAGCACCCCCAGAGGAGACTGAAGGGGCCCCTGTCCCAGTAGGCAACTCTCTCGTGGGGAGACCTGTAAGGCAGCCAGTCACCCCTTCTAGGGTGTGCCAGAAACCACAGGACGCTCACATGTCCCTGCCATGCCCATGGAGGTAGAACAGGTGGCTTCGCTGGGGCCGTGTCTGGGCCCTGCCTCCTCCGCCCCATCTCTGTCCCCACACTCCAGCAGCATGGGAGCTCAGGCAGAGGAGACATTGTGACCTCTTGTTTGCATAGTAGTGGAAAGAGGAATGGTTCCGCTCCCTCAGTAGAGTTGGGAGCCTCCCATCACTTATTTGGAGAGGAGAGCTAAAGGAAGTCTCTCTTCACCAACAATGCACACACAGGAACACACCTCGAAAGGCTTCTCTCCCTTGCCCCCCAGCACTCTTCCATCAGGGGAGAATTGGGGCAATGGGGATGGGGCCAGTTCACTAGCTGGTGTCTCTCAAAAAGCCCTACCAGGAGGAGCTGGGCCCCAAATGCTCACAGTTCTCTGAACTCAGGACATGGGGGTCCTTAGATTCATTGGGTAACTGTGGGGCTTTGCAGATGATTCTAGGGAGAGATGATGTCACTCCACGCAAGACACCGGCCTGTTACCCCATTTTCATAGCTCAAAAGCAAACTGGGTGAAGGATGGGTGGAGCCCAAGGGAGGACTCTCTGGCTCGCTGGTTGGAGCTCTCAAAGCTCTGTGACATTTCGGTCGGTGAAGAGGACAGCTCGTCTGTCAGCAGGGGGACCACACACTCACAAACAACAGAACAGAAACGGACTGTTTCTAACAGGCTGCACTAACCGGGACTGCAGATATGGGGAGGGGGGCTCATCCCTGTCCTCGGTAGCAGCCACACTGTGCATTTGACATTTATCACGTCTCAGAGAACGACGGCCACTTGAGAATCAGAAACAGCCACTGCCCAACCCTTGAGTGACTGTCAGCCTCAAGGAGGAGACACATCTGAGCACAAAGCCCCTTACCATAGGGGAAAGGAGCAGCAACAGAGGCAGGCAACGCCGGAGAGAGCCAGGAAAACTTCTCAGAGGCATAACATTGGTCCTGATTTTTGAAGCATAACTAGATCGGAAGGAAAATGTCAGGAGGAGAAGAGGAGAAACATCATCAGCTATTCAAAGGAGACAGTAAAGGGCCGTTGTGTCTGTTCTATCTTTCCACTCGCAGTACCTGAGAAGTCCTGAACCCCCACCTCTCGCCTCCGTCATCGAAAATAAGTAAATATCACTTTCCAAAGCAGCCCATGACCATGACCTTTGTCTTTTTGAAGGGCTTCAAATTAGAGTAAGAGTTAAGACTTTCTAGAAGTTGATCTAGAAATAGAATCAATTTGTGGACGTTCCAGAAAGGCAGATTTGGGGCTGAAAACATCTAAGTTCTAATGAGTACAACTCCCCTGTGATGAAGACATCTCTCTGGATGAGAGGGACAGCTGTCACTAGAGGGTCCGGGGGAAGCTAAGCCATCACTGGTCAGGGCCGCAGAAGACGGGGCTGTCCAATCGTCTGGCCTGTGGACCACTTTCCAAAGAACACAGACTTGCTAATTCTGTTTTGAAAAGGGCACCGCTTATTCAGATGCCTCATTTCCCACATGTTTATTAAACAGTAATCTCCAGAGTCCGCAGGTCATCTGGACAGGAAACGTCCGCTGTTTACAAAGGGAGCTGATGTACCAAAGCACTCATTAGTTGTCTGAACCTATGGTCAAGGGACTGGAATTCTTGCTCTATGTCTCTGAGGACGGAGGAAAGAGGGTGGGTTGCTGTCAAAAACATAAAAATTATAACCTTTTTATTTTTATGCCCCTAATGATAAAGAAAGGCACTTTCTTCCTTCAAAACCACTTTTTTTTTAACTTTCCATTGTGGTTGCCATGGTGATCTGAGCTGGTGCCTGACTCCCGCTCAGAGACCCCAGCTCCCTGCTGCAGTCCAGTGAGCTTCCAAGCTTGGCTGACACTCCCAGCTCCTCTTCAAGGACCTTGGGGCCCTGTTTGTAAGATGGGCTGAGTCATATTTTAGACAAAATAATAAAGGAAATTAAACATTCCTTCTGTTTTTATTTTTTTAAATAACTTTAAAAATGGTACATGGCACAATAAAAACACACATACATATACACACAAATACAAGACAGTGCAAATAAAGTAAAATCAACTGAAATCCCATTCAAAGAAGACCTCTTCTACTATCTTGAACACACTCTGGAAAATTCTATTGTTGCCTTTATCACTTATGTGTGTATGTTCACATGTGCACTGCTTTTTATATAAAATGGATAATGTACTTGATCTTTTGAAACCTCGTCACTTAAAATGTCATGCTATGGTCACTGATCTCGAGTAACAAACACAATAACATCTAATATTCATTGAGACCTAAAAAGGAGGCATCATACCAACCCACGTAATCCTCATAAAACCCCAGCCAAGAGAGCTATTATCTGTTAATATGCCTACTTCGCTGTTATTGTCTCCATTTCACAAAAGGCAATATGAATCATGTTCCAAGATTGCACAGCCGGTAAGTGGTAGAATCAGGGTTCAAACTCAGGCCTTCTGCTTCCAAAGGCTGGGCACTTAATGGCCACATGATGCCATCCTTGAGCGACACCTCTCTTTCAAAGGCCGTGTGGTATTTTCTAGTGAAAATGTACCATCATTTATTTCCTCGGTCCCTTTTTCATGGGCATTTAGATGGTCTGTAGCACTTTGCTATTAAGAGCAATACTCCGATACCAATGCACTGATGCTGGGACATACGTCTCTTGCTAACGTCATGAGATAGGCTCCTTCCTTGGCAGGTACTCTGGTCAGCAGGGTTGCTAACCCAAGGAGTTTACTCTGCCCTTTACAAAGGTTTTCTGATTCTGTAGGGGCATGAGCGTGCCTTTACCCCACATCCTTGAGAATACCAAGTTTATCATTGATGATTTAAGTTGCAGTTCTTGATTATAAGGTTGAACAGCCTTTTATTTTTAATGACTTCTTGATTTTCTTCTCTTGAGTTACCTGTCTTCTCTTCTGCCTCTTTCTTAAATTACAGTGCTTACCTTTTCCTGGGTCATTTCTCACAGCTGCCCACATACGAGCCAGGATATAGCATTGTGGGCAGTAGATTGGCTCTTTCGACACCTGCCCTAACCTCCTTCTGTTCTAGGAGAGCTAAAAGCCACACTTGCCAGACTCCCTTGCAGCTAAGATTTCACATGTGATGTCATTTTGCTACTGGGGCAGATTGGCAAGAATTTGAGTAAGAAAATGAGTCAGCATGCAAGGCACATATGGCATTCACGTTTGCTGCTATGGGGTCACCGGGCTCAGTAAAACTTGGGAGCCAATAGTTCTGGTTGCAGCTTCCTGTTCTTGGCTGACAGCTGTGACCCTGGGACCCAGTGACCAGCAGAGGAGACAGCAGCTTCCTCAGCAGCTTCCTGAGTAAACCAGGCAGGCTAGCTCCAAGATTTCCTCCTTTGCCCCACCCCACCCATGGATTCAGTAACCACTTAATTCCTTGTATAAACTCTCCTTCTGCTTAACGAGCCAGAGCAGGTTCTATAATCTGAACTGAACCCTGATCACTAAATGTTCAACTATGCTAAATATGTCTTAGAAATAGTTTTCCAAGTTAGCCATTTGATTTTATTGTTTCCACTGTTGCCCTGCAATTTAAAAAATTTTTTTGCTTGAAGACATATTTTAAAACTCTTTTTCCTTGTTTATAGCATCATTGGAAAAACTTCTTCCATCACAAGTTGATAAAAGCCATATTTTCTTTCAGTGCAATCATTACTTACTGTTTACAATTTGTATGTGTATGCAAGTGGATAAGACAACTGCCATATTCAAATAGTCCCATTTACTTTTAAATGCCATCTACAGACATTTGAATGTGGACTTTATTCTAGGCCAGGGGTTGGTAAACTTTTTCTGTAAAGGGACAGACAGTAAATATTTTTGCCTTTACCTGCCATACGACATCTGTTGCAGCTCCTCAGCTCCATTGGCTTACTCTGGAAGTAGCCATAGAAAATATAGACCTGGATGGGCAAGGCTTTAATGAGCTTGTTAGCCTTAGTTTGCTGGCCCCATTCTATGTCCTCCATTACCATGCTCGTTGTATCATCACAACTTTAAGTCCTTTGCTCATTCTACTTCTTTCCAGATTTTTTTCTGGCCTATTCTTAAGTATCTATTCCTCTGGAAGAAACTTAGAATCATTTTTTTCAAGTTAAGAAAAGCTTATTGGAATTATCATTGAATTAAAACAACTCACTGATAAATTTAAGGGGAATGCCATCTTTACAATAAATGCCACCTCCATTTATTCAACTCTCCTATTATCAGGAATTTTCTTCCTAGAGGAGCAATATAGGCACAGATTATAATCCCAAGTCTGTCGCTTTCCGGCAGTGTGACTTTGGGCAAGTTACTTCCTTGTACTTTTATTTTCTCATCAGTGAAAAGGAATAATAGTGTCTCTTGCCGGATTTGGCGGGGGGTGGGGGGGTATTACATGATTTGCCTGGAACGTAGGAAGTACAGTTCACTTTGTGTTCTAAACTTCTTGTTACATCTGTCAAATCAGAGTGGTTATTGCTATGGGCATCTCGTCTATTTCTAAATTTAAAACCTAGTTCTAGTGTTGCACCATTAAGCCTAAAGAAAATAACTCATGGAAAATTCCTCAATATGATCTATTACTATTTTACTGTTTTGTTTATCCAGAACATATACTGACTTTTATCAAATGGCTATGCCACATCCATTGAAATCAACATGCTTTTTCCCCTCCTTTACCTATCAAAATAGAGAATTACATTAGCAGATTCCCACTATCGATCTCTCTTTGATTTGCTAAAATGAACCTCTCTTGGCCACAATGCTCTTTCATGCATTGCTAGACTCTACTTGCTTATACTTTATGTGGAATTTTCACATCGATATTCTTAGGAAAGATTAGATTGCTTAGCTAATTATTGTAAAGTGTTACTAATCCTTTATACCAATGTTGTGCTTGCTTCCTAAAGATAATGCAAAAGGCTTCTTTCTTTTTCTCTGCTCTAGAACTCTTTTAAACAACCTAAAACCATCTGAGCCTCAATAATTTAAAATCACCCAACTGGAAACTATTTACGCCTGATGTTTTGTGACAAATGGCTCAATTTCTTCCATGATAATTGGTCATTTTCTCTTTTTTTAAGTTCCTCTCGAGTCAATTTTATTAAAGCCTTTTCTTAGAAAAGCATTCATTTAGACTAATGTTTCCATTTCTTAGAAGATAACCTGCACTCGGATTTATTGGTTACAGAAAAACCATAAAACTTTTCTGTTCATACTTGTTTAGTTTTTACTATTTCTTTTGCTAGGATTATTTGTTAATTTTTAATTCGCAATAAAAATAGTCCATTGTCATATATACCTCACTCTGTGCTTCTCACAGAAGCCTTCCCCTCTCAGCCCTCCCCTACCCCAACCAAATGCATGGCCTTTGACAGTCCTAGAAATGCCATTCAGTGTAAGCAGAAGCCCCCACGCTACACGAGTCAGGACACGGGAAAGGGGAAAAGGCAAAGAAAATCTGTGGTTGTTGGGGCAGGAGCCTTGCGAGGCTGAAATGACTCTCAACCCTGACTACACATCATATCACCTGAGACGCTTCTGAATCAAATGCCAATGCCTGAACACCTCCCCAAATCCATTAAATCAGATCCTTTAGGGTGTAACATGGGCATCAGCATTTCAGGGCTCCTCAGATGATTTTAATGTGCATTCACAGCTGAGAAACACTAGGCTCTAGAAATACAGAGGGATAGGAAAAAAACAAAACTTTTAAAGAAATGTGGCTACATGGCCTCTAACCCACACCCGGCATTCAAAGATTTAAGCCCTAGACCAGGTCAGTCCCAACAGGTGAGCTTTAAAGATTCTGTTCCAGACATAATGGCTTAGATCTGTGTAAGGTTATGAGAAACAGGATCACATTCTCACCGTCTAACACAGGCCTCAGGCATTAGAAATGCCTTAGGCAAAAAGAAAAAAAAAAAAAACCCATACACAAAAATACAGAAATTCTCTTGCAGTGAGCTGGAAGAGCAGTGCCTGAGGCACTGAAACCGTAGCATCAGCTCCTGCAGCTCAGTGCTCTCCTCTGCTCCTTCACGAGCTCACCATTTCCTTTGAAAAAGATTTAGCATCATGGAAATAAATCCTGAGAGCAAGATTTTGATGTCTCTCAGTCACAATCTAAATACAATAACACCCCAGAGTGGCCTTTTCAAATTGAATGTGTGGCTTAGAAGAAAGTCTCTCGACATCTCAAACAAGATAGGGTAGAGATTTCATTGAATAATTATTCTCTGCTCGATTTCACCCCACTCCCCCAAAATACCCGACTGTCTTTGGCCAACCCAACAGGTCAGCTTTTTCCTATTGTATCCTTCCATTTTTTGTAAGGCTAAGTAACTTATGTTTAATGCAGGATAACATGTCAGCTAGTCAGGCTTTTAAAATCTCTCATCTTTAATCTAAGAGAAGCTTTCTACATTTCATGTGACAGTCAACGGCAACCCCCAAACCTCCAGCTTCCAGGGTAATTCAGGATGGAGTCAGACAGACTGGTCCAGGTCCCAGCACTCACTGTGTTTGTATCCTTGGGCACGTTTTCAAGTTTTAGTTTTAAATATTACCTACCTCATGGGATTGTTATGAGGATGGAATGAGATAACGCATGAGAAGTGCTTAACACAGTGTCTGCCACCTCGTAAACACTACATCCACTAATCTAACGGCTATTTACTTGTTGTATTATATATTACGCATCAAGGACTATGTTAGGCACTACAGACACAGTGGGGCGTAAAATCAGACCAGATCCCCTGCTTCGCTGGAGCTTACAAATGAACTCTCAATAGATGCCGGCTGTTATTATTTCAAGATGCTGAGAATGGGAATGATCTTTCCACTGCTAAAAATAAATAGTGTGAGTGGTACAGCAAGAATCTGCAACCTTTTACTCGGGTTTGCTGATTCCCAAATGGCAGGTATTTGTGCAGTTAAAGTTTCATGGAAAGAAACAACTCAGCACTGAAGGGCTGGGTAACTTTCTCACTTTGATTAAACTTGAAACCACTCAAGAGATTATTGGATGTGTAGACACAGGCTGAGATGACCAACGTCCTGCTCCCAGGAAGTCTTCCCCGTGCACTGTGACATCTAAAGTCACTTCACCTCAGTGGGTTTTTGTTTCCTCCTCTGCAAAATGAAGAAGCTCTGCCAGATTACTTCTAAGAACCCTGCCAACTCCAACATTTTCCAGTAATTTTAAGTGTGTGGTTTTTTCCCCCCTAAAACCCATGACTCAGTTCTGCCTGCTTTATTAGAGTACTGAAAATAACTAAGCAAAATGCCTTTCCACAGATTGAGGTTTTAAATAACATTGAAAAATGGGCAACTTTTACAGAGGCTGTTAGTTGCCTGCTCCAACATTCACTCTCCCCTTCCTCCTCAGTAACCAAATCCCAATTTTATTTAAAGTGTCCAACAGCCCAGCTAAAAGACCTGATTTCCTAGCCTCTCTTGTGACTCTAACTAGAATTTTACTAAATTCCAGTCAATGACATGTAAATTGGTCTTTCCAGCACATTTTCTTAAATGGGAAGGGCCAGGCCTTTTTTCAAACCTTTGCGAACAGCAGTTTAAAAAAGAATATGTTGGAGGCAAAATGCTACGGAACCATGCAAAAGAAAGATTTTCAAAAGTTATTATTTTAAACAAACTTTTCACTTATACAGGACCGACACCCGGCACGTCATATGCACTGTCTTAAGAGGATTGAATTAATGGCCCTTATGTTCTTCACACTACTGGGGGAAAGGTCATCGCAGTTAGACTAATTGTAAGTTTTTCATTCAACATTCACTCACAAATGTTCGTGATCATTGAAGATTTCCCATATATTTTCTATCATCTGTGAGAAGCAGCCCAAAATCCTAATGTTCTAAGTTACGATTTTATTAGAAAATGTAATACAGTACTCCAAATAGAAGATTTTTGTCTACTTTCATTTAGGAATTCCAAGATACACTTTTAAGAGAAAGGCATATCTGTATTAGTCTGGGATCTTCAGAGGAACAGGATCACCAGGATGTATACACATATATAGAGAGATTTATTTCAAGAAATTGGCTCATACGACTGTGGAGTCTGGCAATTTCAAGATCTGCAGGGCATGCTGGCAGGCTGGAGACCCAGCGAAGAGTTTCCATTTGAGTTCAAAGGCAGTCTACTGGCAGAATTCTCCCTTCTTCCAGGAAAGTCAGGGTTGGGTTTTTTTTTTTAAGTTAAGGACGTCAACTGATTAGGTGAGGCGCACCCACATCACGGTGGATAATCTGCTTTATAGTTTCATGACTTAAATGTTAGTTTCATCTTTAAAAAAATACCTTCACAGAAACATCTAGAATCATGTTCCAAATAGCTGGGTACCATGGCCTAGTCAAGTTGACACATAAAATTAATCACCACAGTGTCTTACTTTTATTTACAAACCTTAATTACTTACAAAATTAATCACAGTCAGTGTAAATCTGTCAGAGAGGGTGTGCTGGGAAGAGACTTCTGAAGGCTCTGAGCTTAGAACTACCGGGGGAGCCTATACCTGAAAAACCAAACTTCCACCCACCTGATCTTGCAGTACATTTTCAAATTGTTCTGGGATTGTTACCAGTTACACCTAGGGAGTAGTCAAGTGTATATCTAGGGTCTCCAAAACAATTGGAAAGAGGCAAGAGGGTAGAGACACCCCAAATCTTCCCATTTGTAAACAACCCTGACTATATTCCCACCTGCATCAGAGAGTATCATATGCAGCTGAGAAACCTTGTGAGCCTGCAGTGCCAGAAACTGTTAAGGCTCCACCTGGGTGGGGTGGGGTACCATCGTGTCCCCCATACTAAAGAGCCATCAATACACGTTTTTACTACTATTTACTTAGATTAAAGGAAATTGTAACCTCTGCCTATGTCTATGGGGGCCTCCCAGCCAAGCAGCTGACAGTCTGTTGTTACCAAATACAGCAGTAAATACACTGCAGCAAAATCAGACATGCCAAAGTCCACGCTGATTCCCAAAGCACATGGTGCCACCTTGCATATAGTCTTTAACATAGGCTTAAAGACACTCCCCATATTTTGCTAAATACATACCACACAATCCAAAAACATTAATCAATGCAATCTGTTAAACAGATGCAGAAAGTAGTAAACTGTCTTTTCAGTGTAATCTTCAAATCACTTGATTCTATGTTTCCCTCCCCAGCGAATGCAAAAACTACAAATATCCTGTTGGAACAAAATCAAATTTCTTGCTCAACAGCCTCCCACAATCCCTCAGTGTTTGCATTTTTCTTAGTTGACTAACAATTATCAGTTCTATGGAGCATCAAGTTCAATTTTATTGGAGAAGGAAGGAAAAGGGGAAGAAAAGAAGGGGGGACAAGTAATGCATTTTAGAGCAGTTTCAACTTATCCATGGGCTTTAATTATGAAAAAAAAAAGCTATTTTCAGAACAATACGATCAAATTGTAATATTTCTGACATACAAAGAAAACCAGCCTTTCTTTCAAGTGAAAGTAAAATATTAACAAAAGAAAAATCAAGTGTTAGGAAGAATCCACCCAGAGACAAAAACTATAGAACACTGGTTTCTACATCATGCCTCGCAATTACCTCTTGATTCTGGTCTAACTTTTCACAATGTTTGGGCGCCATGATAGTTTAAAGTATGACTAACAGTTCTGTGCGAGGGATAAAGACAGTCCTTTTTAAGCAGGTCACTTATCTAGAAGAATGCCATCTACCGTAAGGCTTATTATGTTACTTTAAAATGAAGTACAATACCATTTGTAAAATGATTTCACTTGATGAAGCCATTTTTTCCAGAGTAAAAATGTACAAGACATTGTATGATCATCTTCAGTATGAGAAACAATGCAGGGGTCGGGGGTGGGGGGAGAGTACCATATTGATTTAGAAAAATATTCCCTCTTCAGGTAAGCAAGACTTGAATTAAATAAAGAAACACAGATTTACAAGTCACAAAACTTCAGAGTAAGAACTGGAAGGTATCTCAGTGACAGCCTGGCTTTTTAGATTTACGGAAGCACCAGCTTCAGCCCAGATGGCTTAAATGATTAAAACGAAGTCAAATAAATAAGCAGCAGAGCTGACATTCAACCCAGACCTCAGGACTCAATGTTCTTCTCATGGCATTGATCTGGTGTTACTTCCAAGTGTGTGCTGTGGTCTGAATGTTTGTGTCCCCCTAAATTCACATGTTGAAATCCTAACTACCAGTGTGATGGAGTGAGAAGGTAGGGCCTCTGGAAGGTGATTAGATCGTGAAGGTGGGGCCCTCATAAATGGGATTAGTGCTTTTTATAAAACTGGATTCAGAGAGCTCCCCAGCCCCCATTCCACCTTATGAGGACACAGTGAGAATTTTCTGTTGTTTACTAGCTAACCAGACTGTGTATTTTGTTATAGCAGCCTAAATGAACCAGGACACTGTGTGAAGCGACTTTGGCAATTTATAGTGTTTTTGGCCGAGGCCCAGCTTGATCAGCTTCAATAAATACAATTCACGGTTACCAGCAGCCACAGATGTATAAAGCGTATCAGGAATCAAGTCCTTGCTGAGCACCTACGAAGGATGTACCAGTGCAGACACACTCTTTACACCCAAAGAGTTAAACCTACCACCTGAAACAGCATCAAAGTCATAATGGTATGTGGTTGCAATTATCAGTGTTGAAAGATTTCGGAAAATGTCCATGAAGCCCAAATGTTAAATTACACAGGTGGAGAGTCTCACCTCCAGCCATGAGAGTTGCTCTAAGCGACTGTCTCAGAGAATCAGACAACAGGCCTCCCAAGACTCTGATCCCTGAAAGCAGGGAAATAAACGAAAGAAACTCTATGACTCCCGATTTCTATCTGGAGGCATTTATGAGATTCCAGAACAGGAAAGGGAAATACAGAGTATGGGGTCTTGTAGAGCTGTGGAGATAAAGCAAAGTTCAAGGAGACCGAGGCACCCAAAATACGCAGTGCAGAGCACCTGAGACAAGACAGCAATGGAGAAAGAGGCCCAGAAATCTGCAGAGGGGTTTATGCGCATCTCCGGCTCTAAACTAAGCGATGTCCTCAGTGTGAAACTCCGTGGGCCAGGCAAAGAATCACCTTGGAAAGAATAGTTACCAAGGACCTGGTAGCTGAACAACTATCAAAATTCTCACAGGGCTGGGGGAAGTTCAAGAGCTGAACAGCCAAAGTGGAGGGGGCTCATTCGGCGTCCAGAGAAGGCCATGCCTTAGGAACGGGGCCGCACTAGATCTAGAGGAAGGGCTACTTTCCACCAACTCTTCATTCCAAACACCTCCCCCCAAAATCAAAGTGTCAGAACTAAAAGAGAAAATAGAAAACACACAACTGTATTTGGAGACTTTAACACTCCTCTCTCAGAAATTGCTAGAACAAGTAGACAGGAAATCAGTAAAGATACAGAATTCTTAAACAACATAATCAGCCAGCATGACTTCGTAAATATTTGTAAACATTATAGCCAGCCACTATAGAATGTATTTTTTCCAAATGATATACTGAGATAAATTAGTTCATAAAACAAGTCTAGATACATTAAAATAATTGAAATCAAACACAGCATATTCTCTGAACGCAACAGAACTAGGTTAAATACTAATAACGAAAAAAGTCTGGAAAATTCTCAAGTATTTAGAAATTAAACACCATGCTTCTACTTAAGTAAAAAAAAAAAAATAGATGAGAAATTAGAAAACATTTTGAACTGAATGAAAATAAAAATATGAAATATCAAAATATGCGAGAGGCAGCTAAGTCAGTGTTTAGAGAAAACTTTATAGTGTTAAATGTCTATTTTAAGATCCAAAATTAGAGATCTAAGCTTACATCCTCAGAAGCAAGAAAAAGAGTAAATCAAACCTGAAGAAGAAAATAAAGGTACAAGCAATGATTAATGAAATAGAAAAAGAAAAGAGAGAGAGAAGAAAGAAAAACATTCTAAGCAACCAAGCCTGGTTCTTTGAAAGAGAAATAAAATCAGCAAAACTCTAACTATAGTAATGAAGATTAAGAGACGGAAAGCACCAATCGGCCATATTAGCCCCCAGAGTCTCTTCCTTGACCTGCTTCGTGATACTGGAGCTGGATCCTGTAAACCTTTCTCTTTTTCCAGACAACACAGAGGATACTGCAGGGACTTCTTGCTCCAGTGGTGAGTGGCTGCTGGCCACCCCCAGTGATGTACCCCTTCCAGTGAGGGCTGGGACGACCAGTAGGTATTTAACCTCTGCTGATTTTCACCAAACCCCAGGTGGATTCCCAGGAAGTTCCACCATCGCCACAAGGGATAACTTGCCAGGGAGTCTTAGCAGCACGCAGAAGGCAGCTTCCCAGTTCATCCTGTCGGGCAGTTTCCTGCTTGCCAGCCCCAGCGCGCACCATCTCAGCGAACGTCTACGAAAGCCACAGCGCCAAGGCCACATCACCTCCAATGAGATCGGAATCTCTGTTTTGCAAGGAAGCCTCCTCCCAATGGGCCCTTCCTCGAGTACTCTGCCCCAGCCGAGGCAGGGCCTGGTCTCTATACCTGCTCTTTCTGGATTTCTTAGCATTCTCATTACCGTTTAGCAGTTAATCCTGCTAGTTAAACTCTAAATTTTTCCTGGTGTGGCTTCTCTCTCTTGACTGGACGCTGACAGATGCAACTGATGAACTCTAAGATTTACGAACCTCACAAAGTCAGAAAAGGAGGAGAGGGGGGAACATTTCCCAACTGGTTTCACGAGGTATCACCCTGTCACCGAAACCAGAAAAAGGCATTACGAGGTAAAAACTAGACCCACATTCCACAAAACCCTTTACCGAATATTGGCAAATCGAATCCAGCAATTTAGAAATGGTAATAGACCCCACTTGGTCATGACAGATGTCAGGAATGCAAAGTTGTTTTACTATGTGAAAATCAAACAATGTGATATTACCGCCTTAATAAGACAAAGGAGAAAAATCATATAACTACTTCATTAGGTATAGAAAAGCATTTAACAAGTTCAATCTTTATTCATAATAAAAATTCTCAGCAAACCAGAAATAGAAGGTAAAAAATACTACAAAAGGGAATAAAACAAACAAGCAAACAAACAAACAAAAAACACCTCAATAGACAAATCACACTTAATGGGGAAAAACGTAGGAACAAGGTGAGAAAGTCTCTTTTACCACTCCTCTACACTGTACTGTAAGTCTCGACCAGTGCAATAAAGCAATGACACCAGAAATAAAGCAGACATGTCAAAGAGAAAGAATAAAATTATCTGTATTCACGGATAATGTTATTCTGTATGTAGAAAATGTTAAAGAATTTACCTAAAAAAGGGGGCTAATAGAACTAATAAGTGAATTTAGCAATGCAGTAGGATTGCATGTCAACATTAAAAGAACAACTGTGTCTTGATGTACATGCAACAAATAATTGATAAATGAAATAAGAATAAAACAGCATTTACAATAGCATCACAAAAACATAAGATATACAAGGATAAACTTAACAAAATGTGCAAAACCTGTACACTGAAAAGTACAGAAATTGCTGAAATCATGGAAGGCCTGAAAATGTGGAGATGTAACATACTCAAGGATTGAAGGGTAAATATTAAGATAACCATTCTCCTCAAATTGATCTGTAATTTCAATGTAATCCAGTTGAAATTCTAGAAATCTCTTTGCAGATACATAAATCTAAAATTTAGTTGGAAAGGTAAAGGACCTAGGTTAGCTAAAACAATTTTGAAGAACAAGTTGGGGGATTTAAACGGAGTCAAAATTTACTATAAAGCTATAATAAAGAAGACAGTGTGGTATTTGCCTAAGGACAGATATCTAAATCATTAGAACAGAATGGAATTTATTTCTAGATGTACACAAATATGGTCAATTGATTTTAAACTTGGGATAGATGAAGATTTAAGACACTAAAAAACACTTACCATAAAAGGAAAAAATGATAAATTGTACTTCCAAATTAAAATTTTGCACGCTTCAAAAGATACAGACTTGGATAAAACAACTACAAAACATACCTGATTTAAAAATAAAGAAAAAGAAACTTGAATCTAGAATATATAAAGAGTTCTTACAATTCATTAATAACAGACAACACAATTTTTTGAATGAGCGAAAGATGTGAACAGACATTTCACAAAAGAAGATATATGAATGATGAATAAGCCCATGAAAAGATGCTCAACATCTAATGCACCTACTACACACCCACAAAGAAGGGGTAAAATTTGAAACAACAACAAATGTGAAGCACTGACAAGAATGCGGAGCAACCAAACATCTCAAACATTTCAAACATTGCCAATGGGGCTGTAAAATCATACAATCACTTTGGAAAACTGTTTGGCAGTTTCTCATAAAGTTAAGCATATACTTACTTCCCAAAAGACTCAGCAATTTCACTCCTTGGTATTTACCGAGAAGAAATTAAAACATATGTCCACACAAAGATTTGCAAATGTTCATAACAGCTTTATTATTTGTAATACCAAAACTGGGGGGACCAATTGCAGTATACCTATACAATGGAATACTCTGAAATAAGGAGCAAACCACTCATAAAAGCAGAAATATGAACAAATCACAAAAGCATTATGCTGAATGAAAGAACCAGTCACAAGAGAGTACATGGTGTCTGATGCCACTTTTAAAGTGTTTTGGAACAGAGAAAACTTATCAGTGGTGATAGAGAAATCAGATCAATGGTTGCCTGAGACCGGGAGGGAGGCGGGTGAGAGGAAATGACTGCACAGGTGTGTATAAGAGAGCTTTCCAGAGCGATGGGGGAAAATTTCTTTGATATCTGGGTTGGGGTGTTGGTTACGTGGATGAATTCATTTACCAAGATTCACTGAACTGCAGGCTTAAAATTTCTGAGAACATTTTATTGTATGTAAATTATCGCTCAGTAAAGTTAATTTAAATATATATATATATTTATTCATATTCAATTTAAAATATATATATATTTTTTTTTCATGTATATATTATATATGAACCTGAACTGGAAATCATCTAGACTTGGTTTGAATTTAAACTTTTTCTCTGTGATTTAATTTATTCTAATATTTAGCTTCTTGTTTAATAGTAATACAAAACTTCATGTCAGTTTAGCCTATGTTAAACCATTACAAATTAAAAAATTGAAGAATCAGTTCATTGATGTTTTAAACTTTCATTATAAAGAATTCTAGAATTTACTTTATCCACATTAATAACTGAGTTGTTTCTAGGAGGTATACTAATTCTTAAACATAAATTATAGTGGATGAGAACTATGTTCACCCATATTTAAATATAAATACATTTGCAGCTCAGCAAATGCATCTAACCACACAAAATATTAGAGGATGATCCAATTCCACAAATTAGCAAACAGCTAAGTGTTCCCCTTCTTCCACGTACAAAGAGATAAAGGAATTCATTAGCTATTTTAGTCTGTTACTGGTGACACATGAGAAGACAATGAAAGACACAATGAAATGAGACAAAATTGCTACAATTTCATCTTTAGACCCACTTACCATTGGCTATATAGGATTTTCTTCCTCCTTCCAGCCACCTGGGAAAACGTTCACAGAGAGTTAGAAGGGTTATAATGCTAAAAGGTGGATCCGAAAGAATTAAAAAATACAGACAGCTCAATTAATCTGCTAGTATTTATTATTGCAGAAATAGCTTTAGAGGTAGTTTATTAATGAGGCATTTTTCAAATCATCCCACTTATCATATCTATAATTCAAAAGCATCATCTTAAAAAAGAAAAAAAAAATACTTTGTAGAGTGTATTTTTAGAATAACATGCTGAAGTGGCTTTCAGGAAGCAGCGATTCTAGGGTTCTTCGGCTTCCTAGAATGGCATTCTCTCAGGACGAGGACATCGGCTCACTTAGACACACATCAGCACAATAAACGCATCTCTGTGATGATCGAGTTATTGCCATTAGCACGATCACTTGCAAATAAGATGAGGAGCGTTACCTCAGCATTAGCGCCAAGGCTTCGAGGTCTGGACCACCCAAACCGCTCCTAAGGGAGGGGCCAGTACAGTTTGACTTGTAGGGGGCATGTCAGGCAATGTTAAAGAGTCATCTGGTTCTCTTGGAATTAGTTCTAAAAATAATAATAATAATAATAATCTTCCACAGGATCAAGCAGAAATAAACGTTTCTCCCTATTTGCTCTTCATTATTTTTAGCCTCCAAGAGGCTCACAGATTGATCCATCAAAACAAGAATTGGCTCTGAAGCAAAACCAAAAAGAAAGTCCGGCGTGTTCTATGGTGCCCTGAGAAGATTAGGGCATGGCTTCCACGTGGAAGTTGTCAAACTGCGCAAACTGAAAGGATTGCGTTCCGATAGCGGCCCAGCCATTCTCCGGGAAACTCACGTGGAGGTCTGTCCAGAGGGACTTGCCATTCAGCATGCCGGAGACGAGGGGACCCTGGGGCAGACAGAAAGGCAGCCCTTGGAGACATGAAAACAACTCTCTGAAGTCTATTTCTTAATAGCGTGTGGCCCACGCACTCAGTGGAGTGAATATCCTTCTCACTTAAGATTTATCACAGCAAAACATAATTCCACCGAGTTGGAGCAAAAGCTTGAAATACAGGGAAAATTTTCTTAGAGGAAATTCTTATCTACCTATGTAAGGAGTTTCCAAGGCACAAGGGATACTTCAGTATTTCCTCGTACTCCACCAAAGTGTTGTAAAACTGACAGAAACATAAAACTTTTCATAATATTATTATAAGATGTTAGACGAGTCCACTAAAATAAAAAACATTTGCTATTTATAAGCCATTGCATGTGTGTGTGTTGTGACTAACAGCCACCAGCTCTTCAGACATGACTGCCAGAGCCAAAACGTCCATTTATTTAAGTCTTTTGTGTCCCCAAGTACAGAACATCACTTCAAAGGCATATGAAGAGGCCACACTTACATTAGAAAAATAGTAACCATCAGTGACGATTGAGGGAGAGGGGATGTAAGAAGGGAAGTATCCATAGAAATGACTTACTGGTCACTGACAGAGAAAGATAAAATAACGTCCTTCTTAAGAAGGCTGCATTGGTTACCTAAGTGCCTGACACACAGTGAACAATAAATGCCAGCTTCTTATTAACATTATTATAGCACATTTACGAGCACATACTCACAGCATACCAATTACAGCTAAACATTTAAAACTAGCTGATTTCAAAGGACGAAGAGCTAAATATCTAAAGCACCAGGCCAACAAGCAAAATAAAATCTGTCTTCAAGCCATATAATGCAATGGGCCTTACTTTAGTTCCTTCATTTTACAGATGAAGATACTGAGACTTAAGATTGAAAATCAAAGCCACAGATTTACCATCAGAGCTAGGGCTGGAATTTTCCCACTCCACATTCACAGCCACAAACGTTCCTATCGCTATGCACATGCTCAGCTATCTTCAGCTCTAAAAGTGCTTACCGAACATCTTCTGCCACGTAGGAAACAGCGAATGTTAACACTGAGCTAAGGGACTCACATACACAAATCACATGAAGCACAAACCTGTCTGACAGTACCTTATCTCCATTTCCACACATCTCCAACTCTCCCCTCACCTCCAGGCATCAGCCACCCTGGTCTGCTGGCTGCTCCTCACACAGGGCCAGTCAGAGCAAGGCCCCCTGCTCAGACTGCTCATCCCATCATTCAGGTATCAGCTCAAACATCACCAATTCTAACAGGTCTGCCCTGACCTCTCCATCTGGAGAATACGGGGCAGGGGAGCTATTTTATCTCATTATTCCATTCTTTTTTTTTTTTTCCAACGTTTTATTTATTTATCTATGAGTTTACTGTCTTAGAACAGGAGTTAGCCCTCTGTGGCCCACAGGCCAGCCACTTATCTTTATAAATAAAATTTTATTGGAACACAGCTGCACCCATCCATTTACTTACTGTCTATGGCTCTCTACGAAAGCAGAGTTGAGTAGCTGCAGCACAGACCACAAGGCTCACAAAGTGTAAAATATTTACTATCTGGCCCTTTGCAGGAAAGTTCGCCAACAAACCCTGTCCGAGAAGGCTCTGAGAAAGAAGGAACCGCATCTGTCTTGTTCACTGCTGTATCCCTGAGACTTAGAACTAAGTGCATATAGTGAATGCTTAGTAAAAATGTGTCGAGGAAAGAATAAAAAACAATTGACCCTAATGCAACCTTACAGAAGTTATCTCCACTTTACAGTTAAAAAACAAAAATAAAAACAAAAACAGAAGCTCAAAAAGGTGAAATAACTTGCTGGAAATCTGAGTATGTGTCAGCAAGGAAATCGGAATGCTGGTCTGTCTGGTTCCAAATACATCTACTCCTAAGAATATTAACTTGATTCATTAAGCGCTTACCACATACCAGGTACTGTACCAAACTTTCATATATGGGACCCCATGCAATCTTCATAAGAAGGGTGTGTCTTCACATCATGAATGGGAAAACAGAATCTGAGCAACATAAAATACTTGCAAATGAACAAAACAGACTTTAAAGACTATTAGTCTAACCACTACACAACAGTGATGAGGGTATATAACACTTGACGTGTGCTGAGAAGATTTCAAAACTGGCCCATGTTAAAATGATAAAATTCTCACATTAGCTATAATTTGGAAAATGGACATCATAGAAGATGTTTTGTTGTTTTCATTTACACAGCAAATATTCATATGCCAAATGTTAAATGCACTGGGAATTCAAGATCGACATGAAAGACAGAGTCCCTGCTCTTATGGAGCATGCATTCTAGTAGAAGGACACGAACACACACACGATCAATAAATGCTAAGCGATGAGTGGCGTATGAAGAATTCAAACAGGATGACATGGCGCGGGGTGCCTGAGAGAGTACTTTTGATGGGAGAGTTGGAGCTGGTCTCTGAGAATGCACAGAGGGTTGAGATGCAGGGGAGAAGCAGGATGCCACAGTCGATGGAACAAAAAATAATGGGGCCGGGGGTGTGGAGTGGGTGTAAATCAGCAAAATCTCTATCTATCCCGTAGCAAGACCAGAGCTAATTTCTAAAAGTAATAAATCACACTGTATTGAACAGATACCAGAAGAAATTGCTAAAACCGTTCAGAGTGGCTGTTTCAGAGGACCAGGTGAGGAAGAGGGAACAAGAGGTGAGGCAGGAGCGCACATTTTCACGTGCCCTTTCGAGTTTTTTAACCATTTATGCAAAGTATCTGAAAACAATTACGGAAATCTATTTTTTAAATCCTTTCATGAATTCAAAAACTTCACAAAATTACTAAAAATGAACCTAACGAGAACTCAAAAATAAACCTGAAGGACTTTGTGGGAGATCTTAATAAAAGATGAGATGCAGAATGTTCCAATTCTCATGTTCTTACATGGGGAAACACATTATTCCAAAAAAATGTTATTTTTGCCCAAATTGGTGTATAAATTCAGTGAAATACTGGCAGCATTTTTCATGAAATAGAAAAAGATATTTTAAAAATTCAAGTCGAAGAATAAATATACTAGAATAGCAAAAATAATTTTGAAAAAAGAAATAAAGAGGTACAGCACAGGAAATATAGCCAGTAATACTGCCAGAGCTAGGTATAGTGCCAGGTGGGCACCAGACTAATCAGGAGAATCACTTCATAAATTATATAAATGTCTAAGCACTGTCCTGTATGCCCAAAACTAATATAAAATATTAGTTTTTGTATTATGAAGGTCAACTCTAATTAAAATTTTTTTTAAAAAATTGCCACCGTGGTATCCACTCAGTTCATTCCCCAACTATTCACTGGGCCCCTCACTCTGACAGCTGAGAACCAGCAGTGAGTAAAACAGAGGCCTGTAATTAAAGGAGCTATATTCTAGTGAAGGGAGTAGGACTAACATACGAACAATCAATAGAATACGTATGATGTCAGCAGGTCATAAGAGCTTTAAAGAGAAAGAAAGCCAGGGAAGAGGAATGGAGAATGAGATGAGTGTTATTTTATATATGGTGGTCAGGAAAGAGGTCTGAAGGAAGTTAGAGAGTGAGCCATGAAATCATAGACTTTAGAAAGTTAACACAATTTAACATGTGATACTAGATAATAACAAACAAAACAATATAAAGAACAGAAAAATGTTCAGAAACCAGCCTATGCACATGTGATGTTTTGTTAGAGCGAGAAAAAAAAAGTAGCTTTTAAATCGTGGGCAAAAGGACAGCCTTAATAAATGATGATAGCTATCCATTTGTGTGTGTGTTTTTTAATTATATTGGGCTCTTCCCTTTACAATTCACAAATAAATTACAGATGGCTTGAAGACTTAAACATAAAATGAACATCTTAAACTCTGTTTAGTTTGGGGGGAAAAAACATTCCTAGCCTAAAGGAGAAGACCTTCTTAAGCAAAACATAACAGCAATGAAAAAAAGAGTGAACTATTTCACAGTACAACAATTTTTAATTTCGATTCATGGACCATACCATAAGCAAAATTAAAATATACATCATGAGAGAAGAGAAGAAAATATTTGTGACCCATATAACAGACAATGGGTTACTACCCAGAACATATACTAAATTCACACAGATCCATCAGAAAAAGGCAACACAATAGGAAAATGCAGAACGAATGCCAACAGGTAACTTCAGAGAAAAGAAAATACAAATAGCCAATAAACATGAGATGTGCAAAGTGCCTAATTATCAAGGAAATACAAATCATGTCCATTAGTTTGAAAAAAAAATCCCTAAAACTCGATGATATCAAATATTATTACAACAGCTGTAAAAATTAACAGTTTGGCTAGCAAAATTTAAAATGAAATTGGACTTCTCAATATCTGCCTGAACAAATAACAGAATATGTGCACCCCAAGAGGCACATAAAAGACCCCTCCCCTCTATCTGCAAAAGGCAGCCCTTACTGCCTCAGTTCACTGCAAAAGGAAAGGGCTGTGTACAGAGTTATGTCCATCAAGTGTTATGCCCATTAAATAAACTATGCTACACCCAAATCAGAGTGTCAGTACACACTGACACTGGCTGAAATATCAGTATTGTCATTTTTGGTGGTTGGATAAGAAGAGAAGAAGTTCAAAAACTTATTTGAGTTTCATTTTTAATCTCTATTGTGACCTGAACTAAATTATGACAGGATTATCTTGGTAGAAAGCAGAGTACTATACAGTAGAATTTCTCCACATAGCATCCCTCAGAAGCATATCAATCAGTAACTCATGATTAACCAGTGATTTTGACAAATATTTTTAGATACCCATGGCACTAAAATTAATCTCGTATCTTCTCTGACAAACATATTCATGGAAACCAACTTCTAAAATATTGTGCTTACAGTTGAAAACCAAATTATTTTCAACCATCAAACATAAATTTATGTGACTTTGCTTATACCTATAAGCTTCAATTATAATCTTGGTTCAAGCAAATTTGAAAAAAAGTTATATTATTGACCATATCTACCAATTATTCCTGAGTTTAAAAACCAGAAACAAAACTTTAAACAATACTAGGGTGATAAAATTAACTGCTGATGGTTCTCAGGTGGGTTTACCCCTGACACATACTGTCATCCTAGGGAGTGGTGGTTTGCTGGTATCATGGCAGATTCTCTGCCAATTTTAATTATTTATCACACTTTCTCCCCTCTCATGTGTTAACAGGAAATGCTAGAAAGGCAAAAGAAAAGAACATTTTACCTCCAGGCATTCTGACCAGCAATACTGACCTTAATAATTAAAGTGAGTGTGTACCATTCTTGTGCTATAACTTCAGCTGGTCCTAGAGCGTATATCACCCATCCAGCTGCAACACAAAAAGATTATCTTAACTGATATATTTTTAAAATCTAAATCACAGAATCACAAAACTCGGTGAGGGTTCTCAGGTGGCATTCATACATAGTAAAGTCAGCCCTAATGAAGATCTACATTTCCAGGTCTAGAAACCTATTTAAAACAAAACATCCTTCAGTCGGGCATGCATTCGACAAACATGTATTGAGATCCTACTCTGAGCCATATACTACCTGTGAGCTCACAACAGAGCCAGTGAAATAAATTACAAACCAACTGTAGTATAATGCATTAGCATTTACAGCTCCAGTATATACCTATACCTGATTGGATCGAATATGGAGGATAAAGAGTATTAAAGACTACCATAAAATTTCTAGCTGGTATAATTGGTTACATGCTAATAGCGTTCACTGAGAATTAGAGAGAAAAAATAATGAGTTAATTTCTGGATGTATTATATTCGAGTGCCTGAGAGAAACCCAGAGATGTTAAGTGAGCAGTTTAAAACACAGAGAGTGAGGACTGAGGACGCAGATTTAAATTCCTACTTCCAATTCTGCCACTAACTCGTTTTGAGACCTTGGGCAAATCAATGAACCTCTCTGGCTCTCTGTTTTGGATTGGAAAATATGAAGTACCTTCTAGATCTGTCACACTTTGATTATGTAATTTCTACTCTAATGTACTTATTACTACCCACTCCCTCTTTGATTTTTATTTTATTTACAAAGCCCTTTTCACCTTAGGAAGAGGCAATGAGCAGCAAACTATAAGACAGAAGATGTTTTATTAATGCAGGAGGAAAGTCAGGAGACTGAGAATCAAGATCTTTCACCACCAAAAAGGTCTAGTTTCAGTGGAGCGGTGTGCATATCAAACCAAAGGGACATGGATGGAATTCGACTAAACATCATCCAGCAACTAACCTGGATAAAATACTATTCTACATGAGACAAGGGCTGTTAAGATGAATGAGAAAAGTCACACTGCTTTCAAATTATTAACGAAACTAGGAACTAGGATTACTCCATTTTAAGCAAATCAATCCCTCTCCTTAGTTCCACAAGCACCGTGGCAACATTTTCAGAGTCTTGTTGTTATTTACAATGTTTCCTGAGCATCCTTGCCCCACCCTGCAACTACCACCTCACGCCAGTCTCTGCAAATCCTACTCCGACATCCAGAAATCCTGGCTCGACTCTGCAACATCCAGAAAAGTTTTGTACCATTCTCTTTTACTGAGTTGCCTCTCTCTGCACTAATTAATTAACTTATAATTTTGAATCATTTGGTATTGCTTACATGTGTTGAATCTTTTCCCAATCAGATGTTCAAGCACCTTGAGGTAAAGCTCTTTCATTACTCCTATAAGTAACACGCAGATACTCACGGTACCACATTGCATACAAAGCCATGTGCCATAGAAGAAGTCACTTACCTAGATCGCCTGTAACTCTGTAGGTTCCGTTTGCAAAAATCCAGAAGAAAATTCCTCTGGCACTTCTAATCAATATCCCACCTTTATTTACTCGTCCGGCAATGAACACACCTCCCTTCTCAAGGGTCTCTATGTAAACATCACACTTGATAGTCACATTGGACCTGTGGAATGAAACTGCTGGTTAGTGCAAGTGTGGCACAAAGTTGTCATTTCACAGCCACATGTTTCCAAACCTGTAGCTGAGGTAAGTGTGTGATTTGCTAAGTCTTCATTGATGACGACTGTAAGTTTTACATGACTAAAGTCAAGTCATTTCACTGCCTCTTTTAATGAGTTACCGGAAAATAATATTTACTGTTTTTAAGTTTCTTAAGAATACGTTTCTTGTCTCTGTAATAAAACACCTTCTTGTCCTAAGAATATATAATATTAAAAGAAACCATTTCTTCTAGAAATATATAAAAGGTAAGTTTCCACACAATTCTGAACAAAGAACTTTATTACGTTTCCATCAGCAAAGAGGAGCAGTGAAGGCAAAGCGAGGAGTCCCTGGGAGAATTTGAAGGACTTCAGGCTAATTTTTACATGTAACCCTAATAAGACTTAAAAATTACAGAAGAAAGATCTTAAACTATCTTTCTGCAGAGAAAGTCAACTCTACAGCAGGGGTTTTCAAACTTGAGCAGCTCTGAAGCCACCTGGAGGCCTTGTTACATTCAGAGGCTGGTCCTGTCCCACAGGCTCTGGGCCAGCAGGTCTGGGGCGGGCCCCGTGGATCCGCTGTCTAATGATTCCCACCCATGTTATGCTGATGCCGCTGGTCAGGGAACCCCACTTCGAGAACCATTCTCCCCGGCAGAGCATCTCTGTCTACGGAGCAGTAAGGCTCCGGATCCGGGACACTGATAGGCAGAGTAGATCAAAGGAGGGGAAAGATTCAGCCCGCCAGGGCCCAGCAGGGCTCTAATCAGAGCTCTCCTCCAGGCTTCCTTCCATAAAAGCTACTGGATACCTTCCGCAATGACAGGGCCACCCTAAACAATGACACGGCCACCATAAACCAACAAGAGCTCTGACGATAATTCGCCTCCTACTCAAAAGCTAAATGCAAATGAGAAGGAAAGTCTGAACACAGCCAAGTAATAAAGCAAGCAATTTATCTAAAACGAAACTAAGAACACCAAAAACTATATTGGAAATGGGGAGAAAACTGGATCTAGCGTCTTTTATCTTTCTCAGAGTTTCTTCTCATCAGTGCATTTTGCATAGTGAATTTTACTACGTAAATGAAAATGTAAAGAGGAAGTACCTAGGACAGGTACACACAGTCTGGGAAATCCACATTTAGTCCTCTAATCGGAGCTGGGCTGCTTTACAGGAAAATCAAATGCTAAGTAACGAAAATCCAGTCTCTCTGGTGCGTCCTCCTACAGGAGAGGGAATGTTTCTTTCCGTAGATGCCACCAGCATGGAACCACCAAGGATCAACGTTGTCCTTTACATCTCTACCTCTTTTCTGGTTTACTAGAAGTTTGAAAGTGCTACAGATACTGTTAACACCATAAAATTATTCTATTTAGAGTATAGTGATTAAAAAGATCAAACTTTTCCCTTCATTTTACATCATATTCTAGAATAAGGGATTCCTGCATCAAAACTTGCAGGCAATTTTACAGATAATGAATAAAATGGAATGAAAGTGTGGTTTAGTCTTCCGTAGCCATAATCTCTCAGTGGTGTCGGGAGAACAAAACCAGTCAACATATTAAGCAAATTTGATCAAAGGGATCAGAGTTCAGACATGTGCAATGAAAGGTAATTTTGCGATGATCTTCTGATCCCAGTCAAAGCTTCTAACAAGATGGAAAGCAAAGTTCACTTAAATCACCACATCTAAGTATGAGACAGGAAGCTGCACCGCAAACATAATTCTAAGAACTGAGGACACTGCACACGGTGAGAGCTGATCTACTAAACCGCACTGTAGAGAAAACACACTAATTTTCCATTTTTTACTCTGAAAAAGAAGATGATATTAAAATGAAGTATGGCCCAAAGACCATGGGCTACAGCTCCAGACAGACCTGGCTTCTTTCCCAGGTTCTGGAACTTACACACATGGGATCACAGAAAAACCTTATCCTGAAGCTTCAGCTTCTCAATCTATAAGGTAGAGAGGACGATGCCTCATCCATAGGTGGTTGTGGGAGGCTCACCCCAATGTTAGCATTACCTAGTTTTCATTCCTTCCTTTCCCTATAATAAGTGGGCATCACAACCAGATAATAGACATGAACATGGGATGTGTGTGGAGCTTTGAACAGATCTGACTATCTCAAATACAGGATGAAATACCTGGAAATAATACATGACAGGATGGGACCAAGTTTTAAAGGGTCTTAGAAGCCAGGCGCAGAAGTACAGGTCTGATTTGGTAATCGGAGACAGTTACTGCACATTCTTGATAAAAGCAGGGATTAAGAAAGCTGAAAACAGTCTTTTCTTAACATGCACAATTGCTATTCCCTGGTCTGTTTCTCTCCCTCTCCCCTCACATTCCCCATCTTCCTCATCCCCTCGTCATTACCCACTGCAACAGCAAAGATTAAATACTGCTATTTAAATACTACAAAATCTTCAAAGTTATGAAGAGTTTTGGTTAATCTTTCTGATTCTACTCTATCTCATCTCCCAACTACAATTAGAGTCTCTCAATTTTTCTGGAGTTCTGGCCTGAAATAAGAGAGTTTGGGTTCAGAGGGAGCTCTCTATAGTATTCACCGGGGTGGGGGATAATGGTTGTCACAGAAAGTTAAAGGTTTTATATGATGACTGGCTCTCAAACTGGTGATCAAAATAATGGGGCCCATCCCTTAGATGCTTAAACCTAACCACCTGTCTTACAATAAGACCATCGTAAGCAATGAGAGAATCGCAAACCCCACTGACGTGATCAGAAAATCCAGGTAAAGTGTCTCTACAGATGATAAATAGCATTTGTTGTTTAAAAAGAGAAGCTGCCAAAGTCACCCTAAATAAGGCAAGAATTCTTCACTATACCCCAATAACTAACTCTCCATGGTACTGCAAGCCTTCCAGAAACTGTGGATAGCTGCAAGTTTCTCAAAACTTATATCAGAGTTTGGGTCTAGAATTGGGATTGATAACAGGAAGTATGGCAGTATAAGAGAGATAAAGACTTTCTGCAATATTCCACAGATAAACCACCAAGGTTCTTTTCAGAATTAACTTCCCTTCCCTGTCTGATTGCTAACCTACAGATATGGCTGTTTGGTGATTTGTCATTAATAGATGGATATATCACCAAACCTGGAATGCTTGTGTTTTATGCTTCACAGTGGAATTATGCTAGCTAAAAGAACAAATAAGAAAGAAACACCAACAACAGGCATAATAAGCCATGCCCTGGAATTCCATGACTGACTTAAAGGAGAAGGTGAAGTTTGGAGAAGGTCATTGTATTTTAAGTGAAGAATAAATACGATTTGTCTCTTTACCAGATGCCGAAAGAAAAGAGTTGAATTCACTTGCAACTAAAAGCTGATTTGCTTTTTACTATTGCCATCTACTGTCACCTGGTAAATAAATACATTTTCTACAAAGGCTAAACCGTGAAATTCTAGTATGGATCCAGCAGGTGGCAACAGTAGATCAACAAATCAACACAGCAGCAAAACAAACCAAAAAACAACACATAGATCACAAAGTCTGTTTATAAATAAATACTAAATTATTATTGAGTCCAAAAGTCCTCAGTTTTTATATTAAAATCCATCTGCTCCTATAATAATCACTATCGAACTGGGCAAAGGAAACTGAGAGAAGGAAACTGAAGCAGTGGAACGATTTGCTAGTCTGTGGTCGCCGTGACATTCAACAACTGTCACACGGCCACTGGGTTCTCAGCGAGGAGGGCTAGTGAAGAGTCTTTGCTTCAGCATACACCTGACGACATTACGAGGTTATTTCAGTCGGATCTCCGTTAGCACGCCAATGTTACATACCACTCGTAATCTCCTATAACACTGATCGTGTTGAACGCATCGGCCGCCCAAGTTATGGGTCGTTGATTGAGAACCTGGCGGAGTGTGAAGCGATGCTCTCCAGGGTCCTCGACATTCATAAAATATTCAAACACGCCAGTCTGGTCAGCAAAATTCGGAGCTTCACTGAAAAACGGGTAGTCTGTTCAGGACACATAAGTTCTGTTTAGTACCAAATCTTTAAGAGAATCTTTCCTCACTGATATTTCATGAAACACTTTTAAAAGTTTTAAATAAATAAATGATACTTATAACTAGTCAAAGATTAGGGTTTAGGTTGATAGAGATATTGATTTTTATATCATCTTTATTAAATATTGGTATGATCAGTTTGGCACACAGACTTTACATATTTAATCCATGCAATTGCTTAAGAGGGAAGATCATGAATTCTGGAGTCAGACAGACCTGGGTTCAAATCCTAGCTCAGTCCGTCCCCCTGGGCAAGTTGCTTAACTACCCTATTTCTCAAATTTCCTCATTTCTAAGTGGGGCAAAGAGAAATAGGTGAACATATACAAGTGTGTACATAAGCCAGCACCTAGCAAAGGCTCAATAAGAGATAGAAGACTCAAACAAGGTTCTAAATCACCGGTCACAGTGAGAACATAAGAAAAGGCTTATTATGCCAAAATGAAATTTAGAAGTTATAAGTTTTCTTCTATTTTTCTTCTATTTCTAAAATGGAAGTTGGGGGAGTTTTGAGTCTAAACTATATGTCAATCTTGTCTCAGTTTTATTAAATTATAGTCATAATGATGAAGACTACAGAAGAGCAAGTTTAGTCATAATACGGTATAGCTATTTTGCACCTCATGATTTCTAAGTATTTTCACATTGATCGTATCATCTGAGATATTAAGAACCCTATAAAGTAGTCCTAAAGCCTGGCTTATAGTTTTTAACTTTAGTTTTTAGTTTATTTTATAGCCAATAATGCATTACATTTTAGATTTGAATGTTAAGAGTTGCCTTTCAGTCTTCAGGTCACAGAATAAATAGTTTGGGTGTTGGCACAAGTTCTTCAATCTCATTAAGTAGGCTGTCTCCCACACAGACTCACCTACTGAGGGTAAGAAGGGTTACCTTGCCAACAGAGAATTGAGCAACAAATCGCTAAGACACTTGCAGTTGACAAAATTAATGGATTCGTCTATTTCAGAGAGCTGTAAGAAAGCAAAGCACCAAGCTCCCCTGAGGGCCACTGTTGTCTGTGTTACCCAAATAACTGTGAGGACTCCAGTACACAGTGCAAAGGGCCTTATACTCCAAGCAACCATGAGATTGCTTCCTGGGAAAGGAGCTAAGACTCCTCGCAGATGGTCAGAGTCTCCATCCATGGTGGAGACTCTGCAGCAACAGGAGGTTCCAGCCGCTCTGGCAATGCCAGTCTCCCTCCCCACTTCTCTGCTACAGCTGTAGGTGTTAGGAGCAGAGCAAAGAGCCACCTGATCCTGTCTGTGAAGTCCACAAAGCTACTAACAACACTTACTAGTCACCAACTTTTGCCACTTGCTGAGCGATCTAGGAAAATAACCACAGTGTCCATGCCTTCTAACTGCAAACTGTTTTTCTAAATTACCTAGAATCAAAAGCTTTTCTAACAGCTTTAAGGCAGATCTTCCCAGAAAACCAGGAGAATGCAAATATAAAACTCCGAGGGTGGGGAGTTAGATTACCCAAGGACAGCACAGCTGCCACGGGCACTCAGCTAGAGGGTGGGGAGTTAGATTACCCAAGGACAGCACAGCTGCCCACGGGCACTCAGTCTGCTGGCGCTGCTGAAAGACAGGTATTAACATGCCTTAACCTGTACACAAAGGGACAGTGTCAATAATGGCTTTCATGAGACATGGATAACCGAGCAGTAGCAGTGTCACAAATCTTAAGATTCACCCAAACGCAAGTTAGAATTTTAACTTTCATTCTGACAGTGACCTCTACATTTCTTTTGGCACTGAAAAATACAGGGTCCTCAAATTGAGGTTCGCCTTGAAATAACACAATTAGGCCTCATTTACTGGATAGAGATTCAGAGCTAAATGAATGTAATTTTCACAGCCACTCCATCATGCACTGGCATGATGGGCAGAAATCTCTCTGCTACTGCTAAGGAGGAAAACCAAGCCAAGATTTAGTTAAAAAAAAAAAAACAACTTACCGACATTGAAATCATCCTTATAGACACGTGGGAAGGGCTTAGATTTTGGAGGCAGCGGGTAGCTGCCTTTGCTGCCGGTGGTGAGAGTGGTGACTGTGAACAGCTCGTCCTCCCCCAGTTCCAGCGTGAAACGGCCACCGCTGTCGAGCAGCTGAAAAAACACACGCTGTGTTCAAGGGCAGGTGCTCTGGCTCATCTCATTTGGGCAAAACAGCTTTTTAAAAAATAATCTTAACGATAAGCCAAACTCATTTCTGTTTGAACTGCCTAACCACTTGTGAAGGACACAGCCAAGATTAAGGCCTTCGGAATTTTTTTAAAGTTATTTTGAAGACTTTATAAAATTATACTTTATGGAAAGGATTTTAAAAGAATTTCACTTCATGGAGGGAAGGAGGACTAGATGAACCCCAAATCTATTTCTGTTTGTCTATTCTTTTCCATTAGACTGTAAGCTCCTTAAAGCTTGTACATATTCAATACACATAACTAGGAGATCTGCTGATTTATTTTTTAGGACTTTACTAAGCCTTTACTAAAGTAGAAAAAATCCATAAGATCTCACTGTTGATTCATTTTAATCACAGAAAATCTTTCACTATGAAGAAAAAAAGTCCAACTCATTATATGTTCAATACATATTTCCATTAGCAAATTAGGTTTATACCATATTTATGGTCTAAGCAACTTAATCTCTTTAAAGAACAAGTCTTCATCTACAAAATGAGGGAAAAAATACATACTTCATAGGACTGTTGTAAGGATTAAATGAGATAATGTGTATAAAGTGCTCTTAGCTCACTGTGTCACCTACAAGAAGCACTCTCTCTACCACACCTATTCTGAGCTAAGTGCAGACACTGAAGACACTGGAATCCTTCTTACTATATGTAGTCATTAGATGAATGACCACTTTATGACATTCGAGCAGCTTTATTTTTCTACTTTGAATTAAAGGGGTTTATACCATATCTGTGCTTTAATTATAAATCGGTCAGATTTATGAAATATCTAACACCATATTCTGACTCAGAAATAACCCCAAATGATATTATTTTTCCTATGGAGAAAATCAATTTTATTATGTTATTTCTAGCAATACATTGTACAAAAAGTAAAGAGTGTTCTCTTTTTGGAATTTAATATGTAATGGGTGTTCAATCACTGACAGTGACTAGTGAATTCACAGACTATTAATAATTACCAGGAAAAGTAGGCCAATTCATTCTTTGTAATATTTCCTGAGAAACCATCATGTGCTCAGTACTATAGTAGGCACTTGGGATAAAAAGTTAAATAAGGCAGGGTTCCAATCCTCAAGGTGTCCAGTGTAGCTGGGGAAGTGTGTAACTAGGTAAGTGCATATTCCTAGGTGGCCATGCGCTAAGACTTGTGGGAAAAGCCCCAGAGGAAGTGACACTTGCACTAAGTGTCAAAGATATGTGGCAAAGATATGTGGAGAAGGCATTCTCAGAGGAAGAAAAAGCATGTGCAAAGTCACAGAAGTAATTAAATTGGCATGCTGTGCTCTGAAAAATGCAAGAAGTTTAGTCCGTGAGGAGAGCCCAGTGCAGCAGGACATGCATCTCGAAAGAAAAGCAGTCTATTACGTCATGAGGTGACAACAAGGGTCGTGGGCTACAGGAAGAGATGTGAACTCACAGGAAAAATCGCTGAGGCACTTAGAGTAAGAGTTTGATAAAAATCAGATCTGCATTTTAGATACATCACTCCGGTAGCCGTGTGGTGGTTGGCCTGGACGGTCAGATTAGTGGCTGAAAAAATAGGTAGTTTCTATAATCCAGGAGGGAGACAATGAAGAACTGAAACAAGCAGTAGCAGTGGGAACAGACAATAAGGAATAGGTGAGAGAAATATGTGGATGATAGAATTGACTACTCTTGGTCACTGGTGGTGAGTGGGAAAGAGAGTTTCAAATGAGACTCAAACAGCTGAGCTGGGGATCCAAGTGACAGTGGTACCATTCACCAAGACAAATTAAACACCTGAGAAAACAAACACAGCTATAAAACACAAACTTCTTCTATACTGCATTGTAGAGGATTTCTATTAAAAAAAAAGTTGGGGGACAACTTTATCTCTATTATGCTTCAGCCACAAAATAAATTATAAAATTAAAAATTCTTAATTCATTAATCAAATTCTGTCCCCCTTATCTGTTGTAATGTTCAAAATATAAGAATTTATTTTAAAACTACCCATAGAGAATCCAGTTGTTTGAAAATAACTCTCTCGGGTGCTTTTCCAAGTTTGGTATACCACACCTGCATCTCTGGTATTTCACTCTAAGGAGAAAACACACACAAAAGCACAGCTGAGTGGTTCATAATAACCTTTTTGAGAATTTCCAAAATCAGCACCAGCAAGAACAATTAAGGACAATGTGCAGTCTATTTCTATTTACCAAAGACCCATCTGAAATTTTAAATAGTAACATTTTGAGAATAGAAAGGTATTATTCAAGCACATATTTTATTTCCTGTAAATCTACAGACTTTTAGCAAACGTTTAAAAAGACTTCAGTGCCTTTGCTTCAAAGGTACTCATTACCACGCCTATATAAAAGCTTTTTAAGAATGTTCTGGTATTGAAAAACAATCTTAATGCAATTAGTAGTCAGGAAGTATACTGTATTTTCTGTATTTAAATCTAACAGTAAGTAGGAATAGCTAGAATCTAGTGTCTTTTTATTTTTTGTACAGAGTACTGAAAAGATCAATGCTTTAAAGTTCCCTAGATTACATAATTGATGCTTCTACCAATAAGAACGACTTTCTTGCAGGTGATTTTTGTTAAATGTTCATCAAAGCCACAGAGAGTTTTACCTCCTACTGGCTTCCGTAGTGTCTAAAACAAGTCTGCAGAAAGAAGACAACAGGGCCATTCATTCACATGCAAACTCTTAATGATTGTAATATAAGACTTCACTTAAGAACTGCTAGCCTGTGATAAAATACAGAAGTTCTCAAAATCAAAACCAAAATAAAATCCCACATATTTACTTACGAAAGAACCCTTAAGAACGAAGGTAGCAAACTGGTGTGACACATTGAAATAAGGAAGATGTGGCCGTATACACACAGAATGTCTATGGCTCTGAGGAGAAAAAAAAAAAAATCATATAAGTTATCCAAATGATGTACAAACCATCTTAGGGAAAAAGAATAAAACATTTAATGCCCCTGAGATTAATAGCAATGGCACACATTAGGTCACAATATAAGTTTATTTCAAATTTTTAAAGACTTTTTCCTAATATAACCTTTATTGAATGTCTATTGAGTATGCCTAGTCAAAGCAAAAGCTCATTGGCATTCTAATGGAATCAAACTTTGAATTCATAGCTAAATTCTAGTCATTTTCTAACACACAGATTAATTTTTATGTTGTAACTATTTTCCAAGTAAAATGGATCAAGTGAAAAGCAAATGCTCGGGATGTTTTTACTGAAAAGGCATCTCATCTAAATACAACCTTCGAATAGACAACTAAGGTCAGCTAAATACATATAATAAATAATGCTAATATTGCCAACATCATGTTTTACTTAATGGTCACTACTATGGGCTGGGATCAAAGGACGTATGCGACATAATCCCTACTCAAATGGATTCCACAATCACACAGTACTTGGAGTATATGTCTCAGCCAGGCTTTGTGGACAATAAAAAAAATTACAATTATTATCAAAGATTTCAATATCTGATCCTCAGTAATTAATATACAGCTCGACAGAAAATCAACAAGAAAACAGGCAATCTGAACAATACTACCAAGTAACCTGCCTGGACTGACAGCTATAGGTCACTTCATCCAGCAACCGCAGAATGCACATTCTTGTCTGGTGCACAAGGAACATGTATCAAGGTATACCACATACCCATAACAGAAGTCTCAATAAATTCGGAAAGATTCAAGTCATACAAAGTATATCCTTTAACTATAATAAATTAAATCAGAAATAAGTAACAGAAAAACCTCTCGAAAAACTTCAAAATATTTAAAAATTAAATTTCTAAATAATCCATGGCTCAAAGAAAAAATAAAAAGGGAAATCAGAAAGCATTTTGAGCTGTATGAAAATAAAAACAACACATCAAGATTTGTGGGATGCCATGAAAGCAGTAACTTTAGGAGTAAATTTATAGCACTAAACACCTAGATTAGAAAAGAAAAAAGGATATGAGACTTCAGCTTCCAACTCAAGGTACTAGAAAAAGAGGATAAATTAAAACCAAAGTAAGCAGAAGAAAGAAAATAATAAAAATTGAAAGAGAAATCAATTAAATAAAACTTAATGAAACAAGAAAGAATAATCAAGAAACCAAGAGCTGATTATTTGAGAAAATCAATAAAGTAGATAAACTTTAAAATGTTAAATACAGAGTTATCATATGACGTAGTAATTCCACTCCTAGATATTTACCCAAGAGAAATGAAAACACATATCCAAGAAAAACTTATACACAAATGTTAACCTCAGCATTATTCATTATACCCACAAATTAGAAACAACCCCAAAATCCATCAACTGATAATGAATAAATAATGTGGTATATCTATACAATGAAATATTATACAGACATAAATATAATGAAGTACTACAGATAAAGAACTATAAAAACATTAAGTGAAGGAAGCCAAGCACAAAAGGCCACAGAGTATATGATTCAACTTATATGAAATGTCAAGAAGAGGCAAATCCACAGAGAAGGGAATGAGAAGTGACTCTAATGAGTATGGAGTTCCCTTTTGGGGTGATGAAAATGTTCTGAAATTAAATAGTTGCACAATTCTGTGAATATACTAAAAACAACGGAATTGTACACTTTAAAGGGTGAATTTTATAGTATGTGAATTAAATTTCAATTTAAAATTCAATTAATATAAATCATTATTTTAGTGAACAAAAAAAACCACATGATGCTTCCAATAAATACAGAAAAACTGTGACACGATCCAACATCCATTCCTTATTTTAATAAATAGCTGGGAATAGAGAGTAATTTCTCCCTGATAAAGGGTATACATGGAAAACATCATACTTAAGGGTAAAAGACGCAATACTTTTCTCCTAAGATCAAGGACAAGACAGGGATATCTGTTTTTACTACTTTCATTCAACACTATGTTGGAGATTCTAGCCCGTCCAATCAGGCAAGAATAAGAAATCCATTTTGGAAAGGAAGATGTAAAATTATTTTTATATGTAGATCATCCACCAAAAAAATTCAATGGAATCAACCAAGAAAAAGCTACTAGAATTATATGTGAGTTTAGCAAGGTTGTAGAAAACAAGATCATTATACAAAGATCATTATACCTGTATTACTATATACTACCTACTAATAGAATTAAACTTTTTTAAAATACTATTTACAATAGAGCTGAAAATATGAAATAGCTAAAATTTTAACAAAAGATGTGAAGGATCTGTACTCTGAAAACTACAAAATATTGTTGAGAAATTAAAGAAAATCTAAATAAATTCAAGGATATGCCTAGTTAATGGGTTGGAAGACTTGATGTTGGTCAGATACCAATTCTCCCCAAATTGATCTATAGATTCAAGGTAATCTCAATTAAAATCTGAGCAGGCTTTTTTTTTTTTTTTAAGAAATTGACAAGCTGATTCTAAAATGCACAAAGAAATGCAAATGACCTAGAAAGTCAAAACAAATTTGAAAAAGAAAGTGAGGGCACTAACACTGTTTCTAGGAATTATTATAAATATAGACTTGACAGATGGACAAAAGTCTTCCATGAGCTTCCCTTATCTGACTAAAAGCAGCAACTCCTGAGAAATAAAGCTGCAATGAATTCCTCTTCAGAATGGATGAATTCCCAGAAAGAAGAAATGGGACTAAAACTACCCCAAATCTCCAGGGAAGTTTAATGGCCCTGAATGAGAGGAAAAAAACACTCACACCAGTATAGTCAAACACTATCACGAACTTCCTGTTTGTTTTCCCAAAAACCCATTTTTCTTTTCAGTTATTTATTTTCCATAAGTGCCCCCTTCTGTCCCTCCCCATTATCTACTGAGCTAAGTATACAAACCCAGATTGTAACCACCCTCTGAGTCACTCATCACTGAATTTCTCCCACATGTATGTGCATTGCACGCACAAATAAATTGTTTTCCTTTTTTCTGTTTATCTGTCTTCTGTGTGTTTAATTTGTGAGGCCCCAGGTACTGAACCTGAAAGGGTAGAAGAAAAAGTTTCCTCCTCCCCTAAATACTATTTATTATATGTCTGTCAATCATACTTTAAAAGCTAGTTTAAAAAAAAAAATGTTCAGTGTGCTATATGCTGTTTTTACAATACAACAAAGTGAATTATTCCAAAAAACAACAACAACAAAAGCATTACCATAGTCTCAACGATGATGGTAAGGTTACCTAAGCCGTCAGTCAGAGCTGCGTAGCTTCCTCCCTTCTCTAAATGGCCAACTGTCTTCAGGTAATACCAACCTGGTTGAGTAAACTGAGTGGTGTGAGCTGCAGAAAAGCAGAGAAAGACTTTAAATAAGATAAAAATGGTGATAACACTGTTTCTTTTAAACAAACGAAAAAAGCCCATCTACTGATTTGATTCTGATTAAGTCCAGCAAGCTATTTATTTTGGAAGAAAACACTTGCCAACTCCATGTTCCAACACTGGAATAATTAGTCCGGTTAAATGGTACAACTGTGGGAAGATTCTTAGAATGACTAGAAAAAATAAATGAACCACACTCTGTCAATTCAAGAATATTGTCTTCTCTTCCAAGAGCAAAATAAAGTTATCCTTTCCCAATCTTTGTTCATCTCTATTTAACCCATCCTACTATAACTACAAAAAAATAAATAAATAAGGTTAAAAAAGTTAATAATGCATTTCAAAAACTTAAGTTTTATGGTTTCAAATGAGTTTATTTCCACTATGTATATTTATTGGGCACCTCCAAAGCTGGCCCTGACCCCACCTCTGACAAAAAATCAATTTCAATATCAAAAGAGTTAACCAACCAGGAAGTATGCCAAAGTAGCATATTATTTTTAAAGTTACTTGAGAAACAGTCTCTGCAAAGACACTCTGACTCTCCTCTGTGTCCCCCTGAAAACAGGAAACAAATCTCCCACATGAAAGGTATCCTCCCTGCACCAGGAAGTAGAGAAACATCCTTACTGCCAGAGATAGGCAACTCAGAGCCAAGAAGCCGCCTAGGCAAACCGCTGGGTTTCTTCACTAGTTAGCACCCCAAGCCCATTTTGGTGCCTTGTCAGTTCTTCACAAATGTTTTGTTTCTTTGTCTAAAAGTTATGCCAACCACCTGCTTTGGTTACTTCTTCGGTCCAATAATCTATGAGACCTCCATATATACAAAATTAAATTTGTTCTTCTTTTTTTTTTTTTTTGTCCTGTTAATCTGTCTCACGTCTATTTAATTATTAGACAGCTAAAAACACCAAAAGGGTTAGGGAGAAATTGTCCCCCTCCCTGACAGTCCTCTCTCAGTGTTTTCTGCTTTGTCTCTTAGAAATGAATTTAGAGAGCGAGAGATGGTATCTGAATCATACCTGTTATCCAAATAGGAGCCTCTACTACATAATGCCCACTCCACGGTTCCTGAGCTGTCATCAGCCCAGAACGCCCATACGGCAGCTGGTCATAGTAGCTAGCCACCAAATTCCAAGCAATGGTTCTAAAAGATTCGTTTGATAAAAGAGAAACACCAAAACAGCTGTGATAAAAATGCAACAGTCTAGAGCCTACATAGTAAAAAGACCTTAATGTTGTTTATATAAATATAGGTAAATAACCAAAAAAATGACCACCTGAAACAAGAAAATATAAGTTGCCTACATTCATTCTCATTTTGAAATAACCAGTGTTGGATGTATCTAAATATTTTAATGGTGAATCATACAATAAAAATATATAAATGTATATGAGATATACAATTATTACTGAGCAATGGTGTAACCAGAAGATGGATCATGCCCTACCAGTACCAGACATGTCACAGATTTGAGTCAAACACATAAAAAGGCTTTATCCATACCTGCTTTCCTTTGACAGTAAGCCTTCTTAATGCCCCAGTTTTATTGACATAATTTTATGAACTCGACTCTGAGATGTTGCAAAGTTTTGCAACTGAGAACTCTTAGAGTCTGACTGCCTGGGTTCAAATCATGGTTCCACCACTTAACCTCTCTAGACCTCACTTTCCTCATCTGTAAAATGAGGATAATAATTGTACTTAGCTCATGTGATTGTTGTGAGGATTAAATATACTAATGCATGTAAAGAGTGTAGAGCAAGGTCTGAGCTATAGCACTGCTATGATTCTCCTTCGTCTACAAGCACTAAGTGGGTCAGCTTGTTGGTCTATACTTTGGTCCATTCTTTCAGATGTCCACAGCTGGTGCTGAACCCTAAGACTGTGACTCTGGTTCTCAGGAAAATCCAAGGGCAAAAGAGAAGCTCTGGACCTGGTACTGGCTGGGTTCCTCACAGCTTAAAAATAAAAAAAAACACGGAGCTTATCCACAGAATTTTATTTTCCTTATCAAGTCCTCAGCCATAATAAAATGAGAGACTAGCATTATTAGAAAATCAAAGCCTTCTAATTCTGTCAATATAAAGTAGAAATAATAGTTCTGATTTTCAAAAATCTTTACTACCAGTGAAAATTTTAAGAGCTCTTATGATTTTACCCATGATCATGGTATCTTTTCTAGATAGAACTAAAATAAAATGAAAACAAACTATCTAGAGAGCATTTTGTAATTTACACAAAAACTTTGAAAATCTTTATACCTCTGATCCAGATTTTGACTCCATTTGTAAGAAACACCCTAAGGAAATCATAGATATCTATAAAGATAACTATGTACAATTGAACATTTCAGTGTGTACAAAGCTGTTAACTGAAATAGAAACTACTTCTACTTCTAGGAAGAGAATAATCAACAAGGTATAATATATTTTCTGTATCACCATTTCCCAAACTTGTATGGCATCAGAATCACCTGGGGCACTCATCAGCCCAACCGAATCCCAGGCATCTTCCCTGGAGATTGGGGTTCAGTGGTTTGGGCAGGTGCCAATGAATCCATATAAACAAGTGTTTCAGGTGCTACTTGAGACAAGGCAAGTTTGGGAAATTCTGCTTTATGTAACAGAACGTATGTAAATATTGAAAATGATGAAGTATAAGTATACTCGAATATAAGAAAAAGTTCATAATGCCTTGTTAAGTGAAAAGAAACTTCTTTAGTAAACATTATATAGTTTGGTCTCAATTTTATATTAAACTTTTATATATGTAACATAAATGGGAGGACATACACCAAAATTTTTAATAGTTACTTCTGGATGGCAAAAATATGAATGATTTTGTTTCCTTCTTTGCACTTATGCAGTTACTAAATTCTCTGCCACGAGCATGCATTACTCTTAATGTCAAATTAAGTTATTAGAACCACTCTCCATGATAAGCATCTTTCCTTTCAAAAAGAGAAGAAAAAGAACAAAGGCTGTCAGAATAATATATCTGCTTACATTAGCACAAAAGTATGTATTGACTTGCTTTTGTTATGTTTATTACTGTTTTAGAAAGCTCCTTTGGATCTAATTTCAATTACAGTTTCTCAAAGCATTTAAGAGATACTTCCCTGAGAAATTAAGAGTTGTGTTCTCTCTCTGTTTCTGGAAATAGTTACACAAATTAAGTATGTTATATGTCAGATTGGGAAGGGGCTAGTCCACAAGACAACTTGCCTAGTCTTTTCAAAAGTTCACATAAAAAAAAAGAGGAAGGAAGGAAACTACTCTAAATCAAGAGATTTTAGGGTCATGATGTCAAAATGCAATGCATGGTACCTGGCTCCTAGCTTTTTAAAAAGAAGCTATAATGACATTTTTGGACACAATTAGGAAAATTTGAATATAGACTGGGCATTTAGAAATACTTTTAAAAATGCTCTTATGCTCTTATGTATCAAAGTGATATTGTGATCATGTAGGAGAACAGCCTTAATATTTGGTGCCACATACTAAAATATTTAGGAGTAAAATGTCATTTATTTCATAATTTATATACATGCGTGTATATAGCTTGTTAAAAATCATAGAAGTGTACAAATTTTACTGTAAATAAATTATATCTCAATAGGCTTGACTTTATTCAATACAGACTATATTCAAATATAGAAAAATAGATACAGCTTAGCTATAGATATAAATATAGATGAAGCTAAGGTAAAATGTTTACAATCATTGAACCTAGGTTGTGAGAATATGAAAGTCTATTGTAGTTTTTTCTACTTGTTTCTGAAATTTTTCAAATTAAAAATCTTCAAAAGTTTTTAATAACTTACGAAGTCATGTAGCCATTGATATAATTCTGATTCAATATGCGACCCCAGCAGCCTGCACCCACATCATTATTTAAAGTGCTAAAATCTTCTGAAGACCAAAGCTTCTTCTTAGTCAACCTTGCATCCTTTACTGTATGGGTTCCAGGATAATGAGCTCTAGAAAAGAAAGGGTGAAAGGGAATGGGAAGAGGTCAAAATGTGACACTTATATCTATTTGCTGAGTGAAGAAAAATACACGTCTTTTCCAATATTTTATTTGAGAACAATGGATAGCTTCTAGGTAGATGTCAGATTGACTGTAAGCATCTGCTTCCCATCCTTGTGTCTCAGGACATCATTAAAATGGGGTAAACTTATAATGACACACAAAATGGGATGAAAGACCATCGATGGATGGAAAATGTCTACCTGTTTCTAGAAACCATAAAATGTATGAAAAGATGTTGATAGACGGAGGTAGCAGAGGAAGCCACAGACTTAAACACTCCAAGAGACGAATGAGGTGGAGATAGGATTCAGACTTCCCAGGGAAAGTACAGAATTTGGGACACTAGGAATGAAGGAGTAAGAAGGAAGCTAAAAATAAGACTAACGAATCTATCGTATATAGTACCTCCTCCCCTGTCTTAACCCTAGCAGACAGAGAGAAAGGCAGCTTGGCATTTATTCCCAGACAAAAACAATAAAAACTCACACAGAGTTCCTTCTTGAATAAAAAGAATAAACTACTTTTGGAAAACTTCCAGTTATCATCCCAGAGCAGTGGTGGCTGCTCTGGGTGATTCTGCCTGGAGAAGGCAAGGCAGGATTTGCTACTGACATCGAGTAAAGGCCAGAAATGCTGTTAAACATCCTAAAATGCACAGAACAGATCCCCACAACGAAGAATTGTCCAGTGAAAATATCAAAAGTGCAGAGGTTGAGAAACCCTGCCCCAAAGTGATAAATCCCTCCCTTATTCTAACATTTGAGAGAAGTCAGTCAGGTGAAGTATAAATGTATATTTATTCTTCCAAAAGTTGAACATTGCCATAACTATTCATTACTGAATAAAAACAATTAAGAAATTTCAAATGTACGATAGAAAACAGACTGACAGTTCATATAGTCATAAGAGAGCATGTTAGCAAAATAACTTTAGGAACATGAGTATAAACTTTTTAGGCCAACAATTATTTCCAAAAAATTTATTAATAATATAAGCAGACAATAGAGATTAGATTATATCATAATTCTAATCTTAGTAGTTTGGTGTAGTAGGGCTCATAACATTAAAAGAATGATTTTGAAGATCTGTTTTAGTTTTTAGTTAGTTAATTCCATTTAGTTCATGCATCTTCTATGAGAATGTCCTTTCTGGGAATTCAGTATACCTAGTAAAGATCAATTAGGGTACCACATCAATTTAGCATTTCAGGATTTCATGAGGAAGAAAAGAATATATAAAAAGTAATAAAATATATAAAGAGAAGTATTTGATAAAAATGAGGTTCCATCAAGATTCTGTTGAGTCATTGAACTCAGCTGAAAACAGGCATCTATTCAGTATTGTAACTCTATACTACAGAGACCAAAAGATCAAGGTTGCTCCTAACAGGGTTAAGAAATTATTGTTCTGGCACCGTAATGCCCAATTTGGAAAATATTACTAGTAATCTTTGTAAACATAATTTTAATAATTTCTTACATTTTAGAATTATTCTTATATCACAGAACTTCATTCTAACATCATGATATTCATCTTCGATGCTTCGGCCAAATAGTTTTCAGATTCACCTAGTTGTCACTCAGCCAAATGCATGTTTAATGTATCTCTCATTAAAATATACTCATATAAAAAAATAAGGCCTGGAAAGTAATATGCTAGTATGTTACCAATGATTTCAAGATGTTAGGATTATGACTAAATTCTAACTCTATAGTTTTCTACAATTTCCACATTTTCTATAATGAGCATGCATTATTTTTAAAATCTAAGATAAACTCCTTAAAATTATAGAAATAGATGTTACATCTCTCATTCAGAAAACAATGGAACTGTTATATTATGTTTAAAACCTGAATAATTTATTAAATGATCTCAACAAAGAAGGATAGAACTAATACCAAAATCTGGGTCTCTCCCAACATCCATTGCTACTTCAACAAAATGTAAACTTTAAGAATATAATTTTTAAATGTATATAATTAGGTAAAACATCTTCATCATTTCACAGTATGTATGGCCATGAGCTCATACTTATGGAGACTGAGTGATGGGAACATGGATATTTATTATGTTATTCTGCCAACTTTTGTGCATGTTCAAAATTCTTCATAAAAAAGGACATTAGATCAAGAAGAGTCTTCGCACTGAATAAAGAACAAATTCCACATATACACGTATTCTATTTTTCAAATGTTTATATACATTGTTATAACAGATACATTAAAATTCACTTCAAAAAAGTACTGCTGGACAGAGCGTAAGAGAAGGGGAATTGGAAGAAGGTGGTCGAATGCTACAATATTCCAGGTGTAAGATAAATAAACACCGGGGCTGAAATGAGCATGTGATGGCTGCAGTAAACATTGCTGTATGGTGTACAGACAGGCTGCTAGAGAGTAGATCCTAAGAACTCTCATCACGAGAAGAATTTTTTTCTTTTTATTGTATCTATATGAGGTCATAGATGTTAACTGAACCTATTGTGGTAATTATCTCACAATATATGTAAATTGAACCATCATGCTGTATACCTTAAACCTGTACAGTGATGTATAGCAATTATTTCTCAATAAAACTGAAAGTAGATAGTAGACGGATGGATGGATGGATGGATGGATAAATAAGACACAGAATAAAAAATATTGCTGGAACCCCGTAAGGTCAAGATGCAGAGGACTGAAAGGCAGATTGGTCTACGGGAGCAGGGTCAAAGTCATACCGCTAAGGAGACATAACAAAAGTCATAATCAGTGTACCACACCAGGCCCATAGGCATTCATGAGAGAATTCCCAACCACAAGAAGTCTGAGGGTTAGGAACTGATTTCATGACATTGTCTCTTATAACTTCTAAAATTTAAATACTTCACTGCCCCTTAATCTAAACAAAGCCATGTTTTATTACCGAAAATGTTAACACAATTTTTAAAAGTTACCAATACATTTCATTGTCATAGAAAAACCCCAAAATACATATGTTTCAAAGACAAAGAAATGAAATATCAGTTGTACAGGCTCTGGTTAAATAAATACAAGAGAGCTACTTTCTGAACATGTAATCAAAGGGCAATGACATTTGAGGAAAGGGCAACGACAAAGGCACGGTCAACGAGAAATTCACATTTCAAAGTAAAACACTCCTTACCCTATAACATCAATCACTTTCATGAGCTCGGAGTCAAGCAGCATAGAAGCAGAAATGGGCTCCCAGAGATTATCACTCGCTATGATTTTCACATGCTGGAGACCTTGATAGTTCAGCATTCTTCTTAAAACCTTTCAGAGAGATAAACAGAATATAGGATAGGTTACAAATGAGCTCTCGCCTGTTGAATTACAACCAGGATAGCTAAAGTATCTTCAAAACTCAGCATTCTGGATGATAGTGCCAATATTATTTGCCCGTAGAAACATGCTTCCTATATAAAATAAAGGCATTATCATTAAGATAACCTACTTCATGGGAAAGTAAAGAGAAAGCAAACAAACCCAAGAGGTAAAAATGTTTTAGAGGGATTTTCCCTCTGACTTGAAAATGTTTAACCATAGAAAATTTGGGTGGGAGGGTAGAAAGTTAATTAAAAAAAAAACAACTCATAATACTACTACCCAGAAATAACCATTATTATTTTGCTATACATTCTTTCAGTAACTTTCTTATGAAGATGCAATAATAAAATTGAGATCATACTAAACATACCATTTGATGAAATGCTTTAATCTATAATTTTTTTGTTTTTCCAATGTCTTCAAATATTCTGCCATTACCAAAAATATTACAGTTCTTAATATTTTGTACTATAGTAGAAATAGAAATAAGAAACATTCCAATGTTCCCCTTAAGTCTTTCACAGGCTTAGACAGGATAGGCAATAAAATTTACCCTCAGGACAATCCACCCTTGAAAATTGAAAGTAACAAGCTAAATTCTCATAGGAAATAAATTGACAAAGCACAGAGTGCCTCCTCCAGGATTTAGTACTATACTTGGGCCCCATGAGGACTCTAAAAGAAACACAAGATGGGATCCTCGTCCTTAGGCAACAAACACACTCACCAGGACACTAAAACTAACAGGTGTACTAGAAAATCAGCGAAGACATACATACCAAAATGTATGGATTGCCAACTTGCTAAAGAGCAGAGAAGAAGAGACATCATTTAACCCGGGAGTAGAAGAATTAGATTTCAAAACAGAAATAGTTCTTGATGAATAAATATGAATAAGCCCACGGCTGTAATATCAACCACTTGGAACAGTCCAGCTCATGGTAGTATGTGCTCAATAAATATTGATCTAATTAATTAAGATAAGAAAGAACAAAGATTTTCACAAACTCTCTTTCCACATTCTAACTTTTCTACGTCAGGGAATTTTCCAATTAATGTGCTCTTTTAGGAGGCAAATAACGAAAGCTCTAGTCGATTCCACGTTGTACTTTAAATGGATGATTTCTCAAAACTGATGTATTATAGTATTTTAAAAAACAAGGTTTGAATTAGATTAGCAATCCAAGTTCATCTTTCACATGAGGTTTCTAGGGCACTCCGGAAGCAATGTGAACAGATCCTTAATAGTAAATGGAAACCATCTCTCAAGATTCAGAATTGAGAATCCCTATCCCTCTATTGGGAGACCAATCTTGAGCTTCATCACTGTGAAATTCTTTCTTATTCTTACAGAGAAAAGGGAGAGCAACTGACTCAAACTTGCATTTTTTCACTACGAATCTATCTAGTTTGTCTAGTGCTATTCCTAGACCATCACTTCTAAGGTTGCTTACATGTTATACAGTATATTCAAATAACACTCCAAAATATACAAGCCTATAAGCTGTACTTTTAAATAAATTTCCATCTCAAAACCAGTATAAATAGCAGCATTCTTAGAACAGAGTTTATTTGCAGTGTCATGCCCCTGCCGTAGCCACTTGGGGAGCTCCTACGTATCCCATCTTGAAGACTGCAAGTGCCTGTCACCTCCTCTAATAGACCTCCCTAGTCCACCCGGGCAGAAGTGTCATCTCCTCTCTGTATCTTCCCAGAGCCCTGTATACACATTATTCTGAATGTGTAGAGAAATTATGACTGGTATTTTAATTGTCCATATGGAACCCAGATCACCCAAACATGAACTCCTTCGGGGAGAAACAGTCATTGTTATCCTTGTATTCCAAGCATGTGCACAATGCCTGACAAACTAGGTGTTGAGTAAATGCGTGCTGATCTCAACTAAACGAGTAAACAAAAGAAATTTAGTGCTTAAAACATAAGTCACTCAGTTGGAAGAAAATGTTTTAAAAACTGAAACAAAATATAACCACAAAATTATATTTTTTAGAGAAAAGACACATAAAATAAAACAAATGGAACTGAAAGGTAAACTAGAGAATATCTCCACCTAGAAGTTAAACTGCTTTTGTTTTCCAAGGACAGAAGGGGTTATTCTCAGCTTCTCCTTCCTTAAAAATAGCAATAATAGCATTTATCTCATAAGGGAAGTAGTAAGAATTAAATGAAGATAAATATTTAGAAAACTGGCTCAAAAATCACACACTTTGCAAACGTTAGTTGCTACCTATTTGCTAATTCCAAATAGAAAAATATAATACACTCCAATATAATAGGCATTCCAAAGAAAACAAGGAGCCCATGTACTAGAAAGTTTGATACAAGACAAGAAAAAAACTACATTTCTTTAAGGACTAAAGTCTAAAATGACACAACTGTTTTTATAGTGATTATTATAATTCCACAAATAATGAATCTTAAAATAGGAGAATTTAACAACTCTTCAGACGAAAGTAATTTGGGGCTTGAAGGGAATTACGAATGCTTTATCAGGAATGTTAACATTAAGATTTTGCTTGAATTTTATGTCACAACTCACAAAACAAGTAACTGTGCTGTAAAAAATACAGTCCTAGTACTAATTTCCATGGAAACATAAAAGAATTATTCACTAGTAACTTAAAGATTAAAACATTTTAAAGTTGTACAGACCTTGATATAATTGATGTCAAATGACCTCTCATTCCAAATCTGCAAAACAAAAAGTCAAAAAGTCTGAATTAAAAATTTTTAAGTGTCATAAAGTCAACATTATCATTAAGATGCCACTCCTTTCGTCTTTCCTATCACCTGGAAAGCTATTTTTCTTACTTCATGGAATGTCCTGGTTATAGAATTTAAAGATATTTATAAAGCAATAAATATCTTTATTTTAAAATTAACTTTTTAAAATTAAAAATACTATTTTTAAAACTTAAAATATTGGATGGGTATTATTTTAAAATCATTTATTTCAGAGAGGCTAAAAATGGAATACTCATTCATTCGACAAATACCAACAACGTACCGTGTGCCGGAAAATGCACGAGGCACTAGAGACCAGACAGACACGGGGTAATACAGACATGGCTGTAATACTTCAAGCACACCTGAAAGCAAGTACACACACATACACCGTGTAGGAGTGACTTTTTTAGAACACAAAGAAAATCACCATAGCATGCTATGTCACAAAAGGAACATATGCAGATCTCTTAGGTTCAGAATCATGAAGCGTGGGGATTTACAGTTGACAGAGAATTTCCGCGATGTTCATTTTGCAGCTGAGAAAACTGTTAACAACAGAGATGAGCCCAGAGTCCCGGCACTGGAACTATTTTTACCTCAGGGATACAGAAAAGGGCTCTTATCAAAGAAGCTCCTCGCCGCAGCATGTTATTACCAAGTTATTGAGAGTCTAAAAAAGATGTGACTCACCCATTATTTACAAGAAACAGTTTCTAAGCGTGACTTTACCATCATAGAATGCTATTAGACCCAAACCTACAGTTAGTCTCACTATGGGTTAAAATATCCTAACATCTAAGAAATTTCTCAAATACAAACTAATTTGCAGTTATAATTTGGAGAGGAATAATAACACCAAGTGTACTCTTGCTTCTGGGTTGCAGCCCATGGCTCATCCTCATGTCCTATATCATCCATGGCACCACGGTTTATCTGTTCCAGTGTCTGCTTCTTTCACTGAACTCCTCAAGAGCTTATTAATCCTGGTATCCCTAGAACATAACAGTCACTGTACCTGCAGCACAGCAGGAGCTCAATAATTGCTTGCCAACTGCATGAAAACTTTACAAATCAGTTTTGACAGATGGCATATTAATAAACAAAAGTGTATGAAGAACCACTATATGTGTGCTTAGGGCTCTGTAGGGTACAATGAAATCTGAGGCATGCCTCCGGCCTGCCAACAGACCAGCTACCAGCTAAAAAGACAAAATATCATGTTTGACATTTTTTAAATCATTAAATAACAGTTTAAGATAAGGGTACGCAGATTTCCACCAGCCTGCCAAATCTGGCATGCCATTCCTATTTTTATTGCCTGAGAGCTAAGAATGGTTTTATAGTTTTAAATGGTTACAGTTCAAATGGTTATATAATTAGCTACATAATATCCTTAAGAACACCTCTTGAACCACAAAACCTAAAATATTTCCTCTCTGGTCCTTTAAGGAAAAGTCTGCCACCCCTGGTTTAGAGCAATGGAAGACTCATAGAGCAAAATAAGATTAATCTTTAAACTGTAATAGTAAACATAGTATTATTGGAAGAACTAGAAAAACTAGGGTAAGCTTCAAAGAAGATTTGAGCTGGGGTGGTACCAAAAACAGACATTATAAAAAAGATTTGAAGAAGGTAAACAGTACGATTTTCAAAAGTGGGAAGAATTTGGATGGGCAAAGAGCAAGAATAAAAGGCTATATGTAGTTAATTTATGTTATTATCACACACCAAGAGAACAAATTAGTCTCACGACACAAAATGGTTAGTCAACAAAGTGCCTCAGAATCAAATTACTTTAAAAAATTACAAATAAACGTCCAAAAGTTAAGCATGTTTTAAATATATTACTAACCCCAATGTAATCAATGTCCAAATCATGATAATACTTGGCACCCGCAATCCAGGTCACAACATAGTAGGCAGTCAGCTGAAGATTTACATAAGGCCAGTTGAAACCTTTCCCCAGCCATCCAGGGAATGACCATGGCAACCCTGCAGAGAGAAAGGAAGAGGCAAAGGTAGAGTGGGTATAACGGTGCTGGCACTACTAAAAACGAAGCAAAAGATACCAAAAAGAACACAGGCAAAGCAAAAAGCCAATACAGATCGGACTAAAGGAAAGATTATATACCATGCACACGTTTTCAAAATCTCTTCTAGTCTATGACACTATAATTCCTTATTGATCCTCAGAGTCAGATTCAACAATTCCAAATGCACATTCAAGAAAAAGAAATAAAAACAAATAGCAAACACCTCTCTCAAAGAAATATACAATTTAACTTAACATCTCCAACACTTGCTATAGGAGATATTTCAATGTCCAATTTCTGTTCTCTGAGGTCAAATCGAAAAGTTCTGAAAGGCTTATGCTTAACTACTCTCTGAGGTAAGTATAATACGAATTCCTCATTCATTACTAAGGCTACTTAAAATATAAATTAGGCAATCAAATTTAGCAAAACTAGTTTCTCCTTATATCAACACAAATACCAATGACTCAACAGGGAAAGATACCTTTGTTAAATGATATGGATTAAATAATCCACATTCTTCTAATATCCTAATTATTATTTTTAAGTAAAAAAAATAAGGAGTAGAGAAGCATGAATTACAATTATAAATCCTAATTCTGTTACTAATCTATTAAAATAAGCTCAATGGTTAAGCTCCTTAACTGTTCATATATTACCAGTCTAGTTCACCACTGAAAAAAATCAAAATCAAAATGACAAAATGCTTATTTTTCTAAAATCAAGAGGAATGTCTAAGAAATATAACATTAAAATAATGGAGCATTTTAAAACAATGAAATAGCAAATACATTCTGAAAGCCAACCATGTGTAGATCTTTGTTAGGATACGGTTCAGCGTGCCAGACTGTCTACATTTAAATGAGAACTGACCTTGAAAGCAGCCCAATGGGCCAGTATGTGAAGTCAATAATGCTTTTTACTGCTCAAAACATTTCTGGAATCTCTGATAAAAGCCCATTCACTAAGAACACACTGATTCCTTATTTTTTTAATTTAGAAAATTATATGCTCGTCCCTGGATTGTTGAAAATGACTTTTACAGTCACTTGAAATCGAGTCTATAAAATAGATCTCATTAATCTCACTGAACTTAGTCTGAATGTGCAAGCCAGTTTCAAAACATCAATTTCATTTCAAATGATGAAATATGCCATCACTGTACATGTTTGAAATATTTTACAGTTTGTGTACAATGCTACAGAGGAACTCTGAAATAAATATAGTTCCATCTGAGAAATCATCTAATTATCTAGAATCTAAGCTTCACAAGGGCAGGAATGGGGGGCTGGATAGTTCGGTCTCCCCAGTGCCTAGAACAGGGACTGCCACATCCCTGAGGTTCAAAACAAATAAAGAAACTTTTGTATGTACCGCTTCTAGAAATGGGGCCTACTACTACATATGATACACCATTTTGCAAATAGTTGGAATATAGTTCTGGGTGTGATGTACAACTTTATAAACAGCATTGCCCTCTGACAAATTTTGATGAGAAATTTTAAGAAGTTTAGCATCCAAAAAAAAAAAACCTACTAGAATGGAATAGCTTCTAAATCTGATTTTGCCATTTACTAATTAACTGACCTTCAGTCAGTGGCATAACCTCTCTAAGCTTCTACTGTTCCTTCTGTAAAATGCGAAGAGTAATGCCTTCCTCCAGAGGTATTATAAAGATCAGACATAGGGTATAAGGATAAAGAAAGAATTGTGTCTGGCACATGTCTTGCTGCTGGTAGCATATGGTAGTATTAACAACACTATTAGTACTTCAATGTTCATAAAGACTCCACATACATGATTCAGAATTTTAAAGTTAAAACAGATTGCCAAAGGCATGGCAAACTTCACATCTTACCCATGAGTGTAATATTAGGGTTCCGCTTCTTAGCTTCCTTCATTAACCACCACTCATATCCTCGAAAATAATTCTCATCTAATGCATAGTGCATGTGGGAGGGCTCAGTGCCATCTGAATGGGAGAGAGCAAAAGAGAAAGGAAACTATCCATTAATGGCGCTTGACAGGGCCACTCTCCCTGACTGACGCACATACACAAATTCCACAAAAGTAGCATGCCGGTTCCAATCCTGAAACGGGGCAAATAAGAATAATCTTATATAACTTGAAGATGGAAGATCAAAGCATATTATTTCATCTTATTCCATTATCCTAAGCACTGTAAATAGCTTCAATAATAAAACCACAACTTCATATTATAAGCAGTGATAAGAGAAGTGTTTTCACCTCAAATAACTGAAAATTCCTAGGGCTACATTCTGCTATTTGGTCTCTCTGCACTTTTTAAATTCCCATGTCAACTTTAAGTTCATGTCACCTCCACTTGCAGCTTTGCAAACCCGGATGTGAATCCTGGGCACCTAAGCCCCAATTCTCATACTGCATTCCTTCAACCTATACCAGGCCTTGTACCAAGACAACAGAGTTTTGAGAGAAAAAAGGAATAAGTACACATCTCCATTATAAAAAATTTCTATACTAACCTCTATGGCGTGTCAAGGTAGGTAATGACATAAATCTCCAGGTGTAACCATGTCTCACAAACACCTGCCCTTGTTAAGGGTCTCACAAGGAAAGAGGCCCTTGCCTATTCCTTCTTAAAGGTAAACATCAGAATTCTCAAGAACTACCTGCTTCTGTATTTCTACCTCTAATTTAGCTACGGCAAATGTTGAATTATTAATTCTGTATAAAAGGATCTGACAATAAAATACAGGTCCTCTTATGAAGGGTTTTCTTTTGTTTTAATTTTGCGTTTCTCTTTCAACATAAGCTAAACACTAATAGCACTCCATATATCTGTTTAACAAAAATTATTCCCAAATCACTAACAGGAACACGAATATGCAGACAATACTCTAGAGTTCACTATAATGGAATCTGACCTATAAATGACAAGCTATATTAAATTCCTTGTTCTTCTTCCTGGAAACCAGAGGCCTATAAACTTTTAATTAACTACATGTACTACACAAAGCCAATCAAAATGGCGACAATGAAAATTGAAGATTTAGAGTTAAAAATAATTTTTTTAAAAAAGAGCTATGTATCTGAAATACTGATTGCTTATATTTTTACCACCTATTTTATTTCAAACCAATAACACCTTACTTGTTTTATATACTATTAAAAGCTTTCTTTTTCTAACTTTTCAATGCATTTCAAACTGTTCCTGTGCTCTGTCTAGTGAATATGGTTTTTAGAAAACTATGGATTTATTTACTACTGATTACTTCAACTAAATATACACTATAAAGTCCAAATACTGTTTTTGATGGGAAAAATGCATATTTGATATAATTTTTAAAATTATTTAAAAAAAAAGGAATAAGGAACAATCTACTAAGCAATAATCAATATCAAAAATGTTGGTATCATTTATATTCCAAAGTCATAGTCCATAAGTTTAGGTATAGTTTCAAATGTTGTGGGGGAACCCATTTCCCAAATACTCTTACCTGTTGTCTGCCCATCGCCACCTATTTCGACTTTTAGAATATGCAAAGAGGCACCAAAGTTTGGCTGGAGAAAGAAGTAACAGTATTAACACCAAGTCACTGTATGAAGGACAAAACTCTTCAAGACAATTATTAATTGCTGCTTTTGATCTTACAGATGAGAAAACCAAAACAAAACTTGAAATAAATAGCAACTTATCCCCAAAGTAACTTGTCATTTAAAAAAAAAAAAAAAAAACGAATTTTGAAGGTGACAAATTCTATAGGTGATATTCACCATACTTTCTAAAATATCACAGGTACCATTAAATAATTATTTTTCCATTACCTTAAAGAGATAATCCAATATTTGAGAACGATAGGGCTCTGGGTAATTCACTAGAAGTCGGGAGGTTGCCTAAAAAAAAGTGTTCAAAAGTATAAATAAAACAAAACCAATCATGAATACTTTTTCTTGGTGCTTTATGCACTCCCCCTAGCACAACCATATTTAGCCAGCTCTTAGGCAAAGTTGAGCTATGGAAAGTCATATCTCAGGTTATTTGTTTGCCTACATCTGTTTTGCCCATCATTGGGCAAACAGGGATATTGTTTGCCCAATAGCTAAAATACAGATTCCAAGCCACAAACAAGTTTCTCTTCTACTGAGATGAGGGCTGGCTGGGAAGTAAGCTTGATAAGTATTGATGAATCTCATGATTACAAATTTATCCTAAGGACCTTGACTCAGAGAGTGTTTAATAGAAGAAATGAAACTAGTTCTCTGTCTTAAGACCACTTGTCAACTACACTATCTGGGGGGCCAAGATGGGAAGGATGAATCTCAGGTAATTTTCCCCTCAATATCTTGTAGGAAAATATTTATTACATGCAACAATGCTGAAAGGAACCACTACTCTCCTCTTCCTTATTTGAGATTTATAAGTGCTATCTGTTACTATTAAGAATGACACATAATGATCACGAGGCCAAGCTGTACTAAGGAAACTTCATACAAAACCGGCATCAGAATGCATAGAAAGAAAGAGGTGGAAGGTACAAGGATCAACACCTGATATACCTAAAACATGGCTGATGACAGTTTGAACAAAGAAATCGCAAAACCAGTAATTGAGCAACAACATATCCTTTGGGGAGCAATATAAACAAAGGGGAGAAAGGAGATAAGTTTTATCATGAAACTGGCATATCGCTAGGCTTAAAAGCCAGACAGGCCCTAAGTTCAAGCCACTGGCACCTTGCCAGGTATATGACAAGGGCGAGATACTTGACTTTTATAGGGTTCAATGTTCTATTTCATACTCTCAGATATGCTACCTCTGACATTCTGGTTATGCCCATATCTATCTCCCTCTCACCCAGAACCTCCCTAGCCTTTGCCACTGGGCCTCGGACTCATGGAGCTATTCCCTAGCACCTCAAGCTCGACACATCCCCAACCAAACATAACACTTTTTCCTAAATCTGTTCCTTCTCCTGCATTTGTTCTCTTAGTAAGGAACAACGATCCATCTAAACCATAAACTTAGAGTCACCCTTTCACCAAACTTGCCATTCATCTTCAGTCACCAAGGCCTCCTTAATATCTAGAAAGTCCTTTTCAACCCCACTGACTTCATCTAGGCCCTCCTCAATTATAGAATAGCCTAATGGTTTCAGGGTCTCCCATCTGCCTCCCTGTACGCTATTCCCCACACTGCTTGCCCAAGTAACCATCTGAAATACAAAACTAATCATGAAGCTAAACTCGCGAAGACCTCCCCTTGCCAAGAGCTTTCAGGATAACGTTCAAATTGCTCAGTTTTATACCCAAATTATTTGGATCCTAACTCTGACACTTCACCCCTTATCATTCTCACACCTTCTATCTAAATATATCTACTACTTTTTCTCTTTCTTCTATCTGGAACGCATTCCACATCCTCCTTTGGCCAATTCCAATTTACCCTTCGGCTTTTGGCTCAAACTCCACTTACACAGATGGATACCTCCTGCTCTTCCCATTGGTTTGATGTAGGTACCTCTCCTGTGGACTCCCCTGGCATCAGGCCCACATCTGGACCATAACTTTTTTAATCCTGTGCCCTAATTATTGCTTGACTCTTCTGTCTCATTTCTAAGTTCCCTGAGGCCAGGGATCATGTCTTATTTAAGTCTATCCCCATTTATTCTCTTATTTGATAAACATTTATTTAATATCTTTCATGTTATCAGTTGTTGCACTAGTACAGGCAATATAATACAGAAAATTTTGAGTCAGATGGATCTCACATCCTGATTCCATCATTTACAAGCTGTGTGACCAAGGGCTAATTAGTGTAAAGTGGGTTATCTGATTCATTCGGCTCTTCTAAAACTAAAATAAAATGTTTGTAAAGGACTAAGCACCGTAGTTCGTACAAAGTAAGCTCTCAATAAACGACAGGCATTGTATAAACAAATTGTTTTTAATACTACAATCACTGTTTTCAAAGAGCTCACAGACTAGCAGAGGCCCAAATATTAAGGCAGCCCATTTTTTAGGCTTATTGCAATCTCGCTGTGATATTTTATAGAACCTATTACGAGGGACAGGCTAACTTCATGGTACTGATGACACATGGCTTAACTATAGTAAAAGCTGCCTTTCCTCTCTAAATTGTGAAAAGGTGATAAAGTTTCACCTGATGACAATATACAACATATATGTACTTTCATAGAATTAACGCATTAGGCCATAAACTGTTTCCTTGGTCTATGTTTTTTATATTCAAATTTTTGCTGAAGACAGTGGGTTTTCTCTTTCAACCCTGAATTGTCCTTGCTTGGATAATTTTAATTTTTTAAGTATTTATAATGAACACTATATATGCATACTAACCTATCCTCAACTCAATGTAAACAATGCTTCCTGCCCTGCACTATGCCATTAGAATCATATGTTTTGCTGTTTGGGAGGGTCATTTTGCCCATTTTGCATGCATTAACACCAAAAGTGCCAACTTAAAGCAAACACCACATCAAGATGCTATCGCAAGCCCATAGTCACACCCAATGCAAAAGCATTACTGGCCATAGTCAGTAGTATAACCAAATGCTGAAATGTACCATCGAGATGATGCTATCGCAAGCCCGTAGTCACACCCAATGCAAAAGCATTAGTCAGTGGCCATAGTCAGGAGTAGTATAACCAAATGCTGAAATGTACCATCGAGCAATAACAAATTACCAAATTACTAATCACACTCCCTGAATAATGCCTGGAACTATTTACAACCATCCCAGGAAGAAGCCTCAGTATAGTAGCTGCTACACAGTAGGCATTCAATAAATGGCACGCATTATATACCTAACCTGGAACAAGTTTTTCATTTAAAGTCCTTGGGACAACTTTTTCCTCCCTAAACTATGAAATAGGATGATATTAACAAAATTAGTCATGTATTAGATGCCATTCTAAGTACTTTATATCTATCCATGCAACACCCCTACCAGGCAGGTATCACTGTGTCCCTCCCAAGGCTGTGCAGTGAGTAGCAGACTCAGAATGGATCCCTGACAAGATGCTCTTACTCCATATTCTTAACTAATGCACCAAAATGCCTTCCTTTTTGGATATGAAGATTAAATGAAAACATTCCAAACACTGCCACAAACTGTGCTAGGTACCAGGGACAACATAAAGAAGTTTCAAGTGGTATGCAAATACAGTGTTACAACCATTTTCATTTAATTAGTATTTGAGCTTCTAAGATGAGTAATGCACTACACACAGAGACACTATCATAATAGATAAGATCCACCTACTCGGATTTAGGAAACAATTCTTCTCATTTCAATAATTTTACACTGAATTAATAAATATAACCAAAGACTTCCATTTTTCAGCAAGTTTAAAGAATGGATTTAATAACCCAAGCAAAGATATTAGGACAGAGAGGTCCTCATTGTAAGAAATATTAGCTATTCCAGGTTTGAACCACAAAAATAAAAAGAATAGTAAAGAGTAAATACATAAGCCCATTAGTCCACAGATTATGCTTAAATACCCGACAGTAGCCATGAGTGAGGTCGCAACATTAGTAAATAAAATGTAAAAATCAAGAAGAATCAATTGGGTTAGGGAAAAACACTTTTTTTCCACAGCAGAGGGTTGGAGCTATGATCAGCCTACAGACAAGTCATCTACTTTGTGTTGTCCCTGACGCTTGGCTTTGTCCTTTTGTCATGCAAGTGCCTGGCTTAAGCTTTGATTGCCAAGGCACCCACTTTTCAACAATATTATGTTTTATGGTATGTCTGCTTAAAAATTAGTTACCCAAATCTTTTTGGTAACTTGAAATCTTAGAGTTTTGCTAAGTTAAATGATATAAATTGATTGAATATATAAATCACTGTTAAATAATATAAAATACTAAAACATTAATTATAGAAAATAGGTTTATCTACTTTTGGTTTCTTATTACAGAGGAACTAAAGATATTTAGATCTGATAGGAAATAATCTCCTGTGCTACACTGAAAATCTGTACTATAAAAAAAGAGGCATATGCTTCTAGAAATTATGAAATATATTCATAAATTTGCCAATCTACAGATGCTGGTATAACAGACAGTTTGCAATTGCTTACTTCCTCATTTTCACTAGAAATTAAGGTTTCAAAGTTAAGAATTCTAATTAACAAATACAATTAAAACTACTAGAAATAATAAGGAACATACCTTTATGCAAGGAAGGTATGATATATTTTAGATAAGAAAAAGTATGAGGTATGGAGATGCATTTTTGTTAAGGGAAACGAAAGTTATATTGTCCTAAAGTAGAAAAACTAAATAGATACTAAAAGTTGGGGAAAGAGAAAGAGAGAGGATGAAAATTTTATCTTGTGTAGTCAAGCTGGCTAAAAAAGTAAATTTATAAGGATTTTTTAAGAAGCTTTAATAAATAGTATACTTGTATAAAATTAAACTTAATTTTCTTTCATATGCTAAAAGGACAGTTTTCTTGGACTACTGGTCTACTCTGGATAAGTCTGTGAAAGGTTTTTCCTTTACCTTTTAAGTAATCTACATAGGAAACAAAATGTTTTATCAAAATAATTTAATGTGCTTCATGCTGACTTTACCAAATCTTTGATTACTTAAGAAAACTGAATCTATTAAAAGAGCTAGTATTTTTCTTTTTTACAACTGTAATTTTCAGTATTTGACTGCAAAGTGTCAGTTTGGTCTCATGGATAAGTATCATTTCACAGTAACCTATGATCTCATTTAATCAAATGTTTTAAAATCATTTGATATTTTTGACAAATGTCCCAAAATCAGATTCTAAATAAAGTCTTTTTTGACCCCAAACTAACCATGATTTCCCAGAGGTGCCCTGGAATATCTTAAAGGATTGTTCTCTCCTTATAAATAAAGCCATTAAATTAATTAGGCTTATTTGATATGTAAAACTACATAGGAAAATTTATCAAATAAGTAATGCAAAATCTTCTTTAAATTACATTTGTATAAAATATGTAATTAATATGTGTTCCAGATATGAAATTCCTAGACATCTATGTCCTGGGTAGAAAACCTCAAAGACTAGAATCTATGTCCTGGTATAAATTTATCACTTGTGATTCTAGTTATCTTAAAATGGTTTATGGCACAGGAATAACCAAGTTTCCTTGTCAGTTTCATTATAATGAACTCTCATCAGATCTTTAACATCGGCATTTTTAAGTTTTTTGGGCATTTACAGACATTTATTGTTTTGATACTTCTGTAAATAAATGGGTTTCTACAGAAGTGCTTCATCAAAGAGACTGCTGGAAAGGACTCTAACAGACAGAGTTCTGGCTAACATCCAGATCACACCACTGAACCGGGTAAGAATTTACATAACTTTAAGGTAAAACAGGATTCACAGAATTGCTAACAAAAAATGGGACCAAATGAACTGATAAGGATGATGATAATTTTTATTTGAAACATTATTGATTCTTTAATGTTTTGGTTTTCTCTAGATTTAAGGTAACCTTTTTTCTTAAACTATGTGTGACTTAGAGCAATTTGGTAAAGTATACCCTTATGAACAATGATGAAAAAAATTTCCCCCCATCAGATCCCTCCAGAATTCGGAAACAGTATCTTATTTTCTTGGCAATATAGTTATTTGTGTACATTCATAAGACCCTGTCCTCCTTATAACAGGACACAATTAGAAACATTGGTTTTATCACCAAGGCTGTGACTGGAATGTCATATTTGAGAGAGATGTACAAAGAGTCAGATATAACCAAATTTAAGAAACTAAAGCTGATCTTATGGAGTCAAAAAAGCCCCTTTGAAAAATCAGCCTGGTATCTTGCTCACTAAATTCCCAGAAGTCTTACCAGGTGAGTAAAGAAGGTCACTTCCTGCAGGCCAAGAACCTCATATTTTGGAAACCTCAAAAAGGGAGGGATTCACCCAAATCTATAGCTATTGCAGGCCAAGTCTGATGACAAGTCCTTGACTTGGCTTCCTAGCCTTGAGAGATTTTAAGAGTCCAATCTAAGATTCTTTGTGTAAAGGTCTAGCAAAGCATATTCAAAAGAGCCTTTCTGGTAAATCACTATTCTAGCTGCACTTACGTAAATAATCAGGCCAAGTTTAACGAGAATAGACTTATTTCACAAACAAATTCGTTCTACTTTGATTATCTCTGATAGAAGTGAGGGGGTGACTATAGAGAGAAAAATTATGTTTCAATGGGAAACTGTAGGACACTCGTGTGGATATCAGATTCCAGTCTTTGAGGTTTTCTACCCGTAAACTGGACTGGATACTGAATTCCTCCCATTTCCTCCAATATCTGGCTACCACTCTTCAAATTAGTTTCCAATTTTTCTCCCACTCGTCTGACTTGGAATGAATGAGGATGAAAACTGACCTTTTCCTGAAGTCATGCAAGTGAAAGTGGGACAAATATAAACTTCAGAGAAATCACAACAGCTCCACATATGGACGATCTCTGTGCCTGTTATTTCGCAGACCATTAAACACAATCACCAGAGACATTCAAAGTACAAACTAAGAAATCTGTCAGACTGCCACTGACTGCCTTCACTCTATCTGAAGATGCTTCAAGCCTGATGTCTAGAAATCTTTTCAACTGGCCACACTCAAGACTCAGACTGGGTTTACAGTTTGCTCCAACCATTAACTGTTGTATTTTGTTGTTGTTTCCATATAAATGCCTCTTATTACATAACCTGATGCTACTCCTTGAACCACGTACTCCTAACTTTGGAAGCCCACCTCCTGAAATGAGATACGACCCTTAACTGAACTGATCTATTCCCAGAACTAAGAGACTGCTTTGATAAGATATAGCACAATCTCCCAAATCAGGACAGGTTCAAATCTACTTACACCAGAAGGCCCAAGATGTTAAAATATTTTGCAATACTACCAAAATCATTGAATAGATTCCTGGGGCCCCTAGATCACTCACCTGGTTTCATGGCAGGACCTTTCAAGCTTGGGACAATGGCTAGGGACTGGACCTCAGACTATTAATTGTATGTTATAGGAGTGCTACTATAATCCTATTTAGGTGTGTACTTTCTAGGTTACAACATGCCCTACCCCTAACTTTTAGCATATCAGCCACCCAGACAGTTAATGTCCTCATCCTGACTCTGAAGACTCAATTTCAGGGGTGGATCATATAGTAAGCCCTGAGAGTTGGAGTTGTTTTTGTTTTGTTTTGTTTTTTGGTAATGCAAGTGCTTGATTTAAGCTTTGACTGATGAGTCATCCACTTCAAAGATCTCAAATAAACACACTGACAGTCACACAACTAGATATTGAGCCAGGTTTGCGGGTTGTGGGGGCAGATAGCTTAAGCTCCTTTGGTTAATTCCAATAACTAACCATTTGAGCTGCTTGTTTTTTTCTTTTCCTGCATTTTAAGTTCCCGCTTTTAAATTTTAAATTCACCAATAGAGTGAGTCTGCACAACACTAGGACCTCACCCTGGACCCCAATAAAATCAAACCCCTAGGTCCACACACCCCCTTCCTCTACCTACAAACTTGCTGTGTTCCCAGGTGTTCAATGAGATACGAAGCAATCTACCATGATCTTTCCAGGACTTGTAATAAACCTTTTTTCCAAGTTTCCTGATGGTTATTGCTGAGGGCATTGCAATCATAAGAACCAATCCAACCACAACACTGGTTATCGATAGGCTGAGACCAGCACATAATATCCACCCACCAAGCAAGCATTCAGAGCTACTTTTGAATTGCATTTGAGGATACAAGTTCCATCTGACTCAACTCAACAAACAACCCATTCAAGAGTTCAGCCTTAACATTTTGAAATAAAATTAGCTTTACCTGTGGTCTGGGGTACAAAAAAGAAAATCCCTCTCACCCAAAGATCATCCACCGTAAATCTTACGGACTCAAAGGTTACAGAGAAGGGAATGAAACAAGACAAAGGTTACAAGGAATGTGGAATAGGAACAAATAAATTTGGTTTGGAGCCAAGAACAATCATTCTACTGAAGCAAGCTCCCATGTCTGAAGGCCATCTAACAGCATGACCAGGGACCTAAGGAAATTATCAACTGTGCCCACACAATTCTACACAAAACTGGAGTGGCCTTCATGTCTCCCTTCACAAAAACCTTAAGGAACACCCAGATGACACCAACTCATCCCAATGGTCACAGCCAAAAGAGGACAAAAAGAGACAGGCCAACTAAATGTAATTGGTATCCCGGATGGTATCCTGGAACATAAAAAGAGCAGTAGGTAACAACTAAGGAAATATGAAGGGAAATTCGGACTTTCATTAATATTATTAATATTGGTTATGACAAATGTACCATCCTAATGTGGGATGCAAATAACAGGAGAAACTACTGCAGCGTAAATGAGAACTTTGTCTAGGCAAAACTTTTCTGCATATTTAAAACTATTCTAACATTAAAAGTTTATTTTTAAAAAAATTCATCCCTCGCTCGAGACCCTTGAATGAGGAAAAAAGTCTCTCAATACTCAGCATGAGAATCAAATGTGTTTGTTAAAATGCCAATTCTCAGGTGCCACTCCAGAGCTAGTCAGAATGAGGTGAGGGGAAGCCCGAAATGCATTTTAACAAGCACACCAGGTGATTCTTGTGCATTCTAACAGTGGCTAGCCACTGTCTTGGCTGTTGACCCAATGTTTTCCCCCTCCTCACACGCAAAAAGTGCCACCAGTGAGGCACAAAGGCACTGACCCAGTGGGCAACCCACTCCTTTGGGCCCTGTCCATCCGCAGGCAAACAGTAAATAACCCTAGACTATCAGTTGATACTAACGCAGCCTGCCATTTAAAAAAAAAAAAAAAGTTCCAGATAGTTTCAGGTCTCTTATCTTCCCAAAGAGGTCTTGAGGCATCTGTCATGCCTCCAAACAAAAATCTACTCAGCATTCGCCCCTCTCAAAGAGACCAACCGCGCCTGCACTCGCGGTCCAGGGCTTCTGACTCCCTTACACACCTCCCTAGAAAAAGGAAGCACAGCCAAAGCACCCCACTGGGGCACCCTCTTCGCCAAACAAACGCTCCCCAGTTCCCTGGCCTTCCCGGAGCGACTCTCCGGAGCGCCCTCTGCAGCGGACAGAGCCCAGGCCCCGTCGCCAAGGGTGAGGGTTTGAGCCCTAGCTTCGCCACTATCTAGACCTGTCACTTAGTCGCTAGACCGCGGGATCCTCATCTATTAAATCCACCTGCCTCTACCGGTTCATCCTAAACTAACAAGCGCCGATCTCAGCCCTACACCGGACCCTCAGCGACCGCCCTAC
>NW_006494609.1:12693842-12723731 GCF_000325575.1 Pteropus alecto
CCGCGCGCCCCAGTCCGCCACTCACTCCGCCACCGCTGACCGCGCCGATGCCGTCGAACTCCCGGCCCAGCCCGTCGGAGTCGTCGAGCACATACGCGCCGCCGGGCGCCAGCAGCGCGCACAGCAGCAGAGGCACTGCGGCTCGGCCCGCCGAACCCGCGGCGGCCGTCATGGCTTTCACTCGGCGTTGCCGGGAAGCCTGGAGTAGGCTCTCAGCCATTGTGTGGGTCACATGACTCTGGCGCCCAGGGAGGCGGGTCGAGCCGCCGCCATGATGGAGAAGGGCAGGAGGCAGCTGAAGTCGTCGCCGCCATCTTGAGTGCGGGACACAGGTAGTCGATGCAGCTGCCGTAGTGTGGGAAGGCAGAGCGAGCCTTTTCTGGTCGCACCCTCGTCGGGCTAGGGCTCAGGCTTTCAGGTGTGCTCACTTCGCTGCTTCTCCGTCCTCACCTACTGGAGCACTTTAGTGACAAGGAGATGGATGTCCAAGGCCCGCCAAGGGAACTGGATAGTGAGCAGCCTACCATGCACCTTCCCCAGCCTCTCAGGGCGCATCTACCACGTGCCCCTCAGTGGCAGTACAAGAAAGAGGCCAGGCTTGCAGCCCATAACCAAGCCCTAGTTCAGCTCTTACCTTGGTCGAGGCACTTGACTTTCTGAGCCTGAGTTTCCTCGCATGTAAGATGAAACAGGAAGAGCAACCGCATGGAAACATGATTAAATGAAATACAAGTAAGGTAATAGGCACTGGGTAAAAAAAGGTTCTTTCTGGTAACTGTATATTTAGCTTTTAGCTTTGTAAATGACTCTGCTGCCAGCCGAAATGGTTCCAGGCAGATAACCCAAAACTGGTAAGGAAGTTGTGAATTGTCCTGGAATTTCTGCCACATCTAGCATTGGTCTGAGATTTCTGATTTCCTTCATGTTGGAGCAAACTGAAGAGACTCTGAGAGGCTGCAGAGATAGCAGTTATACTTGCTCTTTCTTTGAATTACTGTAGGTCTAATCTGGTTTGCCACAGACAGTCCCACCTATGTCTGTTGTTTCAACATAATTATAAATAGTGCCCCTTTCACCCTCAAGTGTTTTGGTTTGCATGATAAGTTGTATAGTCCCCTATATATGGACCACTTTTTTTATTTCTTCTTTTCTCAGTACAGCATGTATCTGAACTCTCTACCTTCCCTACCACCAATATTCTATGACACAAGTCAGTAAGTATCCAACTCCAATAGTTTTACCTTCCCAGAACCCACTCTGAAGCATTTGTTCTAAGACAATATGAGCTAGAGCACCAATAGATGCAAACCATGGATGATAAGTAATGCTAAGCTTCCTTACAACTCTGGGATTTAATATCTGAAATGCATATAACATGCATCATAATGTAGAAGGGAAATATCAGGTGATGATAGAGGAAAATACCATACACATGAAATTAGGAAATTGAAACGATACCCAGCTTTAGTCATCCCATAGTACATCATTGCGCCTTTTTTATGTGCTATGTGTGAAATTAGAAGAGGAAACTATTTAACAGAAAAAGTAGCCTCACCTCCAAGACATACCACTTAGTTTCTCTTAGTTGGTACACCAAAATAATTACCAGAGAAAATACCTGGTTTCAGATTTCTAATCTATGTTCAGGAAACCATCAAACAAGAAAGTTTCTAATAAAAAAGCAAGAAATATAAACAGAAAGGAAAATCCTTACGCTGTTGAGCACAGTATTCAAATTTGCTCAAGATTTGAGATAAACGGAATTGGCAGTTAGTCATGCAGGTGATCGCATGTAAGCCTTTTCTCACGATATGGCAGCTGGCTTCCCTCAGACCAAGTGATCAAAGAGAGAGAAGAGGAAGTCACTGGGATTTTCTGACCTGTCTCCAACATAGCACACTATCACTTCTGCTTTATTCTGTTCACTAGAAGTGAGGCATTAAGTCTAGCCCACACTCAACATGAGGAAAATTAAGGCTTCGTCTTTCAAAAGGAGTGTCAAAGAACTTGTGAAGATTTTTTAAAATCACACATACCCATGATGAATTTTAGCAAGCTACTCGTATGATGTAGTATTAAATATTGCAGTAACTATATTTGGTTAACTTATTGACAGAAATGGGTATTATAAAATGCTATAAGGAAATTTACTCAATTAACTGCACATTTGCAAAGATATTAAGCATCCTCTTAAAAAAAAACACTGAAGAGAATAAAGACTACCATTCTTTTTTTACAAAATTGCAGGTATTCCTATCACTTGGATTTTCACGATAATCTCTGCACATTCCATGGATTTGGGTGTTACCCACAGCTTTGAATAACAGAACCCTCACCAGTCAAACTAGCTTCAGCTCTCACCTGTCTGTCCCTAGTCCCTCTGCCCCAGCTGACTTCATTTTTTTGCCAAGCATCTGTACTTCTCTACCCTAACCTTTGGACTGAACCTCCTTAAATATTAATGCATGCCTTTGTAAAACCTGAATTCATGAAACACTTTTGGGATCTTAAATCTTAAACTGTCAGCTGGCTATCCCTACCATAAGCACACTCGACAGAACAGACACTTCCACAAGAACTTATTATCCTGACTTCGAAAATTAAGCTAATTAGCAATCTACACACCCACGATACATCAGAGGAAACTATTTGGTGTTAATGGTTTCTTAGCATTTGGTTAAGTTATTTCAATAAGTGAGCATAATAAAGATATTAAAAGTTACTTATATAATATACAGACATCAAGAAATATATATCTTCTGAAAAGTAGGATATTAAAGACTAGTCTTTAGTTTGATAACATCTCCATTTTTACTATTAACTGTACTTAAGCATGTTCTGACCTAACTTTAAAGTCAAAAACATTTACTAGTCTGAAATGAGAGACTGTATTAGCTCATTTAAAAAAGAAAAAAGAAAATGGAGCCAAATGAACTAATAGTATGATGATGCATAAGGGAATTTAATTATTGATGAAGGCAAAATAGGGTTAAAGTACCCAAACCACAAGAATTTGAACCAGGTGTTTCCACCCTCCTCCTTTCCAGAGGTTCCGTTCTCCCCATCCCTCACAGTCTCTCACCCAAGCGCCCATCCTGTACACCAGTCGTTCTCAAACTCTGGAGCATCAGAATCACTTGGAGGGCTTGTTATAACACATATCGCTGGGCTCCAACCCCAGAGCTCCTAACTCCCTGGTCCTGGGGTGAGGCTGAATTGATCTCACACATTCCTAGGTAACTCCAAGAACCATGCTTGGAGAACTCATGTAAATGAATCCTGGAAGTTTTGCCATAATGTAGCAGCCAACTAAGATTTTATTTGACAACTTAATATTTTACCTTTCCCAGGAATATTTGCATCTTTAGAAAAGCCTGAAGGCAAAATTTTCAAGACTCCCCCCAAAAAAAGATTTTCTAATAGTTACATTTTAGGCCCTTGACAAAGAATGAGGAAAATGTTTTTGCTCAGTAAGTAGTCTCATACAAAAGCTCAACAAATGTTTGTTGAATTATACACCTGGGATGCGTGATCTTAACACTGGCTTCCAATCTCAGGCCATAACCAACTAAAATTCTGTTCCAATCCCCCATTCTGCCAAGGTGGTAGAAACTTAAAGTTAATTCAGGGCCCAACCTCTCCTTCCTCTAGGTTTCACTTGTATTATTAGTGTGCTAGGACTGTCAGAATAAAATACCACAGACTAGGTGGTTTAAACAACAGAAATCAACTTTCTCACAGTCTGGAGGCTGGGAAGCTCAAGATCAAGGTGTCAGCAGATTCAGCCTCTGTCCTTGGGTTGCAGGTGGCTGCCTTCTTGCTGTGTCCTTACATGATCTTCCCTATGGGCTATGTGAATCCCTGTGTCTCTTTGTGTTTCCAAATTTCCTAGTCTTGTAAGGACATCAGTCAGATGGGATTAGGGCCCATACTAACAGCTTTATTTTAACTTAACCACCTCTTTAAATGCCCTATCTCCAAATACAGTTATATTATGACGTACTAGGAGTTAATACTTCAACATATGAATTTTGGCAGAGGGTAAGGGTACAAAATTCAGCCCATAGTGCCACCTAAGATCCAGGGAGTTTGCATGTTGCCAAGGCTGGAGGGCAGTAGCTCAGCCCTTGTTTCCCAAGACTGCCCTCGATCAGTGCTGGCCTCCGAGGTGCCCTGTCCCAGTCTTCATTAGTTAGTCCATGTAGGACTCATCCAACTTGTCCCTCATCGATGGCTGCAAGGCTGCTTCTATGACACACTGGGCCACTGGAAGCCTCAGGAGATGGGCTGAGGCTTTTCATCACATCCACGTGCCCTTCGTGGACTTCCAGAAATCATTCTGCTCCGCCTGTGCTGTGCTGGGCACAGTGAACTTGGTGGGGCCATCACAGGCCTCTCACACAACACACATACTCTTGAGTCTCACCACGTATCTGGACTTCACCCTGGATGTGAGACCTGGGTCCACTCTCCTCCCCAGACCATGCAGCCCATCTGGGGTGACTCATCCCACCCCCACCTCAGGGCTTGCTGGGGAGGGGGTGCAAGCAGTCAGAATGCAGGGGCCCCGCCTCAGACCATCACATGAGAGTTTGTGACTGCCTCTCTCACAACCCGAAGCCCCACCTCCACCAGGCAGAAAAAACTTTCCGTTCTTGGGGTTGGGAAGTTTTTGCTTTATCTCAACAGGTATTCTCACAAGCACACTATCCTGAGTTGCCCAAATCTTTTGAAACTCAAAACCTAAGAATATCTTCTTCCTACAACTTCCTACTTTACTACTAAGCATTCCTTCAAAGAGGCAATAAATACAAAATGACTAACTGAGTATATAGTGGTAGGGATGGAGTAAAAGGAAATATGGCTGGGGAACTATACCAGTATTTCAGAACATACCCTGCCATGGTTAGTTGCTACTTTAACAGTGAAATTGCGCCAAACGGACAATGTGGTCTCGCAAAAGACCCTTCATCAGCAGTTTAGGCTCTTGCACTGTCAGCTCCATTGGAGAAGTTGCAACTGGGCAGAACCGCATTCTCTTCCCCTTTCCCACATGGCTGGCCAAGTCCCCGGCCTCTGGCAAATGTTGGGTGTCCATTTTATGTACTCAGAAGACCAGATAACTGGCACACCAGGAATGTAAACCCCCTAAAGGCAGTATTTTGAATAACTGCTAATTGGCTTTTGCTCACCTTGGAGTTTAAAATTGTCCCAGACTCAACAGCTCTCAAATTTCCAACTCTTCATTAAATAGCCTTGTGGTTGAAAATACAATATTGCCAAATATTCTGGACTAAATAAAAAGCAAATTTATTAAAAGTTAGTAAATGTCTTACTGTATAGAATTGGCAATGTTTTAGCATAGGTCAGCCACAGTTTTTCTCCTATGTAATCAAAAGTGAAAGTTTGTTTCTTGTATTTTAACTACATCCTTTTCTTTGAAAAACAAAATGCATAAATATTTATATGAAAAATTCCTGTTTCCTAAAAGTGGAAGTGTAGTCTATTTAGGTAAAATAGGAGATATTTAGAGCTATGAAATACTCATGTGTAGATACCACAGATAAGCGGATGTGTAAAACCAAGCAAAAATAAGAATTCTTAATTTGAGTCACAAGTAAACTGAAATCATTACTTTCATTTTTTATAAAGGCACAAGGGTTTTATTATTTTCCATATTAAAATTTTCATTATTTCAGTAAAAATATAAAGTATGCTGAATTTTCACATTGTATGCTAAAGTACTTTGAAAACTCTCATGTACTTTATAAATGTAAGTTATTAGCTTTTATTCTAAAAATGAAAGATCTGCAAAGGAAGTATAGAAAACTTTTACATTCCAGGTATATCCTGAATAACCTCAAGATTAAAAGTCATCGTTATGTCACCAAACATCTTTTCTACTTCTGGGGAGGAAAAAAAAAAACAAAAAAAAAAAAACCCTGCTAACAAAAAGTTCCTTTTACCAAAATATATTTAAATTGTTTTGATTACTGCTTTTTAAGTTAAATTTTTTCATCTCAAATTAATTTTGTCCTTATAAAGTAATTCTCCTCATCATTTGTAATAAAAGTTTATAGTGGCAAGGTTCAAACTAGTTTTAGCATATTTCAAGCAATCTCTGCTTTCTATTTGAAGAGGAGAATCAAAGGAGAAAATGGTTCTACAATAAAATAATCCAAATGGTCCCTTTACAGAAAAAGACTTCACACAATTGGCCACCTTAGCCCCGCTGTTACTGCCATCAAGCGATGAAACATGCTCATTATATACCCAGCCCCCATCTTTCTCTGCTGTTTTTTCTCCCAGGTAAGTCGATCACCCTGAATTCATCTATAACATTCTCTCCTATCTCACACATTCAATGACTTATCCTTTCTTATTGTACCTCTCTTGGAGCGCTTATCTATTTTTGCCATTGTATTATGATTATTATTGAACATGTCTTTCTCCTTCACTAGGTGATAAAACTGCTTATGGCCTATAGCCAGGTCCTAAATATCTCCCATCACAGTGCCCTAAGAATATGACATATATGTGTTGACAGAATAAATGAATGAGTGAATGAATCAATGAATAAATAAATTCTAGTACACATTTTAGTAAAGCACATATAATATTAGTATACAATTGTAATTAAGCTGCAAAGAGAAGAGTGAGTTATAAAAATTATACTATAGTAAATAATAAATGAAAACACCTTTTAAAGTATTTAGGAGATATTTTTCAAGCTTGGATAATGTACATCCTTCTTGTTAAGATGCTGCTTCCTCATTGGTTTGTGACGAAATATGAGTGCAATTTCCTGTCCCCTCAGCAGTGTTAGTTTCTCTTCTTGATGCAAGTGGACTTATCTGGCTCCTCAGTTGACAAAATCATTTCCCCAAGGAACATGGGTAAGTGTAAAACAATCGAATAAGATTTTTAAGTAGATAACATACTTTTACACAGTTGTCAGTAATGTTTGCAACATTTTATCGAGTTTAGGTTGTATAGATGTGGTAGTGCAGACAGCATTACAAGAGAGAGAACCAAGGATGACGGTGTCCTCTAAGCAGTGGTAAAAGGATGTCAAAATTTGCATTCAGAAATAGGTAAACTATTCATATACAAAAGAGAGATGTTTATAATCTCTTTCCTCTTCAGGAAGCAGTCTATTGGCAAGCTGAATTAAGTGGTTAGGAAGATAGCTCTACAGCCAAGAAAGCTCCTGGCCAGAGAGCTTTCATCAGCACAATGGTCTAATGGTACTTTTTATACCATCAGAAATAGTGTGAAATTTAAAAATAATATTCCCATTATTAATAAGTATCAGTTAATAATTCTTAATAAGTAACTATCACAGTGTCTGACGTAGTAGAGTCTTAATAAGTAGCTATTAAAATGATAAGTGAAAGCAAATGTTTCCTATCTTTTTATCTTTCAATCTTTTAGCTTTCGATTATTGTTGTCAATGATTTGTACTATTTTAAGAGCTGGTTAAGAATAAATATGTTTTAATATCCTGTGGATTATTTTCTTTTGGCATTAAGTAAAAATGAAGATAAAAATCAAAAACATCCAAATTTCTCAGAACTGATTCTAGAGACAGTTTTTCTCAAAGTTTAATTAAAGTAGTCAAAATATCTGGAAAAAAGTATGAATAATAAGAATTATATATTTCATTTAAATCTCAGTTTCACAAAAATTAATTTAAGAATATTATCTGCAGAGCCGGTATCATGTGAAGTATCACTGTACAAATTACATTCTGAGTGCTTCTGGCTTCTCTGCTGCGCTCTGAGTAGACAGCCAAAGATGACCTCCTTTTAGGAAATGTAGGGGACAGCATAAAAGACATTTATGGACTACTGCTATCACTATTAAAACAATAATATTAGCTAATGTATAGTGAAGGCTTACCAGGTGCTAGGTACTTTGCTTCGTGTGTCATGTCATTTAATTCTCAGAACAACTCTATGAAGTGGGTGCCATCTTATACCAGTGAAATATGAAACTTAGAGAGGTGAAGGAACACACAGGGTCTGAAATCCCCACGGACTGCACGGACTGTTGAGAGCCTTTACAACAGTCTCCACATATACTCACAAGGCTTCATAACCATGCGGTATGCCAGGCAGTTTTTCAACCAACGGTATATAAGAGTTCCAGGTGCTTCCGTCCTCACTGACATGTGGCATTTTCTGTCTTTTTCATTTTTTTAATTCTGGTTAGTGTGTAAGTTGTATCTCATTGTGATTTTAGTTTGTATTTCCCTGATGACTAGTGAAGATCCAGTATTCATTCATTGTCGGCCTGATGTTTATGGGACCAAACTAATAGTGCAGACTCAGACTCTGTGCTCAAGTACCAGCCAGAGGCAAGGATTTTTTATTATAGCTCATTGCAGAAACAAAGCTGAGACAGGAAACGTGCCAACTTGCCCAACTGTCTGCAAATATCTGTAAAGTTTGTAATTTTTCTAGTTCACCCTTTGCTTGAGGGCAGAGGCTGCTGGATTCTAACACGTGTGGGGTGGCCCAGGACCACTTCCCACTTGTGTGGGCTCACGTTCCATCCCTAGCTTTCCTGCGTTCAGAGGCCCTACTTCCTCCAGATCTCCATATACCTCCGGGATATCCAGAGCTTCACTGCTCACTTACCTCCCTGATCTCAGCTCCCACTTCCTTTTTTTTTTCTCTCTGGAAGATTCGCCTATTTGATTTAAAGGGCTGTTTCTCACATTCTGTTCCTATTTTTAGGTGTGGCAAAACTAGAAGATTTCAGTTCTCTATTTTATTTCAAGAGTGATATGTTTATAATATGTACTCTGGATATAGGTTACTCCACTATCAGAATATTTGTGCCTTGTGATGACAGGTCTCTTGTGCGTAGGGTTTATTGACAATTGTAAAGGGGTGGTTTTGACATCATCTAGGCTCTACGGCACACAGGAAGGAGGCAAAATTTCCTCCCCCGCCCCCCCACCTCCACCCATAGTGATTCTACAAAGTTTTCAATGAACATCTCCATCAGATAAATCATCTAAAACAAAAGATATATAAACAGAAGTATTTCTCTACTCCAGTGTGGGTGTCTCTACTTCATCTGGATGTTGGAGAGAGAAGGATGGATTTTTTATTCCTATATGAACCTCTAAAAAGAAACAACTCTAATAAATAATCAAGTATAAAGGTAGAAACTGATGATAACAAGATTTTACCCAGAATTGAGAACATTCTGCCCCCTTTTTCACAAGAGTATGAGAAAGTTAAAATGAGTCAACCCACAAAGGAAGCAAAAGAGAACAGAAAAGATAGTGTTGTCTATTTCTTTATGAAAATTCAGCAAGCTGCAATATTTCAAAAACTTTATCAAATTTCTTGTGACTATTTTCTCAGCTAATAAGCTGATTTTAAAAGTGCCTTATACCTAGATTACATGTGAAATTAAAATTTTTAAATCATGTAACCATACGGTTTATCATACATTCAACGGCATTTACTAATTATAAACAAATCAAGAATTTGCCATCTTTTTTATTAGCTCTTAAAATGACCTTTCAACTTTAGTTTTGTGTTCCTTTATCATGTCCATGAGAAAAATAATTCCCTCCAATCTAGCATCCTTTGGATAATTCTTATTTGAAATAAGTAAAATACCTTGGCTTGATTTCGTTTACTGAAGTCAGATCATGTTGCTTTATGCCCACTTTCATTGTAATTTAATGAATTTTTGTTATCTTCAGTAAATTAAATAAAAGATTGTTTCAAAATCATGTATCTTTTAAACATCTAAACTATTCTGGTTTGTCTTTTATTACAGAAGCAAAGGCATTTTAAAAAGAGATGTCTACCTTTGTGAAAACAAAGCCTTATGTATTCATGTTTGTACCAATCTCAGGAGTCTCATGAAGGAAGATAAACTGGGGACAAGACTGTTCGAAAGCTGAGTGATAACCCAGTTGGTCCTCAAGAGTTCTTCGTCAGCATTTTGTGATAATAAGCATATGGACGTCTATTCGTTAAAATCAACTGGCCACTACAGCTAACTACCAGGAGTCCAGATTCTGACTTTGCACCATTGACACCTGTGTCTAAAGTGATCATCCATTCTTTAAAAGCATTGATGACTTAAAATCAGAACTTTCGGAAACAAAGAAAAGTTGAAGAAATTTTATAAAAGTGAATTAGATGTTGAAAAGAAACTACAAGGCAAGACTTACCTTGCTATCTACCTTCTAAAAACTAATGTAATTGCCACTTTAGAAAGGAAAAAAAATGAATAGCACATGTGTTGATGAACAGCATGACCTGGATCACTATTTGTTTCCAGTTGTTTACATCTTTGTGATAATAGTCAGTGTTCCAGCCAATATTGGATCTCTCTGTGTGTCTTTCCTGCAAGCAAAGAAGGAAAATGAATTAGGAATTTACCTCTTCAGTTTATCACTGTCAGATCTGCTGTATACACTCACTCTTCCTTTGTGGATCAATTATACCTGGAATAACGACAACTGGGCTTTCTCTTCTGCCTTGTGCAAAGGGAGTGCTTTCTTCATGTACATGAATTTTTACAGCAGCACAGCATTCCTCGCCTGCATTGCTGTTGATAGGTACTTGGCAGTTGTCTACCCTTTGAAGTTTTTCTTCCTAAAGACAAGAAGATTTGCATTCATGGTCAGCCTCTTCATCTGGTTCTTGGAAACCATATTCAATGGCATCATTTTGTGGGAAGATGAGACAGCTACGGAATATTGTGATGCCAAAAAGTCTAATTTTACTCTATGCTATGACAAGTACCCTTTAGAGAAGTGGCAAATTAGGTTCAACTTGTTTAGGACGTGCATATGTTATGCATTACCTTTGGTCATCATGATGATTTGCAACAAGAAAGTCTACCAAGCTGTGCAGCATAATAAAGCCACAGAAAGAAGTGAAAAGAAAAGAATCATAAAACTACTTGTTAGCATCACATTGACTTTTGTCTTGTGCTTTACTCCCTTTCATGTGATGTTGCTGATTCGCAGCATTTTAGAGCGTGATGGGCAAGTATTTGACTCCAAGTCTGGGAAGCAGACTTATAAAATATATAGAATCACAGTTGCATTAACAAGTTTAAACTGTGTTGCTGATCCAATTCTGTACTGTTTTGTAACTGAAACAGGAAGGGCTGATATGTGGAATATATTAAAATTCTGTACTGGGAAGCTCAATAAATCTCAAAGACAAAGAAAACACATACTTTCTGTGTCTACAAAAGATACTGTGGAGTTAGATATCCTGGAATAGAACCAAGGAACTATATTATTTAAGATATACAACATTATATCATCAAGATTACATTTTGAAAAGGAAATCTAGCTGTGCAGGAACTAAGTGTTCCAAATGAGTGAATATTTTATTATCCTCTCCAATGGAAATATTTTTAAAGTGTACTATATTGCTCCCTGACTATTATTAAATGAGTGTTAAACAGAATTTAGTATTTTCCTAATGACTCAAAATTATTATTATTGATAACAGTTGTTTTTGTATCCTTGCTATAATCTCTCACAGGACTGTGTGTCTTTAATTCAGGGAACTTTGTGTCTAGTTTTTATGATTTTTCTCCCTTTTTCTATAGCTTTCAGGCTGTCAGCTATAACTTCTCCCAGCTGTATGTACCTGTGTCCAGCAACCCCAACTACTAAATACTGCTTCTCATCACTCATTACTAAATATTTTTTGAGCCCGTTCTATGTACTAAATTTCACATTTAGTATTGGTGTTACAAACAAATGGTCTCATAAAGCCTTATAAAGCTCATATCAGTTGAGAAACCTAGTCCTTCCGTATAAAGTAAAATAAATGGGCTCAGAGTGACTGTCTGAAAGCTTTTTCCATAAAGACCTTCTTTCTTTTCTTTAAAATTATAACTTTATTTTATTTTAATTTTTTTAATTTACAGTTAAGTACAACATAGTCGAAATTATCAGAAGCTTGATGTCAAGACAAAAAGACATTATAGATTTTAAAAAGACATTTATTGTATTAAATCTTGCATTCAGAGACTACTTTTAGGACTTAGATTATTTAGAGAATCTTGATATAATATATTCTTTTGAATTCCAGTTACGGAAATTAGTCTGCCTAGTTTTAAGTGGGCATTAGGTCAACATTTTCTCTAACCAAGGTATTTTTAAAGAATTTTTATCTTACTCTTCCTCTTTTCTTCCTTCTTTTCTACTTGTTTCTTCTACGGCCCTCCTCCAAAAAAGAAAGATCAGATAGCAAAGGTTTTTATGCCATTTGGTGCCTTCTCATTGGAAAACAAAAATCCTGACAAGAAAGATTAATATCTTTTCAATAATGAATTTTTGGACACACACTGAAAAATGAGTGTACAAATTAACTACATTTTCCAGGAAGGTTTTCCTTGATGGTGTGTACATAAGAGAAAACCCCCTTGCTTTTTAGGCCATGTGTGCATTCTCTGTTCTTTGCATTTTTCTGATCATGGTTTTTAGAGAATCAATCAATTGTGTCTGGGCACTCTTAAGAAACATATGCAGAATGACTAAAGTATACCATCAAAATGAAGAGTAAAATAGTTCAGGCTATACGATTAATTATTGATAAATTATTGGCAGCCTGTCAGTTGAATACTTGAAAAGTTAAAGTTCCAGAAACAATTTTGCCCACATCTGAAAATAAGATGTAAATGACGTGTCTTGTCCAAGATCACAAGACCTCCCAAGATTCCAAACTTCCCTTCAGAGTTGCTTTTCTCCTTTTGTTTGTTTATTAGTTTTTCAACATTTCTACCATTTCGTTGTTTAGGCATGCTAAAGACATGCATGACGAGTTGTTCAGGATAGTCATTGAATGTCAGTCAGGAAAAGGGAAAAAAGAGGAGGGTTGTTTCATGAACTAATACCTCTGGAGATAGAAATCACGTAGACAGTTATTAAACCTATCCGTAACAGAACCGACTGAGACTACCTCAGCTGGCTATATGAAGAGACGTAGCAGATACACATATGTGGCATCTTTAACAAGAAGGTTCTACCTACCAATTAACTGCAAAACCATCTATTTAGGATGTTGTGAGATAAGTTCCAGAATGAACCATGCTGCCAAATCTTCAAGTAGCCTATCTTTCCTGTTAGAGCATGGAGAATCCGTGTTGGGAGGATGCTCGGATGAGTTAGGACAAAGCACTGGAGATATGATCCGAAACTACCTGCAGCCCCAACATTGGAAAGTTAATCCTTTAGTTTTAAAAGGCTTTTTAGGCTCTTGATTAAAGTACCCCATTAAACTAAAAGTACTTCCGGAAGGAATAAGTATTATCACCTGGAACTTTGTTGTCGGAAGACCTGGAATGGAACACCACGGATCCACGTGTGAGCTGTTTGACCTCAAAAAATTTTCTCTCACCCTAAAGCTCGATTTCTATAAACTGTAGGGACAGTAGTAACTCTTGCTTTTAACAAGTAAATGTGAAAACACTTTGGAAACTGTGTTGAGATTTCTAAACATTCATTATTATTAGTTAGTCTCATCTCTATCAGTATTAATGGACAGCTACCCAGGAGATAGAAAAGTCCCTGGAGGGACACTGGGGGTGAGAATGTAGCAATGGGAGCTGAAAGGCGCTGGCTATAGCAGGATTGCTGTGGTTACTTCCTCCAGGTGGTTCAATACATCTACTAAGGTAACCTGAGGGCCTTCATCATTTCCTGGTTCTGTGAGACATTCTCAGTATGTCTGCTCCTAGGAGTTCACAGTTCTGAGGAGACGTCATAAACACGCAGGTAGATAGCCATGTTTAATTTGTTTGAATGTTTGACTTTTTATTGACTTATTTATGTATTTATTAACATTTTCAGAATGTTATTTTTTAACTTAATGAACTCAATTAGACATCTTGAATAGACCAGTGAAGGGACGGAGTACAGGGTTTTAAAGCCTCCGTTTTCTCCACCTGGTCTGGAGAAGCTTCATGGGATAGGAAGAACTTGAAAGACATCCAAAACCACCACCTCATTTTGTTCAACTTTTATACTGTCACTTCCACAGGAGTATCCTGAGCCCTTTTTCTCTTTTTGATTTAAGCTAAAAGCTCTCCCCAAGACATGATATTTCTCTTGCTTAATGTCATGATCAAATAAACAATTATTCACCAATCACCTCTCTTGGCTTTGTGAACATGATTTATTTATTTTTATACAGACATACCAAATTTAAAATAGAATTTGTGATTCATAGCATATAGGCATTTCTTTTTACGATAGTTTTATCTTGCCTTGAGCTTTTTTCTTTTTTTGCCAGTCATCACTTTCATCATTCTGTCATGTATGCATAGGGCCCCTGTTCTTTTCAGGCTAAGCCCATCCACAGGTTGCTATGGAAACACAACAGCTACTATAACACCCTGACCCAGGAAGGCCTTTATGATAGACTTCTTTGTCTAGGTCCATCAGGTGACTCTGCCATGAATTAGGAAGCTGTTCCTCCAACAGACACAACCACACACATACATATTCATAGACACACACGAACAACCTGCCCTATCTCACAAAAACAAACAAAAAATTCCTGCACTGTTTTAGCACATGCCTGTACTGTTTTGTAAGCTGTCTGATACCAACTACCTCCTTAACTTCAGAAATAATGCGCCATGTGGGTGTTTTCATTTTCTTGTTTACTAAATCAGCAGCCAGAGGGACATTGTTAAGATTCTCCCTCCCTATCCCTCCTCATTTCTTTCTCCTCCAGCCAGAAGTGATTGCCAAGGGAGCTATGGTGACAAAACATCTCTCTACTTTTTTTTTTTTTCCCATTGCTCTGCTCTTCTGGAAAAATCCAGTTCCGACTGAGCTATTTTATTTACATCTCCTAGGTAGATACCTTTGGGGGAAAATAATAGCAGGTTAATTTAAAAGGAAGCAGGAGAGTCTTGTTTTATTCTTTGTTCATAGTATAAACATCTGATTTGATTCCAATTAAAAATAATTTTTTGACCACTATGTTTTTTTATTCTTTGGCATTTCATGCAACTTAAAGATGGAGCACAAACATACTTAAGTTTGTGTTATTAGTTGCATTAGCTGAATGCCCCTTGTTTACAGGAATAAGCTGACAATGCCAAAATCAGGTCAATCTTGGGTGAGGGGGAAGTGATGTGGAAGTTAAGATTCCTCCAAAGATCTTTATCTCACTACATCATTTGTTGCTGGCCAAGAAAAATCACACAGGGAATTTGTCTGTGGCCACTAGATGTCGATCATGTTCTTCTTAGAACTTTGAAGTTCATGGCCCACTGCCACTCCCCAAGAGCAAGGAGTAGCTTACGGTGACGTTTTCCTTTCTGAGAAGCAAGAAATAGCCCCTATGAACTGGAAACGAATGGAGGAAAATGCTGAAATTCAGTTTGCCTCATTTTCTTCTCTATCTCTGGAAAGCTCGGTAATCATCAGATAATTTCACTTGTTTAAACTCTATATGTCCTCCCAGTATTTCTCTTTTTTTAAAGCTGTTTATTTTAGCTGTGTAATTTCTGAAAGATGATGGATGTAAGATTGGTGAATTCCCCCTTTATTTAGTTATCTTACGCATATAAGAAAATACTGGCCACCTTTCACACAAATAGAAACAGAAAACATTTGAGCTATAAACCATGTGCAACTTTTTTGTCTACTATGATGAAATTACTATCTATAAAAGTCAAGATATAATTCATTCTATGTATTTTTAATCTCTAATTTACTTTTGTTAGATCTTAGCACTAAAAAATTACATCTGGTATTTTGAATTGTTTAAATCTGTTCTTCTCCAAAGAACAGTAATACAATCATGTTCTAATTTAATAGCATTTGCATATTATTAAACATATAATGGCCCATAATCTACTTTTCTTCTGCCTGTAATTTTCTTAAGCTCTTTATTAAGCACCAGTGAATTTTTTACACATTTAAAAAGTAGATTATGATCCCTCAAATAATGTCACAATTAGGTATTCAAAAAGGAAGCCATACAAAGGTATGAACTATGGAAGTCTCCACATCATTGTTCAGTGCAAGCTCTAGAATAAAAATATAAATTTTGTTACCTAGGAAATGTATGTTCAATTAATTTCATATCAAACATAGTCAGGAATCTTGCCCTACAATGACTTGACTTGAAAAATATATTAACTCCAATTCTCAGCATTCATTGATCATTCTTGGATATTTGGTTGAACCTGTAAACATCCTTCTAAAAGAATTCTATTCAAATTTTTCTCATCTTGGCTACAGGACTATTGACACTTAATAACAAATGGGGTCACTGGGAGACCCTGATTCTTTCAAAAGTTAAATGGATCAAACAGAAGGATTGCAATTGTGGACTATAAAATGCCTCCATGAAATGCCACAGAGAGATGTTCCGTGAACCTCTGGAAGTATGCACATAACAACTGCTGACTCTAGTAGGCTTTATTCGTGTTTTAAAAATAAATATTCTCTCTCATGCCATTCACCCGGTTATGAAAATGACACTTGCTGGTGCTAAGGAAAGCTGTTTTGAATCTTCAGGGAAATGCATGCAGCGCTTCTCTGGCAGTTCACCCAAGAAGGGAGAGTGTGACACCCTATGTTCAGAAGAACTATGGGACAGACCTAAAGCATTTCGGCACTTGTCCAGTCCTCCTTGGATGAAAGGATTGCCAAGGCAAAGCGGGATCTGGAATATGCAGAGATTCTCTCCTTCTCACTCTAGAAATCTTGTGCTGAATGACCCCTAAAAGAACTCTTGTTACATTTGTTCTCACCGCTAATCAGAATCGTTTGCTGAGTAAATAAGTAATAAGTTAATTAATGGAATGAACTAAGAATGATACAATTTTATACTTTGTCCTAACCCCAGGGTTCAATTTCTGAAACTTTTGGAACTATTTGTCTTTTCAGTTGAAAATTTTAAGATTATCTGGGAAAATAAGGTTAAGGGGAAAGAGCATTCTTTTAAGAAAGCTTTGTTAATAAAATTTACATTTGTCAAACTAAACCATAAACAGATATTACCAATGACATTTTATTCATCTTAAATTAGTAAAAACAGAAATAGTCACACTGATTTTTATCTACCATTCATTCTTTACTCATGGGAATTTTTTTAAGGATGATCTTCACTGATTCAGTGCTACGAAAAAAGGATGGATGGATGGATGGATAATAGATGATAGATAGATAGATATAATGATCATTCTTGGATATTTGATTGAATATCCAAATGTGTGTGTGTGTGTGTGTGTGTGTGTGTGTGTGTGTGTGTGTGTGTGTGTGTAACTAGCAGCCCACGTACCACCACGCTATAGGAAATTACATCTCAGTCATTATTGGGCTGTTCTCCTCTTTCAGCTCACACTAGAATCAGGGAGGTTCACACAATGCTAAAATGGAGGAGGGGCCTTTGATAGCCAGTCTCTAATGATCACCAGTGACAGTGACATTATCTAAGATTTCAGTGGTCCTTTGAACCTCACTGTTTCTTGACTGCCCCCCTTGACTATCTTGGAGACACAGGCTCATTGATAAAACTGAATAGAAGCCAGCTAATGACACAGACTCCTGTGCATCAGGTAGATATTCCCTCCGAAATCCACATAGTTCTTGGTTTCAGGAGTGGAGCAGGTACCTAAGTTAAGCCAATCAAAGCAGTTCAATCCCCTGATTGGTTCAGTGGTGGGCATGTGAACTAACCTGCTTAGAATGCTGGGACAAAGGCTCTTTCTTTTGCTCAGACTGCTGTCCTATGTGGATGAGATGCCTGAAATCTCTGTGGCCATTTTGTGACTATGAAATAGCCAACACATAGAAGAAAGGAGAACTCAGGGAATCACAGAGCACTGGAGATGGATCCTATAATGTGATCAGTCTCCACACATGGCAGTTACATGAACCAAATAAATCTCTGTGTTCTTAGAATCAGTCGGAGTCAGGTTTTTTCCTGGAAGTGAGAGTGATATAAGTTGGTGGCTCTAGATTGTTGAATAGACTGAAGTGATATGATGGAGAGGCAATGAGGACATCTCTTGTTTGAAATATTGAGCATTAACAGGACTCGTTAGTAAATAGCAAAATTATTGCTTGAACTGTTTCTGACTTCATCCTGGGACTCAGGAAATATCTCTTATATCAGCAAGTTGTTAGAAACAATGCAAGATAAGATAAAATAATACAATTTTTTCGTGAGAGTTTTTGTGATATATCTTCAAAAAGAATGTGTTTTAGCTAGAAAAGGAAGCCAACATTATTTGTGAATCACTAGTGAGCTGAGTCTCAAAAGCCAGACATTATGGAGAAAGAAAAGAATTTTTTTAATCCCTTCGGCTCCCAATTTATATCAAGAACCAGGCCTGGATGACTTAAATTTTGAGTTTTCTTTAAATCAAGGGAAATGAGGATGCAGTTATGATATAAATGAAGTTCCTGTTATGCAAAAAAAAAATGGAAAAGTCTGACCTCCTGACCCCCCTGGATGGTGTGGAGGAAACAAGAAAAATTTAGGATGAAAACGTCAAAGACAATAGTGAACCTCATGGCCTGCAGAGAAGCAGAAACTTCCAGAGTAGGTGGAGAGAACAGTCAATGGCTAGTAATTTTCTTTCCCTGCAGGCAGCTGCAAGCTTCTGGGGTAAGCTCTATAGTAATCCTGATGGACAGCAATATGGTACAAAAATAGAGATTAGCGTTCAGTTGTGCAGGTCGAGCCCTGCACAAGAAATCCATGTCTACAGAGCATCACTCTTTTCACAGATAGCGTAGATTTGTACATTGATTAGGACAGTTTTAGAGCATATGGCAGCAAAGTGTTTTCACAAAATCAGCATACAGTTTTCCAACACTGAAAGGAAAGTGTCTTAAGGAAGATACATCATTTTCTAATTTGCACAGAATTTTATGTGAGCAGCTTAACTCATCCTTATTCCTGGCACCACAAGGTCATGTAAGCGTCTCCCACTCCAGAGCCATCATGAGAGGAGCAGGAATAGCTGGAGTATATCTGAAAGATTGAGCATTTACTCCAAAGCAGCTGACATAACTCAAACAGTTTAGGCAGGAAGAAAGGAAGATAAGCTTTAATTCACGAGTGAAATAATTTTTTTGCACCCTGCTACCCAGCAGATTGGTGACTCAGGAGGAAGAATAGACCAGTAACAGAAAATGAAGCTACACTTTTGTGTGCACAATTAAGTCATACTGTGATCAAAAACCTGCTGAAACAAGAGAGAAGGAAAGAGTCCTTGCTTTAAAATAATCCTGTCTACCTGCAACCTACAAGCTAGGTTGATTATAGGTCCCATCACTAGTACAATGGTTCTCGAACTTTAATGTTTATAAGAATCACCTGGGAATCGTAGTTTAAGAGATTCTTATTCAACAAATCTGAGGCAGACACCAAGATACTGCGTTTCTAATAAATGCTTAAGCGATGCCAGTGCAGCCAGGCCCAGGGTCCAGGGGTTGAACTGCACTGCTTCAGAATCTAAAGCAGTGATTCTCAGACTTTCACATGCAACAGAATCACCTGGAAGGCTTATTAAAACAAGAGTGCTGGGTCCCTGTGAAATTGTGACTTATCATCATAACTGTATATTTGGTCTTCATCTCCATTTCTGACACAGACCTCCTAAAACTCTTTTAACTGCCTAAGTAACAGGAGCATCTTTTGTTCTTATATTTGGTCATTGACCCCATCGCTAACACAGGACTCCTGAAATCCTTGTAATTTCCTGGGTGATTGAAATGTCTTTTGTTTCAATCAGGTGACTGGGTGGGTTCCTGAATGGCTTCTGGATGAGGGCTAGAAAGAATGAGTCATGATTTGAAGCTTAGAATTTTCAGCCCCACCCACCTTTCTCCAAAGAGGGGAGAGGGGCAGGAAATAGAGTTAATAATTGATCATGCCTACATGAGGAAGCCTTCATAAAATTCCAAAAGTGTAGAGTTTGGAGAGCTCCTGGGTTGGCAAACACATCTACACCCCAACTCCACAGAGAAACAAGTTCCAGCAGGAAGACGTCCTATCAGAGGACAGCACCAGGAGTGAAATGTAGACATCATCCCTTTCCTCACAAAGAGAATGGATTGGTTTCCTTTTCACCCAGGAGCCATCTCGTGGATATCCAAGAAGAGTCCTAAGAGAAAACATGAATCTTGAATTTGACTGAGTATCCAACAGATACTAAACAAGTCTTTAAAAGATTATTTAAGTCAGCAGAGGCTGAAATACCTTCCATGTGCAAATTTAAGGATTTTTTCCCCACCATCAGTGGGAGTGGGATTTTCAGGGTGTTACATTTATTTTTACATAAGCCTCGCTTATTGAAAGTTTTATCTACTGGAAAACAATAGCGAAAATGAAGCTACTGTGAACAGCCCAGAAACAGCATCTTGGTCACTGGATGCTGAACTAATGGGTGGGTAGATGATAAGGAGGATTAAGTACTCTTCAAAATTGTCCTTTTTCTTTACTTCAAAACTCATTTGCTTCTCTTGCATTCATTTGGTAAAAATGAATTCAGTCCCTTCCAAGGAAGATACACATAAACATAGAATGCTAATAGTCATAATACCTAGCACCACATCTTACTTATAGTAGGCATTGAATATTTGTTTGGTCATTTGATGTGTTGATAAGGATCAGAGGAGAGAGATCATTATATGGTATACTTGGTTGTTCGAATTGAAGTGGAGAAGACAAGATGAGATCTAGGAATATCAGCAAGGTGCACAAGGGCTGGGTATGATCTTTCCTGGCAGTAGAAGCTTTATCAGGTGGAGGGCAGGGCACCTGTCTGCTATTCTAAGTGATCTGGGAACAAAGAATAAGCTTATTTTCCTCTTGGTTCTAGCTGAGTTGAAAGATTGGCCGCTGTTTCTCCTTCTTATTTAGCTCTAGAAAGGCATTTGAAGAACATCTAGTACAAAATCCTTCTGTTATAGATAAGGAGTATGAGTGAGAAAGGTAAAATAATTTCCCAAAGGATGCACAAATTCTAAATGACAATGACTAAAATAAGTTTCAAGTCTCCCAGATCAGGATTTTTGCCTTTGCTGCAGACTCCTCTGAATGCAAGTGATCAATCAAACTGTCAGAAGGGAAAAAACAATTATTGGCCCTGAGAGGAAAAGTCTAGGTGCAATTTCAGGTATGGTTGAATTTAAATGCTTAACTCATGTTGCCAGGAAGGTATTTTTACCATCTTCCATGTCTGCTTTTTGCTGTTTTGGCTTTTCTATCATGTCAAAGATGGCCGCCGGCATCTCCAGGCTTGGGTTCCACTGCTTAGAAGATACAATGGGAAGAGAGACTCTCTTTTTTGATACTTTTGGCAAAAGTCATAATTCGGGTTCCCCTGCCCTTGTTCCCCACTTCAAACCAGTCGCTATAGTTAGAGATGTATGTTTCTCAGGTCTCTCAAAAAAAACCTGGAGCGTGAGGCAGTCACACCCTAACCATGGAGAGTGAGAGAAGAAGGTGGCCTCTCAAAGAAAAACCAGAATGCTGCTACTGAGGAAGGAGGGAAAAGAGTCTGTTTCGATGACTACATCCTTCCAGACACACCCATGACACCAGGCACCTACCTTGTATTATTCTTCATTGAAAGGGATGGTAGTTATTTAATTTTGTAAAAGTGGAGAAATTAGACTTCTTTGCATAGAGAAGAGACACCTTCCACAATGCTCATTCTGGAAGGTGATGTGAAGAAGAATCGTGGCCAGCACCAGAGGGCTCACTCTGAGGAACGCTTAATAAAGAAATATTTACAAAGGCAAGGGCAGCGTATAGGGCCACCCCAGGGATGGTGCGGTACCTGAGGGTAGTAACATCTGGGTGTCCTGACACCCCTGGACCTAAAGGGGCAAGAGCGGGGAGTGGTTCCCAAACCTGGAGGCACAGAGGACTGTCTGGAGAGGGCAGCTGGACCAAAGCTGTGACCTAGAGATATAGCCTCAAAATAGGAGCTGGGGAAAGAAATAAATTCTCAAAACTTCCTCTCCTCCCTCCCACTCGTTTTCTGCAGGGGCTCCCTATTGGATGAAACACCAGGAAGCCAGAGGCAAAGAATCTTGTTGTTGTAGTTCATAAGGTCAGCCTCTCAGGGCACAGAGCTGGATGGAGTAGGATGAAGAGTATGTCCGGAGGAGGAGCAGACACGTATGCAATTTCTAAGTTATATTTACACTCTATTTACGGAACAAATCAGGGAAATATCCATGAGATGTCTGAACATATGCCCTTGTCTAAATTCCTACACTGTGACATTGCCTGCTAAGTATCTGCACTAGAAATCCATTGAAACACATGGGATTGTGAGGATACATGACAACAGCGTCCAGGGGGTTTCCTGGGGCTTCTTGGCATGGGGTCATAGGATTAGTTACAGTTTTTGTTACTAGCTATGTGACCTTGAACAAATCAGATAACCTCTCAGAGACTGGGTTTCTTCATCTTTAATATGAAGATATTTCCCCTGTCCTTCTAATGCTATTTCTTATTCAGTACAAATGAAATATTGGACATAAAAGTATTTGGGGAATAATAAAGTACTAATTTTATATTGATCATTTCAACTGTAATATGTGAGCATAAGAAATATATTAATATGTTTGATTTACGGGTATTAATTTTTGTCATTCTTACATCAGGAAAAGTTCTAAAGGCTATTTGACTCGTTCCGTATATGGTAGTATTTTTTGCTCTGTCAAAGTTGAAATTAATTAATAATAAATTAACCTCTAATTTACTCCAGTTTATTAGTTTTTTAAGGAAATGATTTTCTGTGATTCTGCTTATTGCTGAAAAAAAAAATAATCAAGTTTTCTTCCTGGCAAGTGAGTCACCATGCTCATCTGTTTATGAGTAGACAAAAGCACAAAACATCCCCGTGTATCCCAGTGAGTTATGAAAATCCTTTAAAAGCAGTGCATTAGCCATGAATCTTCCTGCTATCTCTCCCCTGCAGTTTGCTGAGAATGTTTTCCATAATATAACTAGGCTCGTCACAACTTATTTCTGCACTGCTGGCTCCTACAATGAGTGCCTGGATTTCCAAACCCCAGATTAGAAGCTGTAGTTTGAAAAAAACTACTTTCCAGAAAACGAGCACATTCCCCCCGCACTATCATGCCTCCCTCGTTCTCCTCGCCCCCAGCCTTCTCTGAATATTCTGGTTCTTAATTAACGCTCTTTTGATCAGATTCCCTTACTGTCCCAGTTTTCTTGGGAACTCATCAGTGGTAGCTGCCACGTGTCGAGAGCGTGCTATGTGTTGAGAACTCTACATCCGATGTTTTACTTAATTTCCCTAATGATCTTGTGAAGTAGATGTAGTTATCTCCAGGGTACATGGAAGGACTGAAGTTTAGAGAGGCTAAAATCAGAACAAGAACTTGAACCCAAATGTCTGAGTTAAAAGTCCATGACCCCCAACCATCATACTAGGTAGATGATCTATTTCCATGTTGTTCTAGCAGGCTTTTTTTCTTTCTTTCTCTCTTAGTGTAACATCTGATTGATCGCCATTGGGGCATGGGTCTTACTTGGATTGAGATGCAGAGGGAGTTTTACTCCTCCTATTTCAGGAGATACCTGTGTACACACTGCAGATATATTGCACATACTTTACTGGGAAAGGAACTGCCACTGTCCCCTGAGGACCCCATGTTAACAGCTGAGACGGTAACAGCAGTATCAAATTGCTGTTCTCTGTCAGTTACTATGAAGTCTAAATTCTAATTAATATGTTGTCACATTCAACTCATGGCCTTCGGTGAGATAAATGGTCAAGAGGTAGTGTGTTCGGCTTTGCAATATGTTGTTGGGATAAAAATATAGCTCAGGATTTTTAAAATATAGAGACATAGGATAATGCTAAATAATTGAGACTATATGTGGAATTTAATCGGTTTTTTCCCACATGATGACTATAAGAGATAAAGCTCAATGATAAACAAACAAACAAACAAACAAAAACACTTTACCCCTGGTAAAGTTCCCAATCAATTTCATGCTATTCATATTCCATTTAATTTTATTTCTTAACTACATTGGAGAAGTATATGAGAAAAAAAAATGTACACTCATCTTTTCAAATGATATTATAAAGGATACTAAGCAATTTGATAGAAAGACAAGACAAATACTTGATTTGTTTATTAATTCAATGAATTTTTGTTAAGTGCCTAATTTTGCTAGGTGCTAGGAGTGTTGGGAAGCTTCTAGTCTAATAGAGGATCCAAGGACAAGCGATATAATATAGTGAGGTACTGCACTAAGAGTCAGGAAGGGGGGGTGGGCATGGTCACTACTTGCTCAATCTTGGAGGGTCTAGGAAAACATCCAGGAACAATTGCTGTCTCCTCTGTGATCCAAAGGCTGAGTAGGCATTAATCAAGCAGAGAGGGTGTTTCAAGTTGAGAGTCAGCACATACAAAGGCCCGGCTCCATTTTAAGGAAATGAAAGTAGTTCGGTGTCGTTGAAGCTGACTATAAGAGAGGAAGTGGCAAAAGATAAAAGATAGAAAGCAGCAGAAGTTAAATCTTAGAGGCTCTTAGTTAAGATAAATAATTTGGATCTTTATATTAAGGTCAATAAGTAGCCATTTGAAAGATTTAAGCAAGTTAATGATTTTATCAAATTTGTGGTTTAGGAAATTTCAGGCATTCACTGGGGGTCTTGGAATTTATGCCCCTAGGATAAGAAGAGACTGCTGTACTATAGGTCTATGTAGAAATGACTGGTGACACATGACCAACAAATGACCAGAGACACAAATATATAAGGACACACACTAATACATTTTAAATTTGCCTTTTTTCCAATCAAAAACAAACAGAAATAAGTTGTTTTCCCTCTCAATATCTTTTTCTAGAAACAAGCCTTTTTCAAAACAAGCTGTTAATTTGTCAGAGACATCGTGAATCCTGTGGATGTCATCCCCCAGCGGTTGTACGTGACGTAATAGCTCTACAGGATTTATTTCACTGATTCCTTGAAACTCAAATTTCCTTTTGAGAGTTAGGGTAATATATATGAGAACAATAGGAAGTCCAAAAATAAAGAATTCATCCCGATGAATTTCTCCTGTCGTCTATTCATGATGTGACTCCATAAGTTGAATGCAAACTGAGAAACAGTTAACTTTTAATAGCGAGAGGTTAGAAATAGACTGTGCTTCCGGATCAAGTTACCTTTATTGAAGTGGAAAGTGGGTGATGGACATAGTTAGGGAGTGCGAGACAGGAGACCTGAATTCCAGTCCCAGCGATAGCACACTCTTGCTATGTGACCTTGGTCGGATGCTCAGCTGTTACTTCTGTAAAGTGAGGTTTAGATGATCCTGTAGGTCTCTTTCAGATTGAATCTAGGTGCACCTGGATAAGTCCATGATAATAAATGTAAGCTATTCCAAACTTACCAGGTAAAACCTGCAAAAAGGGCCATTAGGAAAATTCTTTCTTTAGAAAAAGGCTTCAGAATTTTTACAGCCATGATTCTCAGTGAGCCTAAGGATGGAAATAGCAGGATGCTTAGTTTGAGAAAACATCCAGGAACAATTCAGGCTCCTTCCCTCACTCCGCTGGAGGTTACATTATTCTAGAAAAATGTCCCTGCCCCAGAATAACTGGCCATGGAAACACACAGTTCCTTTCAGAAAAGCTCTCATCTCCAATCACAGGGTGTAATCTGACCTCAGGGCAGTGAAGGAATCATAATAACTGTTAGTATATTTCCCAAAGTCTGGGGTATTTAATATAAATCACACCACACAGGGAGCTCTTTAAAAACACACTCATGTGAAAACTAACCTAAATTCATGTCATAAGCAAAGTGTTGATATTTTATTCTGAAATATAAATTGAGACGTATGGTACACTGTTTTCTCCTTTAAAATAGCTTTGCTATTGTGATTTTTCTCAAATTCTGTCTTGGGGTTTTCTCAAAATAAAGGAAATCCCAACTTCCAGAACTGGAAAATCTTACAAACTGCAAAAAATGTTCTCCTCATCTGTCTCCATCACTGCAAACTGGATAAATTGGATTGCTGTATCTTTATCAGGCACTTGTTATAACTAATTCTGGTCATTGATCCCCCCCAAATGCCTTCATTTAGTCCTCAGCTCCTTCTATGAATCTTATGATCTCCTCTCATTCTTCCGGTGTAATAACACTTCAAAGATATCAAGCCATCCTATGGGAAGAGTTAGTGCCCTTTATTAAGTCTCACCCTTTATTATTGTGTGTAACAGAGAGACCACGAGCTGGCCACCAAAATCTTTCCTTTCCTCCTTCCAGAACCCATGGCTGGAGGAGATTTCCCTGTTTATCGTGACCAAGTTCTCATCGATGGAACACGAACAGAAAGAGTATGTTCCACTCCCGGCCTAGCGCGTTACAGCCTCCCACTGATGCCCTCCATGCGTTTTCCTCTTTCTAACCAACTGAACAGATGGCCATGAGGAAACCACAGCAGCCATGTGTGGAAAATGGCAGACTCACCATCGCACCTGCCCCCCTAAGAAACCACATCACTGATCTAAATTTCCTCCGTGAGAGAGGAACACATAGTTATCGAAACTACTGAATTTTAGGGGTCTGTTCATTTATAAGCTTCCCTAATCAAAATGGAAATCAGTACCTAAAAGCAGGTGTCATAACAAACACTGAATTGTCTGGTATTAGCTTAGTGTTCAGACTGAAAGAAGGAAGAGAATGGATATCAAAGGCTGGAAAGTTATCGATGGGGGAAAAAAACAATAAAATTATCACCTATGATAACTTGAGAGGCAGACCAAGAACCTTATTAGGTCTGTAACTCTAGGGAAGGCAGTTGGAACAAGCAAGAATATTAGTGTATGTTGGCTGCTGTTTATTCATGTTAGCAAAGTATTGCAAGAAAGAGATGAACTCAGGCAAGAATTGACTAGTTTGTCAGTGGACATGGAACTGAATAAAGACTTTCAAAATTCAGGGCTTCTCAGGGCTGGGGAAACTAGTGGTTTCTGTACCTCAAATACTAGAAGATAAGATTTATAGGACAAAAATTTATAAAAAAAATAAAAATAAAAGTAAAAATAAAAAAGGATACACAGCCCAGTGGCAAAGATATTACGAAGGATGTTGGTTTGCCAGCCAAGCCTATCATTTTAGATGTGAATATAGACTCCATCAGGGGAAAGTGGATGGGCTGAGCAAGAAAAGCAGGCTTTAGGACAGGTTGAGAAAATAATTTGGACTTACTACTACATGAAACTGACTGGAAACAAGTAGGTCAGAAGCCTATCATGTTTTTTTAGCAAACCATATTGCTCAGAAACCACAAGCTTGTGTCTGTCTGTAAAATTACTCTCATGCACCAGCAGACAGTGGGCTATGAAAACTGTATAACTCTTAATAACATCCTCTGAAATATTCACCCCATATGTGGCCATGGGAATAAGGGACAAAATATTTTCCAGGCAGGTAGAGCCTAGGGCCACCAAGATGGTCAAGAAAGTTCCTTGCAGAGGACAAATGCAGAGTCTATCAAGGCATTTTCTTCAAGCGGTCGGGGGTCTTCACAATACCTGTCCACAGCATTCCATCATTGCTGGTACCAGGGACTGCTTTAAGAGTTTTTATTGTGGTTATCCTGTCCGCTTTTGTATATTGGGTGGTGTCTTTTCTTTTAGTTCAAAGGGTGCTGGACATTGAGGAACCATACATGGACCTGTAGGAGAGGTCTGAGCATCTCATAGAGACCCTAGACTTTGAGATAAATATAATAACTGGATGAAATTTGGCATTTTCTCCCCTAAGGAGTATGTATGTTTTATGTAAGGGGTGATGCTGGCCACCCCTTACATAAATGGGCTCATCGTGATAGAGATTGCCAGCTACCTACTAAGATTCATTCTACCCTTCTTTCTGGGCACATGACTAGATTTCATTTCTCAGTGCCCTGACAGAGAAGTGACAAAGTTCTCTTTAGTGGAATATAATTGACATGACACATGTCACTTCCAAGCATGGCCCATGAAGCTTCTCCTGACTTGTCCCTCTATGCCTGTTTTCACTACTGGCTGACTGATGTGGCAAGGTTTTGGATGACCCCCATATGACACATGTTGAAATCGACAAAGCCACCAGCAACCTGGGTCCTTAAATGACTGTGGAGGAGAGCTGCCAGCAACTTGAATCCTATCATAATGGCTTTTTATTTTTTAAGCCATTGAAATTTGGATTTTATTTTAACTGCACCTTAGCATACTTTCACTAACATATCATGTTCAAAAGTAGCAATGTCTGTTTTTGTACATTTTGCCATTTTTTCCAAGGAAGGCCATAGTCGATCCATTAAATTCACGACCTTTACACAGTTCCTCACCACCATCCCATCCCTATGTGATCAGCTTAGATTGCACAGTCTCTTCTTATTTCTTATGACTCCCTTGAAAATTGTACTCTTAATTCCCAACCCCCCCTTTCCAATTCTGCTGACATCCACTCATGACTGCTGACATAACATAGGTCCAAAGTGCTGTCCAGAAATCTCATAATCTCATCGCACTTTCGTAGTTCATTCATTCACCCAATCTCTTACAGAGCTGTTTCATATTTTCTTTTCTTTCCACAAATCTCCAGGTTTTCCTCCCTCCCTCTTCCCTCTCAGCTGATGACTTTGAATTTATTTCAATAAGAAAACAGAAGCAATCAGGGGAGAATTTCCAAAACTCCCACCACCGCCTACGGCCTACCTATATCTGTTCCCGTGTGATTTGCCTAGCCTCTTGGGTGAATTTTCTGTGCTCCTTTCTAAAGCCAAAACCTCCATATGTGCACTGGGCACCATTTCCACTCATCCTCTCAAGGATCTTACTCCGAATCTCTCCTTTCTCTCCTGCATCATCACATTTTCCCTCCACGCTGTATCTTTTCCATCAACACAGAGAGCATGCTGCAATACATCTCATTTTCAAAAACAAAAAACCTGACGCCACGCCCTCCTTCAACTACTACCTCATTCCTTTGCTAGCTTTTATAAATGTATCCCAGGAAAAACTGTCTGTATTCACCATCTCCCTTTCTCTAATTTTTTTCTCTGTTGAATCCCCTTCAAGCTGTCTTTCTTCCTTACTGTTTCACTGAAACAGCTTGTATCAAGATCATGTTACCAAACCCAACGGCCAGTTATTAATCTTCATCTTACTCAATCAGAATTTGATACAGCATATCATTCCTTTTTGAAATACTTAATCTCTTGGCTTCTGAGGACCCCCCTCTCTTGGTTCTTTGCCTTCCTTATTGGTCACTCCTCCATCTACCCAACCTCTAAATGTTGGAATGCCTTGGGCTCAGTATCTTATGTTTACTCTTTCCTATCTACACTCATTCTCTAAGTAATTTTATTGTTTCATAGCCTTTGATATCATATCTATGCAGACAAATCCCAAATTTCTCTTTCTAAGCCAGACATCTCTCTATAACCCCAAGCTTGTGTATCCACTGTTTTGCTGACTTCTCCACTTGGGTATCAAAATTAACTTTCAAACTCATAATTATCCTTAAGCCTACTCAATAAAAGTTGCTTAAGCCAGATCCTTCATCATCTTTGACTGTTCTCTTTCCCCAGGACCCTACCACCAGGGCATCAGCATTTCCTCTTGCCTCTATCACAAAGTATGTCCAGAATCCAACCACTCTCAGCACCTCCATCACCATCGTCTCTCCTCTGGATTATCACAACGGTATCCTGTGGTCAAAACTTATCATTACCTCCAATATCTATACCCCCGCTTCTATACCGGTAGAATATTGAGCTAGGTACTTGGTCTTCCAGAATGTACATTTCTTAACATTTCTTCCAGCTTGGCGTCACAAGGGGATGTAAGCAGGAAT
>NW_006494609.1:12723771-12734226 GCF_000325575.1 Pteropus alecto
TAGCTTCCTCTTTATCTTTCCTTCATCTTATTTACTGGTATATGGATAACTCCCCAGACCACAGAGAGGCTCCTTTATGTTTACTGTTTACCATCTGCACTTATGCCCAAGGTGAGTCCTGAGACGATTTTGAGTCCCTGAGAACTTGGTCGACAGAGCTGCCATCTGCCTCTAGATTCAGACCTCTGGACTTATAAGTGAGAAAGAAACCAACTTCTACTTAAAGCCACTCTAGGGAGCATTTGAAGTCTTGCTCCCTGGCATATGTTGTCAGTTTGGCTCAAATAAACTCTTATTTTAAAAAAGCCACTCTTACGTGGGTAACACCGTCGCTGCTGAACTTCGTCTAAATCAATATGCTATCTGATATTTTTCTCCGCTTCTGCTCTTGCTCCTTTATAAATTATTCTCTCCATGGTGTCAGCCAGGATAATCCCTTTAAAATTCAGGTTGACTTATGCTACCCTTGTGGTCAAGGCCCTCCAGCGGCTTCGCATGCTACTCCCATCAAGGTCTCATCAAAGCCCTTACTAGACCCATCTGCCCCTTCACATTCTCCTCTGCCCTTATCTTCACTGATTATTTCCCCCAGATGTTCCATTCCAGACACAATGGTCACTTGCTGACTCTCAGGTGCGCTCTCGCTGCAGAGCTTATTCTACCAGTGTACTTCTTTCCTCTTGCTGGACGACTAATGCCCACCATCTCGTGGCTCATTCTCCTACTCTCTTCAAGATTCTACTCAGATGTCATTTTATCACTCAGGTCTTTTCTGACTACCTGATCTAAAGCATCGCCACCACCACCACCACCAGGCCATTGCCCATAAAAATTGGGATTTCCAGCTTCTTTAGAAAATGTAACCTCTCTGACAATATTGGGCTGCATTCTCACAGGGCAGCAATGGACCTGTGCCAGAGATAGCATCAAGACAGAGCTTAGGAGAGCTTTAATTATTACTCTTATATAATTCCCAACAGTAATTTGTGCCTCCTCCTTGACATAAACTATGGAGGTTGTGTTTATTTTATGTAAACTGCTATGCAAACCTAACTCCAAGCACCGCCATCACCATCCCATCCTCACCCCCAACTAGAATGTCATCCTTCTTAATAAAAGGCCTAAAGCTGCTATTGGCTAAAAAGTGGGTGACACAGGCATCTACAGTCCATGACCCCCCAACTCCTTGTTGTCACACATTTCCCTGTTTCACTAATTCGTAATTGCATGTGATTCCTCGAAGTATATGGTTAACAAGTAATGGCGTAGAATATTTTATTTCTCCTAAATTTATAGGGGAAAATTCAAAAGATTAAGAGCCTTTTTGAAACCCAAAGAAATGACTTTGTGGAATTCCAGGCATCAAGAAGCAATCATTCCACATAGTAACTTTCTATATCTGCCGTTCTTTAAGGCCGAATTCCATCTATCAGATTATTTTACAAAGCCATATGGCTCATTCCTGGAGAGTTGTTTGATTTCGTTCAGAACCCAAGTCTGTTTTCTTTTTAAATGTCAATACAGGCCAACCAGGCTTTGAACATGTGCAGAGATAATTGCAAACAGATTAATCTTTCCTAAGATGGGAGCTAGCGTTGTGCAAGGGAAATACTATTTTAAACAATTAAAACGTGAATTGCACTATTGAGCTGGCGAATGCTATATTTAGAAGTCACTAAAGACAATTGCTAGTTCAAGTGAAGTTCAAATTCTTCAAAATGAATAACTTATAAGAGGTTTATGTCGTACATGGTAGTGCACTGTTACATATTTATATCAAGTTTTTATTAAAGAAAAGTATTGGCATTTCCATGTTAATTTTACCATGTCTTCATAAAATCTTTCAAAAACCAAATTCTTGGGAAATAGTAATAAAAACAGCTTTGAATGGAGCTCACAGACTTTTCTTTTTAGTAGTTTGTTTAGAATTAAGAATTATACTTTATTCATTCATGCGTTCAGCAAAATCATGCAACAAATATTCATTTAGCAATGCCAGTCACTATCCTAGGCACTAAGTTCAGAGCAGGGAACAAAAGAGCGAAGTCCTCACTCAGATGCAGATTACAATCTTATTGGGACAGGGGCAGGTGGGAGGCAGAGAGAATAAACAAATAATGTGTAATACATCCAGCTATAAAGAATAGCATCAGCAAAGCAGACAGGGATGGAGTTTCATTCACATTTACATCACTAGCATTGGGAGCTTCGAAGGAGCTGAAGAGGATGGATGAATGGATTAATGACTTAATATGATAAACTCTACCTGCAGAATCTCTAACAGACGGAACATTTGCCATGGAGTGGGGTGGGATGAGGGCACGCACACTTTCAGTTCTGTCTCCTGCACACTGGCGCCTTGTTGTATGTTGGCTACAGGTGGTTTCCAAAAGGAAAAGCCTTGGGAGACAAAGTCCTTGTTTTGGCCTCTGCCCACAACCCCCACCTCCACCCCCCGCCCCACTATATGAATCGAGGGCTTCAGAGAAACTTCACCTCCTCTAAAATGCTGAGATTCTTGTAACATTGAGAAATACCCCAGTTTGATGCTCTGCAGTATCTAAAGCAAATAAGATATCTACTTAGAACAAAGGCTCCCTTGTTGGGAATGGAGTCTGCAAGCTCAGAAGCTTTCTTTGTTCCTCTTCGTGTCCTTGGAGGGGAAGTAATCATTCCCCAGGGTCCCCTTTTAGTTTCCCGGGTTATTTCATACGTCTAGTCATTTATGGTAGTTGTTCATTGTTTCACTAAGCAAAGTCAGCACTTCTTGTTTTGAAATTCTGTGCTGTGTTGGCAGAGTTTGGCTGAGTTTTCTCTCTCTCTCTCTCTCTCTCTCTCTCAACAGTTCTAGGAAGATGGTATCTTTGGTTGTAGACTCTGCTTACCCTGAGCAGAAACAGAAATAAGCAGACATACCTAAATGCTGAACCCAATACGTTTGTGAAAATCCTGAAAAACAGTATCACCTTTGGCCTTGTCAGGAACCTCTGATATGACCTTTCTGGACCACAGTCCCCTAAATATCAGATGATATGGTTGCCTCCCATCAGACCAGCCCAGGAAGTGCAGGACAGACAGCCAGAGCCAGTGTGGGAACCAGAGGCCAAGAGAAGAAAGGGGGTGACCTAATTCGTGACAGAAAAATGTCAGAGGCAGGACTAGGTTATGAAGTCAGCAGAGTTGCTCAGGGCTGTATCATGTGTTCCGTGGGCCTGGGCGCTTTTGCCTTTGGGGGCCCCTTCCTCCATTAAATAATATTCAAAATTAAACTTTATGACAGTGTTGATATAAAAATGAATATAGTGCAGACTGCTTTCATTTATAGATTTATTATGATTATAACCATTTTTTTCTTCTTATTTCAAAGGAAATTAAAATTAAAATGGTTTCATGGGCCCCTAACTGTGTCAGTGCCCTAGACACTGTACCTCTGGTGACTACTGGAGAATTCAGCCTGAAGTCAGTGCTTTAGCACCTTAGTCCTTTGGGAAACCGTTCTTTTCACACAGATAACTCAGGCTTCTAACACCTTCCTGCTTTCACTGCCTGTCCTGCCCACTGGTCCATCAAAACATCATGGTCAGCTCCAGACTGAGGAAGGATGTGATAAATCGATGGACTTTCTGTGTCCACTCCCTCCTCGCCCCCATGGAACCTGGCTTCAGCTGCCACTTCTCCACTGAAACCACCCTAACTGAGGTCATCAGTGACCTCTAGATTGCCAGAACTCATTGACACTGGTCAGCCCTTATACTTTTGACCTTTCTGTGGCATTTGACAGCATTCTTCGTTAAACTAGGATTCACTGCATACACATAATGTTTCAGACTGTGTGCCAGATTTTGGAGTCATACTTATCAACTAAATAGACAGGATTCCAGTCCTCATTGGGCTTTTGGCCTAGTAGGGCAGGGGTCACCAACTCTCGGGCCACAGATCGGTATAGGTCCATGGCCTCTTAGGAACTGGGCCACACAGCAGGAGGTGAGTGGCAGGCAAGCGAGCGAAGCTTCATCTGTGTTTGCAGCTGCTCCCCAGCGCTAGCATCACCGCCTCAGCTCCACCTCGGATCATCAGGCATTAGATTTTCATAGGAGCACTGGTCCCTAGTGCCAAAAAGGTTGGAGACCACTGTAGCAGAGAATCCAGATAAACAGCAAGTACCGTAGGTTTTTGGATATTATAAAAGCACGAGGGGCCCTAACTGGAAGTCAAGAAATGCTTCCTGACACAGATAACACGTAAGCTAGGCCCTGAAAGATGAATAGAAGTTCACCTGGTAAGGGCTCTCCTCTTGCTGGAAGAGCATTCTAGGTAGAAAGAAAAAATGCACCCAGGCCTGTTGATAAGAGGACCGACTGCATACTCTGGGAATAGAAAGTGATTTCATATGGCTGAAGCCTAGGGGGGACTGGGGTTGGGGGAATTTGCATATGAAGTGCCATGAGCTTATTGTAATTTTTAGAAGATGACTCTTGTCAGTGTGAGAGTGACTTGGAGTGGGGGTGATACTGGGGTCAGAAAGCCACAAAGAGGCTGTGGATGGGAGGCTGAGGACGGAATCTGAGCAAGAGATGGTAATGTTTTGAACCAGGAAAGCAACAAAGGGGAGAGAAGCAGATAGATTAAAAAGATTGCATCAATGGCCCTTGATGATAGATTAGATTTGGGAATGCAGAAGAAGAAGGATGGCATCTCTCTGGGTTCTTAGTGGTAGAAAACAGAATCCTCTTTACTGTTAAACAGAAAAGGGGTTTGCTGTAAGATATTAGAAGGCAACACAATCTTTAGGCGGGCCAGAAAACCCAGTTTGAAAGGCTGGACACAAAGTAGTCAAGAGAAATGCCTGGCCTTACCATGGGACATGCCGGAGCAGAATCGCTGCTGCTTGTTGCCTGGTTTCTGTGAGACTAGAAACAGGACGCCGAAAGCTTTACCCCAGCTATCCCAGAAGAGCTGATGCCTCCACCTTTGTGATTTCCACCAGAGGCTGCTTCCCCATGCCCAGCGAAAGGCCATGTTGTTCACTCTGCTTTCTATTCTTACGAAGGTACAAATGCTTGGTTGGACCTGAGTCACATGTTGAACTAGGTTGCAAGGGAGCTTGGTAAATGTGATTCCTGGCTTTTCAGAGAGGTAACTACAAATAGAGTTGGAATGGGTGCGAAGGGAGCCCCTTACACTATCAGCCACAGTTGGTATCTCTGCACGGGCCCCTCATTTGAACAATGTAAAGAAGGTCTTTAGAGCTGTCTTTTAGAGACGAGGCTCAATTAAATGACTCACGCTAGGTCAGTGGTGGGGCAAAGATTCGAAGCTCAGTCTTGCTGACTCTGTGGCCCGGTTCTTTCTGCTTCATCATGCTTCCTTTCAAGACTCGCCTATGTCCCAACTGTTTCTGGAAAGGCTGTTTCATCCCTCCCAGACCTCAGGTCGGAACTCGTGGCTGGACTCACATGCACTGAGCAGTACTGGAAAATAATCTAATCTGCTGTGGACCCTTATTGCCAACCCTGGAGTAGTTTTCCCCCAAATATAGACAGTGGGGCTGGGGATCAGATGAGAGATAGGAATATCTTTTATTATTTGAGTTCAAATAGGATACAAGAGGTTTTAGACAGGGCCTGAAGGACTGGATTGGGTCAAACCTCATGTCTATCATGAAATCTGTCTTCCGAGACACATGTAAGGACTGGCTACCTCCCAGCCTGTTCAGTGGACTGCCGTCACAATGCACTTAGACCACGTAAGCCACCACTGCAAGCAAAGCAAATCTTTCTCCTATAAACTAGTGCTGCTCCGGCTCTCTGGGTTGAATGCCCTTCTGCTGTGCTTCCTGTTGCCCTGAGCAGATCTGTGTAGTAGACCATACTGCACTGCATTCTCATTTTTAGTTAGACATGTGTTTCTCCTACTTGGCCATGAAATCTTTGAGCTAGTTCTTACATATTTTTGTATATCCATATAGTTAACATGTTAATGCTGACTAAATATGTAGGCAAAGCTCTTCTTGTGCAGTGTCTGCAATATAGAAAGTGTATTATTATTGCTTTTATTGTTATTACTTTTAGCACCTAGCATTCAGCCCAAGGTAACTGCTTAATAACTAATCAGTGAATGAACAAATGAGCCCCAAGGGATTGATAACTGCTAACAAGTGCTATCTGTTGTCTCTCTCGGGCATATTGACTTTTTTAGTAAGAGATCTATTCTTTGTTGAAAACGCCGAAGTTACAATGGCAGAATGTCAGGCTGTAGGGCTAGACACATATTTTCTTGGGGGCAGGGGTCTTCCCTAAGTTATTTCAATCCTATATAGTCAGGGCCACCTCTGTGTTCATTTTTTAATTGTATGGTTTTGAGAGAAGCCAATTACCAAGCAGCACTTTCAAATACAAGCCTGAGATGTTCACTCTCACTGTGTCACCCATGTCCACAAGGCTCTCAAACTTACCAGCATACAGACCTCCCACTATTGACCTCCACCTACCCCACCAAACTTGAATGCTTTTCTATTACAAAAAGCTCCACACTTTCCGTTGGCCCAGCCTCCTTCTGTGCTGAGCCTTGCTCAATCCCTGTGCTCTGTTCTGCGAACCTTATCTGCTGGCTTAGCAAACCTCCAAAGCTGACGATTTCATGTCTACACAAACTTCTCTCACCCCGACTTTCTCCCAAGCATCTGAAATAAGTTCTGTTTTGACTGACTCTGTTTTTTCACCTCGTTTTTTTTTTATTATCATTAATTAAATAAAATAGAACAATTGGACCAGATGATTCCCATCTGCAACAAAATACTAGGATGAATTCTGACATTTTTCTTTCTTTCTTTTTTTTTTTTGGAGGGGGGCACTTTGGCTTTGGCTCAGGAATAGTGCTAGCTGTAAGAATTCTTCTAATTGGATTCCTGAGTCAGCATTTGTTCTTTTACAATTAATACTCCTCCTCTGAACTCCCTATGTTGAGTTCACCAACAGCATCAAGCATCCCTCCTCTTTGGCAAGTACCCTCTGCCCATCCTACTCTCATTTGCATTCATATTTCTTCTCCAATGGAGGCACCTGTGCAATTGTTTCCTAATACCCTGCCAGCTGCTTACATCTTGCAAAGCCATATTCTTCTCTGGGAGTTCTGATAAAAGGTAATAAGGATGCTTCTCCCTAACCTGAACTCAAAAAGGGGTGGGAGACTTGCTCAGGAAATTTTTTTCACTTCAAAACAATGAATCCACTTTAGAGCAAAGGATATGAGCAGTGAGCACTTGAGCTGGGGTCACTAGCCCCATATCATCGGGGCAATAGGACAGCTTTTTGAATGCACAGTTGAGGTACCAAATTAGAGGTGATACTCTTGCAAGGATGAGTGCCAACTTCCAGGATATAGTATGTTCCCTAAATCAGTGACCATTATATGGTATCATGTCCCCAGCAGATAGAACACATGGGTCTGGACACCAAGGAATAGATGTGGCCTTACTTACTGGGAGATCCAGTGACCCCTGGGCTTTTTTGTGCTTCTGGGCCCTTGGTGCCCACAGCAGCACTCACTTTTTATCTCATCCCTTCCTAGCCTCCTCCCTCCCTTGCATAATTTCGTGGTCCCTTGCCCTGTGCCTGAGATTATCTCCCGAGTAAATTTCTTACACCTGAATCTTCGTCTCAAGATATGCTTTGGGATACAGAAGCTAAGGTATGGGGTTAATACTAGTACTCACCTTGCAGACTTGTTAGGAGGAACAAATGAGAGAATGTATAAGCACCACATCTGTTTTAGAATAAGCGTTCAGTGAATGCCAGCTGTAATCATCATCGTCATTGTCACCATCACCCTCTTGCAAGAGAGCTGAGACTGGTCTTGTTCAAGGTCCTGAGAAAGGTGACATTGGCAATATTAGGTTTACTCCTCCCTCCTCTTTCCTCACACACTCAGTACAACACAAGGAGTAAATTACTGACACAATTAATAGTTATCACTTATTGAGTGCCTATTGTGTGCTAGTTGCTTTGTATGCATTATTACAGCACAATGTTGTCTCAACGGCCTTACCAGATTACAATAATTAGGGGCATAATTATAATCCTAATAATAAGAGACAACATATGTTGAGCTTTTATTATAAACTGAGGAGTCTTCTGAGTGCTTCATGTGTGTGAAGTAATGCAGTTTCTTCCCATTTTCCAGGTTAAAAAAATGGGTTCGGAAAGGGGTAGGGACTTGCCCGCATCCACACGGCCTGAACGAGGAGGCATTCGAATCAAAAGCCAGCTCGGGCTGACTCCAGAGAGTCTGCCCTTTCCATGAAACCACAGTCTTCTCATCATTACTGGAATTTCTCTGACTGTATATTTAGAGGATTTACACTTTTCAGGACAATAAAACATGTTTCTTCGCAGGAAATGAAAGAAGACTACAACTCAGCCCTAAGGAGCAAAGTTTGCTGGAAGTCTAACCCTGAGACAATAATTTTAAGAAACAAGAAAACATAAGCTGTGATCTAAAATAGCAAGAATAAAGCATGGAGTTCTGCTTATGCCAAAAATGATGTAGGGAACCAGTTTCGACCACAGAATGTGGGAGAGAGAAGTTCTGCAAGTTGAAATGTCTAGAGAAAAGTGAACATCCTCAAATATATTAAAGTAACTACTTCCTAAAAAGTGCCTAAAAGACAGAGATGCACATGCTTAACAAATTCTTGTCACATTCTACCATTAGAAAAGTTATACTTAATCAATAATGTATGTCAATGTTGGAATCACTCTTAGAATATTAAATTTTGACCTTTTATTATTTTGTTATTATATTACAAAATAATCTACTGAAGTCTTCCAAGTTAAAATTATACATTATCCCCAAACATTTTTACTATCTAAACTATAGTAAGAAAACAGTCGTTCTACCAGCTTTTGAGCTATAAAAAAAACTGAATTGATTGATTCTCCCTCCCCCATTATTATCTGCAACATTATAATAGCTAATATTTTCCAAGGGTTAGTCATTTGCCAGGCACTGAGCTAAGAACTTCACATTATTTTGTTTAATTCATATAACAACTCTAAGAGGAAAATACTGTAAGTATCCTCAGTTTACAGAAAAGGGAATAAATAAGAAATTATAGAGGTTAAAACCTTGCACAAAATCAATCAGTTACTATTGGGAGTGTTGAGACTCAAATCTATGATTAATCAGTGTATTTTCGTTTGAAAGAATTATTCACCCAGCCAGTGCCCTTTCCATGTGGACTCAAACCTTTCCATTCCAATGTGGCTGAGATCAAGCTGAATGAAAATGACCCAATGTATTATTGAGTTCTGAACATGAAGAATTAAGGCCCTTTTAAAAGTAACATCTTCATTAATTGCTCTAAGAATCAACTTCTTTAGGGGGAACAAAAAGACCTCATTCTTCATCTCCATGATTTACAGATAAGTTTCCTTCTTGTCAGACTGTGAAAGCCATCAAAAGTGAAAACGACAGATTAAAAAAAAAAAAAAAAGTATGCCTTTTCAAAAACAGAGTCAAGATTCACTCTCAAGAGTATGAACTTAAAAGTAACCTGCACCACTCAGTGACCTTGGGCTGATTTGGTGATCAATAGTAACTGGATTTGGTAGGAACCAAGAAATTGACTCTATCAAATATTGTGATCTCCTTAGGCCATCTTAGTCCATTTGACATACAGATACTAAAAGCTGTGTCCAGCTCAATTGCTGAAAACTGAAATGAAGTCTTGAAGAAGTGGAGGCAAAAGGTACATAGCATATGTGTCTTCCTACTAAAGATCCTCGATTCATCCTGATCCATCATTGGCCATGACTCTGCACTCTGCACTTGACAATGGGTCTGCTTTCCTGGGCCTACTTCCCATCCTTAGTCATCACACCAGTAGCCCTGGGCCCTTCCACTTGGGGACTTCTGATGATTTTTCAGAGTCATCAGGCAGATAAATAAACCACCCCCAAAATGCAATTTGCCCACCTGATGGCAGTCACGTATTGCAGAGGACAGATCCCATAAAAACAACCACCCATTAAAATAAGAGGTCTCTGTTTACTTTAAAGACAACAACAAAAGCTGTCTGAAGAGTTGTGCAGGCTTTAAGGGACGATTGTTCTCAAGCAAGCAGCATATTGCTATCCACAGGGAGTGACAAGACTGTGTAGACTGCCCACCTGGAGAGTGAATTTATTTGCCTCCCAACCCAGTGACTGGCAACAAAGTTCTTCATCCCTAATGATCATCATAATAGGCTTGTGGAGCGATCAAATTTGCTTCCCATTCAGCAACTGGAGAAACTAAGAGGCACTCAAGTTACTCACTGTGGTTTAGCTCACAAGACAGAGGTTGGAATCCAGCAAAGGCCGATGAAACTGTTCCACTAATTGACGGGCTAAGATTCACGCATACCAGGCCCAATGCTGATACTCCAAATCAGTCAAGCACAACCCAAAAGTAGTA
>NW_006494609.1:12734267-12739682 GCF_000325575.1 Pteropus alecto
GGTACAATAACTCGTCTGGGGCTGCCTGGTGGTCCAGGATTATAAGTGAATAGCTTTGACTTCTGACGATACCCTCAAATCTGTCCACTTCACAGTCCTGTTAAAAGCACTATGGTCCTGTAGTTAAGAAGAAATGGTCCCAGGGGGCACCCCTGACCACCTCTTCCTGTAGAGCAAACAGGTTTAGCTCTGACTCTTGTACCACAATCTAGATTTATACTCCTTACCTTGAGAAAACCACCTTGAACAATGTAAGATATTTAAGGGTCTCCAATGACTTATCCTTGGCTGTTAGGAGTGCTAATAAAGATCTTGCCCATTATTTCAATTGCAAGAGTCAAAGTCTTTGGCTGGAACTCACCAGCATATAAGATAGTCATAAAAATCCAGGAAGCATTTTGTCCTCCCACCCCTTTTTCCTTTTTAAATTGTTGATTAATAACTTGATCTCATTTATGGGTTTGCCATTTATCAAGAAACAAAAAAGGAAAACAAGCATCCTTTCATATATGTATGATATGATTTTTAAGAAGTATGGGTCTTAAAGAAGAAAGACTTAAACTAACAGATGATCTCATGAGAGTGTATTTTCCAGAAATAGGACTGCTGATCAGCTAGCCACTATTCAAGCTATAGTCCCTGGATGATCACTTTCTCTAAAGAGTTATCCTGGTTTCTTGCTAAATCATCAGAAACACCTGGGCTACATCAGCTTCATTCTGACAGAAATACCTTCTTTGAGTTATGATTTAGTGTGAGGTCCTTGGCCATAGAGAGAATTTTTCTGTAACTTTTATAACTGTGTTGATGACATTTTTAGTGTCCTTCATGTAAGATTCCATGTTGTAAATTCTTCTTAGGATTTAGGAACAAAAAATTATGTAACACTCACAAATTAGTCTATAATGAAACTCCAATATGTTTCTCTTATTTTTTAGAAAAATGAGAAGAAAATGGAATCGGCAACCATTTTCTTCTTCCTAAAACAATTATTTGCTAGTTCTCCTGACTAATATCCAATTTTTCCTTTTATTTTTAAGTGCCTTGTGTATATTTTATATATAAATCATGTTTCCATAGCATATGTGTATGTTTTTATTATGTCTCTACAAATCCTATCTATAGGATTATTTATCTATAAATGATAAATAAATACGTATCTAGATACCATAGATAGCTCACCATAAAAATTCCAGGGGTGATGAAAGCAGACTCTTTCTCAGCTCTCTGAGAGAGTCCAGCTTGTCAGGTAAGCTTGTAGAGGAGGTGATGATGTTTGGCATCCTAGCCTCCCCCAAACCCTTCTGATAAATCTATTGCTGTATAACATTCACCCCCAAACAATGGTTTAAAAACAATAACAATCATTTGTTTTGCTCTTGAATCCAGGGGTTGACTGGGATCAGCTAACCAGCTAGGGATGATTTTTCCCCAGGGGACATTTTTAAATGTCTGGAGACATGTTTTAGCTGTCACAACTGGGAAGGAACTACTTGTGTCTAGTGAGCAGAGGCCAGAGATGCTACTAAATATACTATGACGAATAGGACGGTCCCCACAACAAAGAACTTGCCAGTCCAAAGGTGAGAAACTCTGAGCTAGACAGTTTTCATATGAGGTCTCTTATGCAGTCGCAATTAGGTGGTGTTTGAGTTGGGGTCGTCTTGAGAGATTCTTCATTCACATGTTTGGTGCCTGGGCTAGGACGACTCAAGCAGATGAGGACTGAAACAGCTGGGATACCTAAGGCATCCCTCTTTGTGCGCGCGCTCTCTCTCTCTCTCTCTCTCTCTCTCTCTCTCTCTCTCTCTCTCTCTCTCTCCCCCCGCTACCCCTAATTATCCCAGATAGTCTTTCCACAGGGCATCCTTAGGGTATCAGAACTTCTTAACTGATGGCTGAAGGCTCCCAGAGTGAATGCACTGAGATTGGTGGAAGCTGGGTGGCCTTTCTAACCCAGACTTGGAAATCCTTCAGTGTCACTTCTGCAGTAACGAAGTAACAAAGATCCCCTCCCACGTGGTGTCAACAGAGAAGGGAAGAACCCCCATCTGGCAGTAATGAGGCAGTACCATCAGATCCATAGAAGCCAGCAAAAACACAAGATTTAAATAAGATTCAGATTCTTTTAACATAATACCCAACAGGTCCAGATTTCAATCAAAAATAATTTACACCAAGAAATCAGAAGCTCTCAAACTGAATTTGAAAAGGCAGTCAACAGATACCAACATCAAGATGATACAGATGTTAGCATTATCTGACATAGAGTATAAACCAGCCATCACACACACAGAAATGCTTCAACAAACAATTATCTTCCTAGGACCTTATCTCTGCTCAAAACTTAGAATAAGAGTTGAAAAGCATTGGGCTAAGAGGAATCAAGCAACTTGAGTCCTGGTCTTGACTTTGCTACTGCCTCATCCTGTGTCCTTGAGTAAGTCACTTAAACTTTGCTAGTCCACAGTTTCTTCGTCTGAAAATTGATGGGGTTTTTTTGTTTATTTGTTTGTTTGTTTGTTTTCCCAGCTCTAAAGCCCGCAATTGGACTGCCTGTAAGTGTCAAGCCTAGAGCAGAGGTGCAGGCTCTAACACCAGTGCTATGGCTGGGAGACCATTCCATGTCTAAGTGTGGTGGGTTTCCCTTTCTCTAGCTTTTTGCCATCCACCCTCCGCCTCTATTAAGGGACTGTGGGACCAGTTGCGTAAAAGCCTCTAATAACTTGGAGCCTGGCCATTTTGGAAAACGTCAACTCTAGGGTCACTGACTGGTGAGAAATAGTGCTTTAGAATGGCTTGGGCCCCTTGATGACTGCTTGGCTTCAACAGGAAATGTCTCTATGTTTTGGATGTTTCCTTCAAATTTTTTCACATGAACTTTTCTGAGTGTGATAAACAGAATGGTTTTTGATTTTTCATGAATTTTTCTGAATGTGGTACACACAACAGTATCACCAGCACTATAATTAGGGAGATGTGGGACAGTCTTTACTGATGTATTTCAATGAATAATAATAATAGATAATAACAGGGTTCACATTTAATAATGATGGTGGTTGAAGATATAATTATGGCGAGGAATTAATGATGCTGACAGAGATGTATTTGGAAGTCAGTGTAGAAAAATGAAGTGCATGGGTGCCAGCCCCACTCTAGATGTTATTTAAAACATTTTTCTTAGTAGAAGTTGCTGAGTTTAAAAGCCTTGTCATCTTTGCTTCTTTCAGACACTTATAAAATATATCCCAAATTTGTATTTACTATTTTACAAGGTAAATAAATGAGTGGTTTATTGGAAGAAGAGATGCAAGTTCACAAATCTTAAAGACAGAAAAAGAATTCTCAGGAGAAATAAAGTCAAGTCTTTAATTTTGCAAACGAGAAGACCTGATGTCCATAATGGATGTTATGTCAGTTGATCAGTCAGACAGCTCCTTAGTGGCTGTCAAGACTAAATGTGAGTTTCTCTATACACAATGTCTATCTACATCTGCCTAGATCTTAATATCTATCTAATCTCTGATATCAAGAAGATATATTTATTCACTGCACCAATATTTCCCAGATTTCAGTATTTCATGATTCCCAATCCGTGCCATATGAACGCATCACCTTACTATTTGTTTCTTTAAATCAACTCACATTTCATTTAAGTTTTTTCTTAAAAGCAACATTTATGTCACCAATGTGACTGGAAAAACAGTATCACTTACCATAAAGGGATAGCAAAAATAGCCATTTTGTGTCCAAGTGCCAGCAGAAATTTTCTTTCCAAATTTTGTAAAACTTGGTCTTCTCCCAGGTTGCCTTGCCTATGCAATAATAAGATATCAAAATTCTTTAAATATCAGGAATCCTTGACTTAAGATAAAAGTAACCATCGAAATACACATATGGCCTTAAAAAATGTTACGATATATTGAAGTGCTTTCCTTTTTATTGCAATACTTTTCCTTACCAGCTTAGACAATTGGATGCTGGCTTATAGCAGTGACGGCCCTTGAACCCTTTTATTATATTCAGTAAGATAAATCAGCTGTTGCACAAATAAAAACTGAAGTCAAGAAAACATTTCTGGTTGGAACAATTCTTGCTCTACCACGTGCTAGTTGTGTGGTATTAGACTAGCTTTAACGTCTCAGAATCTCAGTGTTCTTATTTTTAAAAGATGGAGACAAGCTGTAACTTTCAGAGTTATTGTGAAGATTAACAAGAAAACATGCATGTAATAATCACCCAGGTATGAAGAACACAATAGGCTCTCAATACGTCTAACTGAATGGCACGCTGATTTTCTTCCCTGGTCTCCTTTTTCTGGATTTGATGCCTTTCGAGGTTTTTGTAATGTAATTAAAAAATAGAAAACAGAAGGAGCTTTTCTGGCATCTAGAATTATAGTCCATCTTTAGCCCATTTTTCAGACAAGGAAACTGAGCTATAGGATTTGTATAAGTAGCGTGTCAGCTATGCAGGTAGTAAGCAGTGAAACCAATAGTCTGTCTTAAGAGCTTAAGCTCCTGATAATTCTGCAATCTGTGTTACACATTGTAGTAGACTGTAAATCTTCTGTGACCCCTTCTATCAAGAGGTGGATTCTATTTCCCCTCCCCTCGAATCTGGGGTGGCTCTGTGATTATCTCATAAAATATGGGAGAAGTGATGCTGTGCCAGTTTCCTGCTCCAGATCTCAACAGACTGGTAGCTTCCATTTCTTATTTCTATAATTACTCCACTTGGATCCCAAGTCTGCATGTAAAAAGTCAGACTACACCGATGGAGAGACCTTGTGGAGAAGCTCAAGAATACACAGAAAGGGTATGCAGTCCAGCTAAGTCCAGCCCTCCAGTCATCCCCACCAGAGACCCAGACATGTGAATGTCTTAAACCCTCCAGGTAAAGCCGGCCACCAGCTAAATACCAGTTGGACCTCAGTCAATGCCAGATGGAGCAAAACAACCACCTAACAGGTCCCTGCCCTAATTCTGAACCCATGAGCTGTGAGCTGTTTTAATCCACTATGATTGAGAAGTCTTGTTACCACAGACACATATATGTTATCTCATATGATTCTCATACAACTGTCTGAAGTAGGTAGCATTTTTCCATTTTATGGAAGAGAGGATCATAGCATATTGAAGTAAGTAACTTCCCCACTACCAGTAGATTTCGCATTACTAAACAGCAAAGCCACAGAGCAGCTCAGTTTCTGGACTCAGCCCATGCTTGTCTACCACTGGATGCTGTCCCCAGGCACTGAAGAAAAAGAATTCTTGGCCTTACCCCGGCAGCCAAGCCTCCCCACTGGGGCCCGGGGTAACATGGCTCTGTAAGGGCTCCAGCTAACTTTAGCATCCTCTCTGCCTCATCTCCCAACTCCACATCAATGCCAGTCCCACCACCCTGGGCAAGCTC
>NW_006494609.1:12739838-12757171 GCF_000325575.1 Pteropus alecto
GCAAGTTACTAAACATTCCCGAACTAATAAGTGCTCAAAAAGTATCAGCTGCTACTACGATTCTGATTACAACCCCAAATCCTTTTCACAGTCAAACATCATGAGGAATAAGGACCCATAGACCAAGGTGAGCCTACCATAAGCGTGCAGAATTCTCCAAGCAAATATAAACATTAAATCCAACTGGAGGCCTTCTTTTTAATCAACACATATAATTTGTGATTTATCTTTGTTGATGTATGTACACTTACTGTGTTGCTTCAGACAGATGCATATGACCTGTGGTATGTGTCTACCATATTTTATCTATTCATAATGAACCTACTATGTGTCAGGATCTGTGCTAAGCTCTTTATGTGAGTTAGCTCATTTATTCCTTAGAAGAACACCATGGGAAGTATTTTTAATGAATTTATATGCAATTTTATGATTCAATCATTTTAAAAAACACTTCTAGGAGCCAAAGTCATCTGGCATAAGAGGAAGATGACTCAAAGCTTCTCCTCAGCTGGAACAAGTTTATAACAAAGAATCAGGCACAGATAAGTAAAAGGCAAGAAACAGAAAAGAGAGAAAACATTAGATTTTAATTCGTTGTTTTATTCAACTCCTGAATAAATTTATCAAGTATCTCTTATACACAGTGTGTTATTCTGGGTCCTCTGAGAAGCAGACACCAAGACAGGATTAAATGTATAAGAAATTTATTAGGGGAAACACCTATGACAGATAATTGGGAAGATGCCAGAAAAGGCTGAGAGAGCCATCGGTCCACGATGAAGGTCTGGCTCTGAGTGAAGGAGAGAGGAAAAAAAGGAAACAAGTATGAGTGGATGCTTCTTGGGTCTCCATACAGTTTAAGGAAAGTTGGTCAAGGCTATTGGGGAGTCCTCAGGCCAAAACTGCCCAACAGAAGAGTTCTACACCCCTCAGGAATAGGCCTTCTTAATATCTCTGCTGTGCACGGCCAGAGCCTGGGAGCAGCCCAGGGGAAACGCGGCTTTGGCACAAACTCAGCAATGGATCTCAGAGCCAAGCAACTGCAGCCCTTGGTCCCAACAGCTGGAGATCTAAGAAGCACTTTCTCATGGCTACCACAGACAGCAACTTTTTATCCACTGAAAAAAAGAAAAGGGGGTTCTAGCGTGAATAGGAGTAGAGGACTATACCCAAACCTGCTCCTAATCCACTACACATCCCCCCCAGGAGCCATTTTTGCGAGCCAGCAAAAACCTGGACATTCCACCAATGCTCCCACATCTGGAGAGATGCGAACAGAATAAATGGATTTTTTAAGTTTATTTAACCAGGTCGCTGATATGTTCTTGGCTGGTTTGTACTCCCCTGCTCTCATTTAGCAGGTATCGAAGAAGAGAGATTCTGTGACTTGGTTTCCACTCACCATTTTAATCTATTTGGTTTTTATGATCACATCAGCTATTGTGTGGGGGATGGATGAAAGAAAGGCAAATTAGAAGCAAAGAGACCACTTAGGTGTCCAGACTAAAGTGGTGGCAGTGGAAATGGAAAGATAATTGATTGAAAACATGTTTTGGAGATATAATCAATAGGATCACTAGTGGGTTAAAATTCCTGCCTTCAAAGATTGCAAACCTGGACATACTACAGCAGTAGAGATTGTAAAAGGCTGTCGCAATTTAAAAATATTAAATGCTCTCATTACTTAGCTTCTACCACAATACAACCATGGAGAAGCTACCTCAAAGGATGCTTTTAAATCTATCTAATCATGTACCATCCTGTTGTGGTTTTCACAGAAAGGCCTATCATTATCATTTTTGTCAGTTAATATTGTTTTTTTTTTTTTTAATTTTCTATTCCAAGTGATCTCATCTATGAAAAGCAAGTGAGAACTCAAAATCGTTTTATAAAACCATCTGGAAAATAATGTCAGAGCTCAGCAATTTTCAATTAAGTGGAGACAATGTCCCAAAATAAGAAATTCGCCTGAAGGTTGGAGAGTATAAAAAATACATACCAGATGTCATTGTGAAACTTTGTGTCTAACCACCAAGATACCCCACTGAATTTTTCAATGAGAAAGCAAGATAACCTTAAAAAATTGTCTTAGCTTTCCTTTCTGAGCACAATACCTGCTTGCTTAACCTAAATGACTGAGATCACCCTATATAAACCAATAGACTTTACTCTTAGAAAAAGAAAGTGTAGGGTGAGTGTGCAAGAAGGCCTGCTGCCTTGCCAAGCATATGGACCTTGATGACACACCCTTCACAGAGGGGAGTCATGTAAGTGTCTTTGTGGAGGGGCATGCAAGCTTGCATCCCAAGACAAGAGAACGAGCACCACGAGGCAGAGCAGAACCACTAGCTCCACAGAGCTGGGGGTATTTGGAAAGGAAAAGCACATCTAATGAGGATGCTGGGCAGTCTGCTTTGTGTGGTGCAAGCCCTGTCCTCCATCTCACCTCGGGATTCTTCAGGCATGTCTACACTGCACGTGGGAGAAGTTTAGTGAATAATCTGAACTCATCGACGATACAGAAAGGAACCTTTTAATTTTTCCTCTTTCACTGCTTCCAGCACGTTCTGATGTACTTTCCTTTTCTCCTTTTGATGACATCCCGGGCAGATCCTGTGACCTTCCAGTCTCTTTCGTGAACAATCTCTTCTCGGTTGTACAGACTCCTTTTCAGATACTCTGAAGTCGTGTCAAACAAAACAAAACTCGAGCCTCATATCTAATTCCAAGCTCCTTCCCTCCCTCTTTTTCCCAGCTACCTGTCTCCATTGTGAAAATCGTCCCCAAATTAGGCCTGACCTTGGCTTGGGACTTTCAGTGGAGAATGTACATGACATTTTCCTCTACCTTCATCCATCCCTTCTCGTTCTCTCAGGAACAGTGCATGGAAAAGATAGATTAGAGAAAGGGGTGAAGTCTTTTTTTTGCCTTAGATGGTCACCGTATGGTTCCCCCTTGGCTAACACCAGGTGGCCACTTCTGTGTTGCCTTCATTCAAATGCTGGCTTTTGTGAGACGGATGTGTAGGTTGTTCAGAATCATGGTGGGGACCGCTCTACCACTTAGGTCTCGAAGAGGGTAATGTGCTCTACTCTCCAGTTGCTCCCATTAGGCCACCTCTGAGCTCCTGCCCCCCGTGAAACCTCCAGCAGCCATGCATGCTGCTCTCTTGGGAAGATTCCTTTGGGTGGCTGTCATGGAATGCATGTTGGTGTTCTGCCAAAATTCATATATTGAAACCCTAATCCCTAATGTAATGCTGTTTGGAGATGGGACCTACGGGAGGTGATTAGGTCATGAGGGTGGAACCCCCATGATGGAACCGATGCCCCTATAAGACACAGGCGAGAGCTTGCTTCCTTTCTCTGGTGTCTGCCATGCCATGTGAGGGCACAACCAAAAGATAGCCATTTGCAAGCCTGAAAAGGGAGACCTTACCAGAACCTGACCGTGGTGGCACCCTGATGCTGGATTTCTCAGCCTCCAGAACTATGGGAAATAAATTTCTGTTGTTTAAGCCACCCTGTCGATGGTATCCTGTTACAGCAGCCCACGACGACTAAGACAATGGCTTAAGCCTGACCACCTTTCGCATTGAGGGAAATATAGGCTAAATGCTGCCCCTCTCCTCCTTTTTCCCCTCCCAGGTGTTACAGGCTGTATCTTTCACCCCCATATCTCTAGAAGTCTCCAGGTTGTAATTAAGCCCCACTCTTCATATTTGTATTAAGCCCCCTAAACTCCAGCATCAAGGAGTCAAGCCCTCCACAAACTCTCTCCCCTTATTCCCTGGTGGAAGAGCTGGAATGGCTAGCATGCTTCTAAGCACAGCCAGCATCCATCCAGGGGGTGAGATGCCAGCCCCCCTTTCTGGAAGTACCCACCTCTAAACACTATGACAGTTTTCTTAGAAACCTTGGAGATAGGAATGGCACAAACTCCCTGTGAGGCCTGAACTTCTCACATTGATGAACTAGTAGATAAGCTCCCTTCAAAATAATCAATAGAGTATTTAAGAAAACCAGAAAAGGCATGTCTGCCAGCTCTCTGTCACTCTCAAAGACATGGGGGAACTTGTCTGCTCTCCTCAGCTTTGGGGTTTTATAGGAAACTGAGAAAATAGACAACATCTCATGTGTAAGCAGGTTTTGCATGCTAGTGCATTGGTGTAAATGGATCATACACGGTAAATATAAAGAGATATGGAGGTCGTGTGTCAAGATTGGCACTAGTTGAAAACCAAAGCTGCTGGGGCCAGCGGGGGATGCAAAGTCGATACATACATAAGAGTAATTTTACAGCAGGTTTCTGAGCATCCCGGTGTTGAGTGAGCTAAAGCATACCAGAGACACATAACGAGGGCATTTACAATTAATCAACATCAGGAAGAAGCATCAGTGTGCCACACACTGTGACAGGTGCTGGAGGTATAGAAATGAACAGGACACAAAGGTGGTGGAAGGGTCGGGGGACAGGTCTCATTTGCAAAACGTTATTCAGGCACCTAAAGGGTAAATGAAAGCAAAGGAAATCCCCAATCACTCTCCCTTCTAAATGGATTAGTAATTACATCCGTTGGGAGCAGAGTGCAATATCAATAACTACTGTATAATGAACTGACTTGCTATTCGATTTGTATGGAGAACTTTGCAATTTTTCCACTAAACTATACAGTTTTTCATAATTATCTGAAGGCCAATTCCCCCCCGCCCCCGACACACACACACACCTGATAGTCACAGGAAGAAGTACCCTCATCGAAAAGGCTCTGTTGCTCCCTCCAGCTTCCCAGCAGCGGTCAGAGAGAGCTCTGAGCATCGTACATCATGGCCTCTGAACTGTTGCTAATTTCTCAGAGTGTTTTTAGAACTCATGTAGCTGGTTATCTTTAAAGACGCATCATTAGAGAGAAAAAAATGAATAATATTCTGGAGTTAGGACTTCATCAATTCAATCGGTGAGCATTTCCTTTTGCCTTTTAACTCTTCGATCGCTGGGACTCGTACCACCCAATTCCCACACATAATGACTAGGTTCCATTTGCTTACTCAAGAAAATGTTTTCTTTTGTTTTGTTTTCTGGGTATGATTCTCACGTATTAAAATCCTAGTAGGTGCTGGGAACTTAGTACAGATGCTGTGTTATAATGGCTGTAGAAAATAGGTGATGTTATCCCATTTAATAGATAAATAAATGAGGCTCAGACATATTAAATCATTGGTCAACATTCATGAAATTAGCAAGTATGGGCTGAGAATTTCAAGCTAGTTTTCTCTAATATGGATTCTAGACTCTTCCCCTACACCATCTCTTTAAATAAAATTAAAGAAAAATACTCTGAGAAACAGGACCAAGAAGTGGAAAGAAAAAGTCACATACCTCTCTACTCAATAGGTCAGCAGTAGCTACACTCTGCCTGAGACATATCAAATGCCAAATACTTGGGAGTTATCTAAAAAGCCCCAGGATGAGTAACATAATTATGAACTTCCTCTACTGCAATGATGCCACACCCAAATACGAATATCCACAGCTCTCAATCTTGCTACATTTGTGAGTTTCCAAAAAATCATCACCTGGCCCCACATCCCTCCCTGGACTCTCCACGCCTCCTCTCACAGATCCTCCAGCCCCGGCTCCTCCACAGTCAGCGATGAGAACTCAGGGGCTCCCCCAGGCAGCCCCTTCCACCTTTGCATGGCTCTGAGCATGAACCTCATGCCTTTTGAGACTCAGAATGATTTTAATCTATCTTTTACATGGCAACCAACTTCATATTTGAAGGCATCTCTCATATTCCTAGATGAAATGTCTAAGCCTCCCTTGACTTTTCGAAATAAAAATATGACGTGATTTTAAACAGTTTCATTATTATCCTCACTCGCCTCCAGCCCACATTCTGTCTCCCTGCTCTGAGCCCACCAGATTGCAGAAGCTTCTTAACTGGTCCTCCTGCTCCATTCTTAGACTCCTGCAGTCTAAACAAACTCCACTCAGAAGCTGGAATATGTCATTAAAATGTAAAAATGATAATGTACCTCTCCCACTCAAAACCCTCCAATCGCTTCACGTTTAGAACAAAATCCATACTCTTTACCCCACTGTATTAGAAGTTCACTCTTTTGTTCTCAGAAAGTCATGGGCAGCAGACTTGAAACAATAAAACTTCTGCATTGTATTCACATTTAGGTAAATAGCTGTGCGGAATATATCCAGAGCGGATTCAAGGGTGAGCTTGGCTTCTGCGACCTGAAGAGGAAGCAGATCCAAAAGTGAAAAACCTTTACCTCCAGCTCCAGTGTCAAGAATGTTTGATGAGCCTTTCAACCACTTGTAGGTCCCAGACCTGCTGACGCAAACTCTAACTTTCCCATTTTTATGAACATTATAATAACTAGCAAGCTTACTTTTAATCTTCTCATCAAAAAAGGACATTTCCTGTTCAAAATAGTAATAGTAAGGATGATGATGATGATGATATAACTGCAGATATGAGTGCTGTATGTTTCACACTATAGCTTTTGAACCGGGAGTTCTCAAGCCCCAGTTCATAGGCCCTTGAAATTATATATAGAATTGTGTGTGTGTGTGTGTGTGTGTGTGTGCGTGTGTGTGTGTGTGAGAGAGAGAGAGAGACACACACACAGACAGACAGAGACAGAAAAAGACAGAGCAAGAGAGAGAGACAGAGAGGGGGGCGGGCGGAGAGAGAGAGAGAGAGAGGAGAGAGAGAGAGAGATGGAGAAAGGCAGGGTGGGGACACAATGCAGACAATGCACCATGGAAACCTGCGCTACCCCATTCTGGAAACTTCTGCTTAGATTGTAGTAACGTGTTTATTTGTTTACCTTCCCATATAGACTGTAGACTTGGTAAAGACAGAGTTCACGTGTGCCTTCTTGTCCTTGGTTCTACCCCCATGGTCTGACATGATGTCTAGCACCCTCTTGGTACTCAGTAAATACCAGTTTTAAAACATAAGTTAAAGAAAGGGATGCCAACTTCTCTTTATGGAAACTTCTGCAAGAACTGGAGCCAAATGGGAAGATCAGATGTGTTCCATTAGCCACTCACCCATTCATTCATTCATTCCACTACAACTCTTTCCTGAGCTTTTACTAAGAACTAGCACCGTGCCAAGCACAGGGAAACGATGGAGAGTGTGCAAGCAGGACTGCCTGCCCTCGTGGAGTTACTAGTTGAGTGTTGGAGACAGATATTAAATCAACAATCACAGAAACACGCAATTACAAACTGTGATACATGCTATGAAGAAAAAGCACAGAAGAATCTAATTGAATGACAGGAATTTAATGACCGGGGAGAGCAATGTTTCAGCTGAGAGCTCAAGCATAAAAAGTGGTCAACTAGTCAGGAATCTCTGCCAGACCCAGCACTGAAGTTCTCTGTGCTTCAAAGGGTAGGTTTCCTAGGAGACATCCCAAGGGGTGAGTACCTGCTGTCGTGCCTGGTCTCCAGCGATGGTGCCATCAGTTCCCTCCCTCTTTGGACCACATGCCGCTCCATTCTCTTGAATTTGAGCTGGACTTTAACTGCTTTGGCCAATAGGTTGTGGGAGTAGGAAGGCCATGTCAGGGCCGCTTCTTTTTTTTGAGTCCTGTAGGAAGTCCAGGCTACTCGGCTGGAAAGGGAGGCCACGTGGAAGAGCACTGAGTAACCAGACCTGTGAGTGCAGGGGCCATCCTGGATGTCCAGCACAGTCTGATGACTCCATCCCCAGCAGCTCTTTAAATGCAACCGCATGAAAAATCACCAGCAAAATGGCCAGACTGAGCCTTGTTAACTCACAGAACAAGGACAGATAATAATAAATTGTTTTAAACCAAAATGTTTTGGTTATTCAGCAATAGATAACCAGAATACCTTCCAATGACCACATTAAGACTCATATGGGGGCTTAACCTAAGAGAACTAGGTTTATAGCAGCCAATAAGGCCATCTGAGAACAACATGTATTCAGATGTTCTTACTTAAAGAACAGGAAAAAAGAGTTTGGTTCTCCCAATGAAGCCAACCCTTACCTGCCCACGTGCCGTGTCTTCCCCAGTTCTGGGCTGGAGAGGTGTGGCCTAGAATGTCTCTGACAAGACCCCGCCATGACCTTTGACCTGAGTCTCTGTGAAAGACTACCAGTTTCTTCCGGTTAACTACACTTCCACAGTTTCCAAACTCTTCCTAAAAGTCCAGCTCCAAGGAAGACAAACGTGGCATTTCTCTTCCTCACAGTTGGTAGTTTCATGTCAATTTTGCCTCTTGTTTTTCAGGATCCAGGATCTGCTGGAGGAGCCCCACTTTCTGCTACAGTCATGTCCTTCAAATCAGTCACGTGTGGGGAGCAAGGGAGCTGGGCGAGGAGAGGAAGAATCATGCCTTGAAATCGGTAAGAATGTTTTTGTTTGCACATCTTGCATTATTAATATTCCTGTTTAGCATACTTAGCTACTTTCTCCAGCTTACACACAACCTGCAGTGTTTATGCCTCTATTTGATAGCTGAACCATTAGCAAAGCTGTCCGTTCCCTGAAGGCTGGAGGCAGGTGGTTCTGAATGCTGCGGGACGCCAGTTGCTCAGAAAAGCAGGAGACTAAGCTCTAATTGTTGCTAAAAATACACTCACTAGAAGAATCAGAATCTTTCAGTCTGTCTGGAGCAGATAAAAGCATCGATGGATTCAGTAATCTTAAGAAAGGCCCTGCAGAACAAAGGAGAGATGGACGAATGGGAACGAATGAACTTTATTAATGGGGGAAAAAAAAGATAGCTAATACAGGACTGTATTACTTCTCTTTATGCAAATAATTGGCAGTCCATTTTACTTAGACAATGACTATTGCCTCGGAATGTGATTTCAGACTCAACGAAGCAGTGTGATTGAAGTTCTGTCATGCCTTGTTGTTAACCTTCGGGCGGTCTGGAATAAGTTATTCAACATCATTTATAGGATTTTATAGGATCACAGGCTATTAAAGCTGGAAGAGGGCTGAGAGAGAGAATTCTACATTGTATGATATATTATTCTTACTATTATATGGTGTATTCTATGTATTATTTGTATTATATGCCTGAGTTAATATTTTCCATCAGCCACTAATTCACTACTCAAGAAAAATTTATCCATGAAGGAAAAAATAATTCATTTTGGCTTCTTAGAAATGAGTCAAGATAAAAGATTATACACATATGGGGATGTGTAAAAGCAACTCTCCTGAATTTGATTAGCAGAAAACTGCCCTAGCATCCAGCGGGACCTGGGAAACCATGTCAAATAAAATTCTGAGCAAATATTAATTAGTGCTTAATATGTGCTGGACATTGTTCTCAGTGTTGTCTATACGTTATTCAACTGATCCTTTAAAATTCCCTATGAGGTAGATGCTATTACTATCCCCATTTGATACGTAGGGAAACGGAGGCATCATGGTTAAATAAGTCACTTATGGCCACAGTGTTTGGACCCACACATCTGCTACAAAAGTCTGTGTGCTTCATCGCCACGTTCTACTGCCTCTCAGCTCAAAGTCGAATATTTCCACGTTTACTGGTTATCGGGCCTATTTTACCTTTAAACAACTTATTATCTTATTTTAGTGTTCATTTAGTGTGCATTTATAAAAACATCTACAAATAAATATTAAAGTAATACAAACAATTTGATAGGAAAACAGGCAAAACATGAACAGATATTTTACAGAAGAGGACATACATATCTAGGAAACATGTGAAGGGACATTGAACATTATTAGCTCTCAGAGAAATGCAAATGAAGTCCAGAAAGGGTACAAATTTCCATGCCTTTGATGGGCAAAAATGGAAAAATCTATCTTTGACAAGTATTAGTGATGAAGAGAGAGAGCCATAAGATCTCTTACATGCCGCTGATGGAGATGTGAATTTGGAAAAGTTTAACATTATCTACTAAAATGGAATATTCATGTCTTGTGACACAGAAATTCCACTCTTACATATATTCTCAAAATATAATCTTATCTATCTACAACTAGAGACATATATATAAATGTTTATATCAGCATCATTCACAACAGCAAAAAAAATCTAAAAACAATCTAAATGCTCATCAACATGAGAGTGAAAAAACAGACTATATAAAAACTCATTAATACAATATTGTATAACAATTAAAAATGAATGGATTATGAAAACATACACCAACGTGTATGAATCTTAGCAATATAATACTGACCAAAAAAAAAAAAAAAGCACTTCTCAAAAAGTAAATAGCCTACAGAAAAATGAAAGCAAGAGAATGACAAACAGATTTAGGAAGGAGGGAGTCAAGTACATGAGATATCAGGATGATTCCATATAGGCAGTGTGATAGGCAGAATTGTAAAATGACTCATACCCTTGTATAATCCCCCTTTTTAAATGTTAATGAGAACTTTAACTTGATTCTAATCGATACAACATGGCAAAGGTGATGGGATATCACAACTATGATCAAGTTATGTTACACGGAAAAGGTGAAGGGATTTTGAAGATGTAATTAAAATGTCTAACATGTTGACTTTACATAATCAAAAGGGATATTGTCCTGGGTGGGCCTGGCCTAATCAGGTGAGCCCTTCAAAGCAGACTTGGAGGTCAGAGAGACTCAAAGCAGAAAAGATTCTTTCACTCTACTGCTGACTTTAAAGAAGAAGCTTTCACAAATTCTACAGCCTCAAGGAAACTGATTCAACTAACAACCTGAAGGAACTTGCCCAGTCAATCTTCCAAATGAGATCACAGCCTGCTTGACATCCTCCTAAGACTCAGAGAAGAGAATTAGCTAAGTCATGGCCCAGGCTCTTAGCCCGCAAAACCTGTGAGATAATATATGGGTGTTGCTTTAAGGTGTTTAGTTTGTGGTGACTTTTTATGCAGCAATAGAAAAGTAAATTAGATAAAGATTATTGTCAAAATCTTAGCCTTCATTTTAAAATGTAATCCACCAGTATTGATTAAGTTGCTAACAAGTAACTAACTAAATAAAAGCAAGCCATTTGCAAATCAATAATAAGAGTATGTGATGAACCAAGAACTATAATTAATCCATTTCTGGATTAAAATGTAATTTTTTTAAAAAAGGAGAAAAGGAAAGAACGGACAGGAGGCCCAGGATATGCTCTCTTTCTTGGGCAGGGAGCTTAGATTAGCACTTCCAGTCCAGTGCTCATTTCCACTCTTAATCCAAATTCGAACACCTAGAGTCCCTAAGAAAAGTTCCGAAATCAGTGGTTATGTGAAATTCTATTCAACCTATGCAAACTTGAGTGGATCTCTCAATCTTTCCTCATGCCAAAACTTACTAGTAATGCCTTCTCTTCCAGTACCATTCTTAGAGAAGACTCGATAGGGCCTGGAGCGACAGCCAGTACTACAGTCCCCATACTTTTTTATCACGACTCTAATCACAGCAGTCTGAACCAGAGTAGTCACTGATCCAAAGATCACCAACAACAGCTGGCCAAAAACCTATGGAGAAGGCTGTTGTAACAGCTAAACGAGATAGAGTAGGCGTGAGAGTGGGGAGATATCTTTGGGTGCATATTCAAATCTCATTCAATTTTTTTTTCTGATGAGATATAGGAAAAGAAAGAACAAAAGTTGACATTCCATTTGCATTTTCAACCTCACTTTGTTGCTGGACAATAGGGTAGGCAGAAATGCGTACCCACAGAGAAGGTGAAATGCAAAAGCCACACGTGGTAGAAAGAAACTGAGTAAAAACAGCTAGCAGTTGAGTGCAACAGGAGGGAGGAAGCATGAGAAGCGGTGAAAGTAAATGATTCACCATAATGGTGGTACCATAGTCTAGTCAGTGATGGACCTATCCTGCTAAAAGGATAACCAGACACAGGGGCATCTCAGCTGACCACCGAGACATTCCACACCTAGATGCAAGGGGTATTGGGGAATGTAGTCTTTGTTATGGGGGTCACTCTTCCCCACTAAAAAGTGGGAGTTGTATTACTGTAGAAGAAGTAAAGAAGAGATTTAGGGTATAACTAGCAGTCTGCCATATTAAGTTCATGAGAAGAAAATGAGCACACTTAATTCATATAGTTGCTGGGGAAAAGGTTCATCCTAATCTAGCAGGACTAGGTAGATATCTACCTGATTCTAAGGTCTGGTATTAGAAGTTGCCTCGAGCACAAATAGAAGCCATATTCTCCAATGTCATCTTTAACACCACGAAGGTGATGTATTTATCTTCACCTGCTGAAAAACATTGTCTTGTTTTCAATTGTTTCAGAACCCAGGTGGGGAAGAGGGATGATAATATTATAGACCTTGAAGATTTCCAGAGTATATATAAATGTGTGTGTGTGTGTGTGTCTGTGTGTGTGTGAGAGAGAGAGAGAGAGAGAGAAAGAGAAAGAGAGAGAGAGAGAGAGAGAGAGAGAGAGACTGAAGAGAAGACCTGCATGAAATTTGTCAGCACACACAGGGGTTGTATAGAATTCTGCCACATTATGGATTCATGTCATAGGGAGAATTCAGAGTGCATTTGTGGCTACATTTCAATTGTAATACTCCCAGATCCAAAATTTTTTGGTGGCTAAGTATACCTGACGGAATCTTTTACAAAGCTCCAGTGAAAGCAATGTCATTTCACATCCTCCATTCCGGGAAGAGTTTATATATCAAGTGGGATCCAGGACTTGAGTGTTAATCCTTTAGCAGAATGGGTGGTTTGGGTATCTAAACTGACTATTCTCTACCATGTACTGTTTTAACATTTAGAAAGTGTCCATTTTTAGCAAAATCACAGCTGTGTAAATGTAGCATATTGGTGTGGAGGAGTGTTACATCTCAACATGCTGTATTAGAAAAGCAAGAAAATCACTGACTTTTAGGTCTGGAAGGAAACTTGGAGATCATTCAGGCAATCTCTCCCATTACAGATGAGAAAACTGAAGCCCAGATGGGGAAAGTGATGTGTTTCTAGTCACTTAGGCAAATCAATTGTAGAGCTGGACAAGAGCCCATTAACTGCCAGTCCAGTATGCATTCCAGCATGCCGTACCGTGCAAAACTCTACTTTCTTCCACCCTTCACTTGCCCTACAGTCAATAAAATTAAGAAAGAAATGAGGTGGGTTACTTAAATTCTCTAAGCCTCACTTTCCCATCTGTAAGATGAGAATGACGATGCCTGCATCACAGGGCTAGTTGCAAAGATTTGATAACGTCGCTCATAGTCTAACACAAACAAAATAAAATGTACTCAAATAGAGTAATGGCTCAATAGTAGTTTTTATTAAAAGAAGACCCATATAAAAGGTTAAAATTGCTAAGAAAGGACTGGTGTGATATAATTATTCTGCCACTTGTTCATTCATTCATTCACTCAACAGTAAGCAAGCAGTTATTGAGACGCTCTGCGGGAAGCATTCTGCTGAATTCTGAGGGGTAGAAAGGTGATCTGCCAATGCTCATAGTGTGGAAAAGGAGATAAGTGATGACATAATATATTAAGGGCAAAAATGGGACATGTAAGTACAGGACTGAGGTGGAAGGAGTGACCAACTAATTCTCCTGATTAAGGGTGGGAGAGGGGATGTTAATAAAGATATCTTGATGGGAGGGACTTCTGGGCTTGGTTCTCTAGAAATCAGCTAGAAATTCATCAGGTGGGAGAACATCCTTAATGGAAGAAATAGCACGTGCAAAGGCTCTGTGGCATGAAACACCATGTTATTCATGAAAAAATAATAGAGTTCATTGTTGTTAGAGAATAAGGTACAAAGAGGACAGAACTATCCTTAATGGAAGAAGTCGCACGTGCAAAGGCTCTGTGGCATGAAACGCCATGTTATTCATGAAAAAATAATAGAGTTCCTTGTTGTTAGAGAATAAGGTACAAAGAGGACAGAACCAGGAGGTGAGGTGGACAGGAACCAGAATACGAAGACTGCTCAGTCTCTGTTGAGAACTAAGTTTATCTGTAGGCAGTGAGGTGCTTGTTGAATGCTTTTGGAGCAGAGAGAGCTATGCCCAGATTATCTTCGGTGTTTGAGTTGAGGAAAGGGGCAATTTAGTGAGGCAGGAAGCAGGAAAGCCCGTTAGGAAGGAGTTTGGGACTGCTGGAAGTTCACCAATATCCATTCTTCCTTCTCACACAGGAATAGAATTTTTACCTGAACATAAGGCTGCCCAGAATAAAGATTACATTTCCCAGCTATCAATCTGCAATGAGGTGAGGCCATGTAACTAACCCTGCCTCATGGGATATGAGTTTAAATTATGCGTGAAATTTGTGTGTTCTGCATTACAGAAAAGGGACATACCCTCTCAGTTCCCGTCTCTGCCTTCTTTCTTCATGGGGTTCAAGCATGATGGTGGGCCATCTTGGACCAGGCAGATGAGAGCGGCAGCTGAATAAGGTGGAGCAACAAGATAGAAGGAATCTGAGCCCTACAGATGAAGAAGCCCCAGATCAGCCTGAATGATTACGTGACAGAGAAAAAAACCCTTCTATTTTGTGTTTTAAGCCACGGTTACTTTGGGTCTCTTGCCACATGCAGTCAAACCTAAATTGCAAAAAAAATCATGTGATGCCGCTACCAAGATGAAAGGCGATGGTCCGAGGCGGGGGCAGAGGGAATGGAACAGAGCGCGGCAAGAGATTTGAGAGAAGGTGTTGGATTTATTCACAGATGTAGGAGACAAGAGGGAAGGAGGTGTCTCTTGTACCCACTATGAGCTTTTGCTCGAAGACTAGGTGGATAGTGAAGTCACTGAAGAAAGAGAACACAGGAGAAATTAAAGCGTTTCCAAACATTTTAAAGGACTTGGAAGTTCACTGGAAAAATATCTATTTCAGTTCATTTGCTCATCCACTCACAGACCTTTTACCGAACAAAAGAATTTGTATAAGAAACAAGGATTTTTTTAAAAAGTTGTTCATTAACAACAGAGTTGTTTTTTTTTTTTTTTAAAGATGGGCATCTCAGCTTTAAAGGTAGAAATATACAGAACTCTCTAGGCTATGCACAGATGTGCTGGCACCGCCACTGATTGAGCTGTTAACGGAGCATCTGTCTCCTGTCTTGGTGTTGTTTCAAGTTTGCACAAGCAGCTAGCCTGGAAAAGGGAAGTGTGTGAGGCACACTTTACGCTCTAAGATTTTATAAAAGCCCACTTGTTTGGAGTAGAGGTGGTGTGAGAAAGAGAAAGTCCCTAACGTGAGAATAATTCCACATAGCTGCTCATTTAGTTGCGCCATAATCCCCCATATCCTTAGGAAGTCCACTTTAAATTAAATTGTCAGGACAAAAACATATGTGTATGTACACTCCATACATTTTAAAATACAGCCCTGTTTAAGTAATTTGTACTTTTTCACAGCGGACCTCCTCTTTGTACTAGTTATCCTCCTACGCGAGCGGTTGAAGAATCACCCTCACGTGATGTTCCGGACTTCCTGCGTAGAATAGCTTTTCTCATATTGATCAAAAATTCTAAGTAAATCTATAAGTCAGGAAAGTCCCTTAACTAATTCATATTAACGTCCATAAATGTTAGGCTGCCTCCAACATATCCTAGAATAGGTTCCTCAAACATAAAATATACAGAAAGGAAGTAACTAAACTTATTTATTCTAAGTGTCTTAATGGATCAACAGGGTCATGATCATCCACTCAGTCTGTGTTCCCCTAGGAGGGCTCCGCTGCTGGTTAAATGAAGATACTTCTCAGCTAAGTCAGACAAGGGAAAAGCATCGGTTTAACCGGCATTGGACGCAGTTCACCAGGTCGTTTCTTGAACACCTACTCTGTGCCAGGCCCTGGCTTAGGCCTTTGGGGATGCAGAAGCAAATAAGATACAGTGTTGCTCTGATACAGTTGCAGCAGAGGGCCCAGGGACCTGCAGGGAGAGATGAATTCCTTATGGCTGTGATCAAAACACACTTCCTAAAGATTCTTACCTTTGAGCAGGACTGTGGAAAGGAGGCAAGGCTGGACCTGCCGAGGAGGTCACTTGGGCCTTCCAGGCAGAGGAAACTCGTTTCTGAAAGTGTTGAAAGAGGAGAACAGAGCCAGTGAGTGTGGGCCGTGGGCTGTGGGCTGTGTGGACTATGCAGGAGGGATGTTTAGGGGCCAAATTGTGTACTCAAGTTTCCACGTTGAAGTCGTAACCCCCAGTACCTCAAAATGCAACTGTATTCGGAGACAAGGGTTTGAAAGAGGTGATTAAGTTAGATGAGGTCATTAGGGTGGGCCCGAATCCAATGTGACTGGTGTCCTTATAAGAAGAGATTAGGACACAGACACACACAGGGCGAAGAGCATATGAAGACACGGGGAGGAGAAGACAATCATCTACAAGCCAAGGAAAGAGGCCTTAGCAGAGACGATCCTACCAACACCTTGATCTTTGAGTTCCAGCCTCCAGAACTGGGCGAAAATAAATTTCTGTTGTTTAAGCCCCGCAGTCTGTGGTACTTCGTTATGGCAGGGCTAGCCCACTAATGCAAGGTATAACTCATCAAAATTTATAAAAGACTGTCAGATGCATCACTCCTAATGCTGACATTAACCCTGCAAGATACACACCACTGTGCACGTTTAAGGAAACTGAGGCTCACAGAGGATAAGTAACTTGCCCAAAGTCACACAAGTAGCAGAAAGAAAAATAGAGAACATGTATCACGCTGCACATCTTTTTATCTGCACGTTTTTACTTAGTGTTTTTTTCCTGGACGTTCCTCTTATCACTAAAAATCTGAGAGTGTTGCTTTATGTTTGCCTATCTCAGTGCTGAATAAGCTGCCTAGGGAATCTATGTAAGACAAAAACATCTTGAAAACTAATATTGGAGAAAATGAAAACGGACCATAATATATTGTGGCCAAACACCATTACTTGTTTCGTAGATTCTGGAAAAGCAATCCTAGTCTGTGTGAATATTCTAGGGAGGACTGTCTCATCTTCCTGGACCCCAATAACTGCAGAGAGCTGAACAGGTAGCTCATTCCTCCCTACCTCTGAGCCTGTGGAACAAAGCAGTTGAGTGTCAATACTCACCTCACAGTCTAGGAAAAGAGGGAAAGAACTTAAAATGGTTCACAGTAACCCTCAGGAGATATTAGCAACAATATGACTTGGAAGACAAAAATTGAGAGTTCTATTTTTGCTCTTTATATAGAGACTGTGCAATTACATTCTGTATCACCATTTTCAGAATGATATTGGCGATCAAGACCTTAAGTCTATATTCAGTGAAATCCACTGAAGAACCAATATCATTCAAAGAATGTATTCATTACCTCCTTAGAAGCTTATCATCTTGCTGAGGAAAACATGG
>NW_006494609.1:12757217-12769859 GCF_000325575.1 Pteropus alecto
AAAAACTTAGAAAGAAAAAATACAGGTATATGCCAACTGTAATTGAAAAAAATTTTAATCATTTAAAAAATAAAAAGATTGGGGGGAAAAAGAGAAAAGACAGGAACATATTTAAAGCGCCTTCGAATTATTTTTAAAACATACGAATCTCTGTGAAGATACTTTGTAAACTCTGAAGCGCAGTGACAGGTCATGGGGTTTTAATTACTGTTCATTGAACAAATAGTGAGATTTTTCTGTGTGTCAAGCACTGTTTTGAGATTATTCATAATAAATGCATGCGAGTTAGCATGGCGGAGGTCAAACTGAGTCGGTGGTTGCCTGGGAGACCTAGAGTGAAGGAGCACCCCAAAAGGTTTGAAGGTTATCCCCCAACTCTGCTGCTACAGCATCGTGACACCATCATGACTCAGGGACACAGTGGCCAGTGCACAATTTTAAATTCAGGCCTAGGGCTGGAATTCCAACTCCCTATTAATTAGATATTTGACCTAGTCGAGTCACTAAAAGGTCATTGATAATAATGTACCTGGAAGGATCCCTAAAAGTTTCATGACAGTATGTGTAAAGTCCCTGGCCCACAGTCGGGGGCACTAGAAACAGAAACTTTTATTACTTAGGAGCCATACCGGTATCATAGGGCTGCTGTAATAAAGTAGCACAAATTGTGTGGTTTCAAACCACAGAAATTTATTGTTCATAGTTCTGGACACTTAGAAGTCCAAGCAAGGCTGGCCCCTTCTGAGAGCTGTGACAGAGAATCCGTTCCATTCCTCTCCTAGCTTCTGGTGCTGTGTGGCAGTCCTTGGTGTTCCTTGGCTTGTAGAAGTGTCACTGCAGTCTCTGCCTCCATCTTCACGTGGCATTTCCCTGTGCCTCTGTCTCTTCACACGGCCATCTTCCCTCTGTGTCTCTCTCTCTCCTTCTTATAAGGACACCAGTCTTATTGGATTAAGGGCACAGCCCACTCTAATATGACCTTATCTTAACTAATTACATCTGCAAAGACCCTGTTTCCAAATAAGGTCATATTCTGAGGTCCTTGGAGTTAGAACTTGTTTTGTTTTTTTTGTTTTTTTTTTTTTTTGGCAGGGGCGGGGGTGGAGGACCATAACAGGAACTTAAGTTCAGCTTCTTGTTCCAGTCTACCACATACCAGCCAAGTGACCTTGAATGAGGCACTGCCTCTGATCTTTAGTATCTTCATTTATAAATGGAGATAATAACAATTACCTCATAGAATTGCCCTAAGACTCAAGGGAGACTACAGGCAAGAGTGCTCTGTGAACTGTAGAGCACTGTGTAATTGGAATTAACCGTAAGCGTTTCTCTGCTATCTTCTCTGGTATGTTTCCTTGGATGCCTGTTCTAATCCTAGCAGTCAGCTCCCACGGCTCCTGCAACCATCGGATGCACTGCAGTTCCTAGCTTGCCTTCGACAATCCCAAATAGGACATTTTGTTAATCATTCATTCTCTTAACTCTGAACTAAATTATGCCTACGAATGATTGGGTCCCTGGCAATTGAGTTACCTGACAATTTCTCTGGAAGCCCCAGAGCTAACCTAATGCAACGTGACAGCTCTTTCCCATAGCACATTCTCGAAATGCAATTATTCTGAATAAGAAGACATTCATCAGGAGTCACACCTGGAGTGCACCAGGCCTGTTCAGCATCCATATGGAAAGATGAGGCCTCAGCAGTGAGGGCCCAGAGGGCAGCCAGCCTGCCTGTCAATCATCTTTCTTAGGCTCCAAATGGAGCAAGATTAACGTGTACCTGGTTCTGTCACCTTTTTGAGAATTAGGGATTTAGCTAGCCCTCAAATAATGAAATCCACTATTAGACATCAACTGGAGGGGGTAGATTGTATTTTGAGTCCAAGAAAACAATTTTAAAAGAAATAGGGCTTTGACACTTTCACAGACCAGGCACATTAAGGCATCCGAAATAGCCTTCACTCAAGTTCTTTATTCCACAGAGAATATTGCATATTCCTAGTGTCCTTTCAGTGAATGATTTAAAAGAAACAAGAGCACAAAGGCATTCAGTGCATTCCCATGTGGTTCTATACTGGAAAATGTAACTTCTTTTTTTTTCTATTTCCACATGATGCTTTTCATCATAAGCTATTACCCACCCCCTCAAGTACCCCTAAGGTTACCATTTGACTTAACTGTCTTACTCCTATGTATATGCCCAAGAGAAATGAAAACCAATGTCCATAGAAAACTTGTGCACAAACATTAATAGCAGCCAAGGAATGGAATAGCTGTGTCAAATGGTGTGTTTCTTTCCCTGGCGTAGGGTAGCTTCCTCTCACGCATGTGCAGATTAGTACTCAACCAGCTGCACACGGGGACGTTGCTTTAGATCTCTGGAGTTTTCTATTTCCCCCCTCTCCGAATTCTAGCCATACTGGCATTTCCTAAAGTCTCATCCCCGTCCTTCACTCAGAAAGACCGTCCGGCTGTGTTTGGTTTCCTCCTTCCGGTACTCCAACCCAGAAACTGCATCTAGACAGCAAACTGAGTCTTCACGGGGCTCACCTCCTTTGTTTCCCTTCTCTCGGAGATCAAAGACCAGTGCTGCCTGGTGCCAGCCTCACAAATCATTAAATCTTATATTTTATCTGCTTTTTTTGGTTGCTTGAGCTGGGAGGGTCAATTTGATCTGTCATCCCATCATGACCAGACATAGGAGTCCAGCTTTGCCAGCTTTCGAACTTTATGGAAACAGATCTACATACAGCATGGTCTTTAGTCTCTGGCTTCTTTCATTCAAGATCATATCTGTGGGTACCAGCCATGCGCTTTCAAGTAGCATTCACTCCTTCATTTTCACTGTTGTTTTGCATTCACTATTCAACAAATATTTAATGGTTTTTTGCCATGTGTGCCAGGAACTGTGCCGAGTTCTAAGAATACAAGTTTTATTATGATAAGTGTGATCCTCACTCACAAGAAATGTATAATCTAGTGCAGGATTCAACAAACTGTAGCTCATGGGTTTAACTCAGCCTGCTATCTGTTTTTTTTTTTTTTAATAAAATTTTATTGGACAGTCATACTATTCATTTACGTATCATCTATGGCTGCTTTCATGATACAATGATAGAATAGTTGTGACAGAAACCATATAGCTTACAAAGCTCAAGATATTTGCTATCTGGCTCTTTATAGAATATTTTTGCTGATTCCTTGTCTAGCAGATGATATTAGTAGCTTTTCACTATCACAGAGTACCGTATGGACGCAGACTCAGAGAGGCTAAATGACTTACCTAAACTAGCAATTTAAACCCAGATCTGTCCAGTGGTATGCTGGTAAACACTTAACAAGAGGCTTCTCCACCACCCCACCCCACCCCACCCCCCAAAAAGAGAGATACGCATATTATACATTATACCTTTATCATAAATTATAAAGGATAGAACACCACATTTTACCAATAATAATAAAACATATAATATGCTTTTTACAGCTTTCTACAGCTCTGTGGCTATACTAAAAACACCACTGAGTCTAGGGTAGAGGGAGTGAGGAGTGACAATGGGGAAAAACTACAAATAAGCATGTGGTTTCTTTCGGAGCCATTGAAAATGTTCCAAAATTAGATCGTGGCGATGGTTGCGTCACTCTGTAGATATACTAAAAACACCACTGAACTGAAGAGCTTAATATAGGCCATCTACTTCCTGTCGCCATGGATTTACCTATTCTGGACATTTCACGGAAATGGAATCTAACAACATATGGTCTTTTGTGGCTGACAATATGCCTAACCGTGAATCCCGTATGAGCGATTGATTCTCACAGAACACTTTCCTTTATTTCTGCTGAACTCTTCTATCAATAGACAAGCAACGGTTGCAACTGATGATGGAATGTATTGCAACAGGGTAATGACATTTTCATTTATATTCAGGAGTAAAGAGTGAAACAACGAAGATGTACATCAGAACTTTAGTCACTCATCAGTGACACGGGCAACTTCTTTGCCGACTAGCGTAATATTTTTTGAATACTGAAAGAATATTTTCTCAATATTTTATGGCATTCACAATGTAACAGCCATAAACACAACACTCTTTTTAAAGTTTAATCTTGATTTCTAACATTTTCTTCATCATTTTTTAAATCTAGACCAGGGATCAGCAAACTTTTTATTAAAGGGACACACGGGAAATATTTGAAGCTTCTGGGCCACACAGTTTCAGTTGGATCCACTCATCTCTCACATTGTGGCATGAAAGCTATCATACCATTGTGTAAATAAATGAACGGGACTGTATTCTAGTAACACTTAATTTACAAAAACAGATTGCAGGCCCACGGGCTCTGGTTTGCCTACCCCCTAGTCCAGACAATGAACAAAATAAATAAAAGACCTAACCTATAGTCTTTTTACCAATTTCTAGGATGTCAATACTCCCTCCATTCCCACCAGGATTCAAGCTGCCAATAATGGCATCCCTGGATGCAAAGTTAGGAAGAGATGTATAGTAGTAGGAGGGTGGCATGGTGTTCTTCTAATAAAAAGATAGAATAATGAAGTAGCAAACGCATAATACTTAACACATGAGATCCATGGAATACATGAGGCATCTTCTATCTTCCTGAATTATTACTAATGGTCTTTTCCCTGGCCATTTTCTCTAAAGATAAATTATAAAAGAAAGAAAACTTTCATATATTTTCATCAGGCTAATACACATTTTGGTTGTAGAATACTGATTAATATTTTAAGTGGCTGAAGGTATTATATTTTCTCATAAAATAATGAACATTGAATAAATGGCCTAAATAGATTTCAAAGAAAGAAAGTTTCTAATGAACACATGAATAAACTTTATTCCAGCAACTGATTCCTTTCTGCAATCTAAATGGAACTATTAGTTCATAATAATAGAGCGCATGAATTTCTCTAATTTACTTGAGGTTACATTAAAATTCAGTGACAACTAAAATATCCAGACCAAATATCTCAATAATTCAACAATATAGTTTAAAATTATAATCTATACTACTAAAATATTATAACATGTGTTTATAATGTAGACATAACATTACTTGATTTAAATTGATTGACTTATTGACAAGAAGTTGGTGGGCACCTACACTCTGCTGAGTAATGCGAAGGACACAGGATGAATAACGCTCCTTCATACTCCCCTCAATTCATCCTTCATACTACCAGGTCGCTATCCCTAAAATACAATTTTTATAACATCGCTTTCATGTTCAAAAACTTGAATGGCTTTGTATTTCAATAAAATACAAACTTCTTTTCCTGTCATGCAAAGGGCTCAACAGTGAAGCTTCTTCTTCACCCTCTCTCCCCTGTACGCATTTTGACTCCTTTTCGCCCTGTAAATGTATCTTTGGAATCGGGACCACCACCCTTTTGCACATGGTACTGTCCTGGCGTGGAATATTCTACAACAAAGAATCCCCCTTACCTTTCTAAGTCAAAGCTTTAGTCACTCTTCTCATCTCACCTCTCTCTAGCTTTTGACTTCCTATCACTTGATCCTTACCGTAACCTGTACAATGTGTGGGAGAACGAATATGCGCTATCAACTATGTCAACTGTGTTCGTCAGGACTCTGTTAGAAATTCAACTCAAGAGAGCTTTGACTGCCCCCCGCCCTCCCCAAAAAAGGATATTTGTTGAAAGAATACGGGGCAGGGGGTAACCTACATTATTTAAAAATCGAACAATCAAATGGCAAGAGCAGAGGTACAGTTGAAATTTAAGAGCAATTGAAACTGAGCACTTCCTGGACTCTGCGTCTTGCCTTACTTCTCGTGGGTTGGCTTTGTTTCCTTTCAAAACAGAGGTCTTCCACGTGGCAGGAAGTAGGGCACCCAACCTTTGCAGAATCTCATGTAGCAATTCCTCCTTCTCCCAGACGAGAAAGCTTATCCTTTTATACTTCCATTTAGAAAGCCACAAGGGAAAGATTCAGATTGGCTTGACGTAGTTCAGGTACCCATTTCTGAATCACTCAGCTGTAGGTAAGAGGCAGTGTTATTTAACACATATGTGCCTATTGAGAAGCCAATTCCAATATATCAAGGGCTGCTCCCAGAGTAAAAGAAATATTTATGAATAAGACAGTAATCCCAAAAGGTGTCTTGAACACTCCACACCTTGACTTCCAGTGTTAAGTGAATGTGGGTACATACATGTGTACACACACACACACACACACACACTTGAACACTCCACACCTTGACTTCCCAGTGTTAAGTGAATGTGGGTACATACGTGTGTACACACGCGTCTTGCTTTCAGGGCCATTACCTGTGATACCTTTTGTCAGCTCCCTCAGACCTAGTCCTCTGGGGTAAGGGTTTCAGATTCCCAAAGAGCATAGCTACTACTGCACTCCTGTTCTCTCAGTCTCGGAACCCCTACTCCTATAGGGAGTCACATTTTTCACTGTAAGGGCTACTTTCCCAGAGGGAATAAAATCGAAAGTTGAAAAGCAGATAAGCCAGCTGCAGGGGTGGCACTGGAACGCTAGGAGGGTATACATTCATTTTCTACTGCTGCTGTGACAAATGACCACCAATGTCATAACCTAAAGAAGCACAAATGTATTATGTCACAGTTACATAAATAAAATAGGCATGTCTAGTTTCTCTGCTCCTGGATGTCAAAGCCAAAATCAAAGTGTTGGCCAGCCTCAGCTCTTCTGCAAAGGCTCTGGGAGAAAATGTGCTTTCAAGCCAATTCAGGTTGTTGGAAGAATTCAGTTCATTTTGGTTGTTGGACTGAGGTCCTTGTATCCTTGGTGGCTATCAGCCAGATGATCTCAGCTTCTAAAGCCTGAAGCGTGGTTCTCTACATCTTTAAGGCCAATAACAGTGAGTAAAAATGCTTCTCATGCTTCAGATCCTTCTGTCTCCTCCTTCTGCCACATTCTTCTATCTCCAGCTGGAGAAAGTTCACTGCTTTTTAAAGGCTCGTGTGGTTAGATTAGGCCCACCTGAATAATCCAGGATAATCTCCCTATTTTAAGGTCAGTAACTTTAATTATAGCTGCAAAGTTCCCTTTACCATGTAATGTAACATATTCACAGAATCCAGGGATCCATGCATGGACATCTTTGGGGACCATTCTGCTTACCATGGGAGACACTAAAGCCAGGTCACAGCCAAATGCCAAGAGGGTAGCGGTTGAAACCCAACTGATGCCACTTCCACGTGGGACTTTTGTTTTGGTTGTTGTTTTCCAATAAACTCAGTAAATGCTATGAATGAATTTGTTAATTTTGACATACTCTTTCTGATTTTATATAAATTTATGATATACACATAGAATATATTTATGTATATATATATTCAAAATCTTGGAGCTGCATATTTAGACCATTCAATTTATGAGAAATATCACAGAACCTAGTTAGCAAAGCCAGTCCTCCTTATCAAATCAATCAATCAAATCAGACTTACTCTCGGGGGAAAAAAACCTCCAACTTAATTTTTTATCCAAATAAATTATCAAATCCACCGAAAAAGACCTGAATCACAATGGTAAGTTTATAATTCCATAAAATAAATTACTAAAAGATTCAAATGATACAGATCTAATATCATTAACTTATGGCTTTTCGTAAGTTATGAAATCAAGCATAAATCTGTCTGCCGTTTTTCATTATTTAACTTGTAATAGCTCAGAATGTAGCGTGCGGTTAAAATTATGAGGTCTTTATGAAGGGGTGCCTAGGTTAGAACGCAAGGTGTTATTCTGCCAGGTGGGGTGTGCCTGTGTGCACTAAATGCAGATGTTTGGCTTTGGAGCATGTCACCGAGGGAATTACCTTGATACAACAGTAGCTTCCAACTACGCCCTCAGGCAGCTGTCTCGAATACTTGAATCACACACTTATTTAATCAATTTAAAGCACAGTGAGAGAAGCAAGGGAAAGAAATGAAGTTGGCCAACCCATTCAGGATGAGATACAAGTAGACGGAACCAGGCTATATTCCCCACTGACAGTGGGGTTATGAAAACCGAAGCTGAGGTTTAAACAGAGGGCTCTGCAGACAGAAAACACCTGAGGCCAATCTGAACACTAGCTCTGTCCAAAAGACTGAGACAAGGATGCCTGGGCACAGCGACAGCCTGGCAATTAGTCTGCTCAGTAGCTCTGGGCCTCGCCTGAGCGTCTTGGACAGAGCACATGTGGGAGCATACAGGGAACCTCTAATGGATGGTCAATTGAAGGGTTCCCAGAAATGGCAGCATCTTCCTTTAGGACTTGGTCTTTCCATGGCCTCATATCTGTAAGTGACATTCTTTTGTCTGTTAAATCACACGTTTTATTTATTCTAGCCTCCACATGTCTTATAGGTTATTACTGTCTATATTTAACACTCGAGAATTCTGCCTGTCTCATAGGCTGTTTGCCCGTTATCTATCCCAAACATGCCCTATCAATTTTACCTGCATCTCATAAACTACTAGCTCCTTCACTATGCTTCACACTTCTTGTGAGTTTCACCCATCCCATTTGTTTACAGAAGAACTGAATATTCTCAAATAATATAAGAAACACATTAGAGGAAAAATCAAGAATAGTGTGAGAGGTTAAAAAAATAGCACCATTAATTTCATTAGACTTTATAATCAAACATGTTTTCTATAAACAAAGTTAAATACAAAAGTCTATGTGGTTCATCCACTTTCCATCCTGCTTTCATCATCATGTTTCTATTTTATATCAGGAGGTGGGCAAAATTAAATATTTTATAAGGTGAAATAAGATGAGCATTTTCTAAGTATGTATTTACTGTTATGATTATAATGCAAATTTAAACTAAAAGAAATCACCCAATAAAAGTTTATCTGCGGGCTTTATCTGAAGTAACTTGCAAATTGGATAGCTCCTGAAAATATTCTAGTTATATTTTTAATATTAATCATCGCTAACCTATTTTACTGGAGCTGCTCGAAGGTGCTTTTCTCTCCAGCTAATGATTTATCCTAGGAATAAGCATTGAGAACAACTAAGAAGGATCATTCCTGTGAAACATGTTGGCAGGGAGGGTGCCAAGGGGGAAAGTCAGTTTTAGTTTTAATTATTTCCTATTAATACTCTCTTTACTTCATCAAACTCTCAAGAGCTATGCATTTCTTGAGAACAGTGAGGGATAAAAGAGTAGGTCATTGAATGAGAGTCGGGTCCATGGTCTACAGTTACTACTTTTCTGATTTCAGAGCACACCAAACAAGGGCCATAATACCCCCATTTTCAATGTCATGCTTCGCCTTTAACAGAAACATACACAAGATAGAAAAGGAAAGGAAGATTTGGGGGGCGGGGGGAGGTCCTTGATTTCATCAACTAAAAGATTCTTCTCTCAAGTCAATATTTCAACTAGACTGTGCCTCGGGGTAGGTTTATAACTCAGAGCAACTGGCCACAGTAAGGACTGGGAATGTAAAGTGCTTTCCTTTCTTAGATGCCAGTAAAGAGAACCCCAGGGGTCTGCATACCCCAGTTTAAAGGCACTGGTCTATACAACACAATTCATTTGATAATCGCTACCGACACTATCATCATAAAATGTTAATCATATGACATTTTAAGAATCTTAAGTTCGAGAACCACTTCTTATACTCCATCCTCCACCGTGCTGCACATGTAACATGGGCTCAGTAATACCTATTTGTTGTTCACCAAATCATTCATTCATTCATTCATTCATGTATGCATTTGTCAACAACCTGTAATGTATCAGATGCTAGTACAATTAAGTCAAAGAGTACTTGCTGTCACTCTGTGACAGGTGACAGGAACTGTACTAGACACGAGAGATAAATAATGAATAAAACTGTGTCCATGAGAAGTTAGACTAGAACTTGCTCTATATATTCCTAAACTCCTGCGTCCTCTTTATTTAAAAATCTCTTTCTTACCTTCCTACCACTTCTATGCTTTCTATACATGAGTTGAAGAGAAGTAAATGTGAAACCACTCTCAGCTTTCAGGATGCAGAAAAAGCAGCGATGGGCCAGATTCAGCCCACGGGCTATAATTTGGTGAACCCTGACTAAATAAAAGTAGAAAGAGAAAGAAAACCGAGAAACAATTTTCCCCAGCAATAATTACATGTATGCGCTGACAAAACATGACTAGTTTGGCAACATTGTCTGAAAGGAAAGAATATAGTTGTGGTTTTTGGTTTACTAGCCAAGAAACTGTTTATTAAGGACATCATTTTTGAGCCATCTGTGAAGGTCAGAGTTTGCATAAGAAAGTGGGACAAGGTAAATAAATAGGGTGATGAGTCCTTTGATTGTCAGGATTTGTTTAAACCTCCACCACAACCAGGCCCATGTCTCTTAAGAGTTTGGTTAAAGAATGGCTACCACGAAGGTGACTGTCACACAAAATGGTCTGGCTTAAAATTGGTTTAAAATTCTTTCTCCTTCTCTTATGTGACAGTATGTCAGAAAGGATTGTTTCTAATTGATTCTTTCGGTATGAAAACACGCACATGTCTGAAAAACATGCCGTTATTGGCTACATCTTGATTTTTTGGGTTTTAGGCATTATCTACTGGCTTCCTGATATGAAAAATAAGTCTCTTCTTTCCTTTCCCTCCTCCCATCAACCCTTGCATATCTTCCTTCCCCATCTCCTTTTGCTCAACACGGTTATATCAGGGCTTATAAAATTATGATTATGTGTTATTTATACGTGAGACAGGAAGTAGACTACAACTTTTCCTTTTCTAAAACACATTTTACTTGTATTTCATGGCGTAAATTAGGGTCCTCCCTCGCCCCTTAGTTTGTGTTCTTTTTAGTAATTCAAATGCGACTTTTTCAGCAGGGCCTTATGTACTCGGGTAAGACGTGTTCACACCAGATATGCCATCGGTTCATCTTACTGCGGAAGGCTCTCCCAGAACCAGCAAGCCTGCCCTGTGTGAACTGGTGACCCCTTATGCTCGCCGAACTCCATTTATCTTGGGGATTTTTTATGCTTCGCTGCCATGTTACATCCCCCAATTCCGATTTACGTGTGTATTAGAGTGGGAAACGCTAGCTGACACAAACCTCAACACTCGATGGTTTTACACAACATGCGCCTACTTCCATGTTTGTCACAGACTGTTGTGGCCATGGATACAAGGCATGGCTTTCCATATCTTAACTATGCTATTTATAAGAAAGGCCTCCAAAGTTGCCTAACGAAGGGGAAGAGAGAGCTGGAGGATTGTGTAAGGCATTGTTAAGGGCCAGGCCTGGAAATGGTTTACATTACCTCTGCCCACCTCCCATTGGTCAGAACCCAGTCATAAGACCCCCAACCGAGCAAGGGGGATGGAGGCATGTCGTCTTCCTGTGTGCCAGGAAGAAGAAATGGTGTGAGGAACACCTAGCATCATGTCTGCCAAGTTTGCCCATCTAAACGCTAAACCATTTTATTTTTCTTCCAATGTGTAGACAGAAGACAACCCAAAGCAATAATCTATTGGCCTCTTGGCCTGGCAACTATGAACAGCAGACTTCAGGTGATCGCTGCCTCATGGCAATGCTGAAACCCTCCTGGGCACTGGGAAGACTCCCGACCATGGGGGCAGGGGAAGCTCCTGGACTGGGCCCTGATTCTGCCTCTGGAAAGGACTCTGTGGCCCTTTGCTCTCTGGAAACTGATCTTCACGCCCCTTGAACACATCTGACCTGGGTGTTGGCAGCCATGTCCCTTTGGGAGGGAGGTTTATAGTGCCTTTGAAATCTCTTTTCTGGCTATGGATGTTGGGCTGTAGGGTCGTTTTAGTTCACAAACTGAAGGGGGTTTTTTTGTTTGTTTTGTGATCAAATTGGTGATTTTTTTGACAATACAATTTTGTCAGAAGCTTATGTTTCCGGTATATCCTCTTTTAATCAGATTAATATGCAATGACCATACCTAAGGTTCTTTTCTAAACATAGTCCGCCTTCTACATATAGACTGCTTTCATTGTCTCTTCTTCCTTCCACATCCTCCTCCCAATTTAACGGCAATCACTCTGAGGCTATGAGGCTTGAATGGAACCATCACACCCAAGGCACTTTATCTAACTGAGAAATTTTACTGTAAGTTTATATCTCTTACCCTTTGTGCTTTACAAGAAGATGGCCTTCTGGGCCCAAATTTCTATATCTTTTTCTATTCCCTTCTATTTCCCCTTGCAGACCAGTCAATTATTTCCTAAGGCTATCTCTTTTTCATAATAACTTGTCAAATGAATCCCAGAGTGGCCAACACCCACCAACACTAATTTTTTAAAAACAGTTAGTGCTCCTGGCTCCAACATCACAGCAAGTGATAGTTTTATCAAATTTTTTTGCCACTGCATAACTTGGGTTCCCATCTCACTGATTTCTGGTACCAGTACCTTTGTTGCCCATCACTTTGTGGCATTTGCTTACTGGCTACTTTTCTGTTATATCTGCACCCACTTTCTATGACTGTGAGAAAGCAACACTAGTTGCCACAGCAGACAAACTTAAATCTCAGTGACTCAACGATTCTTTCGTTGTCGCTCACGTCACAGTGTGGTAAAAGTGAGGTGGCTATCCATCTCCATAGAAAGCCATCTGGAACATAAGACCTCAAAGGGAACATGGAAGG
>NW_006494609.1:12769890-12796088 GCF_000325575.1 Pteropus alecto
GAAAGAGAAACCCCAGATGATCATTCTGAATATCTTCATATCCTGGCCCAATGGGCCAGACCAGATGGGAGGTTACATCACTTCTTCTCACATTCAATTGTCCATAATTCAGTCATAGGACTCCAATATAAATTGCAAGGGATGCTGGGATATGTAGTCTTGTAGTTTTCTTGTGTCCTAGGAAGAGGAAATGGCGTGGTGAACACATAGCATTGTCTCGGACACAATTCCTTTGCGTTTTCTTTTTGTTTATTTGTTTGTTTTATGGAGAATATATATACTCCCGTAGTTTCTTGAGAAGGGTTGTAGAAAGGTAAAATTTTGGGGAACCTCACATGTCTGAAAATTTCTTTAATGCTAGCCTCACACAACATGTCTGAGTACAAAATTCTTATTTGTAAATTTTGCTTTCCTTCAGAATTTTGTAGCCATTGCTTCAGTATATTCCAGCTTCCAGTGTTGCTGTTTCTTTTGAGATAGAAATGTCTCATCATTCTGGTTCTTTTGCATGAAATGTGCTTTTCATTTGGGGGATTTTGTTTTATTGTCCTATCTCTCTCTCCTTTGAACCTCCTAGAATTTTCTCCGGGATGCTCCAGTGACTTGAGATAAATTTCACATGATTGTCTCAGCGTGGATCTATTTTCATGCATTTTTCTGAACACTGTGAGCTTTTCATTCTGGGAACTCACATCTTTCCACATTGGGGATTTTTGTTGAAATTATTTAGTAGATCATATGTTATCATTTGTCATTGTTGTTGTTGTTGTTGCTGTCCTTTCTGGATGTCTGATATTCAGATACTAGACTAACTTTCTTCTCTCCTGTTCTTTATATTTTTGCTGTATTGTTTTACTTTCTGAAGAGGTTTCCTCAATATTATCCTCTAACTCTTTGTTAAATTTTCGTCTTTACCATCAAGTTTTTAATTTCCAAAAGCTCTTTTATATTCTCAGAATATTACTTCATGGCAGGCTGTTCTTCCTCCATGGTTGCTATATCTTTTCTAAAAACTTTCTTTGAGGATATATTGGTTTGAAGTTTTTTTCATGCACAATTGGTTTCCTCCTGAATGCTTTTTTCTTATTACTTTTATTATTCCTAGTCTTCTTCAGACCTCTGTTAATTGTTGGTTTTTTAGTTCCCATGGAGAACTAAAAAACTGACTATAAGCTCTGACCACTTGAGCAGGGGCTTGTTGACTGTGAAGATGCAATCTTATTTTCCAGACAGGGTCTTCCAATTTCCTGCTCATGTCAGTATTTCTAAACAGAGTGGGAGAAGACAGCTGGAGGTAAGAGTGGGGTCTCCGTATTCCATAGACATATTTCAGTTAAACCCCCATATTATCAGTTTGACACCCTGCATTCAATTATGCCTGGCTGCTTCTGGTCCACAGACTCTACTTTTCCCTTTCCAAAAAATAAACATAGTTTCTTTCCTATGTTAGAGAAGAGTGGTTATACCACAAATATGAAGTAGGAGAGAGAAACTAGGGCTCTCAACCCTTCTTTCTTATAGGAGATCCTCACTTCTGGAAGTTCCTGAACCACCATCACCCTCCCAATTTAGAACCTTTTGAGGATTTAGTAGTTAAACCAGGTAGTTTTCCACCCCCGCCCCCCGGCCCCCACCACCGTTGGTTTAGAACTGAGCCTTCGTCTGTCTGCTAAGTCAGTTGCTGCTTATCCACTTTGTTTTCCAGTTTCGGCAATTGTTTTCCTGGGCTCTTCTGCAGTTCATCCCATCAGTATTGCCTCAAAAGTGGGCAAGAGTTGGGCTGACATGCCAAGTTCTGACTTGAGCAGCTCACATAGCAAGGAGACAAAGATTCTTCAAAGCAAAGATTCTATGCCCATCCGGATCTTTAGCATCCCCTTTGAGACCATACTCTGGGTGTGCAGGATCCCCAAGTTCTTCTTCCAGGTAGTCCTCAGGACATGTTTAGGGCCTGTCAGAGTTTTTTCCTGGGTCAATCCAACAGGCTGCATTGCCAGTGTGACCTGTAGGGTGGCCCAGAAAGGACTCTTTGCAAGGGATGAGAATGGAGCCGCCACACCGTTCCGCACTGTTCACGTGTGCACTACTATCTCCTCCCAGAGTGAGTCACGGCCTTGACAAAAATGAAATGCATTTTGAAGTTGCACTCTCTGCAGTCTTTGCTATCAACTGGTAAGAATATGAACATATATTCCAATTTTGTCATTATGGGGGTATATTTGTCAAGGCAGGAAGATAAACTATAATCATTTGTTAGCTTGATTTTTAACTTTTAAATATTTAAGCATATACTCTTACTCAGCGGCTCCACAAATGTTAGGGTTGGCCTGCTGCTCCCCATCTTTATTTACCCTAAGTTTTTAGAGATGTTTCGGGAGGGAGCAAAATTTGACATGTGTGTCCAATACACCATCTTGAACAAAAAATGTGTCCCTGCTCCCCTCCCTACTTGAAACACTTCCGTGGGTCCTACTACTCTCACTACGGCTCCTCCTCTCTTTTTAGATCTTTTTTTTTTTTTCTTTTTGTCAATCTCAGCATCCCTGCTGCTCACTGACGTATGGCCACAGAAAGAGGTACATGCAGTTTTTCCTTATATATATATTTTTTCCTCATATATTTTTTTTTTTCCTTCTCGGTTCAATGCAATTCTTATGACATTTTTGAGCTCTTATTTCTTTTCATTGTATCTTATCATCATGCTCAACTGCACTTTGCTGAAGAGTAAGCTCTTAAAATCTATGCTAAGAGAAGTTATTTTGAGCTGTCACTGAATCCCTCTTCTTTGTTGATAGAAAACATGTGACACTATAACTGAACTATTTATTTAAGTCGTCATTATATTTGCATGCTTTCTGCCAAAGGAGTGGCTAATTGTACTGACCAGTTGTTTCAGAATTGTGTAGTGTACTCTCAAAAGCCCATAATCTCAAAAGAGCTGAAATCCTGCCTCTACAGAGACTTATGGTGCCTGGGTGTGAGCACCACCTGATAGAAAAATTTCCGAAGCGCTCAAAAATAACTGTTCTCAAAACATTTCCCTCTGGACATGTCCCTTATGTATCACTACTCTGATGGAAGTGACATCAAGGTGTCACCATCTAAGGCAGCCCCAGATGGATGGCTTGGAGGGGATCCTCGCTTCTTCCATGCCAACCCAACCGTAGCAAAGAATTAACAAATCAGCAGGATATTCGAAAAGAAAGGTTTATTTAAAGTATTAAGAAAGGAAAGGGTTGGCCGCAGCATGGGGGATACAGCCGTGGAGGATTTAGAGAACAAAAGGCAAGAGCGGTCACTTAGGAAAAGCAAAGAATGGAAAAAAGCTAAGTCAGAGGGGGCTGCTGCAGCAGAGGGAAAGTGAAGTGAAAGGTAAGATAAAATTATGTTCCCAGGGGGAACAGGCTTTACCGGTCATGGCGGAAGCCCCCCTAGAATCCAGGAGCTGTGTCTCATATTGCTCTTGATGGGCGGTTACAAGGGGTAGGGCTAGATGATTGGCCTGTAAGCTTGCTTTGATTGACGAATGACTGTCTTTAAGGGCGGTCCCCTGGGTTGGGCCTTCACCCTCAGTCACTTATGTCCACCTATCAAAGTTCATGGGTTAGTAGGGACAGAGAAAAAACCAGCACTGTCAGAAGAGGAGGAACTGATTTGGTTGTTAAGGGTCAAAAGAACCCTAAAAAGAGAAACCACAGTGAATAGATAAGAGGAGTCCCCAGAGGGACATAATTAATCAGGAAAGATTTCAACCAGCATTCACCACTCAAAGCTGTCTGCTCTGTAGGGAGGGAGTTCCCAGAGAGCATGACAACTGAATTTCAAAAAGCCAGCAGTGCAGTAAACCTGGGTAGTTTTTTGTTTCAAGTGGACAACACCTCTGTGAGTATTTGAGGACATGTCAATCAGTGTCTGTCTTCCCAGAAGAATGAAAATATCTTAAGAAAATTGTCAATTAGCTAAAAAAGCATCAGAGTCAGAGCAAGATTCCGATCCCAGCAAAGAAACTGGGGAAGCTCATTATGTCTTTAATGACTTTTGCCCTGGTTTCTTGGCCATTTGAGAAATCCCTGTTCAAAAGACCTCACTAAGACCATGTGTTTTGACTTCTCATTCTTGGTTGCTTTAAAAACAAAAAGCAAAACAAACAAACAAGAAAAACCGTAAGGGTCCTAACTTCCTCCCTTTTAAAGTAAAGGACATTAATTGTGGTCAAACGGGAGACATTTGCTGTAGGAATCTTCAGCATTGACTGAAGTCAAGTTCTAGGTATCAGTTGGCCAACCAAGGTCAAGTTTTCCTCAGGTGGCAAGAAGAACAGAGCTTGGTCCTCAGTCAAAAAATAATAATTAAAGGATTCTACAAGCTTCATACTATTGTTCTTATAAAACCAGGAACTTCCTACCAAGATGCCCACTGCCCCTCGTCCACTGTCTCTACTGGGCACACCTTGCTACAGTTCCTCCAATTGCTTTTTCTGCTTTGCTTTTCCTATTTCATCAAAAAAAAAGTTCCATGCTATCTAAAAGCAATTTAAAATATTGTGTTAGGAATGAGAAATCTGGCTCGCCACGGAGGAAAAAGAATGAAATGAACAAAAGCCAGATATTCAGGGTTGGGTTTGAAATTAAGGAATAGACCTTATAAGCTAGAATTTGGGTTCATCCCAAACAAAAGGCAATGCCGACATAGCTTCCAGAAAAGCTTTAATGCTGTCTATGTAACAGATCCCTCTGGCTTTAAATTACATAACAACATGTTTGGCCTTAAGCCTCAGGTTATGTTGGAAATCCACGTCAGCACTGGAAAGAAATCCAGGATCCTTCACCTCTGAAACCCTGTTGTCTCTTTCTCCTGCCTCTGTTTCTGCAAAGAGGAAGTATGACTCAAGCAATGCTTTGTCACCTACGGAAGAAAGGACAGTCAAAAAAACAGCTCCAATAAGTCCTTGGGAGCCTAAACAATGCCTATTATTCTTTGGAAAATGTTCTCTTGAGACTAACATGGAGCTGCCAGCACACAATGAAATGGTCTTCGGGTTGAGATATGGTCAAGCAGATCAGTTTGTGAGAAAGGAAGAGACCCAGACGGGACCATTAGCATATGGCTATGGATCCACTTTCATGAAGGAAGCTGTTGATGCTTACTTGTGTCTTGTTTGTGCTTGATTGTAAAGCTCTTAAAGTGAGCTCTGAAAAGGAAGAGAATGCTCTTGGAGCAGATGAGACAGCATCTTGCTCGCTTTTGATTCTTAGTATTAATAGACATAATAAAAGAGAGTTTCTAAATTCTTCTTGGGGGTTTTAAGTGAAAGATGTCAGAAAAGCTCCCAAAGGCATCAAAGGCTTTTGACTGTCCACAGGAGCTCAGTTTATTTATTTATTTATTTACTTCTATTTATTTTTTTGACCTCCGAAGTAAGTACTTCCTGCAGAGAAAGCAGGGTCAGCAAGCATTGGATTGTTCACCCCAGTGGGAGGAAGGGAGTTACATGGGTCTAAGGAGAAGGGCTGGAAACGATCCTGGAAAAAATTCAGCCAGAGCTCAAAAAGCCTTCTGGCTTTGGAGAAGACAGGATGGTCTCCTGGAATGAGTCTTCCCCATGATGCCCTTGCCTTGGAAAGCATTATGCTTCTGGTCCTTTCCCATGAATTCTTACCTACCCTTAAATATCCAGAGTAGAGATAGACATGTTGTGCCTGAAACTACCACCATCTTGGTAGGTCTTCAGAATAAAGCCAGTGTAACTGAGGAAAGCCAGCAAGCTGCACTGGTACATTTGGAATGCAGATTTTTATCAGGTTTGTATGGGGGTTAACTGGGTATAATATAATGAGGAAATGATTTCATTTTCTTCCACCAGTGCCTGGGGAAGCCTCCATCACTTGGAAGTCAATTTCACCCATTACCAAAAAAAAAAAAGTTTCATCTTCAGGAATTTAAAAATCCAGTCCAGACCACCCTAGATCAAAACTTCTCTACCCAGCCCAAGCTTGATTTTAGGTTTGGAAATCAGCATGTTGAGAGGGGTCATTGTCTGGCCTTCTCTCTTTGCCACCTGCCCCGCCTCACTCCACCCATTGCCTGCTTCTGGGTTCTCTAGATACAAGAGAGATTAAAGAGAAATATCAAAGGAATTTTTACTTAATTAGTGCTACTCACACTGCTCTCTTGGTTCTACGAGTGCCTCCATTATACAAATACTGGCTTTATTTTGTAGGCAGCAGTCATGGGTGTGTTGAAGACTACCTAGGGGCCCTCTTTGTGGCACCATCTCCGAACCCAAACAATTCTTTCCTGGCTGAGCTCCTATGACCCCAGCCCCATCAGCTCCTGTCCTGGTAGCTTACCTCCAAGGTCCCCTAACCCCAGCAGATAGCATTCTTGTACAGGATCCTTTCAAGATAACTTGAGCCCAGATTCTTTTGCATATTTGCCTGTCGCTTTGGGGGTACATTCTTGCCCCTCAAAACAGTGCAAGAGCAGCTTGTTCAACCACTGAGCTTGCTCTTCTCACCCTACTACTGTGAGCTTCCCAAGCCAACTTTCCATCTTTAGAGTCCTCCAGGGGACACACCTGTCAAACTTTCTAGAGAACTCTGCTCATACAGGCTAGCTAATGAGTTCTTGAACCCCAGCTGGCACTCAGTGAAGGAGTGTGATATGGTCACCCGTTCTAGCAGACAGCACCAAAAGTCTGTGAAAAGTTCTTTGTGATTTTATTGGCTCTTTGTTGGCTAATGAGTGGGAGTAAAAAGAAGTAACGCCCCTTCCTCTCCTCGTTTATTTTTTCCAAGGAAGAGACCCATAGCTGGCTTTACTCCTACAAGTTCCCTTCAAAATAATTCACCCAATAAATTCCAATCTTCCAATTTGTTCAAAGGACAAGTTCGGTTTTTCTTTGGTAAGTTTCTGAATGTGGAGCTATTCATTTATTTGTTTAGCTTGTTGCTCTCAATCTTAAGGCTTTAGTTAAAATTCAAGTGCAGAGAGAAAATTCTCTTCTCATAGGCCATTACACAGATCCTGCCTCTTTGTGAATGAGGTCTGCCTCTACCAGGATGAAAAAGTCACAAGATAAGGTGACTAAGTTAGGTGTGTGCTTCAAACAGTCATCTCCCCATCTCTACTGAGCTCCTCTTTGGCTAATACTGAGGAACCTTTAACACTGACCCACCCTCTGCTCAGAGTCATGTGTCATAGGCCCCAGCCCTATGAACTTGGATACCTCTACATAAGGTTGGGTACCCTTTACCCAAAGGAACACCAACCGATTTTTAAGGGACTTTCAGACACTTGAATGAGTCTTCAAGCATTTACTTCCACAAGGCACTGAAGCATCACATTATGAAAACTGGCTACACTCATATGATAAGTAGGAAATCCTTAACCAGTAACATAACATTATACATTCATAACATGAAACAGGAACTATGTCTTATAACCCGAAAGAATGTCATCAGAAGTAGTCGACCTAAGGCACATCCAAAGATAAGAGATAACGTGGAAATGTATGAACAGCGTCCACTCTCAGTCACTCTCTTGTGATTTGTGGAGGGGAAAATGTTCCTCTTATCCAGGCTCAGTGTATGTCTGGCTCACCTGCTCCTCGTGTTGGTGTGACATCAAATGATAAACTCTAACTTGACATCACTCCCCAAAAGAAAAGTAGACAGTCTGCTCAAGGAAAAAGCTTCACAGTGTATCTCGAGCTAAGTACAGATCATTTCCAAGAATTCTGTTACATTAACTTGCCTGTGAATCTGATAAGGAAAACCAAAGCATTGCGATTCAAAGCATATGCTTGAATTTTTTTGCACACCAAAGCTATTGAAATTTAAGGATGTTGGTGACAAACCCTAGCCACAGCTTAAGGCAAGTAAGACTCAGAGTTCCCAGCACTGACAAAACCAGTACACATATGGATTATCAACTGGAGTCCATTCTGAACACTCAGACAAGTAATGGGGGCCACGAGAAGGGTGTAGCAGGAGGCAGAAGGCGGGAGCTTCAGCTGGGGCACATACATCCCTACGTCACCTTCCAGTCCGGGCCTCCTGCCTGGTATTGGTGTTTAAAAGGAGGAGAAAAAAGAGCTGAGAGGGCAGGACACTCAGGCTGTGCCCGCCATCACCCAGCACCTCAAGGCTGGCCATCTGACTGGTGACCAGTCAAGGCAAGCCATTCGCACTCGGGCCCTGTTCATCGTGCTCACTCGGGCCCCCTCCTGGCCTCGCTGTCCCCATGAGCTCCAGAACACTGGCCCTGTCTCCCTTTCCAGCCCACTCTTGTTCCCTGGGTTTCATATGTCAGTGCGTTTTCCACACTTGGACTTTTTAAGAAGGGCTTTTAAAGGCTCAAATTTTGAAAGGACCTCCCCACCCCTCCAGTTTGGGCAGTCTAGTCAATTCCCCCCTCACCATCCTATCCTCCTCCCGTTGAGTGCTGTCAGAACTGGGACTGTCCCCATCTGAGAGTATCACCCGTAACCCATTCACATCCTTTGAAATGCTATTCCTTTCCCAATTCTATTCTAAACTAAGTGGAGCTGATGTTCAAAATATTTAACAACTGGTACATGGTACGGGCACCAACCAATCAGAACGGAGTCCAACGATAAACAGCACGGAAGGGCTAGTACGAACCCACTGAATGTGAACCCTGAAGTAAGGACGAAGAAGGTCAGGCCTATGTTTGGAACCAGTGGCTTTTCTTCCATTGGTGTTCGTCAAGAGTCTTATGGCTGCCTATAGCAAGAGGTAGCTTGACTGGTCCCATCCATCACAGAGGAGAAAGCCTAGTCCATGTGGGAACAACACGTGTCATGCCTATATTTTCTGTTTCTTAGTTTTCAGGGTTGTTGGATTTTTATATATATATATATATTTAGGTAATATCTTCCTATAAACAAACATCTCCACACCTAGAAATTTTATCGATTCTATTTTTCTGAAACAACTTCCCTTCCAAAGGACGAGGCCTCTCCGTGGTGTTCTCATCGCATGAGCTACTAGGAAGTTCCAGGGAAACCCATGACCCTGAACCAGGGCTCCTTCTACATTCGGGGGGTCAGAGAAAACTACACCAGTCCTCACAGATCGTCCTCTTTTACCACCCCAATGGGACAGCGGCAGCTGTTTTATTCCTCTCCAAGTAAGACCGAGTGGCATCCGAGGGAGAAACCACATCAAATAAAGATTCCCAAATATAAATTCTATTTCAGCAGGCAAAGCGAGGGGTCACGATGAAGACACCATCCATTTCCTGGAAACAAAAGCCCACCCAGAGATGACTGGGAACCCAAAGTATCACCAACAGCAGCTGGCAATTAATCACCAGAAAAAGCTCTTCAAGTGTCTCTGTTACAGGCTAAATATAACCTGAACTAATTTAAATATAGATATGCTATTTCTCACATTCCCTGGGGCTGCCGGCGTAAGACAAGGATCAGCCAGCAGCACTTGGCGTTGAGAAAGCCCACTGACTATATTAGCTTATCAGCATCCCACATCTGCCGAACTGGTCTGGACTCTGCATATTTAAAAAACACTAATTTCTCTTCCCTCGGGGGAAAAAAAAAATTCATAAACGTCTTGAATATTTTTTCACTACTGAACTGGTATAGCAAAATATGTTCAAATCAGGGCATTAAGCTGAGTTGCAAAACTGCAGTTATAACTCCCCTCCCCCCATTCTTTGCCATTATGTTTTACCACTTTTGAAACTCGGGACTGATATATACACATATATATTTAGTCAAAGCAGTCAAATAACTCAAAAGACCACAGCCCGCCGCTGGAGAGAAATTCATTGCAAGGGCTTTAAGGTGAAATGGCCTTATCAGAGACCCAGAGCCTTTCTCATTTAATTTAGCATCTGCTGGGCATCTCTGGAGTATAATAAGGCCATCTGGTCTGAGGGGAAAGTCACTGGATCCCTTCAAGAATAAGAGAGAAGGAAGAATCACATGACCAGAATATTGAGCAGGGTTTTGATTTTTTGGAAAATACCCAAGTACATAATCTGAGGCTGACAGGGAAAGAAATGGCCACAACGGGGCAAGAAACGAGAATGAAGCCAACTGTCGCTGGAGCCTCAGGACATGGAAGACAAATGCCATTTCGCACCATCTTTGTTTGAGTCAATGGGCCAAATTTTATGCAGACTTTGAGAACCCGATACTGTTCTTAACAAGCCGTTTGTGCCTCTGTGCTTAGAAAATGTATTCCTGGTTTTAAAGAAATGCTCTGTCCCTGAGTGTTAAATACCACTAAAAGGCAGTATTCTTAAAACTCTCTCTCTTCCTCATAATTACTCATGTATACTAGTTATACAAAACTGTGCCCCTAATATTTACATCTTCCTCTGGCAGCGATTTATCTTTGCTTTGAGGTATATGCCATCGATGAAACTATAACCGAGAGGCAGTTGGGAGCAGAGACAGATTTGGCTGTGCTGGAGTCCAGGACCAAGTGCCTCAGAGGAGCAGGAGTATAGGCACAAATCAAAGGGCACTCGGGGTCAGAAACCAGAATTCAACACCTCATTCTCTTACGTCTGGACTCGGGATCTAGGTCTCAGGCCGGGGCCAGATTGCAAGATGTGCAAGGTACAAGCAGAAACGGGACTCCCTGAATGAAACGGGTCTAGGGGAGTCCAGATAGAAGGGCAGACAATTGTGGACCCAAAGGTCGCCTACTGGCTTCCACCGTCTCCCAGGTGGAAGCAGAGGCACGCAGCAAGGGTCAGAGACACCCTGGCCTCAGGTGGACTCAAGAGAGTGTGTTCCCTGGTCTAAGTCTGATTGGGTGAAGCCTGACAAGCCACCTTCAGCTCCTGCTCAACTGTATTGTCAGTCTCCGCAGCGACATGAAGCATCCATTTGTTCACGGCTACTTTCAAACAGCCCAAGTCTCAGCCAGAAACGCTCCCAGCCTTACAAAATGTCAACGTAAATAACCTCAGTGCATCCAGACTCCCAGCCCACCTCCGTTTTCCCAGATACAGCTGGGCCTGTCCGAGGCCGGCACCGCCCCTCGTCGAGTTACAAGCCTGGCCTGAGGAAGAAAACCGCTGAGTGGCTTCAGTTTTCCCCTCTTGTTCCTTCCAACCCCACGGCCCCTCTGGCAAGGCTCGGCTTTAGGTCTGCTGCCTGTAGACTGACCGGGGGCATGTGGTACCCACCTCTGGTGGCTAGGATACCACCCTGCGCCTGCAACCACCCTGGCCGCCATCTCATCTGTGAGCCCCAGGACTGATCCCTAAGCCCCCCAACCTATTCCCTGAGGGCAGTTCACTACCTCCTGTGCGTCCATTCTAGTAACAGGCCAATCGGGGCTCTTTCTCCCTGGTGTTCCCAAACCCAAATGATCTCTATATGCCCAGGTCCTAGAACTGGGTTTCTGCCTTGTACCCCGTGGTCCAGAGCCCTGTTCTGATTCTCCAATCTGATTCTCCAGGTCAGCTGTTTTGATTTCTCAAGCCCTCAACTGACAGAAGCCCTGGCCCTAGAACCACAGTCAAGTCAGGGACGCAGGACCCAGCAGCGGGCGCCCTCTGCTGGAGAACTGCTCTCCGCTCCATTCTCCCAGCACTCCTTTGGGCCGGATCCAGACCTAGAGCAGAAAGCTCCTCCTTTGGATGCCTTTTCTGACTCTCCCCACCACAGCAAGGAGAGGGATCTCACTCTTAGGTTGCAGAGCCTCCAAGTAGTTTATCTCTAGGATAGCGTTTTCACATTCCATTGTAATCTCGCTTCGACTTGACTGCCATGTCTAGTAGGCTGTGACCTCCTTGAAGACAGGGATAAAGTTCTGACCGTTTCTATATAACCTTCGTGCAAATACAGTGCCTCGCACAGAGAAAGAACAAAGTACGTGTCAACTGACAGGGTTTGGGGTGGATGGAAAAGAAAACGAATGAGCCTTCTTATCAATACCGGATTTCTTGGTATCCCCTGAATTTCCATGGCCTGGATCCAGCCTCACGATGAGGGCTTGCTGGGCCTCCCAGGAAAGCCGAGCACAGTTGAATCGCGGCTGTGAGGATCTGTTGGCCAGGCTTAGTGCCCCGGAATCTACCCAACCCTGGCAGTGACGATGGTGAGATGTTCAGCACCACCCCAGCCCTCCTGACCACTCACTACTGTGTTCGTGTCTCACAGAAAGCCAGTTGTCTGGTCACACTAACAAAATCTGACACGTAACACAGCGCCCTTTTCGGTGATGGCATGAACTGGTAACATTTTTAGAAAGGCATTAACACGTGTCTCCTTAAATAATATTTCAATGGCAACTGACTCATGTTGCTATCAAAACAACAAAGTTCACAGCCTGTGGAAAGCAGGAAGAGCCAGGAGGGACGGCTTATAATACATCCAAACAACAAGTGCCCGAAACCTTTTTAAATTCTTAATCACTGAGCACCAACAACATGTGGAGAATTTGCATTTAACGGCGACAGCGGACAGGTTTTGGAGTACTGTGTGTGGTGTGTCTCAGCGCCTCGTTAAGGTAAGCAGGTGAATACCAGGGCCGGGGTGTGGGACCCCACTAGGCTGGACTTTCCAGAACTGTCCTGATTTCAAATATTCAGTCCTCAAAAAATATTTCGAACCCTTCTCATCCAAACTGCATCTCCTGGATCATCTCTCACACATATAAAGAGTCCATGTGTGTTCATTTGAAGGTTGAAAAAAAAAAAATTATACCCATTGATAAATCCCAGTAGAGATGTCTTCTAATTTGGGCCTTTTATAGCTAGAGCTGCATACTCTGTGTAAAACCCCTCAGTAGACAGAAAGGAGCTGTCTCAAGTTTTTCCAGAAGTTCTCATAGAGTCTATAGATAACAGTCACCCTCTGGCAGGAGTGGGGAGGCTGTCAAAGCAGAAGGCTCTAAAGAACACCCGCGGCAGCAGAAGGTGGGCAGAAGACGCATGTCCTTGGACAAGGCTTATCTAACGGGGTAAGTATCTAGAAGAGGCTCTGGGCATTAGGAAACCGTGACCACCGACAAATGGAGCTGTCTCCTACGGTCACTAAAAGCCTCTTTTGAATCAATTGGGGACAAATTATTTCAAGCGTGAAGTACTGAACTGTCCAATCAGATGTATCCACACGGTTTCTGAACTGGGTTCCCCAGGTGCCCAATACTGTATGAGTACAGTGCAGGTGGGTGAGATTCCTCTGGCAATTCCTTTATTGACCATCCATCGAAGCCCTTGCTCTTGGAATTATCTGTGTTATCGAAGTCCATCTTTCTTAGTCATGAATTTGATACATTTACCCTTCCAGGTCTGAGTGTCATAACTTTTAGAAGTACTCCTTTCAGCTTCATAGTCCTTCCTAATTTATGCAGCTGCCTCGGGGCCAGGTGAGAGGTGACCATCCTTCCACCTGTTTAGTTGGAGTTTACCCTGCTGGAAGGGTCGCACCAGCCATCTGCCATCTAGAAATTCTCCAACCCTCAGTGACCATACAGCTAGCACATCTCTGACCTTAGCGTTCAATAGGTATCACAGCTTTTAGGTAGCTATTAAAGGCACCTATCCATCCATCCACTGCTCTCCAGCCACAGTGCAGTGTACAGGTGGCTCATATTGGGGAGGGCAGCGGGGGAAATAGAATCTTGCTACCTGTCCCACAAACAACAAGCTCCGTCTCCTCATGAATGGGAAGCTCCCACAGCTCACTGCATTCCTCCACCCAGAACATCCCTTCTGACGTAAGCTCAACTCATATGCCAATATGCCCATCATCTTTTTGGCACCTGGCCCATACCTTACAGAATTCCTAAACATTTTCTCATGTGAAAAAAAAAAAAAAAGTAACAGGCAATGAATCTCAAATCCACCTTACAGAATTCCCAAACATTTTCTCATGTGGAAAAAAAAAAAGTAACAGGCAATGAATCTCAAATCAGGATCCATGGGTTGGCATCAAGGAGTCCATAAAAACACTAACATTGTATGTAATTTTTTTTTTTCCTTTCTGCAAAAAGGACCCATAGTTTTCATCAGCTTTCATAGGGATTCATGACCCAAGTGATGCAAAACTCCACTGCGGTAAGGTATATTCCTGTCGAGTAGAAGTTATCCTCTGGCTCTCCATGGAAAATGGAAAATAAACCATTTTCCTGTGCCAAGTCTGGAAAATCACTGGCGGGAGCTTTTTGAGATAACCAAGGTCATAACTCTATAGCCTTTCAGATCTGTCAACCTCTCTTCACAGGTATGTACCCCGTCTCTCCCTGGGTGCTGCCATGCCTGACTCGAGCCCCTGCTTACTTCTCACACATTTTAGTGACCCAGGGTGGAGTCCCAGAGTTCATCACTAGCGAAGCATCTGTCCTTATGGACACCATGGCCAGCTTTGGTACCTACGTCCACCGAGAAGTGACAGACAAGAAGAGCAATTTCCCACCTCCAGCACATGTTTCCGTTAGGGGTTCCAGGACTGTCCGTTGTGATCTGCCAGTAGGAGGGCACCCAAAGTTTGGGGAGGCGGTATCTGCCTTGTCCGTGAACATTTAAATGCAACCAAGGACACTCATGCACTCTTCTGCAGTGTACATGCTAAAGACCACTGCAAGCAAGAGTACCCCACTAATGGTTCGTCCAAGACCACTCTCCTGCTTGTCCTGCCAAGATCTAATTCATTATGCATTTTCCTCATCTTCCTGTGGCTCTCGATTTCAGCAGAGGCCCAGCTGAATCACCTTCTCTGGCTCAATGACTTATTCAGCTCTTGCTTTACTTGTTGCCTCAATTCTGGCCCTTGTAAAAAAAGATAACATTCCGGCACAGAGAGCTTCTGCCATGCAGACCAGCTCTTCGCCCTCATTTCCCACCTACCACCCGCTCAGAGCCGCCTACAAAGCTTCCCGGAAGAGTTATCACATTTATAAATTTTTAAGATGCTTGGGCTATTTGAGGGGAAAGAAGAGCATTTCAATCATCACTCCACGCAGTACATTTGCCCCCATTTTGCTATTTGAAATTTCTGAACGTGAAGAAACTGAGCATTGTATCGAAGCATTTATTTCTTCCTTTTCCCCGATGTAAGTGGAGCCTTGGCCTTCGTGGGGCGGGCGGCGTTCCGTGGGGCAGGCCGGACCTCATCCTGACAATTACTTCTTCCCCGTGTGGCCTTGATGACGACTCAGGATGGCTGCCAGGACCTTATTGTGAGACTTTCTCTGGCCCTGCATTATAACCCCCCATGACGACTCCCTCCTATAAAGCAAAGGAGCGGCCGCAGCCCCTGCAACACTGTCCCCAGTCCGGACCTGCACATCCCTTGAGACACCTCAGAGTCTTTCTTTTTTTCTTGGGAACCATCCTAGACCAGACCCACCTAGATACGAGTCCTTAGATTAACTAGAGAACATCGTGGGTAATTAAACAGGAAAATGACCTTTTTCGCTGGGTACTCTCTGAGCCTCCATCACAGGATTCACCCACCCCACAGAGTGATGAGGCTGGGCCCCAGTTACCCCGGTTTCCCAGAGAGACAGACATCTGAGACGGGGAGAGCGGCATGCGCCGTGCCATGGGCTCCCTTCGGCACCCCTAACCCACTCCTCTTCGGGGTGGCACGCTGCCGCCACCTTCCCCTCTTTTTCTAGCCCCTTTGGCTCAACTCTGTTCTCCTTTTACTTCCTCTCTCCTCCTCTTCAGCCGAATCCAAAAATAAATCCAGAAAGTTTGGATAGAAAAAGGGGGCGATGCTGGGTAAAGGAAGGGAGAGTGTAAGAGGTTGCACATCCGAACTCTGTTTCGCGGCTGGAAACGCTGGCAGAGATCAAGGCTACAGAGCCGATTATGTCCTCGCCTTCAGACCATGACCTTGCTCACCATTCACTCCACAAGAAGTCACGCGCGATCTGCTTCGTTGTTTTGTCAGGGAAGCGGAAAGGGAGAGAGAAACGAGCATCCAGAATCGCAGGACCTAAGGTTGCAGTCTGGCTGTGCGCATCTGCGTCCCTGAGCTGGGCATCTGCAGATTCAACTTATGCATAACGAGAACAGCAATAACCACGACACCTTCTGGACCTGTCTCTCAACCCCAGCGGACCCCCACAGGAGTCAAAACGTGAATCCTCAAGTATTCATCTGAACCCAAACTTCCACAAATTTGAATCGATGCAGCCCTTTCCCAAAATCCCATCTGGGCCTCAGCACTTCAACACCGTATGGCGGGGAAAGTCACAGCACCAAAAAGCCAAGAATCCCCTCAGAGACAACAGACACCTTTATCAGGCAGGTGCCACGAGAAACCTGAGCAACCTTCTGCCAGGCTCTGCTACTGAATGGTTTTCTTTACTCTTTATAAATCTGAATGGTTAAGTTTGTCTCTGTAGAGCTCAGGAGACAATTACTAAAACAGCTCCTGAATGAGAACACTGTGGAATCGTCTTGTGCAGTATGAATGAAAAGGGGGAATTTAATCAGAACTGGGACTCTTAAAGGGTCCTAGGAAAGAAGAAAGAAGCAGTATGCTAATATCCTTGCAACAAACAGTCTGATCTGTGAGCAGCCAGCAACTCAGTCCATATTTGTTTCTCAGGATAGGAAATATGTATAAGGTTCAATGAACTGGTAGTAAACAAACAGCATAGGTAACATTTGCAACAAAGACAAAGGTGGGAGAATCTCTAACTTAGCCGTGCATTTGATTTTTAGCCGTTTGTTCTGCAGCTAGAACTGAGTCGACAAAAGTTCTGTCTCCTCTCGGAGGCTCTGTTTGTTAATTCTGCATCGCAAAAGGACAATTAGGCCTCTCTTTGATTTTGGCCTTTCCTGGGCAATACATAGTAATTTCTTGGAGGGAATTATCATTGTCTCTAAGAACTGGACATCTTTCTAAACTCAACCATGGCAGAATTCTGTTCAGGGGGGCAAATTTAGCAGCCCATTTACCCTGGGGTGTGGGGATGGCCAGTTTTGAAATAAGAGGAAAAGTATCAGGGTTGCACAATCTTAAGAATGAGAGGATCCCCTTGTAAAAAGAGTCGAAACTGCAAAGAGAAGGCTGCTGTGTTTGAAAAGTCCATTTTCCTAATTGTCAGGGACTCGCCCAAGGTCACATTGAACTGAAGTCTCGAATCATCAACTCAAGAAATTTTCCAGGTTGTCTATTCAATAAGTAGCAGACCCACCACCAAGCCACTCACCCCTTCCAGGATGAAGCTAGCAAATCCAGTAGAAAATTCGACGCGAGGAATTCCTAGGCCTCAGATACCAGCAGAGCTGGGAACTGGGTGCACACTCCTCCAGCCTCTATATATTTTTCACTCTCTCATGCGAGGAAGGAAAATGAATTCTACCAAAAGCAATCAGGGATTGCAACTGCTTCTGCCTCTAAAGAAGTGGTATGATCCATTTCCTTGTAGATGGTTCTGCTTTTGAGATGTCGATTTGATGGGCCCTTGGGATGTGAGCGAGGTGAGGCCACTGAGCTAGTCTAGATGGGTACAAATTAAGCCACAGAGAGCGAAATTGTTTTACTTAACAAAACAGCCCGAATATTGGAGCTGTCTGCAGATGCCACCAGCGAGGGGGGCTGGGCTCTTGGAAGAAATGGAAGAAATGAGGAGGCCATAACGTTAGCAGCAGCGGGAGGGGTCCTGGGGAGAGATGTGGCCTGTGAAAAAGAAACCCAGAGCCTGGGAGGGCTAGTGAATTTTATTTCCTCGTCTACGCAGTGCTAAAATCTCTTCCACTAACCCCAAACGTTCAGATACACAAAGAGAAGTAGCTATATTTCCTTCTGGGGTGATAACGTCATAAAAAGAAGAGTCATAAGAAGCCAGGAAAAATAAAAGAGGGGTTTCAGTACGATCAGGAACATAGAAAAAGGGAAGAACTAGAAAAATGCAAGGCTCACAGAAACTCCTCGGATGCATTTGAGAGGACCCGACCTCTCGCGAGATCCTGGAGTGGGGACTCCAGCCTGGCGATTGGATTACTAAAGGAGAGAGCTGATCTGGGAAGACAGGAAAATACAGGGCCCGAGTTACAAAGAAAAACAAAAAAACAAAAACAAAAAAAAACAGAAGCTGACTCCTAAGTCAGTCTTCTCTCTGCTCATCTCACCCTGGATGGATCTTCTCAGCCATCTTCCTGTCACCTTGTCTGCCTCCATGGAGCCACCTATCCTCGGGCTTAGCCGGAGGCCGGCTCCATTTACTCCATTTTTCTAATAGGGGGCGAGTCTATCTCATCACTAGCACTTAACGGCAACTTTTTTGGTCGGACGTTCTCACATTTTCACGCCCCTGGAGCACCCCCATTTAGATTTGGGGCCTGACTCTCTGGTTCACTTGGAGAATACTCCTTCTTCCCTTTTCTCTCTCATTTTCTCTCTCCTAACAACGAACCAGAACCAGAACAGAGAAACTTCACGTGCCCTTTACAGTGAATTTTGGTTATGAAGGCGTTCGTAGACATGAACACTGTGCCTTTCCCCAAACTTATTAAATGGTGACAACATCATCATAAAACGTCTAACGCCAACTTCCTTTTACAGTTTGCAAGGGAACACTACTCAAACAGTCATCCATCTGAGTCATTCTAAAGCTCTGTCCCCTTAGTATTTGACAGGAGGCTGCCTGATAACTGCACAGACTGGCCGAAGCTAAAAATCACCCATCGAAGGCAACTTTTATTACAGAAAATCTATACTGCTTTTATTTCTGAAGTCATGGTACCGATTTTTTTTACCAGCCTCCCACAGTTCTCCCCTAAATCTTCTGATCCAGGTAAGCAGAAGAGACCCCACAGGGTTCAGGCCAGAAAATATAATAAGTGTCAGGAAAAACCGAAAGCCTCATATTGCTCTCCCTAAAATCGGATTCTTTCTCCAAAATGTTCATTTGCCTCCCTTGAGTCCCTTACCTGGCATATTATTTTTACTTCCCTAGTCAAGACACAGAAGCAACATAAGAGGGTTCAAAAACAACGTACTTTGTGGTGCACTAGGAATCCATCGCTCACTAGCTGTGTTTACCTAGAGCAAGTCCACCTATTTTCTCTGAGCATCAGTTTCTGCATCCGTAAAATGGGAATAATCATCCCGCCTGGCAAAGTCCTGACGAGCGGCGAATGATATAATGTACGTCAAGGACCAATCTGACTGCCAGGCCAAGAGGGACTCTTCGTGACGGTGGCTGCCCTTCCCGCCACCTCCCTCCCTCTTTTCAGCTAACCAGACTGGCTGCCCGTTCTCCTCTGACGTGAAGATCGTTTCCTAATTTTGGAAAAGGAGCAACTGGGAACCAGCTCTGCCTTTTTCTTTTCCTCTCCAAAATGTCACATTCAACTTCCCCCTTGGATAACAATGTAAGGAGATGACTTTAGGCCTCCAAATGCCTGACAATCAATCAACGAGCTTATCTTCTAGCAGACGGAATGTGTGGGCGTCAACCCTTCGCTAGCAATATTTTCTATCGCGCTTGGATTCCCAATGAGCTCTAAAGTCATCACAGTTTCCTGGCTTCATAGCACCATAATGGCTTGTCTGTCTCAGCTGAGCTGGATTTTTACCTCCTCCGAGAAGGAGAATAAGTCCACCAAAACACCAAATCCTTTAAACATTTGATGGTAGGTGTCTGGGGTCGGCAGACTGTGAATACAACTTGAGACCTTTGTGAAGCCCTGGGGAATTTAAGAGATCGTGGAAACTGGGAGAGTGACATTATCCATGGAATCAACCCATCAAATCAGGAGAAATCCTGGGCTGTGTTTCTCATAGGCAGATTGATCATGGATAACGTCAACCTAGCAGAAAGAAAATGCACTGTATGGGGAACTTCTATGGGTCAATTCAACAAGTATTTATTGAGCACCTGCTTTTTCTTGAGCCCAGGGGATATAAAAATGAATCAAACAAGGCCCCTGCCCTCATGAGGTCCTTAGGCCCTTAGGGGAAACAAACGTGTAAGCAAAATGATAACAGAAAAGAGAGTTAGGAAAGGCCTCCCAGAAGAAGAAACTTCTGAGTTCACCCATAAAAAGGGGGAAAGGAGTTTTCTAGGGGCAGAAAGTCGGGTAGGTCATTTCAGGCAAAATGAAAGCAAATACAAAAGCCCAGCGCAGCGGGTGAAACAGCAGTACACACTTGGAAAACGTGAGCACTTTCTTTCCTACGGCCGAAGCCCAGGAGCCACGGGAAGCATCCGGAACGGGGAGCCCGGCAGGCAAACCAGGCAAGGTCAAGGCCACAAGGCAGGCTGGCAACTGTGCCCAGGGACAAAGACTTGATCCCCTAGGTGATGGAGAACCACAAAGGAAAGAGACAGTTAGAACTGCCTCGTGCAGCTTTAGCAGCAGTGTTAAGAGTGAGCTAAGAGAAGAGTGGGAACCACTGTGCTAGGTGTGAGGTTCAGGCTTTAGAAAGGGGATGCTAGAGAACAAATGCCCAGAGTTGCCCCGTTCTGTAACACCAGCACTGTGATCTTCAGAAAGTGAGAGGGGGGTCTATTTCGCAGACTGCTCTTTAACCTGGAAGAGTTGCTAAAGGGACCGGGACTGCGGGTACACGATGTGTGCTCAATGTAAAGCTTTGACTAGGGAGCATTCCAAACAATTTGGTTAAACTAACATCTGAATAATTCAGATGATGCCCACATTGTCATGGTCAACATGCTATCCCTCTACCTGTACCTGAGTTCAATGTGAGTCCAAAGAAATCCACTCAGACAGCTTTTGTCTCAACGTGTAAACAAGCAGATAGCAGGGAAAGATGCCTGGCCCGGCCTCCCAGGTGCACCTGAAAAAGTCACCTAACGTCTCGAAGACAAGTAGAACTAGAGAGTGATTTCAAAGTCACAGAAACATTTCTCATTGGGAAGCACTGTCTGCTAAGAAATGGGGTTGGGGGAAGCAGGGGAGAGAGAAGAATCCAAGGGCCCTGCTGGAGGGGCAGGCTGCCAGGAGAGGCCCGGATGTAGGAGGTAGGGACCATCTTAAAAGCAGATGCCAATTTCCTTGCATCCACTGATTTCACTTAGAAGTAGAATATTGATGCTGAAAAAAAAAAAAAAAAAGAGGAAGAGGAGGATTTGAGGTTGTCAATACCTGAAAGACAGAAAAGAATTTCCCTCTCTCTAAACCCAGGGGGGCCTCTGGGTTTCTCATCTTGCCCTCTCGGTGCCTCTCTTCCTCCACTAGCTGCAGTAAGTTTTCTGTACTCGCAACATTCATTCCTGCCCGGCACCGCCCAACCCCCCACCACTTTTCAAAGTAAGGAGGCCCTAGCAGTCCACCCATATTTAACAATCCGTCCATCTTGTCAAGGTCCGTTCCCCCTCTCCACCCATAGCACCAGCACAAGACTCCACTGGACAGGGTTGCCAAGAAGGCTTGGCATCTATGTTCCTGCTGCTATAACGGAGCCTCTGCTAGCGAGAGTCTCCCAGTGAGTTGCCCCCTTGCCCACCTTCCCCAGACAAGGCGGAAACTCCTTATGGAAGTGTAGGGTCTCATGTAGCTTTGTGTCTGACAGGGCATAAAGGTGTACACAATTATACTGAAACCCCTGGCAGTTTACTAAAAAGTGACCCCCATACCCTACTGTTTTAGATGCTTCGATCCAATACTTAAGGACTTAGCACCAGCCGCTGTTGGGAACACCAGGGATCAACAGCACGGCCTTCTTTATTAAGGTTTTACAGTTTAGCCCAACAGATGTTCCCTGGGTTATGAAATACCCATGGGAAATTTTCTTCTTACACAAATTGTTGCCATAGGCACCGACTGCAACTTCAAGAGTTGCGTAAAGTCATGCATTGCTCCAGCAGACACAATGTAGTCTTGAGCATAGATGGAAACCAGGGAGAGGGAGGAAGGAGGGATGCTTTCAGCCCCGTGTTTCTGAATCGTCTGAATTCTTTCTCCATCAGCTCACATTATTTTTACATTTTATGTTTTATTCCCTCCCCATCTAACCACATGCATTCTGTGAGTGCATTTGCATTGTGATTGGACACTACAGTTCGGGGGAAAGGTACAAGCCTTTCTGAGGACATACGAAGGAAAACACTGAGATCCTAATTCATTTTGCAGCCAGTCATGGCCGATTCCATTTCCATCTGTATGAAGTCAAAGTGATTTGTGAGGCTTTTAGGCAGCTTCCATGAAATGAGAGCAAAGAAAATATATCCTAAAGCTTTTTTGTCAACTTATGGGAAATCCGATTTGTACACGAGAAAGGCTATTACTTTAAGTGGGCATGTGTCCCATTCACTTGTGCGCGTAACCTAGTAGACACACAAACACATAATCAAGTGACTAAAGCATATGAGGAATACCAACTGAGAGATGCCCATTTGTGTCACAAAGCTTCATGAGCTGGGAACTCTGGAAGGCTGCATGGCTGCATAGAGGAGCTGAGACTTGAGTAAAAATGGATGGGATTTACAAGGGGAAGAAAAAAGAAGGAGGCTCCCACTGAAGGAGGAAGATTGCCAAGGATTTCTGTGGAGCCTGTCTCCCAGATGGGAATGGACCGATGTGGATCCAAGATTAACGTAGGCAAGCTCTGTGAAATAAGAGTAGGCACGTAAGGTGGGGCCAAGTACTTTGAAGTTTCTCCAGTGAGAAGCTATCAGCCACATTTGTGTGGTCAGTAGAGGAGATCCATGGTATTAACTATGCTTCTGGAAGGTTATCTGGCAGATCCTAACAGTCAAATGGTCCCATTCTTTCAAAACTACCCATAGATCATTGTCCAAAGTGAAGGCAGACAACAAGAGAGGGCAACACTTTTTACAAATTGGGATAATTCTTTTTTCTTTGGCTAGTTTCTCTCCCTACTCCATATTAACTTACATGATATAGGCTTTGCATATGAGTCCATAGGGTACTTCTAGAGGCAGATGGGGAGCAGGAGGTTGAGACATCTGAGAATCTTGGAACAAGGAACTCCAAATCATTTTCAAAAACGGTAGATGGAGTCAAGTCTGCACAAACTTTACTTGTGCAGTCATAAGCAGATACAAAAACAAGACGCCAAATTGCCGTTTAGGCAAATGATTTCCCAATGTAAGGGAAATTTAGTGAACTTCAATGCTTCTGAACTATGGGGCTTTTTTGTTCTTGGCTCCCTATTTTAATTACACCCATAACTATAGTTATCCACATTTCTTAGGGGGCCGACACTACGTAAGACGCAGCCATTAAAACTCATACAGGAAAGGATACTGATGTTTGAAAATGTATTGCTAAATGGAAATGCAGGCAAGAGGACAGTACAGTAACGTTTTTGTAAACACAATATAAATATTTTATGCATTTATATACGTAAAGGTAGATCTGGGAGGGAGAGAAGTGAAATATAAACCTAAATATTAAGTTATTTTTGCATAGAGGTGATTTTTTGCATGTGATTTTGTTGCTTTCCTTGCCCTTAATACTACTCAAGTTTAATATTGAGCATGCATTTTTAAACTAATAAGAAACCGTTATTTTTTTTTAACTGCATAGGAATTTGGAATGAGACAAGACCCAAGAATTATAGTTTTAATTAGAGAGAACACCTCAGTCCTTTGCCCTTCTCTTTCTAAGCAATTTGGCCACAAAGTAGTCAAAAGAATCCCCTATTTGATTTAAACCTGGTGCCAACCAGTCCACCGCTATGGCCAATGAGGGCATTTTTTTTTTAGGGTGTCTCCTTGAGAGAGTAAAGAATCCAGGCATTTCTGCAAGTGATTAAACTCAATTAGCTTGAATAAGAAGGAAAGAGATGGATGCACGTGAAATTAACATGAATATTTTTAAAAGACGACAAATGGTAAATAATTCAAATTATTTGGTTGCCCACAAGTTTGGGGCTGCCAGAGCGATGCATATTTCATCTAAATGATAGATCACCTGTTTTCTCACCTGTCAAGTCATAAGCAGTTGCAATCCATGCATCTCACCACACTACTATGCAGCGCAGAAGGGCTTCTTGGTGAAAGGCTGCTCTGTTTTCATCCCAAGTCAATCCCTCCAAGGCCCTCAGTAAAAGACCACAGACAGATAATGTCCTGTCTGTGGCCAGAACACCACAAAACACGCTAATATTATTTCTCTTACTGGCTTCCATACAAGGCTGTCCAAAATGAATCTGCTAATATATGATAGGAGTCATCAGGACAGGTTTCTGCTTCTTCCTCATTACTTATCCTGAAAACTCATCGGTGACCACCATTTTGGGGGCTGCATTTTGCATCTGCAAGTCTTAGGATGGACGTGAGAGCTGTCATACGTGTCTTCGATCTACATATTTTTCTTTTCTCGGAGAGGAGTGCCAGCTAAGTTCACAAATGCAACAGGAAGGCAGACTAGGACACCAAGCCGACAGGATAAATTCCCATAATGCCAGTACCTCCAACAGGTTTCCCTTTGTCTTTCAACAGACTCCCAGTGGCCTCCATTTCTCTCCCTCTCACAAATCAGATAGGATGAAGGATAAAACAATATTGGAGCCAATGGGCTTCTCTTAACATGTCATCTCAACTAGCGCTTTTCAAACTTTAATGTGTGTATGAATCACCTGGGGATCTTGGTAAAATGCAGATCCTTAGATTGGGCTGGGGCCTAGGATTCTGTATTTCTAATGAGCTTCCACATGATGCTCATGATGTGGCTGGTCCACAATCCACATACTTTGGTCATCAATGACCTTGACCTTTCCAGCCTTGGCATCTTCTGGATCCCATTGGTTGGGATAATTCGATAAAACCAACTTCGCCAGGTGGCGATCCAAGGAGAGCAAAATTTAATCTGGTGTTCAAGGGCTCACCCCTAACCAGGGAATATTATGAAGGACGGTCTAGTACCTTTGTGACCTGAACAATTGGCAAAATGATGGAGGAAAAGGGAGAAGGCACAAGGGAGACAGGAATTGACATTTAATGAGAGGACATCACTAAGGTCCCTCCAGAAGCTAAAAGAGCTTTTTAAAAAATGCAGCATAGCACTTTATTGAAGCCAAAAGGAAAAAAATTAAACAACCCAGGCACCCAAACAATTCCAGAAACAGAACCAGAACAAAATGGAAACAGAGCTTTTGATTTTCTTAACTACTTTCTCTTGGAATCTAAAAAATTAGAGAAAAGAGAAAACATTTTCAGGATTCTCGAGAGGAGACCAGGAGATCATAGTGCCCGTGCCTCTGTGGGTGATTTATGCCTGCTGAAAGCATCAGGAAACCTGTAACTAGACTGTCTCTAAATTGAACACAAGAAATGCAATGTACAAACAAATGAACTCCAGGGCAGATTAATTCAATAGGCTACAGTAATGAGACACCTTCATTCCTAATGTCCCATGTTTTATGACTTCAGGGCATGTGTCAGGTAAGGATGCCCCGAGGATGGGGATACATTCGCTTCCTTCCTGATGAAGCACTTGTCCCTGCTCTTTTCCTAAGTTTATCAAAGGTGCCCATTCCTCCACGATTTCCATTTACATAAAACGAATTAAACGTGGACAGGTGCCCTCAGATATCTCCGTACCGTAGCATGTCAAGCTTAGAAGGAAACATACACCCAGGATCTCAACTCCATAGGGGACTGTGAGGCCCACAATGATTTGTCCAAGTCTAGCTTCCCGTTGAGGGAATATTCTACCATACCTGGAAGGGGGAGTCATTTATGGAAGAATCACAGCAGCCATACAGTCTAGATGTACGGATTCCACTTGGCCCAAATTCAGAACTCATTTACAACTTCTTTGCATTCCCAATTTGCAAGCTTCAGAGGAAGAGCAAAGTCCAAGAGCGGGGAGTTTTAGCAAAAGCACGTACTTTTTCTGGAGTGACAGCTTCCCTCAAAGAGAGGCAGAACCTGAGAATCCAGCTACGAATCACTGTTCCAGGAACAGGTAAGGGGCCCTAACCAAGGACCAAACAACAGGTCTCCATGGCAGGTAAGGAGCTGACCTCTGGCATCTATGTGAAAGGTCGTGCTTTCAGTTGAAGGACATTCTTTTTATTGTCCTGGATTGCCATAGCCGGAAGCAAAAACTTGGACCTGCCCACCTGGGCAAGAATCTAAGAAGTAAGGTAGAGGAAAGGATTATCATATATGCAAGGTCTGTAATGTCCTGTAATTGTCCGGCGACCTTTTTTTTAACTTACTCAATGTCATAAAAGGAAGAGAAGAAAGAAAGACTAAGGGGACTCATACTCAAAATCCCTAAGTGCTAGGGAA
>NW_006494609.1:12796120-12800743 GCF_000325575.1 Pteropus alecto
AGTGGATTTCTCCAAGATGCAGAAAGAAATGTGGTTATAGAACTGACTTCAAAAATTATAAAGCTCAATAAAGGCCTGCTGGAGAAGTCTGAACTCTATCCCTCCAACAGCCAGGCCCTTTGTGTGGACTTTGCCAACCTTCAAGTCCTGGCCACCATGGTCCATTATCCTTCCAACTCAATTCTTCCCTGGCCTTATACCAGCTCTTCAGGCTCATCGATCCTGTACCATCCCTCCTTCCTTCCCAGCCCATCCCCTTTTCGTGGCTCCCCTTCCTGTTCCGGAAGGACTCATAGTGAGACCTCAACCCCTCCCAACATTGTCAATGTCCCAGCCCCTTCGCCTCCAGCCCCACCAGGTAATTGCCAACCTTGGATCGGTCCAAACAATCTCCCTCGGACATTCTCCTATCCCTGTGCTGGTGAGCACTGCTTGAGAAAGTCACCACGGAGAATCACTGGACTCTCCTGGAATCTCAGTGACTCATAACAACCCTCTCCTATTTCCCACCACAGCTATTGCAAATCTTCTCCACTCTTAACCAAACCCCATGGCATCCCCAACTGCCTGCCCTCAGCAGACAGTCTTGCCTCCGACTTCACCAAGGAAAATACAGTCCCCCAAATAGTCGGGCAAGTTCCCTTATGCCTATGAACGTGTCCAAATCTGTAACCATCCTCACTCCGTCTCCTTCAGAGAATGTTATCTATTCTTGCGTCCAAGGCAATCTCACCACCAGGACTCTGCATCCATCCCCTCTCCCCTCTTCCTGGCCCAAGACCCTGTTCCCCCCGGCACACACACACACTGCTTCCTCTCTCATCAGGTTCCCTTTGTACAGCCATACTTGTGGAAAAAGTAAAGGTCTCCACTGATCTATCTTCTCTTGCAACTCCTCCATCTTCCTTGCCAAGCTGGTCGAAGGAATCAACCACACTTGCTCCCTTCACTGCCTCCTTTAGCTCACTGCAGTCTAGCTCGTCTCTCCTTACTGCTCAGTATGTTCTGGCAAAGGTTATAGGTCATCTCCTGAATAGCAAACCAAGTGTAATAGACACCTTTCACACCTTACTTTATGTGAATGCTCTGCCACTCTTTTCTCAAAAATCCCTGGCCCTGTGTTAGCCCTGGCTCTGTCTTCTATGAACCCACTTGTTTGTTTCCCTCCTCAAACCCCGGTTTACTAACTTCTGCTGGTTTCGCTTCTTCCTTTGGCATGCCCCTATGTTCCAGTCTTTCCACCCCATGTGCACGGGAAAGAGGACCCTTAGCCACTCTCAGGGCCTCATCATCTCAGGGATGGAGGGTCCAGCGTGACCAAGTCCTTTTCTAACCGCCTCCTGGTTCAAGTTTTCTAAAGAACCCACAGGCACCTTATTTTATGACTGAGTCTTCCTTTCCCACAACTTCCAAGTCACAAAGAGAAACCCACTGTGTCTGGTGCCTTCATATAAGAAAGGGCCTCAGAAAGTCAGAGAAATCGAAGATACAAAAGAAAGTGTCCACAAAATCAGGAAAAAATGGGATTATTGAGGACACAAGTAGAGGGCTTAGCTTTAGAAATAACAGTTGTTCTTCTAAGGCAACTTGGTATTTATTGAGTGCCTACAGGTGCCAACAAGTGCTAAGCGCTTCACATATAACAGTTTATGCTCATAATAATCTTGTGAGATAAGGATCATCATTCCTGTTTTATAGAAGAGGAACTACATGCCAAACAAGGTTAATTTGCCTGAGGTCACAAAGCTAGTAAGTGCCAAAGTTAAGACTCAAACCAAAAGTTCTCTCAAAAGTCATCGTTCTCGGGCATGAGAGAAATTAAGGATCCTGGAGAGAAAAGAAATGGCACATAGAGAGCAGGGAAATTCAGAAGGCTGACAAGCTTCTGAACACGAATATGAATAGAAAGAAAAAGGAGTGTCACAAAATCTAATAAACTCAAGAGCTTATTTCCCTACGCGTTCCCAACATCCACGCTCCCTTTCTCCATAAAATCCTATAGTCCTTTGACTCCTAGTACTTCCCTTCCAACTGATGTTTTTTTTTAAAAAATGTATATGTTAAATCTCGTTTGTGGTCTTTTCCTTATTATTTAAATTTCAAGCGGAGTGTTAAGAGAGGAATGGCGATTCTTCGATTCTGTCTCCATCATTCCTCGTCCACTTCTCCCTCCCTCTGCCATCCCCACGGTGATGAGGGGATTTCGTGCATTCCCCTGTTACTGTAGGTCTTGGTAACCTGGATAGTCAACACACACAACAGATACCCAGCTCCCTGGGAGCTTGGATATATTTTCCTGAGGCTTCATCTTAGTCACTGCCTTTCACCCTCCTCGTTGACGTTTTGAATTTAAAAACTTTAATCATCTCTTTAATTTGATTTGGGTTCTTACTGGAGGGTGTGGGGGGAAGGATGAGTCAGAAATCCGTGTATTTCCTCAGCTTTTGCTCTAGACTTACTATGATTTTCTACCAGCCAAGAGAGTGATCCCTCCCCTCTTTTGCTTAGCTTTGTGAAGACCAAGAACTACACTGGACGTCTCAGGGATGGTGGGTGTATGTGTGATGAACATGTGTGCGTGTATTGAGGGTGAGCTGAGGGTATTGTCTCTGAAGGAATGACCATGGAAAACCACTTCTCCTGCAAGGTACTTTCCGCCCCTGCCCAGGGGAATTAAAAACCAAGAAGCCACATACTCTTTTTTAAATATTATAGTGAGAAAGAGAAAATGATTGTGACCAATGATATCAAAATCATAGTCAGTTTAATTATTTAAAGTTGACTTCTAAATTTGGCTTAGGTTAGTGGTTTGATAAACACCTCTGTAGTGCAAGAGTTCAGAAAATATTTAACTCAAGGACATTATGCTGATATTCTATTGCTTTTTCTTTGTTTTAATAAATGCCTCCAACTAGACCTCAAGATTTTGGTGATACACAGGGCAAAAATAATAGTTCTTGTCTCCCTCCAGGCCCTGTTCAGCCACAAGTTGCCTAAAAAATCCACATTTGTTCCAACTCCTCAAAGTAGCTCTCCCCTCGATCTTGTATTAGGAAAAAGTCTACCTGTTCACCTGGAAAACCTTTGGCCCCAAGTCGTCAAGACATTCATACTGAAGGATGGAGCAAACCCCATAAAAACTATGTGCAGAGGCTGAAAAATGATTAAACTTAGAGAAACTAGGTCTTAATCTTGAGATTCAAGGTGTCATGAGACAGTCACGGAGAGGAGCTGGTGCTGTGTCTCAGAGAAGCTGATGCTGTGTCTCTGACAGGACGCAAGTGTCGAGAGGAACGGCACACAGGACAGTTTAACTGAATGGAACTTTGGTGAAGGCAAGGTGCCGCTGCAGCCCCCGAATCTGGGGGGAGGGACCCTGGGAGGGCTTCAGACTTTGATCACTCTCACATTCCAAGTGAACACACGACTCTTCTTCTATCGTCACTACTCATATTTTCGTTCATCTCCCGCTTGATAATAAGCCACTCTCTCTCTCAGTGCCCCAGCTGAGCATGGCAGATAGTAAGCAGGCAATGAACATGGAAGCAAGGAAGGAAGGGAGGGAGGGAGGAGAGGAGGGAGGAAGGGAAAGGAGGGGAGGGAAGGAGGGAACGAGAGTATCACAACTGGAAAGCCGACATACAGACACATGAAACGAACTTAAAATGAGCGGCAGGACCTGTCTCAACTAGACAGCCAAAAGACCCAGAAAATTTGGTGACATTTCTGAAAAATTTAGTGGGCTCAGCTCGATGGAGAAGAATTTAAAACGCCTCAGTGGCCAACACAAAAAAGGAAAACCTGAGGATGGGAATAAGAACACTGTCCCCTATCCTCCCCTGAGGGCCAGGGCCAGAAGTGAGTACTGAGCCGGGCAACAAGTGTTCCCTAAAAACACAGTGAATGAATGTGAAGTTCATCGCGAAGGCCCTTTCCAGCTTTGCTATGATGGGCCTCTGCCTTTTAGGATCCTGTGACAGGCAAATCCCTCAGACCCCATGCTTGGACCTGGCAAAACAGATAAAACTGCAAGTTGAAGGAGAGACGCAGAAACGAAAGCTTGACCGTGGGAAGCAACTTCACTGTTCCAGCATGGGAAGCTCCCTGTATTGCTGACTAAACCAATGTTTTCTCCAAGAAAGACCATTCTTCCAACTGATGGCAGCAGACACTCTATTGGGAGAAAAGCCGTAATTCAGAACCTGCTCCCTGATTACCCGCTCAATTGATAGTCTACACCGCAGAGCTCCATTCCACTTTTTCCCACACTGGAGCCTCCATAACCTAATTGTATTAAGAGGAGAGCTGGCTCCCCACTTGTGGTATATTTCCATTCTTCTACTGTGTCCTTCTGTTCTTAATGAAGGAGCCCAGCCTGGCTGGCCTCATGATTTAGGGAAAGTTCTGTGCCTTAACTAGAAAGCACTCTGGCCCTGGTGAGAAAAATTCCTGAGTTTTTGTCTGCATATATGAATGAGCAGTCAATTCAAATGGAAGGAAGGGAGGTGGAAAGAGAGAGGGAAGAGGAGGGAAACAAAGACCAGAGGGAGGAAGGGAGGGAGGATGGAAGAAAGGAAAGCAGGCAGGTAAGAAGGGAAAGAAAGAAGAAAGGGAGGGAGGGAG
>NW_006494609.1:12800766-12809817 GCF_000325575.1 Pteropus alecto
GGAGGGAGGGAGGGAGAGGGATGGAGGGAGAGAAAAAAGAATGCAGGCAGGCAAGGAGGAGGGAAAAAGGAAGAAAGAATGGGAGGGAGGGATGGAGAGAGAGCGTATACACAGACGCAGATGAGAACTGAAAGGCTCAGCGCCCCCTGTCTAAAGTCCACAGCTGCAAAACCAAGAACATTTTGTCGAATTAGATTCTGAGAAAGAAGAAACTAAATCAAAGTTTTAAATAACTAGGTTCAGGTCTTAGTGCTGTTCTGTAGTGGGGTGAAGAGTCCCTGTAATGGGATGGTCAGGTGCATGAACTCTAGATTTCTCTCACTGAAGGGACTGGCAGCACTTCACAAATCCACAGCAGTGTTTCTTCATGTGGTTCTGGCTTAGTGTTCCTAGACAAAGAGTTCACTGGACGCTCCTCTAAAAAGCCTCACCCTTCCCCGCCAACCTTCAGTGCTTCCCCGACAGCCTAGAAGATAAAGTCCAAGTTCCTCGGGGTGGGATTTGAAGCTGCTGTGGGCCTGGCTTCCCCACACCTCCATCTTGAACTTCCCATTCTAATAGTGCCCTGGGTTTAATAGGTCCTTAAACCCACCCTGACCTGTGTGTCAGTGATTTTGCTCATAGCTCTGCTCTGCCCAGAAACCTCATCTACCCCCACTCCCAGGCCAACTGGTAGTCAGACCTCTTCCTGAAGCCCGCCACGGCTTCGGTCTGCCGACCCCACTGCTAGGCGGCAGATGTGACCCCCTGCCCCAGGCATGCCAATTCCATTGCACTGGCCACATCTCCACCTTTGAGCGTCATGCCCAGCACACAGTAGGCATTCAATAAATGTTTGTTGGGTGAAGGGATGAATGAATGAATGATTTATCTTCCCCCTCCCTGCATGTGAAACCCAGATGTCTTTTAGAAGATGAAAACTAAGTTTAAAGACACTCTGTTTGTTGCTCCCTCCCTCCAACATCTTGGTGGACGCATATTTTGCGGCTTTTTCTCCTTATACCCCCCCCCCTCATTTCTGCCTTATTCCCCTTTGTCACTTTAATGGCATGCCAGCTCCCATATGCCAAGCAGCTTACCAGGCTGGAAGCCTGGCAATGGTTATACGGCGAAGTGTCAACTCCCACAGATGGCTTAGGTCAGCTGGAGGCATCAGGAAGCATAGGGAGATTACTGAAATCTCTTCCTGGGGACTTAAAGTGTGTGCTGGGGGACGATGCTTTCTGTTTCACGTAAGCCAAGGAGAACCCGACATGCAAGTACGGGGGCCACATCAGGCCTGTTGCATTCCATTCTGGAGCCCTCCCCACTCAGGTAGATATGTGCGAATAGCAGGTAGAGGGCCACCCAGGAGGATTTCTGCAAAGGCGACTTGTCCACTTGTGTGGACATTTGGACTAAGTGACCTCAATATTCTCTGCCCCTATTTGACAGGTCTCAAGGACTGAGTGTCATTTGACAAACTGCAATGAGTTTTTGACTGGGGCCGTGATTCGGACCCTATCATCTGGTTCCCCCATCCCTTTCCTCCCTGTGGGGAGGGCTGAGAAGACGAAAGCCACGCTTACCCTTTCTTCCATCCTACCCTAGGCAAGGATGGGTGTTCTTTTTCCCCTGGGTTTGTGCAAGCTCCAAGCTGTGGAAAGAAAAGTGAAAATTAAGAGTTTTAGAGAAAGGCAGTTACCGTAATGTGAAAGATTGGACACGTCTCCCCTGTGGTCCTACTGATAGGCCCAAGGCCCGCGATCCCCCTGGCTACTCAAGGCAAGTGTGGGCAGCAGCAGGCCGGATGGCGATGTCGTCAATGCCTTTGGCACAAGCACTTCCTGGAAGCTTACTTGGATGTATACAGTTAAGTGCCAGCCCCAGGACCTTCTGGCATCTTCCACGGCCCTCACCTAGCTGAGCAGCTGAAAAGGGAAATGATGAGTACTGCGTGAGAGAGTCACTCTCAGGAGACTCTCAGGATGATCTGAGAGAAACTTGGGGGCGGGGGTGTGTGGTGGGGCTGGAGCCCTACAGGGCAGCTAGGGGCAGGGCCAGAGGAATATTGTTTTGTGGCTGTTACTATAATTCTAATCCCCCGTGTAACAGGGGATTCCCCCACGTCGTTTTGTCGCATTCGAAACAATCGGACTGTGACGACTCCTGAGGGAGAGTTTGGCAGTAACCGATTTAAGACCCATGACAGTACCCTGAATAGGGGGGCTGCCTCCACCGGCCATGCAGGGCTCTCGGTGGAGGGTCCTGGCTGACTGGGCGAGCTGGAAGGAGCCTGCCGCTTGGTAGTTGGTGGGGACAGGGGAAGGGAAACCACTTTTTATCGGAATTATCCTGTGACTGGCAAGGAAGTTTTTCCTGGCTCACGTGGACCGAGGAAACGGGGCCTAGGGGGCCTCTGAGTGCTTTCCCAGCCTGGGAACGGGGTGCCGAGGGGCAGGGTCTGCGCCCGGTAGGACAATAGGATGCAATGCCATTGCTTGTCACAGCCCTGCCTAAAGAAGGGCACAGGCTGCCTGAGTGTAGAGTCCCATCCCGTATCTGGCTGTTTCTGCACTGTCACCCCCACCCACCTCCCAGACCCCACAGGGCTCATGAAATTGACCTTTAAAAAACAAAAAACAAAAAAACTGGAAACTTTCCCATGGCAGAGAGACTGGACTCCAAAGCACACAAATACTGTTAACATCCCCAGCCTCCAAGCCTTTCCCACTCCAGCCTTCCTGGCTTCTTAAGGCCAGAGGGAAGGAAGGACTTCGAACGTGACATGGTCTCTAAATACCAAAAGGTACTTTTGAATAGGATCCTAGGAGACTGGAAAGGGTCCATATGAAACGTAGGGAGTGGACGGATACAACAGTATCAACTAGAGCCAAACCCCAACTGCAAGAGGAACTTCTTGCTGATGGCCAGTTCCCCAGCACGCTGGAGAGAATCACATGGAAACATGGCAGCTCCAACAGACTATGCAGGGAGGGCGGCCACGGGGAAGGGGGTGTGAAGGGGCAGCCGGCCACCTCCATTTTCTCCAAGAGCTACAGGAGGTGAAGAGAAACCGTCCAGGATAGGGACGACCTAGGGAAAGTAGTCCAAACATCCCTGTGACGGGTAAGGTCACCCGCTTCCCTTCACCAGACCCCTTGCCCTTAGCTGCTTCTAAAAGGATGGGATGAAGGAGGGAGACAGAAAAAGAAGAAGGTGAAGACACTACCTTGTCTTTTCCATTACACACTGGTACCTATCCTGGGCGACCCGACACATTTTTGGATGAGTAGGGAATTTTCTGACCTTCCCTCGTGATATTACAGACATCCTCTAACCTGAGCGCTGACTCGGCTGTCTCACCTGAGACAGGGGCGGCTGGATGCGACGGCAGGTGCTGTCGACAGTCAGGTGTGACGAGGCATCACTCTTGCTTGAGCCTTACAAATTCGGTGCTCTAGCTGAGATAAAGGGAGAGGGGAACTGGGGACACAGTGTCAACAGCAGATGGTGCCCTTGTGGTTTGTTGCTGATCTTCTAGTTAAGGAGAAGAAAGGGTCCCCTAATGCTCGGGGGTTGAGAAATCCAACTGAGTGACTCTGGGGAGAGATGATGCTACCCTGTGACAGGCCTGCAGGGCTGCCTGAGGTCGGAGAGGCCTGACTGAGCCTCTCCCTCCCTCCGATTCTACCTATCCCTGAGAACAAGGCCTGCAGTTAAAAACTTGTCAAGGCTACCCGAACCCAGTCGAAACCCAGATGGCGGGCAAAATGGCCTCCAAAAGATTTTAAAGCTCACTGTAGTGTAATCTTCACGGTAAACAACACACCTATCAGCGCCATGAGAGTTTACAAGCGCCATGACTGTGATCAGAAGAGGCCATTAAGAAACAAAAAAAAAGGTGGGACACTGTTCCCAAGAAAGCCACCTCTTATTTCCCAGAAAAGCCATGAGTATTCCTCCTAGCTATTTACCTAAACATCCCGTCATTTCCACTATCCCGTTTCAGCCGCCTCTTGACTGCCAGAGGACGAGGAGCTGGTCTGAGCGCGCGCACCCGCGTCTCCGCTCTCTGGCCCTTCCATAAAGCTTGCACCGCTCAACACCCGGAATTGGCTTCAGAACACGCAACGGGAAAAGAAAACTGCTTGGGGTCCTCGAAGAGGGCACTTCTCCTCCTTCGTTAACCATAAGGTGCCCTGGCTCATCTGGGGCCTTCAGTGACAAAGAGGTGGCATCTACTGAAGAAGGCCCTGTTCCTCCTCCTATGGTTCTTATGGTGGGATTAGAAGCTGCTCACCGGGGAGGTGCCGACTGGAAGAACGTGAGACGTTTGAAACCCTGGTCCTGTCACCCGCCGGTGGTGGGCGTGACCTTGGAGAAGTCACTAAAGTTGTCTGGCACCTAGGATGCCTCCCATAGCAAACGGGAATTGCATTTTTGTCATTGAAAAACAAGTGGGACTATCAGGCTTGAACTTCTCGATGGGCTTGACAAGCCAGCAACTGTTGGAAGTTTCTTCCGTGTCTCTTAGGGTTAAAACATAAATAAAAAGGAAAAGCAAACAAGTCGAAAAGGGGACATGTACTCTCTGAAGAAAAAGATTGTCAAATAACGATCCGAGGGATCAGTTATATTCCTCTGTGCAGCTAACAGCAGAGGATAAACATAACAACAGGAAAATAGAAACATTAAATATTAAGTATAAAATTATTTAACTATTTAATAATAAAATCATTGTGTGTGCGTGTGTGCGTGTGTCTGTCTGTCTGTCTGTCTGTCTGTCTGTCTAGTACATTGTCAGGGCTTTACACACAGTCTAGCGCTGGGGGATTCTGACTTGAGAAAATCCTAACCACTCCATCTTTTCTTTTAATCTTCCTTTGTAAGAGGCCACCTCTTGCTTTGTTCCGGTCGCCTTTGGGACATCTTCTGGGTCTCTTATCAGAAAAGGCCCTGAAGCCTGGGCTTAAAGATAGGAAATGAGGGGAGGGGGGGAGCCCCACAACTGTAAACACTAAACTTCTTGTGTTTAACGAGATTCACATTGTATGCGTTTCTGCTCCATTTACCTGTCCATTCTCTACAATAAACCATCCCCTAGGGAGGCCCCTGGGGCGCCAGACCTGTTTTGTACCTTTAGTAAACCAACCCCCCTCCATATCCCAATATGTGCGTCTCCCTATTCCACAACCACGAGCAAAATTGTTCACCTCCCTTTCAACAGATGGGAGCTGTTTGTGCAGAGGTTCGAAAGCTGACATATTGCTTGGGCGTGGCACTTATGTTAGCACTGAGGGACCCCCCTCTGCCCTCCCTGCTTTCCGAGGGCCCCCCCCTCTTCCCTCATTGCTTTGAGCTACATCGCATTGAAACTGGGTGTCTCCGGTGTCCTCGGATCTCCCAAAGATCCCCTGGTCAGAGTCAAGTGCACGTCGCACGCGTTTTCAGACATAGGTGGACGAGGAGTCGTTCCGTCTGAGCGGCCGGTTGGGCCCCTGGAGGAGCCGGTCCCATGAGACCCCGTCCTCTGCCCAAGCAGCCTTTCCTCCTCTTGTGGAGCACAACACGGGGGTGCAGCTGCAGGAATCCCGCAGGAAAAGTCTCCCAGAGCGGGCCTTGGGAACGCTATGCGCACTGGGCCCACTGCCTCCGCGAAGGCGGCGAGCTCCCTGCTTCCTCGAGCTCCTTTGGGTCCCTTTCATGGTCTCGAGCCGCCTCTTCTTGCTTTGGACTGTTTCTGAGATCATTCTGAAACCTCTCACCTGCTTGGGGCTCGGCCTCCCTCCAGTCCCCGGCCACCGTTAGCTTCTGGACATGTCTCTGTGCCTGGGACAGGGTGGGCTCCCCTCCTCTGCAACTCCTTGTTCCTGTCCCCACCGTGCAGGACACTTGGTTCAACATGCACCCCTCAACCCCACGCTGGGACACACTGGCGCGTCGCCTCGTGTCTCCCGCGCCTGCCCCCGCCTCGCAGAATCCGTGCAGGGAAAGTAGGCCCCTCCTCTCAGGGTCTGCCAACCGGCCTCTTTCCTTCTTCCACTCTTCCCTCCCCAGGCTGGGGAATTTTTTTTTTTTTTTTTTGCCCCCAGAATGAATAACTTCCTTTGGCTCTTTGTTTCTAGAGGACTTTTCTGCCCGTATCCCATGTCTTCTCTCCTTTACTAGTTTTCATTATCCTATTGGTATCACCCAAGGATTCAGAGTTATGAGGGGGAAAAAGGTCGGGCTACGTTCTTCTCTTGTGGAGTTAGGGAGGGCGTAGTTTGCACAGAGGACAGACTGAGGAAAAGAAAAAGGAAAATTTAAGGAGAGAGAAAAAAATTTTTTTTTTTTTTACTGCACAGCAATGGTCCAGCCTCCTTCGTTAGATGCAGTCAACTCTTTGTGATAAAGTTCTTTCTTCTAGGACCTCCTCCAGGCCTGGGGAAGAGTCGGGGTGCTTCCCCATTTGTCTCCTTGACTCACACGGGTCCGTTTTCCGGGATAAGTCCCTCTTCGTGTGGGCAGGAAAATCGGTCCTGGATCCCGGATCCCACATTGGCGAGCTCTCGTGATGAAAGCACAGGAGTGGGCATAACATACGAGGGGAAGCAGGCCAGGCTGGGTCTGGAGACGGGCTCTGTGACCTGGTTTGGCCTCGGAGCTGGCTGGACTCCTCTCTCCTCACAGGGCACCCCCGATTCTGCCCCCATCTCCCTTCTCTTTGCCTGAAGGAAGAGATGAACCTTGCTCAGCCCCACCCTTGGGCCTGTCAAGACAGGAGGTGTTCCTTGCCTCTAGTTACAAGAGATCGCCTCCCTGACCCCTTTTTCAAAAAGAGATTGTCTAGTCCAAGGCACTGCACGGATCCAAAGTGTTCCTAGAGCAGGAATCGTCCACGAATCGGGGAGAAGATTGATCTTCTGTGCCTGCCTAAGAAACGAGTTGATACAGGTTCAAACCGAGAAGAATCATTTACGACAGATAAAAAAGAAAGTTCAGATATGCAAAAAATGGTGATACTGTTTTATCTTCCGTAAATCGACATGAATTTAGTTTCAAGACCCCTCCCACCAGGAATGTGGGATTCCACTTCAGTCGAAGGTTAGAGTGGGATTTTGGGGCCCGGCACCTGCCCACAGCACCCCTAGCCCTCAGCGGGGCTCCCACAGGGCCCTCTGCTAAAACGCATCATGGCGTCTCTTGCCTTCAAGAGGCTACACACAGCCTCCCACCCCTCTGTGGGGGACCCAGACTTCTTTCTGCTCCGTCCCCAGACTAGAGAAACCTTCTTTGACTCAGGGAATTCTTTCCCATCCACATTCTCTCATTTATTATGCTTCCTGCCAAATATAATCCTCCCGTGGGCCTGACTTTTGAAACAAAGAGGCGGGAATACTCTTGCCATTGTCTACCTTCCTGGAGGAAATGAAACCAGAACCTGGGATCTGCTTGATGTGAGACAAGAGGAAGGAGAAAACACAGTGAGGAGAGGCTAATATACTGCATGTTCTTCATCTCGCTTGCTTTCAGAAGGAGTTACAATTTCTGTTGTAATCGGTGACTGGTAGAGCTTATCTTCTGTTTGACTTTGAAGTTTGGCTTAGAGTTTGTGATTTATCATTTTAAAACATTCTTCCCTTAACTGAAAATGTCTTACAACAAAGTAATCCCAAGTGAGGATTTATTTGTGGTATCCCCAGAACAAACAGATCAATCCTGCAGAATTGTGCTCTGGAGCCATTCGCGGTCCCCTTTTCCCTATATTCTTTAAGAGGTCACCCCTTACAGGAAGCCTGCTTTGATTGCCATTGTGCAGTCCAATCCACATGCTCTCTGAATTTCTAGCATTCTCTTTTTAGCATTGCCTTTTGGCAAAGATTGAGTGAATTTCTAGCATTCTTGTGATGATTCCTTTTACTTTAGATCTGAATGCTCTGCTGTCGTATTATTATTCTCGTAACAAGACTGAGAATTTTACCTCCCAGAGCACATGGCACAGGACTGCACTAACTCTACACCTGTGAGGTCCTTGAGAGCAGGGACCATGGCTGTGCCATTCCAGTGTCGCTCTCCCAGGGCCTCACGCAGACTAGGGCTCCATAAATGTTTGTGAAATGAATGGATGAATGGATAGGTGGATGGATGGATTGTACGATCTTAGCCAATTACCATCACCATCCGCTATTTCCCCCCTTCTCTGCCCCCAGCCAATAATAATTCAGTGGAGAAATTGTTTCAGATTCATATTCACTCACGGAAATGATAGAATGGTCCATTACTTTTCTTCTATGAAATCAGACAACCAGAGAAAAGAATGTTTTTTAATGCATAGATTAATGTTCTATGTAAAATATTAAAAGGTACGTCCATAAATTATGCTAGCATGTATGTATATTTCCATTCCTTACATTTGCAACGGATGCTGTTGGTTCTAGAATGTTAGCGTTCTCCAATAATCTTCTTCCAAAGCAAATTTACACCTTCTTGAAGTCTTGCAGTTGTTCTTTGCCCGGTGTTGGCAAATAATTCAAAAAAGCCATTGACGAAGGTAGTTTATAAATAATAACAGAGATTACTTTATTGGAAAGTATTTTAGTGTTATCATATTCCAAGTGAGGAAAAGTCCTTATTTTAACTTGAGTAATTTCAAGTAATGAATAATGACTTTTAAGATTCATTTCATAAACATATCTCTCAAATAGGTTGTGTGAGACATTTTACTTGTAATTTTAGATTCTTACGATATATTTTTAAATTTATATCTAAGACCAAGGCATCAAAAATTTGAAATATTTTCTATAAAGGCAATGGATGGATATTGACTTGTGCGCCATCTCAAATTCACACAACTGAGTACGCACTAGAATTCTAAAACTGGAATCATTTTGTGGTGAGGCTGTTGCACCAACCTGCCCTCCGGCCCTCACACAATGCAGCCTTCCAACCTCCCCTCCGGCTCACCCGGCTTTGGGCTCTCTTCCTCCTTTCCTACTTTCTGCAGAGGACCCTTACTCAACACCATGGTTTCATGGTTTGAGATATTTATCCAACACATATCTTTTGAGCTCCTGCCACGTTCCATGC
>NW_006494609.1:12809844-12812589 GCF_000325575.1 Pteropus alecto
TTCCTTCCAGGAGCCCTCGAGAGCAGCGAGATGGACGATTACAAAAATGGAGTGACTGCTCTTAGCATGGAATCATTAGAAAGCCATCTAATCCAGTCCTGGAGGGGCAGGGAGGCATCTAGAAACCTGATCCCCATGGTGCAGTGGCCGAGAGCACCCATGGGATCCCTCTGGGATTCTCAGGGATAAAGGGAAAGGAATTTGAGGAGCTGGACCCCCACAGAGCACCTGGTCAGGGCCAGAAAAATATTCTCTTATGGCTGTTGGCCTATGATCCATTCCCATGAGGCTAAGCAGGAAGCCCTTTCCAATAAAAATACTATACCTAGGTATTTTGGTGTTCTATAACAAATGCAGGTCCATTTACTAGCATTTTAGAAAATTCTTTAATTTTCAACAAGAGGTATCATGTAACCTTGACTCTGTTCTCTGAGTGACTAATGCTACTCAGCTCTAAATGCTGTACCTTCCTGTGGGAATGTGAAAAGGCAGATGATGTCTTAATATTATTCTAAAAAGAGTCCTGACATCACGGATCCCATGGATGGATCTCGGGAACCCACCAGGGTCACTGGAACATATTTTGGAAACTACTAACCTCGAGTATAGCCTACAAATGGATTCTGAGAATGTGCCTGCACTAATAGGAAAGGAATTCTGTGACCGATGACGATATCTGCCTGGGGCACAAGGGTAAGGTGTGGTGACCCATTTGCCACACGTCTGACTTCCTCACAAAGCATAATCTCATATCTCATTAAGTTTGTAGACATTCAAACTATCTATAATAATGATATGGCTTTTAAAATAAATATTCCATTATCTGTACATCTAAATGAGAGCTATTCTTCAGAGTGGTCATCTTTAGAAGCTAGTTATTTCAATAACCATCACTGATTAAAATTTTGGAGTTCTTTGTAAAGACAAAATACGAATCAAACTCATTACTTTGTAGGCAACCTTGGTTTTGACCAAGATGATACTTTTGAATTGGGTAAAATAACTTATTCCACTGGTTTTGGCTCCACATGACTTCCAGTGCATGAAAAAAAATCAAATCTGCCTTGAAGGGAGGAAATATACTCTCAATAAAAATATTAAAACTATTCCACCAATAATTTGAGTGTCTACATTGTATCAGGAGCAGTTGCTCAGTGCTGGGAAAGGAAATGAAAGGCATAATTCCTGCCCTGAGGAGCTTGTAATCTGCTTCAAACACATAAGGAACCAGCGGTTCAAATCTAGCATAGCAAGTGCTATCGTCAAGGAGAGGTCAAGTCGTGTGGAAGGCAGCTAACTCTCTCGGAAGGGCTGAGGAGGAGTGAAGAAAGATTTCCCAGGGGCACCTCTTCGGCTCAGGACCGAAGGACCTGAATGAGCCGGGGGGCAGTGGAATGGGGCAGGGTGGCATGTAAGTGTGAGGAGGACTCTCGAAAGGGGCAGCAAAGACCTGGAGATAGAAAGCATAGACCATTTGGGGAGTTTGCAAGGAATGCATAAACGGTGGCAGGAGAGTCCGGTGTACTCTGAGGCCGAAATGCACACAGGCCTAACAGACCCGCGCTGCTGGGTTGTAACCTGAAGGCCAAGAAGATCCACAGGCCAATGTGCATTTTAGAAACATCGCTTTGAGCTCCTACCCTGTGCTATGCACTGTGCCAGGCCCATGGAAACAATAAAACCTTGAACCGGATCCGTCTCTGCTCAGCCCATGACCAGTAGTCACGTTGGGTGAGCCTGGGTGAAGGTCGTGGCTTCGTGACTACGATGTAGGAAGGCCTCTTGGCCTTGCTCGGTCCCACAGCCATCAATTCACCTTTGACATTATTGCACACCTTTCTCACAAATAGGAAGGGAGAGATAGTGAGGACGAGTCTGAAAGAACCACACCATCTTTACTGGAAGAGTGCTCAAAGCACATGTCCCATGCAGCTGCATGATCTAGTGAAAGAAACTCAGATTTGGGGCTGATTAACTTGGGTTAGAAGTTTCTTATTGTCTCTGAGCCTGAAGGTCTTCATCTACAAAATGAGTAAACCCAATTTGTTTCACCCGGAAGACTAAATGAAATGTTTGTAAACTGCCTAGAACGGTACCTGGTACATAATAGGAGCTCAAAAGTGGTGGACATTTTGTCTCTGCTACTGACCCTTACAAGCCCCTGGCTGGCGGACGCACAGGTAAGGGCAAAACCACATACAGCTCGAAATGTGGGCACCGAAGAATTGTTCATTTTATACGGCCAGACTTGTCACAGTGTCCAAATTTAGTGTTTCGCCTAGATAATGGGACATTATGCCGTACAACGCCCGGCATGATACAATAGAGATCAGATAAAACTGGGGAGGCGGAAGGAAATGTGCTCTTCTTGGGTTGCAGGAGGCCCCTCCGCCTACAGGATCTTGAGTTCCCACCGGCTTTGCCCCGATGAACGCACGTGAGGACCTAGCCAGGCAAGAAGCTTGTCCCCAGAGGACCTGTTGTCCCGAGCACAGATTCCAACCCAGCCACTATAAACCACACCTGGGCCCACAAAAGAAAGGAAAACAGGAGAGACGCTGGATTGGATCTTCTGGAAGGTCTTTGTTGCAATTTTCTCCATCATTGAAAAAAAATCACATCATCGAATAAAGACAATAGCAGCACAGCTTATCGAAATGTCACAAGCAAATTTGCTTTAGTTCTTTTCCTAAGAACATTAGGAAATTCCCTCCTCCCCCACCCCTCATTATTTTCTGCAAAATG
>NW_006494609.1:12812614-12815057 GCF_000325575.1 Pteropus alecto
TTTAAAGCACCATGAAATCCTACAGAAAGAAATACAGGTGAAACACCTCCAGTCACGGGTTTATCGTCGTCGTTGTCACTGGGTCCCCTGCCTGTGACTCTGAGACAGGGAAAGGGGCCTGAGGCTGGCGCATGGGTTAGTTTGTATATCTCTTCTAGGCACCACCACACCTTCTCCCTTTAAGCTCGGTGCCTTGATGGCGAAGGAGCGGTTTTCCAATTATCCTCTGCGGCACGGGTCTCCTGTGTCGTTGGAGTGGCAGTCCTCTCAAGGACTTTCTGTTTTTCAATGCACAGGGAACTATTTGAGACTTTTCATTTAAGAACTGAGAACAGAAAGTAGATTCTAAATCTCTTAGGCACCTGTGAAAACGATAATCACGTTCAGTAAAGTCAGAGGCACCTCTTATTTCTCCCCAATGCCACTGCGCTGAGGTCATGTGACGTAGGGATTGCCACGGGAGGACTGAGGGTCACGTGGGTTGTGGGCAAGTTGGTGAAGTACAACGCGGCTGGTTTTCGTGCAAGGGCAGAGTACAGGGCTTCGTCACCGCCGGGTAATCGGCATGCTATTCCAAAGTTTCCGTACGCATCCACAACGCCAAATTAGAGTCACCTTTGTTTCAGAGAGTCACCATTTTTATTTTTTAAGGCCACTGCTAAGTAGCTCTTACATGATATCACCAAGGGCTCCCTCTGATCACACAGCCACCGTCTCTGTACACAGTTGCATCGTGACAGTGAGAAAGACTAATCCCCACTTGAAACATCGGTGGGATGCCAAAAACAGAGACATAAAATGCAGTAGTGGCTTTTCTTCCTATTTTTTTTTTTTTTTTTTAAGGAAGTCTCTGCAGGTTTGTTTGTTCTCCTATAGTTCAGAAACCATGGTACACATTGGATGGTCACCATTCTTACCCAATCCAGTGAGTAAAAACCTGCCCTACCCAAATTCTGGCCATATGCTCACTAATTCTCAAAACCAAGCACACAAACAGATGAGTGGCCTTGACTCAGCCAGGAAATGACATCATCATGGAGGAAGGCAAGGGGGTGGTTTGTAAATGTCTAGAACAACTACAACATTCAATGTGGAACGGTCTCCACAGAACCCAAAGCAGCCATTTCGCGTGTGTGTGTGTGTGTCTGAGATGTCCATGGTATACAAATTCATGAAGTAATCAAAGGGAATCTTTACTATAATTGACTGTAAAAAGCAACAGTTTAAAATTCTTTAAATTGTCTTAACACCATGCAAAACATGCTCGCCTAGCATGAGCCTTCTGGGTGACAATGTGCTGTAACGGAGGACAGAATGAGCCTACACAGGACACAGTCCTAATGTGGATGGCAGGCTCTCAAATACATCTATCTGGTCTCCATCAATGACCTAGAAAACAAATCCCAAAGAGCAGGACACTAAGCTGTCATCTTAGGCTAAAATGAGTGGGCTCATTAGTCAGTATTCACAAATCCAGCTAATAATGTTCTTAATAGGTTTAATTAAGTCCGAGACCAGGAGACGTTTGGTCAGAGAACCTCAGAACTAAGAGGGCCCTTGACAATGATCTGTGCTCAAGTCCTTTGATGTGCCGATGGGGTAACAGAGATGTGGGCAAGGGAACAGAGGTGCCCGCGACCACAGGCTGGGGCCGGTGGAGCACCGGCAAACAGTCCCGTCACCTTAGCGTAGGCCAGGGACGTGCCTACCCACACACACATTAACGCCTGTGCCCCAAAGCGATACATCCCCAGTGTCACGGTGGAGTTAAGACAGGGCGTTAACCTGGAGTCTCTCCACAGTGTCCCTTGGCTCTCACCAGTAAAGCTCCAGATCTGTTTTGGAAGGAAAACGCAGGACCTGATTGCCAGGGGAAGCAAAAGACGCTGCCCGCCGAAGATACTGAACACGTGCTCTTTCCACGCGCAAAACCAGATTGTCTGCTCCAGGTTTGTGGCGGGGTGCGGGGTGCGTTCGGAAGGGCAGGGCTGTGCGGATGGGCATTTAGAATCTGCGGCAGCTTTGCCTTAGCCGCATGTTTCCCATGTGCTATTTGGCCCCCGCTTACAAAAGTAACAATCGAGCAACTTCAAAACCACCGTCCTCCCCGCAAGTCTTCGCTCGTGCACACCCACCTCTTGCTCGGTCTCAGCTTCTCCTCTGGAGAGGACCTTACAGTGGGTCGAACACTTTGCCCATATGTTAACAGATCAGTCTCCGTAAAAGGAGGGCTCTTCTATTTTACTGAGCAGGGCCTGGACCCCAGCTGCCCTCAGGGCGTGGGCTAATGTTGGAGATTTCCCCACTCATTAATCGAGGGCTGTTTTCGATCCCTGCACTGTTGCTGTGATTTAAGTCAATTGGAGAAGCAGCTACGGGCACACCCACACCTGTCCCGTTTGGCCCGAGCGTCTGGCTTAATGCTCTGAACTGTAATTCATTC
>NW_006494609.1:12815110-12820994 GCF_000325575.1 Pteropus alecto
CAAGAGAGTGCTTTCAAAGGGCGTTTCTCACAAGACAGACAGGGTGCCACACACAGCATCCCCCCGAAGCGAAACCCAGACTAAAATAATGTGCGGTGAGTGTCCGCACGGCCCGCGCTTCAGGCCGCGTTTGCACAAAGACCTTGGACTCTTCTCGGCAGTAGAGATCTGTCTTCTCCCCACCTCCGCGTGCTGTGTCCAGGAAACTAGAAAGACACACATTGCACACGAACACACACACACACACTCGCACTCGCATGCACAAGGGCACGTGACACGGACACTGTAGCCGAGTCGAAAGCAGACTTTGGTCAGACAGGTTTTGAACGCCAGCTCTACTGCTTTCCCACTGTGTGCCGTCGGGTAAGTGACTTACTCAGCGTCCCTGAGCCTCCGTGTCGTCCTCTGGATAAGGGGTTTGCACACGCTTCCCGCAGGGCGTCGCTGTGAGGTTCAGCGAGCTAATGCCCGTAAAGTGCCTAATCAAGTGCCTGGCCCACGGAGCCACTGGATAAATGACAGGGAAGCCTCTTGGCCAGATTTGGCTGTGAGAGTCTAGAGTTTTAACTCACTGCTATAAAGAAGGTACCAAGTAATAGTGGGTGGAAACCCAAATGAATGAGATCCATGGATAGTTTAATCGGGACGCTTTTAACTTGACAGAATAAGAGATAAAGTCCCACTTATCTACCAATTTCTTAAAACACCTCTTTAGGCTGGAATGATGCCCACAGTAGAGCCGCTGCCTACACCTGCACAAACATCCTTTCTCAAGCGTCTGTTTATGACCGTGTGGACACAGGATGTCACCGGCGAGCCACAGCACCAGCTCCAGCTCCACGGAGGCGTTAGCCCAACAATATCTTGGACAAGCAGGACAGGCCTCATTGAAGTTGATTTTTATTTGGCTACTTCCCAAAAGCAATGCCAGAGCTTTAGTTAGAGCCTAAATTTGGGGGAGAACGGGGGTGCTGCTAGTGCTCGACGCAAGGAAGAGCTGTTCATTTTTGGGAGATGGGCAGGTTGAGGTCTGCCATGGTACCAGTGGTCAAGAACGTGGTGGGTATAATTTTCCCTGGAAGTCAGAAAGCCTTAGATGGGTTTCTGGAAGTCCCCTCTAGACCTGTGATCTTTCGATAAATCTACTTCTGTGTTAGCCATGTGAAACCCCAAAAGATGGCACTAAGCCTGGGAGGCCCATAACCAGCAATGTCCTGGTGTTGCCGGGTTCGAATGCCTAACTTTGTGGCCCAAATAGCTAACTGTGAACCAGTACAAGGGCCAGCCAGTTATGAAAGAGGCTGAGGCACACACGGGATGATTGGCCTCGTACATATTTTTTTCCTTTCTGATAAGAATCCATTTTGAATCTTTCGCTCAAAACTTATGACTAGCCCTCCCCCCACTTCCCTTCACTGATGTTTTAACCTCATGGAACAATCATAATGATCACGTGTTGGTTATTGTTTACCTTGAAACAATTACATGTGTGTTCCAACTGGTGTTCTAATAGCAGGTGTGAGGTAAGGAAACAAGCAAGGAAGAGTAATTCTTTCACAATAAAAGGATGCCCAAACATGAAAGTCAAATATTTTAAGTATTATTTTTTTAAATGGCATTAATGGCACTTAAGCTGCAAGCAATTAAAACAACTTAATCTTCTTATACAAGGGTTGGTTGAGGGATTAATTTTCCTTTTGTTTGGAGGGAGCAAGATTGGACCTTGTAACTATGTGTACCCTAAGACACCCAAAGGGACAAAAAGCCCTGAGATGGAATGATGCCACGGTCCTCCTTGGTATGTCTCAGACATGCAGGATGTCTATTTTTGTAAAAATTTAAGATCAGCTAGACAGAACAGCAAGCCACTGGCATCATGCAAGGCAATGGTTTTGGTATATTTCCCCTCTTTTCAAAACAAGTCATAACTGAAGTTCCACTAGAAAAGTGAACGTGAACATTTCAAAACCAGTTTATTTTCACCATCGCACCCAGTGAGGAAAATGCATGATTTTTTTGCCTGTAACCATGCAGTGGCGGAGGTCGAGTTTTCACCAGTGCTTGCCAGTTCGTTTGGACTACCTACCCCTGTGAGAGAGACAAAATTCAGTAGGCTTTTGTCATTGGTTAAGGTGATATCCACAGTGTGATGTTTGTGATCCTTCTGTTTGTTTTGTAATGAGGAAAGCAATTGCACCTTTTAATACGTGTGCTCTGACCTGCTTCCAACGAACTCCAGGTGCTCTCAGGTCCCACGGACATTCATGTGGAGCTGAGAAAGATTAGATATGCACTGAACGGTTTTATATCAAAATTCAAGCTGAGAGCAACATGCCAGAATGTCGACTCTAACCCCAGTGACAGGTACCCGTTCACCCCCAATCCGGTCCCCTTCTGTATGTGCATATATCACTCACGGTAGGTTCAGGAAATGAGACTCCATTTAAAAGACATGCCTGTCCCTCTCAGAAGGCTGGTCTAAGGAATAGCTGCCCATTTCTATGTGCCACGCCAGGGCGGTGCTGCACAGGGGTGCGGCATCACCACCGAAGCGCCCTTGACATCTGTGGCCACGACCACCTGCGTGTGCGAACGCTCCCTGGGTGTCCGGCGGTCGCTCTCGGAAGCGAAGTCCTCGTTCTTTGATTCCTTTTGGCAGAGCAGCTTTCTCAGTCGTTTATGGCACAGTGAAATATATTTCTTCGATGCTATGTAATTTCGGACTAACATGAAGTCTGTTTAAGGCACATGTCTCGGGGTGAATATAAAAAAAAAAACACAACGCTTCGTCAAGTCCGATGTCCTGTAACTTTTAGTTTCTGTCTTCCAGTAACGCGTTGCTCTCGTGTTCTCTGTCTTTGGTGTCCGTGGGGACCACCCCGTTCTCCACAGCGGCCTGCTGCTGGATGCAGTCAGTCAACATGGCCGTGCTGGAGTGGTCCGAGTTAAACATCTTTTCCGTTTCGTCCTCTTTCTTCTCTTCGTCCAGGGAGTAATTCCGGAAAGTCTTGTAGATTTTCTGAACGTCCTCGGGCAAGGTCTTTTTGGTGTCCTTGTTTTTCCTCTTGGTGAGTTTGGAGGTGGACCCGAATTTGTTGACGATGTTGTCCTCCGAGGCCCCCTGCCCGTGCTTGTTCAGCGGCTCCGACCCCTTCAGGCGCAGGTTGTTGGGCCGGTTATTGATGCTGTCCTGGGACGAGGCCTTGAAGCGGCCCGTGTCCAGGGCGGCGAAGACGGAGCGCTTTTCGGGGGAGAGCATGTCCAGCGAGTGGGCCCTCTGGTCCAGGCCCAGGCGCCGGCGCTCCATGCTGCGGATGGTGGCCGCCCGCTGCAGCTTGTCATGGATCTCCACGCTGAGCCGCCGCCGCGTCTCGCGGAACTCGGCGGTCACGTTGGCCTTCCACTCGGCCGCGTGGGCCTTGATTTCACCCACCTGGCCGGGAGAAGAGCAACAAGACGCTGAGCAACTCCTCTCTGCCCTGGGCGCCCCCCCGGCACCCGCAGCCCTTGGGTGTCCCATTGGGAAGCTCGGGGGAGGGCTGAAATGCTACCTCTGCCCCAGTCCCTCCCACTGCCTAAATACCCATCTCGAATTGGATGACTAATGAGTTTCAGAGGGACCCACATGCCGCGGGACAGCCCAACGGAAGCTTGAGACTTGGAGATGGTGGCTGAGTGAGAGGTGGATGGCATTCTGGGGGAGGGATCAACACCCTGAGTTGGACAGGCCTGGGTCTCACTTATGCATCCATGCCTTTTTTTTAATTGTATAACCCCATTCCTCCAACATAGCTGGGGTCGTCACGTCTAGCTGACAGTTTTTAGCATCATGTGAGATAAAGACATGCACCTAGCTCAAGCCTGGGACAAAGCAAATGCTCAGCAGGTCCTTTGTCCTTCCCTGTGCCTCTCTCTGGGTGGAGTGACCAACCTGTCCTGGTTTTAAAAGGGAAAGACCTGTGCCCTAGGAACCCCTTCGGTCCTGGGCAAACTGGGGCTGCCGGCCCCCCTGCACCTGGGCCATGCTGTGGCCACGTGCTATCAGGCTTTGTCTGGTTTAAGAAGCCCCTCAGGGCACCTGGTAACCAAACCTCCCTGGTCACGGTGCATGAAGGGGGCGTGTTCTGCCGAAACCCACAGAACACATTTCCTTAGAGTAAAGATCTGCATGAGGACCAGAACCAAGCTTCTGGGCTCATTCATCTGGGCAAATAGCATGAGCCCCATGCTTGCCCATACCGATAAGAGTGACTCGGATTTCTGCATTGAGGAAAGTCAACCTTTATGCTGTCTCTCTGTCAGTATAGCTGATTTTCAGCAGGTGCTGCAGTTAGCTACCTGGGGAATCAGACTGGATGGGGACTGCATTGCCAGTGTTTCCATAAGCCAGGAACATTAACACTGCACCCAGGAACGATATGGAAAATCTCTCCATTTGGCAGCTTTCTCCCAGGGCTTGTTACATGGAACAGCTGGCCTTAAAGCGGCCGTCCCTCTTTTTACTTCTTTGGATTTTAACTTTTATCTCCTTTCCTTTCTTCACCCCTTCCCTTCTTCTTCCTTTGCCGCCGCCTCGTTTCTTTTCCTCTCAGAAGAACTACGTAAACTTTTCTTTTTAACTCACAAAATCTGCCTCTCCATCCTCTGCTTTCCTTTTCTCGCCTTTGCGTATGTTACTGTGCACGTTGACACGAGGGGTAAAGGCTGTGTCCCCCCGGCCACAGGGACACACTTATTCCTAGAGATCAGACAACCAGGAGGGGATACAGGTGGAAGGGGACCCTTGAGTTCACCTCCCCTCGGCTGGCCGGCCGCCGTTCGATGACTTCGGTCTCATACAGAATGGCATTCAACTGCGTTTCCATACAGACCATGAGACCCGAAGGGCAGGCTGGCTTTCTCAAGCTTTTTATAAAATTTTTAAGCCTTCCCCACGTGTTTGCTCATAAAGGGCAACTGCATACCTCCTTCGACATAGTCTACCTCTGCTTACTATTTCTTTCTCCTTTTCCTTTTTAAAAATAAGTTGTTTACTAGTCTTTCCAGGATCCGTGGGCTGATAAGTGAGTCACTAGATTTTCTCACCTGCCAAAAAAAGGAGCCCCCAAATCACTGCTATTTTATTTAACCTGGCTTTCAGGTAATGATTGAAAACGAGGAAACCTTTTGAGCCCTCCACTTAGTAAGAAATGCTCTCGCCGATAAAACAGAGACAAACAATTCTTGACACGAGCTCATCCACTCTCAGGAACATTCACAGAATCTGGAAGCGGTCCTACCTCTTCTTTTGTCTTTTTGGACAGAACCCGTAGCCAGTCTCCGATCATACTGAGGACAGCCGCAAAGTAGGCAAGGCCAACAAGGATCCAAAACCACACTAGGGGCTTATACCACTCCCGGTAATTGATGCCAGCGTTGCCCCCTGAAAACAACCAGAGGTTACTTCAACCAGGATCTAGCATATAACGTCACAAAGCAAACACATTACAGTCCGGGCAGCGGAGATGCCATCACCCCATCACCATGTAACACTCAACCGTTAGGCCTGATGGATACACAATGTGACAGATATGTGCTGTCCCTTAAAGAACCTGACTTGTGGCTTAACTTCCTTCGATTCTTGACCACTAACTGTCATACCCATAACAAAAATATGTCAGTGGCCAACCTGATCCACCCATTCTCGGCCTGAGCTGGGCAATGAATGACTTGAGCTAGAGGATGACAGATTAGAGCCACTTGTCAATTTTTTCTTAAACTTCTTTAAATTCAATAAAAATACCATTAAGTAATCCCAAATGGTTTGGAATTCATGGAACTGCCTCCTTCCTAAGTGCACAATGCATTCGCCAAGAGCCCGAGTGGATTTATGGAAGTAAAATTA
>NW_006494609.1:12821030-12823203 GCF_000325575.1 Pteropus alecto
ACATGATGCTAATCCAAAGGGCCAATTAGACTGAGTAATTAGAATCACCATGCTAGGATTAAAAGGGACGCTCAAGGCCAGCTAGTCCAAGCCCTTTATTTTACAAATAGGGATTACAGGAAAAATCTATCAGACCAAATTGGCCAGTTGCCTGATTGCATTGACTGGCTGTTCTGTTGAAAGGACCAGTCATTTATTCCAAATAATTAGCCCACTTATTCTAGCCCTCATACAGGCACTGCCAAAGGAAGCCATGCAACACAGGTTCCAAACCCGGACCCGTCTTCTAAAGAAGTGAGAAAGCTCCAGGAAATGATTGATGTCGGCCTCGATCTCACTCTGAGAGACGTGTTGCCCGGTGAACCAGGCAGGTGGCCATTCCTAAGACAACGGACATTAGCAATGTAGTGGTAATTATGCCTTTACGTGATGAGTGATGGCTGGACCTTCCCTGTGTAATGTCTCCGAGCACCACAGAACCCATACTGAGCTCTTGTGGTATCAGTAGTATCTCCCAAAGGCAGCTGAGCAGGCTCCGTGGCCTGTGGCCTTTGGCTCTTCTCAATGCGACTGAACCCACTTTTCAGTGCATCCCCATGAGGTCTCAATGGCTACTGCCATTTCTTTTTTAATAAAGAAAAAAGGATTTGTCTTTATTTTTTTTCTTTCATTTTAATGTATGCCTTTTATTTCTTTTTTTTTTTTTTTATTACATGTATTGGGGTGACATTGGTTAATAAAATAATACAGGTCTCAAGAACATGATTCTATAATATATCGTCTACATATTGCATGTTCACCACTCAAAGTCAAGCCTCCTTCGACCCCCGTTCCCCTTCTCCACCCTCTCCGGTAACCACCACACTGTAGTCTGTGTTTATGAGTTTTTGTTTGTCTTGTTTGTTCGTTTGTTGCTTTCGGTATTATATCCCACATATGAGTGAAATCATTTGGTTCTTGACTTTTTCCATCTGACTTACCTTTAACATAGAATTCCAAACATTGCTAAAGGGCATCGTAGCAACCCCCACAGTGTGGTTTAGGGGCCTTTGATTTTTCCTTCTAGGCGACTCTCCCCCACAGCTTGCTCTAGGATACTATTGGAGTTCCTGCGACTTTGTTTTTAGATGTTTCTTTCCTTTCTGCCTTAGGCCAGAGAATTCTGTAGCTTTCTCCTTAAGACTAAGGGTAAATATTTACCTTAGCCAGTCACTGTCACCCAACGAAGACTGTCACTAGGGTGCGCTAGCAAACAGCAGGATAACCACCCTTCTGCATCCTCCTATATCAGCTGTTCCCCCACCACCACCCCCACCCCGAATTTGGGATTCTGCCTGTGCAATGCTTTACTGTTCTTCGGCTGTCCTAAAGTGAGTCAGCTACAGAATAAACCAGCACTTAATCTTTCGTGGTGATCAGTTTCCCGATTATATTTCTAGTAGAGTTGACACTATGTTAAATCAGAGCAACCATCAACTCTTGTTAATATACCTTGTGAAAGGATCGAGCATCCTTCCCTATCACTCCTGGAGTATTACCAAAAAGGTCGTGACAAGCTTCCACCCTTTTAAGGCGTGCACTCGTCACGATGGTCTGTGTAAGCTCTGGAAACTGGAGCTTAGAAGGGACTGGCCTAATTGGAGTCAGCACTGAGAATTATAAGAGACCCCTGTCTATGGCGACCTCAGGACAAAGGAAATACAGGTCGGTAATCAGTGTGAAAAGGGAATGAAAATAGTGCCATGTCTGTGACCGTGGAGGTCATGCCCTTACTGGATAAGAAAAGAGAAGGTCGAATGCTAGTTTGTGCTAAGTGTTCACAGTCCATGGTGGCTAATAAGAATAAATAAAAATTATAAGCAGTTTTGTATGAAATTTACTGGAGTAATGTTGGTTAATAAAATTATACAGCTTTCAAATGTGCGATTCAATTATATACCATACACACACACACACACACACACACACATATATGTACATCTATATATATATAGTATCATGTGTTTACCACTCAATATAAACAATTTTTTACTCTCATATTCCCAGGGCTCTGCTCTTTGTGCCCGAGATTGACAGATTGACAGATCGAATTGAGTGAAATTAGAGGGCAGGGGTCGTCGCCAGTGTCCTCTAACAGAGTTCCCCAGACAGCCCCGGGTTAGCACAGAGCGCT
>NW_006494609.1:12823294-12844776 GCF_000325575.1 Pteropus alecto
TTTTTTTTTTTTTTATTACATGTATTGGGGTGACATTGGTTAATAAAATAATACAGGTCTCAAGAACATGATTCTATAATATATCGTCTACATATTGCATGTTCACCACTCAAAGTCAAGCCTCCCTTCGACCCCGTTCCCCTTCTCCACCCTCTCCGGTAACCACCACACTGTAGTCTGTGTTTATGAGTTTTTGTTTGTCTTGTTTGTTCGTTTGTTGCTTTCGGTATTATATCCCACATATGAGTGAAATCATTTGGTTCTTGACTTTTTCCATCTGACTTACCTTTAACATAGAATTCCAAACATTGCTAAAGGGCATCGTAGCAACCCCCACAGTGTGGTTTAGGGGCCTTTGATTTTTCCTTCTAGGCGACTCTCCCCCACAGCTTGCTCTAGGATACTATTGGAGTTCCTGCGACTTTGTTTTTAGATGTTTCTTTCCTTTCTGCCTTAGGCCAGAGAATTCTGTAGCTTTCTCCTTAAGACTAAGGGTAAATATTTACCTTAGCCAGTCACTGTCACGCAACAAAGACTGTCACTAGGGTGCGCTAGCAAACAGCAGGATAACTACCCTTCTGCATCCTCCTGTATCAGCTGTTCCCCCACCACCACCCCCACCCCGAATTTGGGATTCTGCCTGTGCAATGCTTTACTGTTCTTCGGCTGTCCTAAAGTGAGTCAGCTACAGAATAAACCAGCACTTAATCTTTCGTGGTGATCAGTTTCCCGATTATATTTCTAGTAGAGTTGACACTATGTTAAATCAGAGCAACCATCAACTCTTGTTAATATACCTTGTGAAAGGATCGAGCATCCTTCCCTATCACTCCTGGAGTATTACCAAAAAGGTCGTGACAAGCTTCCACCCTTTTAAGGCGTGCACTCGTCACGATGGTCTATGTAAGCGCTGGAAACTGGAGCTTAGAAGGGACTGGCCTAATTGGAGTCAGCACTGCGAATTATAAGAGACCCCTGTCTATGGCGACCTCAGGACAAAGGAAATACAGTTCGGTAATCAGTGTGAAAAGGGAATGAAAATAGTGCCATGTCTGTGACCGTGGAGGTCATGCCCTTACTGGATAAGAAAAGAGAAGGTCGAATGCTAGTTTGTGCTAAGTGTTCACAGTCCATGGTGGCTAATAAGAATAAATAAAAATTATAAACAGTTTTGTATTAAATTTACTGGAGTAATGTTGGTTAATAAAATTATACAGGTTTCAAATGTGCGATTCAATTATATACCATACACACACACACACACACACATACACATATGTACATATATATAGTATCATGTGTTTATCACTCAATATAAACAATTTTTTACTCTCATATTCCCAGGGCTCTGCTCTTTGTGCCCTGAGATTGACAGATTGACAGATCGCATTGAGTGAAATTAGAGGGCAGGGGTCGTCGCCAGTGTCCTCTAACAGAGTCCTCCAGACAGCCCCGGGTTAGCACAGAGCGCTCCGAAACTATATATATATAGTATCATGTGTTTACCACTCAATATAAACAATTTTTTACTCTCATATTCCCAGGGCTCTGCTCTTTGTGCCCTGAGATTGACAGATTGACAGATCGCATTGAGTGAAATTAGAGGGCAGGGGTCGTCGCCAGTGTCCTCTAACAGAGTCCTCCAGACAGCCCCGGGTTAGCACAGAGCGCTCCGAAACACAGCCCACTGTAAATTATGCTTTGGGGGAACCTGAAGATGTTTGTGAGATAGAGTTAAACTCCAGCTGCTATAACAGCCTTAATTGGAGCATCAGCTGAGTTTTCCCACAGACCAGCTCCAGATGATGCTAAGGAATTAACCGAATAATCCTTCCTATTACTTTTCTCAGTTTCTCTGAGGCTCTTCTCCAGAGCTTCAGGCTTCTAATCAGATGGCATCAGTGAGGAGCTGCACAATGGTTGAGCACAGTGCATAGAAAAGACTGGTGGGGTCCCAGGGCCCAGGCTTTACGCAAATAATTTTTAATCACTTTGGCTTTGCAATTCTTAGTCCTTCATCAATATAAAGGAAGAAAAATAAAATCTGCTATTTCTATAAAGTGGATATCAGTCTTGATCTGCCCAGTTGGAAGAGCTACGAAACTGCTCCTCCACCCCTCATCACAGAATTAACGTGGAGGCATCCATGCCTGTTGATGAGCTTCCTCCATTCCCTCCAGAACTTCCTGCTTTCCAGATTCCTAGAGACCAGATCTGTCCTCCTTACGGGCACTGTACTCCATGGAGAAACCAAAGCACAGCCAGGACCATGTGCCGAATGAAGGTCAGTCGGTCTGGGAGCTCAGCCTAGAAATGTCCAGGCTGCTACCTGACCAGGAACTGGTCAAGGACATGCATGCATACACATACACATGCACGCACACACACATACGCACACACACGTAGGCATGGACACTTCCCACTCAAACATTCTGAACTTATGATAGAGGTATTTAATCAAAGTGTTCACTTCTTAGAATAGAAAAGGGTCGAATGTTTGACCTCCTAGAAGTGATCCCTTAGGAAAGAGAAGGGTGGCCTCCTTCTATTCCTGCCTTCCTTCCACGCTCTGGGAAAACGTACGTATAAGAAGCCAGATCTCATTTCATTTTCAACTCCCTGCCTGAAATGAAAGTGATGCTGATTTTCTTTTCCTTCCTTTAACCCAGTTCATTGGCATTTATTTTCACAATGAAGCTGTTGCTTCTATATACATTCATGCATAATCCATTACACTATACTCTCCCATGGAGCAGTTCTCAGCTCCTGGTAGTCGACTGAGTCTTAAGTCTTACATCTGGGCATGCCGAGGACAACTTTTTCAGGGACAATGGCCCTTACCTCGGTGGCATCAGGAAGCTTGACCTGCAGGTCATTGCAGGCTAAGCTCTATGCTAATCTCTCCAGAGTTTCATTTTTGTCACTTGCTAATAATAGCCTTTATCAATTGATTCAAAGAGGCTTAATACAATTCAGAAGTCTAAGATTCAATGAGAAATTCATTTCACTTATGCATAATTCATATGACGGTAAGGGCGCTAAGCCTCCTGGGGAGGAAGAGGCTGCCTGCCTTTCCTCTCACGGTAGAAGCCCACTGCTGTTACATCACAGAGACCACGCACTCAAAACGAGCCCGTGCACAGTAGTAGGGACACTGAGCCTTTTTCATTTGCTTCTCTCACGACAACTATTTTTATGGTTTTGAAAAACGCTGCCAACAGGACATTTCCCCCACCTACTAGGGCCCCGTTGACCGGGACGCCCAGGGTGCTTACCTGCCACAAAGTCACCAAAGCCCACTGTGGTGAGAGTGACCACCACAAAGTAAATGGACTCCAAGGCCGTCCACCCCTCAATATATTTGAAAATGACGGCAGGGATTGTCACAAACACAATGCAGCCGGCCAAGATGAACAGGATGGTTGAGATAACCCGGATCTTGGTCTGACTCACTTGCTTTTTCTAGGAACAGCAAAAGAGAAAGATAGGCAAGTCAGCTTTACCATCTGGATTCGGTAGACAGAGGTACAGAAGAAAATGGAACGTGTCAGTGGCTTTTCACCTCTCTTAGGTCATGGGCAGCTTTGTGAGAATCTGATGAAAGCTGTGGACCCTTGCCTAAAAATAAATGCGTATACAGACATTTTCAGGTATTGTAGGTGGTTCTCAGATCCCATGAAGCAAAATGTGGACCCAGGTCAAGAAACCCCACTTAGCTCACACCTTAAATGTCCTTTGCTCAGTTCCATGATTGCAGCCCACATGCCGGTTCTAACTTCCTCACTAGTGCACACACAATGACTTCCCAATGGGCTCGCTGCTATTTTTCATGTGGTATTATCGACGCGCCATTAAGAAGACCTTGGTTCGGAGTTTTTTTCCACAGTGGTGGTGATGGACATCCACCTAGTTTCCCTTGCATCAGAGATAATATACTGGGGAAAAAATGACTGACCTGAGACAGGCCAGAATGTTTGGATGAAAAGAAAAAACATAGCCACCCCCATCCACATTTATGACAGATGCTCGGCAAGTATCTGTGTGCTTCTTTACCCTTCTTTCCTCTGCTGAGGATAGACATTTAGAACATACTTTCCTTTTAAACACACAGGCTTGAGCTGGTGCTGTGGTCATTGTGTTTGTTGGCTGTCTTACTTGCAAGGGACAGGACAGAAGTTCAAATTTGAATGACAGGGTCACTGCCTCAAATGGGTAGGAGGAGCTTCAGCTCATGCCAGCTTCTGAAGCAGTCAGTAGTGGAGAGGTGAAAATGCATTTTGAATGGGAATGACACTGCTTCTGAGACAAAGGAATCGCGCCAATAGAGGCCAGAGGTGAGCTGGAAGCATCACTGGTATTCTCCTTGAATGCACTCAAGACAACGTCGGCATTGCCTCAAAGCTAAATAATCCTTGAAGTCTTCTCAAACTTTCCAGAATTGGCACTGGAGATTGGCATCAGGGGACCTTAGTTCCATAACCTCATCCAAACCATATATTATTGTAAACATATCTTTAACACCAGAGCGAATGGACCCTTCTACACGTTATCGATTTTCTGCGAAAATACACCACACTAGGGCAATCAACATAGGAGATCCTTAACACATGATCTATTTTCTAGTTGTTGCCTTCTGGTGAATTAGAAGGCAGAGAATCTAAGATTACAGAGGGACCTCTGCATTCATAAACCTCATTTTATAGACGCAAAAACAGAGGCTAACGGGACTTGAATAAAATGATGCTGCTAATTAGGAGCAGAGCCAAGATTAGAATTCCAATGTGATTAACTCCGGTCCAGCGAGTAATGATGGAAACAGCATTTCAGGTTAGTCAATGACTCCCAGCTCCGACAAAGTCTCCAGAGTCCTCCCATAACCTCCGTGAAGAACAGCCCGCCCTGCTTCCTTTCTGGAAAGAAAGACTGAGAATAAAAAATTGTCACTGGGCGATCTATCCAGGAATTCCTGAGCTTCCGTCATAGCAGCGACACCTGGGCCAGGTTTCCCAGGATAGTCAAGAGAGATCCTTCTAAGATCAAGCACTTGGCTCGACCATGAGAAAGCTACTCCAGTCGATGACCAGGTCTCAGAGACAGTCAGTTGATCATGGTTCTGTTTTCCTTCCTCCCATCCCCCTCTTCCTCCCTGATCTGTGGGGAGAAACATCTGTGCTGCCTCTTAGAGCTCCAAGAGACAAGGAAGCTGAAAAGGGGAGAGAGAAAGGCTGCTCTCCTCCATAACCACTCAGTCCCACCTGCCTGGGGTCCCCAGTCCCAGCTACATTCAGTATGGCAAAATGAACAAGGCGATTGAACGAATAAGAATAGTTAGAGTGGAGAACATTGATTTGCACTAATCTAAGCCAGCACCGTTTACCCTCCAGGTTCCTAGATCAATATATTTCCTAAACATTCGTAGGAAAAGCTAAAGAAATGCAATCCTTCTTTATAAAAAGGAGCCACGTGCTCTAACTCCCGAGAGGGCACTCAGTATATAAAGTGGGAACAGGAAAAAATCATCAGATCCATGCATATATAGTCCTCTCCCCATATTCTCATAAAAGCCACGTAAAAAAAAAAAAAAGTAATTTATTGATATTTTTAAAACTACACATGAAAATCAAATTTTTCCCACAAAAGTATGATGTCAAGATAAATTATCTGAGAACCACAGGGAATGCTTCACCCATTTCTTGAATTTCCATATTAAACATTATAGGAGGACTTTGTGGGGGCAGTTGATCCCCTCTGAGAATCCAAGAACTTACTTATGATCAGCTTAGTCATGTGCACAGACATGTGCAAAACACCAGAGCCCGAAAGGAGATCTTACCAGATCATTAAGTTTATCTAATTGTTGGCAACAGGAGCATCATCCCCCCATCAACACCCCGTCTAAACATCGTCCTCCTCAAATGCATAATGAAATCAAGGTGAATTAAATGTTTGTGAGACACTTGTTAAGTCATAAATTGAGATGTTAATGCAACTTGCGACCAAATGAGGCTGAGGTTGGCAAAGAAGGGCTGTAAGTCCATAGGAAGCTGGAGACATTCTCGGTTCTAGGAGATGGGCAGAGTGAAGATGGCACAGGACAGGACCTGTCTGGTGGCAGAGAGGGAGGTGAGGAACGAAGGCTAGATCGCGGTGTCCTAATTGCATTATCTACACTGGACAGTTTCTCAGCAAGACCAACATGTCACCACTGCTCACTGCCTAAGCCAACTAGCATGTCCCTGGGCTGCTTCCACCAAACATCGTAGGATGATGCCCAGAAAAGGCTTGGAGATTTTATACTCAATGGTGTTTTTTAGAGACTTAAGGAATCAAGTGACTTGCGCATGCATGTGTGTGTGTGCCTGTGTGTGCATAGGTGTATGAAAATGTGTATACCCATACTCCACTATAAAAGGAAGAGGAGCAGGTATAAGGTTTGGCAATATCTGCCCTCTAGATATTAAAAAAAAAAAAAAAAAGTTGCCTTAATTGTAAAAGGAAGAGGGGTAGGTATAAGGTTTGGCAATATCTGTTATTTTGGACACCCATATTATTGCTGCCCTCTAGATATTAAAAAAAAAAAAAAAACAAGTTGCCTTAATTGAACAAACGATCTTACACTTCATCCGTGACCTTTAGGCTTCTTATCCCCATCAGCCCTGCAACCGTTCCCTACTACTGAAAAATGGTGTTTAAGAACTTGTGGAGTCTAGCTGCAGACTGCTGCTGAATAGCTGAGTGACCTCAGGCGAATTTCTCAACTTCTCTGCGCATCAGTTTCTTCCTCTATAAAATGGAGATAAGAGAATCCACATCACAGGATTGTTTGGAAGGTTACGTAAGTGCGTAAAGGCTTAGCACAGTGCCTGCTAAGAGCTCACTGATTGTTAACGACCGTCTTTGATGTAAATGTTCAAATATTTCCTTAGATGTGGACAGTTCCAGATTTAATGCTACCCTTTGCTACTGAGGAGTGTACCTCATGTCTGGCTTAAGATAATCTTTGTTTAGCTTCAAGAAGTCACTGTTGGTTGTCTCTTCTTGGATATATTATCTCGTGTAAATACCTCATTTTCCATAAGAAAAAAGCCCTCATTCAACCTTGGTTCTTCTGTGCTGACTCTGGATTAATTTCTTAGACAGTTAGCTCACACTCTTGAAAGATTTTTTATTTACCTTTCGATTAATTCCCCCTACTTCTTTATCATCCTTCTGAAACTGCCAAGAATTACAGGAAATGTTTGTGATGTGAACCAACTGCAGGGAGGCCCTGGGAGGCACAGACCGTGCTTTCCTTGCCCCTCCCCCATCTCCCCACCACCTACAGAATCAAGCTGTGTTTCCACAGTGGGGTTGCTAGGCAAAATCACATTGCTTATTTACCAGTAAGTAAAGCCGCTAGCAAAAGGCTTTATGAAAGCCCAGATCTGACTGAGCTAATGTGACTGACAGAATTGGTATCCTGAAAGAGATGGTTTAATATAATATTTGGGCAGAAATGATAGTTAGTTATGAATATCCATCCAAATCTTACCTTCACACTTTGTCGATTAGAATAATGTTTTCTTTTCTCCGTATGCAAACAGCATTCAGCAAAACTATTTCCTGTGTCCAACTGACACTAACTGTGGGATTTTTGAAGAACTCAAAACCCACCTCCTATAGAGTTCATTTCGTTGTCAAAATTATACGTGCGATTATTTCAAAGAGCAAAATAAGCTTCATAAGCAGGAGGCAGGGGAGCCAGCTCTAAGAGCTTTCCTTCAAGAGAGAGCTGTATGAGCTGATGATTCTGGAAGTTTGCTCATTTCAGACCCCAGAGGGCGAAGCCACTCCGATTCTCATTAAGGATAATGTACTGCCTGTGTTTGTTTACTTCCAGTCTTATTTTAGAGAGCAAGTGTATTTCTATTCATGTGTGGGTTATTTCTTTACTCGATTTTTAACCCCTCTCGAATGCCTGTTCTTTTTTCCACTTTTATGTGATTTCTTAGATTTCTGAGATTAGCAATCCAAATTGTTGTGTCTGGCTGAGAAATTGTTCTTTGTGGTTTTCAGCCAGGACACTGGAGATTTCATACAATAATAAAGATACTGCAGTAAAGATCCTAAGACAGGTGCTCTAGTTTATCATTCAGTTTTGCTTTGCTGAAAGGTAGACACATCGCCATGGTAATGCAATCGAACTGAGAATAATTTCTCAAAATGGAAAGAGAACAGGAACTGACTGACAAAAGAATTGTCTCATTTAGACGTTATTTTCTCATATTATGATATTTTCCACAAAGATTTCTTTTTAATAGGCCCAGTTCTAACTAATACTTTCAACATCACAAAAAGTATCCATGTTGTAGCAGCAATTCTATAAACTATAAGGAGACTTTTTAAACACTGTCTACCTATAATCTCCATGGCAGAGGTACTGTAAACACGCATTAGGGAGAATCATGCAGTAAAATCTCCATGGAGACTAAGGAAAATGTCTTACTCCAAAGATAAATAACCAAATGGATCATAGCTATACAAAAAAAAAATTTATAGCTAGTATCTGACTCTGAGCCATGCTGCGGCATCTAACAGATTATTGGCCAACTCAGTGCTTTGCCGGTATCACCATAGAAAGTTTTTGAAAAAGCTATTAATATATGCGAATGAATTGTTTTCTATCACTGAAATGCCAGTGTAGGTGCCTCTGGAATGGAGAAAATTTCAAATCCACAAATGATAAAAATTCTCAGCTGTTCCACTCCAGGAACGCTTTAATTCAAAGCTCTTAAAGTTTTCCATTCTAAAAGTCAGTGGCTTTTAACATTTGAGGATAACACTCTGCTGAAACACACAAGATTTTGCATTTGAAATTCAACCAATTAATTCAGCACATAATTATTAAGAACCTTTTATATGTCGGGGGCTGTTCTAGTTGCAAGGGACACGGCAGTTAAAAAAAAAGAAAAGAAACACTTCATCATGCACACAGTCTGGTGGGCGGGCGGAGGGGCGGGAACATCTGAGTCAGGCTGAAAACAGGCTTTGTGGCGCTGTCCATGGTGCCTGGCCCTGGTCCAGCTGTTAAAGGCAAAGGTTAGTACCTAATGACATCCTACGGACTAAAAACATCACCTGGGAGAGAATAAAAGAATATTCTTGTAGCTCTGGTATGTGGAATACACAAGTGCACCAAGTGTTAATAAAGGACCCTTAGATCTTCGTTAGTTAAGAATTCAGAAATCACTCCAACGTAGAAAACACCCAGCTATAACCTGGGCTGAAGAATGGTCCTTCTCTTTCACTGAGGTGTGAAAGGCAGACCCATGGAAAGGAGAGGAGGATGGGGGCACCTCCTAATGAGCCAAATCAACAGAATAACTCCTGGCAATATGAAAGATGCCCTGTCCAGCTGCTCACACATGCGAATCATAAATTTATTTTACCTAGAAGTCAGCAGCACAGTGAACAATGCTCCCACTCCAAAATGCCCTCCACACCATACGTATGCAATAATATTACTACAGTAACAATGCTACAGACAGCTGAAAGGGAGACTCACTCTTCTCCTTCAGCTAGCTAGCAAGGGTTCAAGGTCATAATTCATTGGCCAAATAGTCCACAATAGTCAGGACACTAGATCCTCTGAATGGGATAAACATTCCTTCTCACCCCTGATGCTTCTCTACTTGTGCAGGGAGCCCTATCACTGCAACACGCATGGCCCCCAGCCTCTTACTCTGACCCAGGCACTGAGGACTCGGCCTCTTCCTCTCCTCCTCCTTTTGGGAGCAAGCCTCTCTCCAGAAGTGTTCCTAGTAATCTCCTGTCTAATTCTGGGGCTGTATTAAGAAACCCATTTGTCCACAGAGAGAAGCCACGTTCTCCAGGATGAAGGGACTCTAGCAATGCTAGGCTTCGATCTGTCATCTCCTCAGTCAGAGCCGTCCTCCACTGTGGGCACCAGCTGCTTCACCGCCTGTGCACAGCCCACCTCTCCCGAGTCCTAGTTCTTCCTAAGTCTCTTGAACAGAGAGTGAGGGACTTGGACACTGAATGGGGTGGAGATGTGGAGGGAGAACCTTGCCCCCAGTCAAGGTGGAATTGAACAGCACCAGGTGGGAGCTTCCATGGGGGTAGGGGGTAGCAGGCAGCAGTGGACCCACCACTGGTGCTCCATAAAGAAGTGGGGACTGTGTGGGATGCGTGCCGGGGCTGGTGGCCACGCGGTGGTGTTACATCCCTTTCCTAGGGGTGGTCACAAGGGTGGCTCAAACAGCAATATCCAGGGCCCAGAACCAGTGGGGACAGAAGAGCCAGCTGCTGTCTGTGCCAGGCAGACACAGCAGTGGCCTCTACCAAGACCAGTCTGTGATTTGGGTCACTGTTCTTGGCTGGGTACTTTCCAAGTCTGAGTCTCCAACCATCCCAGGGGTTGGGTAGCTATCCAAGATCATTTTTAAAAGTTTTCTTTTCTGCTTAAATTGCCATAGTTGATTTCTCTTGATTCCGCTGAACTGTCTGCCTGCAACTGCTTTTCCCAGAGGTCAGGGTAAGCTGGCTTCAGCCGCTTGAGGGCAGGTCAAGGTCACAGCCCCACAGTGACGGGCCTGAAATTCTGCTCCAAGATCAGCCAGAACTGTGGCCAGATGTGATTTAACTGCTTTAATAATATTTCTCTGACACCCCTACATCTTCAGGAAAGTCCTATCACAAATTACAGCTCATTTGGGCTGTGGGGTAGAAGGGGCTGTATCCACTCCTGGGAGGGACGGTTACAGGGAGAGCAGTGCCAGCTTCTTCCCCCAGGCCAGCAGGGTAGTAGCAACCACCAGCTGAGGCAAAGGTCTCTGCCACCTGCAGGAGGGGACCAGCAGCATTGCCAAGGGAAGTCAGTGGTTAGAGCAGAGACTGGCAGTTCCGGGGGCTTGATGGGCAACACAGGCTGTGGCCAGGACACATGAGTGACCACTCCTGCAAGGACTGGAGGGCAGGGGACCTTGGAAAGAAAAGGCGGGGACGGGTCTGCTGCAGTCAGTCGGACTACAGACAGACAGACAGAAAGAGAAAAGACTCAGAAGTACAATTATGGACATGTTAATGGTGGATCTCTCTGGATGATGGATTTGCACGGGATTTTATTTTCTTCATTGTATTCTTCCGTGTTTTCCAAAGTCTCTATAATGACCATGTATTCTCCTTGTACTATTTATTTTTAAAAGGAAAGGAAAAGAAGGAGAAGTGAGAAAGAACAAGAGAGAGAAAGGAATGAGGAGGAGGAAAGGTAAAGAGAAAATGACGAACATGCTCATGGACGCGGCTTGGTTCCCGTGAGAAGCAGCACAATGCCCTTGAAAGCCATAGTTTGTCTTCCTTTCTTTGAGAAAGCAGTGACGACCGTGCCCTTGGGAAATCTAGAAGAAGAGATATTCCCCATGGTAAAGTAAGAGAAATGGGTCTCGTCTGAGCCTGCAGAATCCCAGGGATGCTTGCCAAAAGTGGCAGCGGGGGCTGTGAGGAAGCCTTTTTCCAGTTCGGTAATTGCATCCTGCTCGCTGCCTGTGCCACCTCCTCTTCCCGCGGAATCAGCAACCCCCTTCCTGAGCAAAACCGCTGGGAGCCCTGCTGTTGGCAAACACTTGCCTTCCTCTCCGTCTTGTCTATAATACCGGTTATTTTTGCACCTTACTCTCTGAAGGGACTGGATCATATTTTTGGTGCCCACATACAGCACCATTGCATGCTTCTGTGTCTTTTTAAAGGCTGTTCCATCTGCTAGGATGTCTTTCCCCTTTTTATGCTTGCCAAACTCCTGTCGGTTCCAAAAAACACAATTCCCACATTGCTTCCTGCAGGAAGCCCTCCCGCCTTCTGGTTAGAGCTACTGTGTCCTCCCCGCTTCTGTCTTTGTTCCCAATACCAGTGGTCCCCAACCTTTTTGGCACCAGGGACCAGTGTTTCTATGAGAATCTAATGCCTGATGATCTGAGGTGGAGCTGAGGCGGTGATGCCAGCGCTGGGGAGCGGCTGCAGATACAGATGAAGCTTCCTTTGCTTGCCCACTGCTCACCTCCTGCTGTGCGTCCCAGTTCCTAACAGGCCACAGACACTACCAGTCCATGGCCTGGGGGTTGGGGAACCCTGCCTTACATGACCCTCTGTCAGTGGACCAGCTCCTCCCACAGTGTTGCCTACCCGCACGTGTGTCTCCCTATCTTTGTACCCTGGTTCCCTGCATGGTGCATTTTTCCACGCCTGCTCCCTCTTTTTTTTTTTTTTTTAGCAACAAGAGAAAATGTGCGAGTAATTGCCTAAGTAAACTATTCTATGAAGGAAATAAAATAAAACTATTCATCCAGCAAGAAATAAATTGTCAGGATTTTATAATGTGGAATGCTAGTAAGAGCACGTATAATCGAGCAGCATAGGCAATAGATGTACACACACATGCACACAATAGGTATTTGTTGGATTGAATTGAATATTAATAATCAAGGGGAGAGTCTTGACTATTTGAACGTGGCCATTGACGTGAGAATAGAAATGATATATGTGTATTTCTGAAAGTTAAACAGGAACTCTGTTTTTTTCTAACCCTGTTTAGATTATAACACCCAGAAGGCAATCAGTAAATCTATGAGGGTGTTTGTGGTTGTCACACAATCGAAGGGACACTCCCGGCACACAGGGGTGGGGGCACTTCCTGTAGTGCAAGAGTCCTGTAATACAAGAGTTAGTGTCACAAATCAGAGAATTATCCCAAATTCAGCATGAGCTTTAAATGTCCCACTGAGAAAAATTTATGTTTATAATCACCCGAGCCAAGAATTTAACTCCCTTTTACATATGTGAGCACGTTCACACACACACACACACACACACACACACACACACACACATTTTTACACTGCTTCAGTATAGGCTGAATTTTACAAGAATATGACTTCAACATAAGAAACTTGCCAAGAATTGTTCCCCATTTTAGAAAACCACATCTATGGCAGAAAAGTCCCTTGTGGCATCTTAGTCACTGACGCAACGCACGTGAACCAGACTGTGTTTGGAACTACTACATTCTATATATAGATGTGAGGGTCTCGCTGCTTCAGCAGGTCCCCTGGAGTTTTTTGACCAAGCACCTGTTACTGAAACATGTTTATTTATTGTAAATGACCTTCCTTTTATTACTCGTTCATGTTGTAACTAGAAAATAGTATTGAATTTTTCAACATTAGATGCTTAGGTAAGTTGCAGTACCTAATCTAAAATTCATTTCGATGTGCTAAAAGGGCATTAATAAGCATTTGCTATAAAAGGGGGTGCAGGGTATTACAGGGCTGAGAATCACTGGATAAAATTAAACCGTATATTGCATTTAATGGTGACTTGAGAAGTCTGTAGAATTACACTTCCAGGTACCGCTCGCGGAGATGAAAGTCCCTGTGCACATAAATAGCATGTTCAATAATTATTACCAGGGGACTGCTCCCTTACTGAACCACCCTTCCATCAAAATAATTGCATTTTAAAGGTTAAAACTGTTTTATTTTCCTCCATTGACACTTATTTGCATGTGATACTACTTTTGCTTTCAAGGTCCTTTTCTATATCGAAACATACGAGGTCATGTCTAGCAATCCTCATTCATTCGTTCGCTCACCAGGCATGGGTGGCAGAAATACTAGGCCCTCTGCTGGAGACTGTGGGCTGGGCAGACAGGCCCATCCGCACAGAGCTCTCAGGCTGATGGTCACCGCAGTTGTCAAACAAGTAACTCCCATCGGGGAGAGGAATGCTATTCTAAGGATGTGCGAGGTGTGACGGAAGGGGGAACAGGGTGCTGACCTCACTTGGGAGTCAGAAAAACCTCCCTGAAGAACTGACATCACCCCTGAGAGCAGGGGGGTGACGGGGACTGCTGGCAGCACCGTGAACATCACAACCCTCAAGCTCCCCCAGGAGAGGCTCCCAGAAGCAGGTGTCACATGTTTATACAGCCATCTGGACAGGCCCTCTTCCTCCTTTTCCCTGGAGAAAAGGTTGGCAAGCCTCCGAAGGAGAGGCAGGATGGAAATATACATAATAAAATACAGAATCAAAGGGCTAAGGACAACTGAGATTTTTTTTTTTTTTTTAAAAGAGCAACAGAGGCAAAAAGCAAAGAGCAATGTCAAGAAATAAAATAAAAAGCCAAGGAGAAAGTGATAATAACACTGCAAGAACACTATATGGCATTTATAGCTCATGCATTTCATTGTAAACCTTGAGATTTGCTATGTTGTTAGCTCTGCTGCCAACTCTGTTACAGTACTCAGTAAAATTCATTTTTAAAAATTCACACGAAAGTTTTCTATACTCTGTACTTGTCTATACTCAAAATCATACATAGATTCCTTTTTTTTAACTGCACGCTCTATATATCCCTATTTCTAATTGTTCAAACTAAACTGCAAAGTAGTGTTAAATTAGAAGAGAAAGTCCTGATAACCGATAGGAAATGCCCAACGCATTTGTTTGTGCCTGTTTATCAGTCAGAGAGAAGCTGGGATGCTGGGTGTGGACAGGTACGCAGCCAAATACGAATCACAATAACTTAACATGAGCCCTTTCAGCCACTCCCCAGGCTCCAGGAGAAAGATTGTTGATGTTTACAGTAAAATTCACTTCTGCCAAGGAATGAAAAAAGCTCACCTAGGGGACATTGCTCTAAGTGGCACTACGGTGGCAAGAATGCAGTATTTACACATGAGCACAGCAAACCCTGTCTTCTGAGGGTCCCTTTTGATATTGGAGGGCCAGGTATCTGTTGAGAAGAAAGTCTGGGAACATTCTGCTGCTTTATAAAATACGATCTGTTCCGTGTGTTCGAGATCTCATGAGAACCCACGCAAGCCGAGCGGCCGCCAGCATGTCGCCAAAATACTTTCAATTCTTTGACTTTCCTTTTACTAGAATCTGCGTACGCAGTGGAATCTCAAGGATGCATCCGCGTAAACCGTCGCAGCCCGTGAAGTGAGGCTGCGGAAGCAGCACAGCCTCCCCGGGCCGCACACAGACCCAAGGGCAGGGGCAGGCTCAGGCTTTCATGTGAGTCACAGCCCGTGCAACTTTTCCTCCTGGGGCAATGGCTGATGACCGGAGTTTTGTCTCAGGCCCATCAGATTTCCAGTCTGTTACTGCCCTTTCTGCTGCTCCCCCTACTTCCCCAGCCCCTCACTTCCATGACCATTCCTAGGAAGGGTAGGGCTGAGGGCAGCGTCAGCAAGCGTCTCTCCTTCTCTTGGGTTTGTCGGGGTGCTGCATAGCCTATACACCCTGGGTGTGTGGAAAGGAATCTGGTTCATCTCCCTTTCATCTCCCGACAACTTATAAACCAATAAGTATTTACTTGCCTCCAAAGTACAGGCAAAGAAAAGGCACAGGATTCAAGGTCCTTATGCTTTATTTACAGAGAACAATTCATTAGAAGCATAAGACGGTGCCTCACCAAACATGTGTGTGATCGCAAATATGTAAGCTATAATTCACAAGTCCCTCCTCTGGGCTCCCACAGCCAGTCACGTGCTTATCATAACAGTGAACAACATGTACCAAGTGCTGATTGTACACAAAGCATTGTTCTCATGCATCGACTAAGTACCAAAAGAGATAGCTACAATTTTTATCTTCATTTTTCAAGCAAGGAAACTGAGTCACAGCCTCAGGCTGGTAAGTGGTAAATGTGGGCTTAGGCGCTGAGGCCATGGGACTTCAGAAGCTGCCTGCCCCACCTGGTCTCATCAAGGACACTGGTCTTTGTGCACGTCTGTTTGCTTCTCAGGAGAGAAGACTGTCTCTTGCTTATTACCACGAACCCCACAGTGTTGAGACCACAGAGGGTGTTATTTGACAACTGCCTATTAAGCTGACCTTGGGAGAGGCGTGAAGGAGAAGTGACAGTGGGGAGCTGGATAGCAAATCACTACAAAGTGAACGAAGGGATTTCAGAGCAGCGGCAAGGCCTGGTGGAAACAGGATGTGACCGGTGCATAGAGGCCCACATCAGCCTGGTGATGAGCCACCCGCCCTCCCAGCAGCTCTGCTGCTGGAGCTGAAGAAACAGGATGGGAATGAGCACGGGGACAGAGCTGGAGGTGAGGGCAGGAAGGGAGGCAGGCACCAGAGGGAGGTGAGGCACAGGGCCTGGCCTGGCCCAGATGGCCCCACTGTAACAGAATGGCAGCTGTCGAAGCAGCCAGGACTTAAGGGGCAATCAGAGAGCAAGTTACCAAAGGCTGTCTTTGTGGCCCATAGAAGTCGAATTAAAAATAAATAAATAACAAGTGTTGGTGAGGATGTGGAGACATTGGAACCCTTGTTCGTTGCCAATGGTAACGTAAAATAGTGCGGCACTATGGAAAACAGTATGGAGGTCCCTCACAAAATTAAACATGGAGTTACCATATGACTCAGCCATTCCACCTCTGAGTATATAGCCATAGGAATTGAAAGCAAGGACTCAAACAAATACTTATATACTCATGTCCGTACCAATATTATTCATGGGAGCCGACAGGTGAAGCAACCCAAGTGTCCATCAACAGACAAATGGATAAAGGAAGTGTGGTACATAATACAATGGTAAATGTTATTCAGCCTTAAAAAGGAAGGAAATCAATCTTGTCACATGCTACAACATGCATGAATCCTTAAACACATTATGCTAAGTGAAATAAGCCAGTCACAAAAGGACAAATAGTATATGATTCCATATATATGAGGGACCAAGAGCAGTCAAATTCATAGAGACAGAGAGTAGCCAAGAAATGAACAAGACATACAAAAAAAACAAAATCCCATAGACACAGACAATGGTTTAGTGATTACCAGAGGGGAAGGGGGGTTGACAAGGGTAACGGGGGATAAAATATATGGTGACGGAAGGAGATTTGACGTAGGTGGTGAACACACAATGCAATATACATGTGACCTATTATTGGATTGTACACTTGAAACCTATATAATTTTATAAACCAATGTCACCTGAGTAATTTTTTTTAAAAAGTGGAATAGAGCATAACAGGAGCTGGGGGAAGGGAGAGGAGTTTGTGTTTAACGGGGAAGATGAAAAAATTCTGGAGGTGGATGATGATGCTGTTTGCACAACAAACAATGTGAATGTACTTAATGCCACTGAACCATACATTTAAAAACGGTTAAAATGGTACATTTTATGTTATGTATATTTTGCTGCAATAAAAAATATATAAACATAAGGAAAAAGCTAGAGCAGGCTCTACAGGACCCCACTAGCTCCTGGGGTTACCATAAATGAGAACCTCTTTGAAACAGTGACCATGGCCCAGACAAAAATGCTAATCCCATGGGAAAAAGAGACCCCAGAATGACGTGAAAACAGTGCTGATTTGAAAATCCAGTGCTGCTTTCCCTTTGTACTCAACTTTTCTAACTACAGGAATCCCTTTGAACATTAAAAAAAACTCCTCCATCCCCACAGAACTGATTGTAAAAATATAGCAAGAAAAAAAGATGCTATGAATTCAGGAATCATCTTTTAACATCAACTTAACTGAATTAAGTTCCCTTCCCATACATTTGAAAAACAGTACTATAGGAGCGAAGGAGACAGAGTGTTTATTCTGTCTACCAGCAATGCGTGATGCACAAAAAGATTCTCTGATCCTTAAAATATCACTTCAGGCCCTAGGGACCCACCACCCACAGAGTAAGAACCACAGCTCTGTACTAACAAGAGACTAAAACTCAGCAGCAAACTTGCAAGACACAATGCAAAACCATTAAGTCAAAAATGCCCTGATGCACAGATGCAGCTCTTCTCAGAAAATAAAAAGCAAAGCCTTTCCACCAAAAGAGTACAAAGTGCATTTCTTCTCATAGGAATGCACATTTCCTAGGCTGGATTCGATCCGGGCTGTCCTTCTTACACAAAGCCATCGGAGCCTGTTAGATCGATTGTACTCGGCCCGTCATGCTGGCACCTCCCAAGGGAGCTGCCTCTTGGGGGTGAAGGTTCTGAACACTGGCACACCTCTAAACATTTTCCCTTTCCTAAAGCCAAAATTACTAAAGCTACTTTTTGTCAATGACGACCGACACACCGCCAATCATTTAGAAACCATTCTCAGTGTGCCGCCCTGGTGTAAATACGTAGGTCATATACCCAGCTCTGTGATGGGCAGACTCAGTTCAAGAAAGGCATCGCTCAGTTTTCAGAAACCTAATTTGCTGGACTCTACACTAGAAGAGTATACTACTTGCTTGGCTCACAGAAGTAGCATGAGGCGAAATATAAAAGAAAAAAAAAGTTTGTTTTTTTTTTACCTTGATAAATGTATATTTTTTAAAAGAAGAAGCTAAAGAGTTCTATAAAAGGGCAAAAGATTATTATTCTATTAAATCAGCATCTTCCAGAGGACCCAAACTAGGCTGTTAAAACCGGGAATGAAGGGTGAACATGGGAAATCATCTACCTATTGAGCTGATTTTATGATACTAGCAAAAAAAGAGTGCTAATAAAATTCTTGCATTAAATTCATAACTCAAAAGTACCTGGAACTTTTAGAAACAGATCTAAAGCATTCTGAACTTGCAGGGGCCCCAAAATGCAAAGATATAAAACATTTTAGTTAATAAAACCCCTGGGATTCTAGGAAGTTGTCATCTCTTCAACGGAAACGAGCTAGCAGATAATGAGCACCCATACAAATATTCCAGAGACTTCCCTTTATTGGATGACAGTTTCGAAGGAGCTTCTTTCACCAACTTCCTTGAGTTTAGGACTGAGGTAAAGCCTCAGTGAGAATTAATATCTTGGTGTTGATGCACTCAAACTCCAGATTCTCAAAACCATGGAAGCAGAGTGTTGAGGCAATCCGTTGAGCCCAGAAAAAAAAGTGTGCTTTTGAGGGCAAGACCAGCTGCCTCAACTCACCAAGGCCTTGGCTGTGAGCTGTGTTTCCTCTTATTGTCAACTCTGCGAAGGTTGTACAACGTGAAGCGATGAGGTGGAAGAACGGAGCGGAAAATTTTGTCTGCCAGGCAACTTCTCTCTCGGTGGTGAGCCGAAATGAGTCAGCCATCGGGAAAGTACAAGCCCCTTTGACAAGCCCGCCATCACATCAGTCACACGCTCAACATGAGAAGAAGGCATTTCAATCCTAGATTAATCTCCAGGAGAAGAGAACTCCAGGAAAGAGATGTTTGCTAACAATGAACCAGTATTAGGGAGATAGAACAGGTGCATAGGAAAGAATCAGAGCTACGGTCCAATGCAAAGTATCGATCGACGATAGAAAGTTGGATAACTAAAACACTTTGAGAGCAGACAAAGGCAGGGCCAATATTAACTTTTTCTCAACCAGCCATGGAAGGTCTGATTAACCTTCCATGAAGACTTCTCTGAATCACCAGATGCTACCCCTGCCTTACAAGAGAAAGAAGAAAGGAAGGATCGTGGAAAGACTGAGTCTATACTCGCACATGGGAGCAGGGAGACCTGATTTAGAATACTTGCTCTATCACTTAGGGGCTGGGTGACCTCGGACAGGTCCCAGAACTAGTGCATGCATTCTGACCTCATGAAATTAAGAAAGCAGTAATGGTTTCTTTGAGAGGGCTGTTGTATAGCTTACTCTAGGTCAGGGCCACAACCCAGTGTCTGGCATAGAGTAAATCTTCATAACAGATTAACAACTTATATCTAGATTTCAAGAGTGAATTGCCATAGTATGCAGTCTGACGTCAACCAAATCCCATTGGACAAATGACAGATCCAAGTCTCCCCACAAAGACCCCTACGTGAAGAAGTTCACAAGTGATTGCCCACCCCAAAGTAACAGAGTCCCAGAAGTTACCAAAACTATTCAAAGTTTTCAAGAAAAAAAAAGAGAGAGACTCTGTTAAAGCTACCATAAAAACGTTTAAATGTTAAGCACTATCCAGGCAATATTTTAAGTAGTTATATTTTTAGGCAGAGTTCGATAGTCTTATTGTTCATTTTTTTAAAAAAAGAGTGAAGATGCATTTTGAAGGCCATTAAAATCTTCTATGGTGATCTCGGATGACAATGGGAAACACCAAATGGATGCTGGCCAGTTATCAAAAGTAAGCTGAGAATGAGGAAGAATCATCCATTAGATTAGTCCCTAGTGGGTCAGCTAAAGTTAGTGCTGAGATGGTTTGTCTGCTGAAAAATAATAGCAGAAAAATCTATCTTGATATATTCATCAGAGTCAAGTCCCCAGGCATTTTCCTTTACTGGTGAGAAATGCTCTTATTCTCAAAGTATAAAATCTTTAAAGCCCTCTTTAAGGACCCACCCATCTGACGGAGGAGAGTTCTGAGTAGAAATGGCACTGGCCTTGAAGAACTGGTTAACGCCATTGGTACGGCCACCAGAACTCATGTGGAAGAGGGACTTGTGAGGCAAGTGACCGCTTACATCTCAGCAGAGTCATGGTTCTTAAATGAAATGATTTTGTCCTCAAAGGTTCGTTTAGTAATGTCTGCAGACATTTTTAGTGGCCATAACTGAGGGCAGTGACGATATTAGCATCTAGTCAGTAGAAGCCAGGGATATTGCTAAACATCCTACAATGCATGGGACAGGTCCCATGACAACTATCCAGCCTACAATGTCCATAGTGCTGAGGCTGAGCAACCTTGAGAGAGGAAGGGAGAAAAGAAGGGACCATCATGGACAAACTGTCACAGCCTGTCATTAAGAGAGGTATTCTGTTTTGTAGACACTATTTATGTAGTTTGTCCCAAGCACACATCCAGACCTGTCACTAAAACTAGACAATATCTGTGAACTAACTTAGATGAGATCTGGTTAATAAAGCTTTAAAAGTATCTGTGCTCTTCGCATTTTAAAACAATTACTTCTCCCCGCCTTCTAGCTTTTTAGGGAAAATAAGAAAGCAATCGTTCACATTGAAACTAGGGTCTTTGTTCTGATCAAAATGAACTCACATTATCCTTGTAAAATTAACCCTACTGAACTATTTCTTAGGAATTTTTAATAGGGTATGCACTAGTGCAAGCAAGTTACAGAGGCAGACAAATAATTCTGTTTCCAAAACAAAGGGTTTTATCATCTTAAAATAATAATTTAAGTTAACCCTATTGCTGCTGGGAGCTAGCTCAAAGATTCCTTGTGAGAAGCCTCCTGAAAATGTGCTCTTCAAAGTCTTTCCTTGAATCACGCCAGGCACACAGAGTCCTTGCCTTCCACTGCCAGCCCCTTCCTGCTAATCAGAGTGATTGATTAGCCCTCTAACTTAACATCATTAGCAGATCGAGATTGTCATCATGCCTTCTTAAGCATTTGGCAGGCTCCAAAGTCCCCAGGTAATCATGGCTCCAATAAGCCTAGAGTAATGTGTTATTTGTCAGTTACACCCAGGCTCCTTTGGCTCCAAAGGTAAATAAATGTTTCTTCTGCATCCTTTTGGGGGGGCAGGGGGCGGAGGCCAAAG
>NW_006494609.1:12844813-12900383 GCF_000325575.1 Pteropus alecto
AATATCAGCAAGCCTGCTAATCAGCCAGATAAAAAGAGGCAGCTGCTTCCTACCAGAGGCCAAAGTCCAGCTCTGAGCAAGAAAATGGGATCCAGTCCAGAATCTGACCAATTTTCCTACAGTATCGCTTCAAGTGACAGTCGGCCTGGCCTAGCAAAAAAGCCAACTCACAGCAGGGGACAGAGAGGCTGCCTGCTTCCAAAATCTGCTTTGGAACTCAAAATCCACCCTGCTTAATTCCAAATAGTGATCCATCCTTGCTAACTGCCCAGATTTCCCCCTGGAAACCTAAGAAGAATTATTTTTACTTTATGCTATATAAATACTTATAAATCACCTCCACAAAGTAGCATGACATGTTCAAAACTCCTAAACACCACACTGTCCATGGTGTGGATTAATCTATCCAACAGCAAATACTTTCGGCCTATCTGGAAGAGGTTAAGCATGGATTACCGGTTCAAGTCTAGGCCGTGCCCCCACCTCACCTGTGTAGCCCTAGGCAAGTCACTTAAATCATGGGCTTCATTCTTCAGATGTGAAATGAGTCTCAATGGAAGCATATTTTGCAAAGAGTGATCCATAGGCCATCTGTTCTCAGTCTGAGGGATGCCTGTCACCCTAGGCTAGGGCCCAGGCATAGTCCCAGGGAGTATGCGCATGTGATTACTGCTGCTCACCAATTTTCCCATCCCCTCCCCTTCTTGGAGATCAGACAATACGTTCCAGGTGCCCCCTGCACTAGGGTGGGGCTATTTGACAAGATCAAGCCAATGGGCTGTGACTAGAGGCCAAACTCTTAAGAGCCAGTGTGCAATGCCCAGCTCTCTTTCACTAAAAAGAGGGGGAAAAATAAAACCCTCAAGCCTGGAGAGTTGCCTGGGCTGCAGCTGACCCGGCAGGGGCGAGAGTAAACTGGAGTTATTTGTTACTTTAGCATAAGCCAGCCTTCCCTGACTGATTGAAGGATCCCAAAGACCGCCTGATTTACGACAAGAGGGAGGGAGGACAGCTTCCTTATAAGTGGTCTTCGTGGCTAGCACTTGGTAATACCTGTAGCAGATGCTGTCATTTGTTTACTCCAACTTCTTCTTTGCTCACAGAATTCTAATCTTGTTCATCACAGCAATGTGGTCAGCCCCAGGAGATGAAACCCTGATTGCCCTATGCCGAGGGTTCCAAAGCTTCAGTAGGCATCAGAATCACCTGGGACGCTTGGTGGACACAAGTTGCTGGGCCCAACTTCTCCAAGAATTGGCTTTTCTAACAAGCTCCCAGAGGATGCTGATGCTGCTGGTCCAGGGACCACACTTTGAGAACCGCTGGTCTAAATCAATCTACCCCATTCTCCTTTATCAGACACTCACTTTCCTGACCTCCCTTGCAGGTGGTAATGGTCATGTGACACAGTTCTGGTCAATGAGCCAGAAGGGGACGCCTACAGGGTAGCTTCTGGGAGAGACTTTGCTCCTCTGAAAGGAGACCTTTGTGTCTTACCTGAATGCGTTTGAATACAAACATGATATTTGGTCCTGAGGCAGCCATCTTGCAAACCACTTGGTTATAAGCCTGAGGATTAAAAGCCAATGTGCCAAGAACAGAGCAGAAAGAGAGAATAAACCTGGGTGTACTTGTGTGATATTGTGATTTAGAATAAGAAATATATATTTGGTCATCGTCCATTTCTGGCATGGAGCTCCTAAAACCCTTGGAATTTCCTACCACGAGTCATAAAGGTGCCTTTTGTTATGTTAATGAGACAACTTTGGGGTTACCTAAGGCTGAAGGCTGGTTGTCAGAGGAACCAACCGCAGTAGAAGGTTGGACCTTTTAGTCCCACACCCTGATTTCCAGGGAGGAGAAAGGAACTGGAGGTTGATTCAATCACCAATGGCCAATGAGTGAATCGATCGTGCCTACGTAATAAAGTCTCAAAAAAACTCCAAAAGGAGGGGATTTGGAGAGCTTCCAGGTTGGGGAATGAGAACTCTTTCATGTGCCACCATGCCAGACCCTAACTTCCACGAGGACTGAGGGTCCTTTGTTTGAGACCTTGCCTTATGTATCTCTTCGTCTGGCTGTGGAGTCATACTCTTCACTATCCTTTGTAATAAATCAGTAAGCTAGTGAATAAACGGGTTTCCTGAGTTCTATGAGCTATTCTAGCTAATTAATCACACCCAAGGAGGGGATCATAGGAACCTCTGATTAATAGGCAGCTGCTCAGAAGCACAGGTAACAACCTGGATTGGTATTTGATGTACAAGGCAGTCTTTGGGACCAAGCCCTTAACCTGTAGGATCTGATGCCATCTCTGGGCAGGTAGTGTCAGAATTTAGTTGAATTGTAGGATGCCCAGGTTGTGTCGCAGAATTGCTTTGTGGTGTGGGGAAAAAAATGCATATATCTGAATTGGTACCAGAACCCTAACTTGTAATTGCGGGGAACTGGTGCTCATTACCTGAAGCTTCCTGGTATGCAGGATAAGGAGACGTCGAATTCTTAAGTCACTGTTAATGAGTGCTGTGGGCAATGTCCGTTTTATGGGCCTCCTATTTTACCTGTAAGGACTTCAGCTAGAGTAACATTTAGGGCCTTTCCCCTCACCGCTCAAGCATACAAGTGACTTCAGCTCAGCCCACTTCTCCCGTTTGAAACCACCTGCCGCAGAGAGAGGCACTCTGTGAGGTAGCAAGGTTAGTGGGGCAGACCCTGACCTCACCGAGGAGGCCTGTGCTGCCTCCTGAGAGGTGGTGGCAGGAAGAACTTCTAAAATGGCCCTTGAAGATGTCCCACTCTAATCCCAGAACCTGCAATGTGATGAGCTATCACTCCCATAACTATGCTGTGTTACATGGCACAATTGAGCTTAAGACAGGGAAATTATCCACGTGGGCCTGATCTAATCACGTGGGCCCTTAAAAGCAGAGTGCTTTCTCTGACTGGTGGCAGATGGGCAGAGGAAAGGAAAATCAGAGAGATTCAAAGTCAGAGAGAGAGATACAAGAAGGATTCCGTGCTGGCTTTGAAGATGGAGGGGCCATGAGCTAAGGAATGCAGGCAACCTCTCGAAGCTGAGAATGTCCCCCACCCGACAACCAGGCAGGAAACAGAGATCTCAGTCCTACAACCACAGGCAATTCTTTTTTGTCAAAACCTGAATGAGTTTGGAAACATTCTTCTGCAAATCCAAAGCCTGGTGAACACCTTGATTTCAGTCTCATGATATCCTGGACATAGTACCCTACCCTGGACTTCTGACCTACAGAACCGTAACATAATAAATGGGTGTCAGTTTCAAGCATCTGCATTTGTGATAATTTGTTACACAGCAATAGAAAACGAATACAACAGGTAAGTTCTAATTCAGGGTGGAGTGGTTACTAACTCCTTTTGGCTACATCTTCTGATGAGTTTATCTGCAGTAAAGTTGACATTTTAATCTCCATGTGACTCCCATGTGTGCTTCTCAATTAGTTCTGAGCTTCAAAGAGGAAAACAGAGTTTTCTTTTATCCACCCCATAAGAGTCCCAATAACCAAACATTTTATTACTCCGTAGCCAGAAGCATTCCAAAATAATACATTAACCCTCTGCAATTCTTTAAAATGAGACTTGGCTATGGTAGAAGGAACCAAATCGTGTCAGCTAGAAGGCTGATTTTATATTTTATCTTTACCCCACAAAAAGTCCTCTCTTCCCCAAGAACTGAGAAAAAAAACACAATGGATGAAGGCTTAATAATCATTGAACAAGTGAAAAAAATAATGACTCTTCCTCACGGGAGAAAATTCACAGCCCAAGCTTTGTTGGTGTACATAATTTTCAATTCTCAAATAATCACCTAAAAGTAACTGGCCTTTTAGATGTACTTCAAATGAATAGCAAAGAGCTTGGAAGTCTTCTACCAAACCTACGTGCAGCAAGCCAACTGCTGCAGAACCCGCTGCCTGTATGCCCAGGAAATGTGCTTAAATCTCACCTGGCACTCAGTCAGCCCTTCCAAAAGTTCCCTCCACTGTTCTGCAAATGCCCACATCATGTGCTGCCAATTCGATAACACACTGCCGGTTCCTTCCGGAAAGACTCCTAGTCTTTGACAGTTCTGCAAGGAACTGAGCGGAACATCAACATAAAAATGAAATGTGAGATTGGGAAGGCTCTGTCCCAGAATCCTTTGAATGATCCACTGAGAGGCAGCTTTAAGGGGATTTGAAGTCCAGAATTCATTAGGGGAAACTAAGTCCCCAAATTTGGTAGCAGTTGTAGTCAAATGATTGCAACCTCTTCCCTCGCTTAGAGTACAGTAACTCAGTTTTGTTGAGTTTTGTTTCTTTGGAGGGAGAGGGTGCTAAAGAGAAATTTCAAAAGCTTTTCATCCAGTCCTTTCTTTCTACAAATAAAGACACTGCACTGTAGAGAAGCTTCTTACATATAAAAATGCCTGATTAGTCATTGCCCCATTTCAACCCTGTTTTTCTGAGATTCCAATCTGCCAGATTCATTGTTCTCTAACTCGTAGAGCCCTGAGGCCATGGCTCAAAGGCACCTCTGAGAACAGCTTTCTGAGACAGAGTTGTCGTGTCTGGTTCAGGGAGGGCTGACCATCTGAGAGGAGAAGCTGAGCTCTGGTGGTTTCCATGGTGACCACTGAGCCTGGGTGCATGCTCTAATGAGGCTGGCTGACCAGCTAGCACTTTGGGAGCAAAGATTGTGGGACATTCCAGAAAAACACATGCACCGCCACTGAGCTGCTCAGATGAAATCTGAATGGGTGTCGAGCCTGCCAACAAACAGTGCTTTCAGGAGACACATAAGCAGCTCTATACTCTATGTGTCCGGCCCTATGAAAAGCTCTTTTCATTCATTATTTCACTTAATCACTACCAAAACATTGTAAAGAAGGTTTGAATGCTACCCTCTTTTGCTAGTGAATCAACTGAGGCAGCTCAGCCAGGGGCACTGAGCTTATAACAGGTGGCTCTAGGTCGGCCACAGTGCCTTATTCCTCTGCTCTAACAAGCTGAACTTCTCCTAAAGAAAAGTTTGAGTCATGATGTCTTGTCTCAGAGGGGAAGACAAGTTCAAATTTAGAGCTTACCCCTGATTTCTCTTTGTCCATTATTGCTAGATTCTGAAAAAGATCTCAAATTGTCATTTTTAAATATTAAGTCATCATGAGATCAGTTCCCTAAAGGATTTGAGAATGAGGTCAATAATGAGAAAGAGCAGAAATGACTTTAAACCTAAGCAAAACAAGCGTTCCGTTAAATCATATGAATGGGAACCCCAGTCTGTCCAATCACACCTACTCCACGCACCTGTCACCAATGCCAGGAGTGCCATCTTTATAAATACATTTCTTGAGTTGCAATTTTTGTCCCTTGTGCAAAGGTAAGCATTCTCAGGAGGAAAAAACATATTAAGACCATAGCGATCACCAACACCTTGGTACACATTAATGCATCAGTCTGCTACTGCTGAGGGAGCACTCAGCAGCAGGAGGAGGAAGAGGGAGGGGCCACAAGGAGATAGACACAAAGCACGAAGTAGTGTCTGGAAAAGACAGGCTTCCGGAAGAGGTCCTAGAAGCCAGAATCGGCCTGAAGACACTGTGCTCAGAAATAAAATAAAGTAAAGGAGTTCCAGAAACAAACTGGATGAGTTTACGACTCTCTACTTTATTGCAAATACACGTCTTCCTTCTTTAAGAAGAAACTCGCATCTTCAGAAAATCGATTGGCAAATCTATACTTAACTCTCTTCTGTTGTGATTCCATAAATACCACTCTAAAGAAGGACACTACCAACGAGAAGGGAGTTAAGGCGCAGTAACTGTGACTTCCATGGGCCAAAATAGAAAATATGGTCAAAACAAGAGACTATTTCATTAAAAGTGGACAACATCCCTGATGATGCCTCCTGGATCCTCTTAGGCTAAAGCTAATTGGATCACGAGGTTGGGGTTTAAACAGAGGCAGTACTCACTCGAAAGACCTTCTCCACTCTTGCAATGCTTGTCCCAAAGATGGTTCCAAGTTGGTCTCCAATTCCAGCCAATAAGAAACCAAAGAGTGGAATCCCAAAGATGGCATATAAAATACAAAAGATTTTGCCTCCTTCAGTGCTTGGAGCAATATTCCCATACCCTGGTGAGAAATATTAAAAAGAGAGAGGAAGAGTAGTGAGGTGGCAGAGAAATCAGAGTATGGAAGCCAAAGACTCCACAGACCTTTCCAAATGTTTCCGCATCCCCCTCACTTGATGAGCTCTAGGGAGTGGAAACTCACTCTTCCATTGCTTCTTTTCCTTCACTCCTTGTAAATGAATAGCTTTAAGGAGATCCAGGTTTCCTAGGTCTAATGTATTTAGTTAGATTACATTTTAAGAAATCTATGGTCACCCAGAATTGCATTTCTGACGGACAATGGTACCATCCATTTCAGAAACACCAAGCATCCTGGGCCTGTGTAAGGCTTGGGGACACCAGCGCACCTGAGGAGGGCTTGCCCTTGTCATTTTTAGGTTCGAAAAGAGCTCTTCCTTTATAGTCTCATCCCATGGGCATCCCCTCCACCTGGCAGACTGTGGCTGTCTTCAGCATCTGCCTTCATGGGGTCATGGGTGATCTGAATAAAGGGGGATGTGTGGTTTAGCACAAATTCCGAAGGACCATAGATCACACCGCCCTATCCTGGAAGCCTGAAGCCAGTCAGGAGCAGGATAAGGAAGACTGCGTGCCTTTTCCTACAATGACTGATGTTTTGTTCTGCCTGGCTTTCTCTCTTTACTGGAAACCCTGCGTCATCTCTGAGTCCAGCCTCTCCTCCCATCCACCTCTTGCACTGAAGGTTATCAAATACTAAATAAAAGTTTGTTGTTGGACTAGATGTTTAAATACAAAAGAATTATTTTAAAGCCCCGTCTACCAGCATGTTTGTCAAATAGTGCTTTGAAAGCAACATCCGCATTCTTAAGAGTTCTGCAATTATATAAGTAACTGAGATATAGCAAGTATTGGGCTTACTCCGTGTGGATGGAACTAAAGGCAGCAAGGCTGAAAGAAAAAGGCTTTTGGCATTAGCGCAATTTATATAGAGCTGAGACTCTAAATTACTAGTTATTCATTTTCATGCCAACGAGTATTGCAATATTATGCTAACTAGTGTCTAGATGGTCACTTAGCTAGTCTCCCGTGAGGATAACTCATGTAGGCCCATTTCTAAACCTATGCAATGGGTGAGTTATTGGGTTCATGGTTATCTGTTTGTTGGGGATGCGACAGTGAAGAATAATGTCGATGGCTGGTTCGTCGCTCTCCTATGCACCTAGAGAACCAACTCATTGCTGCTCTCTCCCCTTGCGCAGAGTCGCCTAGCTGTTTTCCTTTTCAATTTTCTACTCAAAATCATTCAAACCTCTTATGACAAATTATCTAAATTATAGTTTCCGTTTCTTAAATGAGTGTTCAGGCGAGCGTTCCTCATCCTGCATTTCTTTCCGTCACCATCATTTTGATTTAACGGTGCCAAAAAAAGCTCTTGGAACTTTATTCGGGTGCTTTCGGGAACTTGGACAAAATCATTTTTCTAAGCATTCCCCTCTAGAATCCGATTTACACGAATATAGCCCTATGGAAAAGGGAATAAATAATATGCCTACGTAGCTTCGCATTATGCAGGTTCGTGGTGACTCTGGGAAACATTCTAGTAACTCATGGAAATACTTATACCTCTTGCTTGGCTGTCTTACAATTGCCTGATTACTGTCAGGGAATAAAGCTTTACTTTTAGCCGAATAACTCAGAATGAAATAGATTGCCGATACCGGCAAGCAAAGTGAGGCTTTGAACTTGCTGGCAAGGCATCTTTCAGCCCCTACGAGTGCTGCAGACCCTTCCTCCAGCTTTCAGAAAGGCTCTGCCCCTGCCAGCCACCCCACCTCGGAAAGGTACCATGTTCTGAGAACATTCCATTGTCATCCAAGGAGCATGAGAAAACAGAGGCTCCGAGCCAACTCACTCCATTCTACCTGACTGTCCTTAGACTCCCTTAGCCGCTCCTGACCCCAGTGTGGGAAGGGTTCAAGGAAAACGTGGGGAAAAATCAGTGAAGTGGAAAGTATTATACCAATGCAAAGTATTATTATTATTTTTTATTATTATTATTATCGGCTCGTTATTTATACAGTGTTTCACTGACAAGAACGCTAAAATAAAATTAAAGCAAAGTTCTCAGATAAAGGAACTAGTAAAGCAATATTTAAATAAGTCTAAATATACTTAAGGTTATCGCTTCATATCAGACATAATCGCCACTCTTGAGTGATGCTGTATTTTGTGCATGAGCTTGTGTGTTTGCCTATGTGTGCACATTTTTGTACTCTGCCTCTAATAAACCATATGGAGAGACTGCTCCAGTTTGACCCTCCACCCTGTCCCTCAGAAAATTCCAAAACTTACATTTTGGAACTTTGCTCTGAGGCAATGGGAGGGCCACATTCCTGGATTTTTGGCTCGAGTTGTACCGGCCCATTAGGCTGCCCTCCCCATCCTTCCAGAATGCTTGGTAGGACTTTGAAGTAAGGTGTGATGGTTTGTGTAGACTCTAGAACGACAGAGGATTCCTGTTCTGGTTCTCACACTTACTCTCAGATCTTGAGCAATCTACCTAAACTTTCTACATCTGAGAGATGGGCTATAAATAGCACCCACCTTATCACAGCTATGAAAGATGAAATCAGTTACACGCAAAGCATGAGTGACCTGTGAAGATTAGATACATGTGAAGCCTGACGCAAAGTAAGCGCTCATTAAGCGTTAGCAATTATCATCTTGCCCCAGGTTTTCTGTGGGAAGGAATCGCTTCTGAGAAATATGTCTCTGGAAAAACTGAGCCCCAGGAGAAAACAGATGGTTGGTTCCTACTTTCCTCTGCAAGCTAAACTGTTCTCCCACACTGCCAGGACGAGGGACAAAATGTCTGCAACTCAGGTGGGCCCATGGCTAGATTTGAAGTGTCGGTATCTCTTGACGCAGCTATGAGCAGCAAAGGCTGGGAAATGAGAGACGGTGACACAGCTGCTGTGGCAGTAATTTACCAGGCAGAACTAGGCCAGAACATTCGAACTGGATTCAAGTAAAGCGATACTCCACCAACTGATTGCTGGTGGCTTTCGAAGAAGGACATTTCTGTTATGAATGGGAAAGACCAAGGTGGGACTTAGCTCCATTCACCCCCGGATAGAAAACAATCCCAAGCCCTTTATGAACAGAAAGCTGGTGTTTAAAGAGGACTTATGCCTGAGCAGCACACACATAATGCTCCCATTTGCTATTTACATGCTAAAGTCAAATCTTTGCCAAACCACGTGCTGTGCAGTCCTCTTATTTGGTGAAGAGTGTGCATTCTAGAACCAGAATGTCTGTGCATGCAGGACTGGTTTTATGGGTGTGCAACCTGTGCAGTCAAACAGGACCCCACATTTAGAAGGGTCCCATGCTTGGTTCAATGCTCTGCTGTTGCCATTTTTATGTTCTTAATCATTTTTTAGCAAGGGACCACATCTTCCCTTTGCACTGGGCCCCGCACATTATGGAGCTGATCCTGGTAGATAAAACTAAGCTCCATTGCTTACTAACCATGAGATTTGGGCAAGTTACATAACGTCTCTGGGCCTCAGTAAAATGAGGCTAATAACAGCAGCTACCTCACGTGGTTAGTGAGAGACTCAAAAAATGTACATGGAGCACAGTGCCTAGCACCTATTAATTGTTAGCCACAGTCAGTGCTGTTTCCTAAACCATGGGTTAAACATCCAACTCCAGTGCTGGTTAATTAGAAACAGCTGCCCAGGTTCCTGGGCGGGTACAACTCCTAAATGAGGCCTTCCAGCAAGTAACAGTTACCAGCTACCATCTGGAACCTGATGAGGGAGGGGCTCTCTCTAATGTGGGTGGAGCCTGGCGACTCAATCGGAAAAGGCCTCGAAGACTAAAATCTGATTGCATTCAGAGCTGTCGGTAAGAAAGCCATCATTTGCTGCCCTTCTGCAAGTGATGGTTTGTGGGAAGGCATCTGCATTCAGGGGTGAGTGTCATTCCTCCAGTTTAGAAAAGCTAGTTGCTGGGGATCCATCAGCAGAGTCAGCGTTCAAGGGCAGGTGGGACTTGCTCACAACAGCATTAGTTACTGACCAAGGGGGCAGGTGCAGGACATTCTCAGCCAAGACTAAGCAGAGTCCAGTCTTCCTCCTGGGGTGGCTCCTGGTTTGGGTAGAACCTGACCGCATTCTCTTCTGCAATACACTTGTAAATCTTTCTGTATGTCTGAGCACACGCACAAAAAAAAAAGCTTTTTTAAAAAGAAGTGCTTTGATATCTTCAGATAAAAGGAACCTTTGATACTGAGTAGGGTTGCTGCTTTTCAGAAAAGAATCTATTATTCCTAAGATCTCTCTACACACACATTCTAAGTAATGAACACATTTTTGTGTATCTGAAAAGTACATAACCTCATGAGGCTCATGAAAGTCTTTCTGGAAAGTAATTTGGCGAGCTTTTAATAGGTCCATGCTCTTTGACACAGCAATCTCTTGGGGATCTTTACAAGGAAACAACCAGAGATAAAGACCACACTTCATGCACAAATATTTTCATTGTGGTGCAATACTATCCCAAAAGAAAGACAGCTTCAGCCTCCAACAACACGTGATTATAGCATGGATAGTAGATTCAATGGAACCCATCAAAAATATTTCTCAAAGAAGCTTAGTAATATGGGCAAGTGTTTACAATATTAGCATCACAAATTATGTGAACTCAAGCAAGCAAGTAGGCTAATGTGTATGCATTTCACAAATAATGAAAAGACAGCTCTTCAGCTCCAGCTGCCTCATTGCCTGACTCCTAAATAATGGAAAATTTCTCAGGAAGAACTGGAAGAATTAGTGAGCTCTGAGTTTTCTTGTAAGCCTTGCTGCCACATACGATGAACGAATTCACCACTAAATAATTGGAACAAACCATTATGCGTAAGAATTACCAAAAGAAGCTGAGATTGGACAGAAGCCATGTGTGTGTGTGTGGGGGGGTGCGAATAAAAAAGAAACACAGAGAATGATAAAAGAACCCATCAGTGGCAAATCTCAGAAAGTTCCAGAAAATTTTCAGTTATAAAAGTGAGGGTCTCACCTTGAACTTCAAAGGAGATACCCTTGTTTGCACCAAGTGTGGATGTAGGGTGAAGGGGGCTAGCAGCAGACGCCACCCTGCACTTGATCTGGTCCAGAAAAACAGATGAGGCAGGATGATACACAGAATAACACAGATGGGCCATATTTGCAGGAAGCACTCTCTCTTGGCAGTAGGAAAGAGAAGAGTCTAGGTATGTGCTACCTGAAAAGTTACCTGCTTCTCTCTGCTCTGCTCTCCCCAGCCACATGGAACCATTCAACAGATGGCTGGTACAGGAATATTTGGCGTCGAGCATTTTAAAAAAGAAACTAGTCCAGCATAAATATTAAGCTTCCATTTTTTTAAATGTAAAAAGAGCAGCAAAACTTACCAATGGATGAAAGACACTCAGCAGAAAAATGTTGCCCCAACTAGACAAAATTGTGACCAACTATGGATTAATCACCTCTAAAAGTCTTCGCAGAGAAACCACAAAGCAGAAATGCAAGAAATCAGGAAAGAAATGGTGAGCTAGTGAGCGAAGATGAAATGGGAAGTAATGGAAGTCAGGAAAAAAATAGGAAGGAAAAAAACCCACTAATGATCACAAAATGAAAATAAAATTGGAAGGACTGGATGGCAGAACAGGCACTGTGAGAAACAGAAAAAAAAAGGAATAGGGAGGATAAAACTACCAAAATGAAAGCCAAATTTTAAGGTTAAAATGGGGTAAAGGGAAAACAATAGACATAAAACACAAGGAAAGAAGTGATAACATATGTATAGTTGGAATCCCCAGAGGACAGAACTAAAGCCATACAGCAGAGAAAATGCTTAAAGATGACGATCAAGAAAACTTTCCTGAAAGAAAAGAAACAAAACCTAGTAGTGTTATCAGATGAAAGACAGTTTGAATAGTTGATCAACAAAGATCAAGTCACTTATGTAAGGGGGAAAAAAATTAAGCTGATATCAACTTTCTCCACAGAAGCATAAATATCAGAAAAGAGTGAAGCAACACCTCCAAGACCCTTTAAAAAGAACACATGAGTCAAGGATTTCATTTGCAGCCAAATCGCCCTTCAAGGACACGGCTAATATTTTGAACAACACAGAAATTCAGGGACTGCAGCTCCCTTCAGCCATTCTTAAGGCGACTACTCGAAGACCAGTTTCAACCCAGCAAGTGATGATGAGGAAAACTATGGCACAAGGACTATAGATGAACAGTGACAATATCTAACTGTACAGCTACAACTAAAACAAATATGAGTATCCAGGGAACAAGACAGAATGTAAATTATATACCCCGACGTTCCACAATGACACAATGAGTAACCACGGAGAGTGGCAGAGGGAAAGGAGATGAGATGCTAAATCCACTGATTGAATTATGCCACTGATTGCATTATGGGTAATAACGGAGAGCCAAGCATTATCATTTAGAGCCGGCAAATCATCTAATAGAAGCATCGGCATATTTAATAATTTAAAAGTAAACATTTAAAGGATGGTGTCAACTAAAATTGTGTGCTGGAAAAGAGGGAGAAGAGATGACATCTGCCCTAACGGAGAAGTAATAGATACTGCTTAAGGAGCAGAACAGTAAGGTTATTTATTATATGTGATTATAATTATAAAGTTAACCCTGAAGACAAAAATACAAAACTCCCCAAGCATCGGGAAAAAAAGACACACATAGTATAAGACAAAAATAGGTGCAGGAACAAAGTAATTATCAGGCACCATATGATCAGCTATGACGGGCATTTACCTGGTCAAAAAAATGCAGATCTTCCCCTATAATCTAATTAAACTATAGCAGGGAGATTGGAGGACACAAAGAGCTTCTCCACAGCAGAGTGGGGAGAAAGAACTCTAACTGCTCATCTTCCAAAATGGGAAGTCAAGAAAAAAACCCTAAAACCGAAAATTCAGGAAGTGGCTATACACGAGTGTGGTATTTACAGACATGGAGATGAATAGCAAAATAACCAAGGAAAAGAAATGCCAATGGTTGTCCCGGGGTTGGTGAAAAGCAGGGAGAGAGGCAGAGACTGTTGTTTTTCATAAACTTCCTAAAACATTTTGGTTCTTTCATCTATAACTTTAACAAAAAGTACAATTTTTAAAAAGGAACTTGAGCGCGACTGACCCATTGATGTTTTGATTTTTCACTCTAACCTTTTCATTAGATCTTTTCAGCCTGAAAGCCACCAAGTCTTTTGCTTTGAAAAATTGAAGTTCTTCGTTCTGCTTTGCCTTTTATTGAAAGCCACTACAATCGCTGCATTAATTCGACAGTGCGTCATAAGCCTCTTTGGAAACTCAAGCGGCCATGTAGTCTATGAGGACAAAATGTTAACTAGGTGCCATGACTCAGGATGGCCTGCAGAGGAAAAGAGATTAGCAAGCAAATGGATACCTATGGTGGTGATGACAGTTCCAGCAAAGAAAAAGGCACTTCCGAGGTCCCAGTGACTGCTGTTGTTGGAAGAATTTCCTATTGGACTGACTCCTGCATTGTCAGCATCAAGGGCATGCTGCAAAGAAAGTGAGAAAGCATGAGACTCAGTTAAAAGTTTTTTTAAAAAATGATTTCCTGCTCAAGAACCTGCCATGATTTATAGAGAGTGGAGGCACATTATGTGGATGAGGGTCCAGTCATAAAGTGAAATATTATACCCCCACTAATTAAAATTAGAAAATTACTGTGTGTGTGTGTGTGTGTGTGTGTGTGTGTGTGTAATTAGTAAATATATAGAAAGATGCCTAAACGGATTGTCACCCAAAGTGATCATTCCTGGAAGACAGAAATTTAGTTGCTTTTGACTCTTTTCTGTTTCGTTAGAACGTTTTGCATGGAGCTTATTTCAGGGGTGCAGGGCGGAAGAACTTGGGTTCCTAGGTCAGACTGTGCTGGCTTTGCCTGTTATTAACTTCAGAACCGCGGGCAAGTTATTTTAACCTCCTTAAGCCCAAATCTCCTTATTCGTAAACTGAGGATAATAATATCTTCCCCCACAGAGTTGTTGTGAGGATTAAATGATGCCCAGCACCGAGTTTGGGTTTAACTAAGAGCCAATTTCATGACTGTCACTCCACTCCCACTAACGCACAGACACATACTACTCCCTGTTAAATGACAATGACTCCTTGCTGACTACTAGATTTGAAATTCCATACACCTTAAAATTGCCACGTTGATAGTCCACCCTCATCTCACACTACAATAAAAAGCCTTCAGCCCAAACAGGACACTCCATGAGATGGTCACGCACACCTCTGGACCTTTGCTTATGCCCTCCCCAAAATGCACCCATCCTTCAGGGCCTGATCCAGGCCTGCTTCTTCCAAGAGGCAGGCACAGAATATGGTCAAAATCTCTCAACAGCCCTTCCTGAGCTTGCCCCTGCCAACCCCTATCAGGCCAGAGGAGAAGGTAGGAAGAGCTTTCAAACAGGTGAGTTTTGATGAGGAAGTGACAGGTGAGGATGAGGGCTTCAGAAGAAGGTGACAGACATATGAGCTACTTCTAGAACAACGAGAGATTGTTCCCTAGACGAAGTTGGAATAACCCCGCATGGAGATACAAGACACAATTAAATATTGAAATGGGATTATATTTATCCCAAATAATGCCCATTAAGCTTTGTTAAAACAGTGCTACAAATCAGATTACAACTGAGAAAATCAATCATCATATTTTGCCTTCATGAATCTGAGATATTTCAAATTCTCTAGACCAGGGATCAGGAACCTTTTCTTCGTAAAGCACCAGATAGTAAATATTTTTGGCTTTGTGGACCACATATGGTTTCTGTTGCATATATTTCTTTTCTTTTTACAACCCTTTAAATATGCAAAATCCATTCTTAGCTCACGAGTTCTACAAAAACAGGCTGGGGGCTGGATTTGGCAGAACCCTAGACAACTGACAATAGAAAAAATTCTCTTTTGCTTAAGGCTTTAGTTGATTCTTTCCTGCCTCTGAGAACATGAACTATTACGCTGGCCACTGTTTCTAACATAAACCCTGGCATCCCAGAATTTACAATCCAGCCGTATGGGATATGTATGGCCTTCCTTTGCTGATGGTTTAAATTGGCCTAATTGACAACAATCATTTATTCATCAGGGGCTGTGCTCTGCTCTGGTTGATCTACTTTAGAGGGAAGACAGATGGCAAGTCCTTTCTGCTGGTACAATATCCACTTTCACTACGCTGTGAGGGCCATCGGACCAAACCACAGGCCTTAACTAGTGTTTATCTCCTCATTACCTAGTCAGCTCTGATGGGCCCACCTGGAAATAATACCTCAGGGACAGCTCTAGGCCTCAGTCACTTAGGTGGTCTCAAATCACACCATGGATACCTAATATTTACAACTTCTATAAAGCTGCAAAGAGAGCCTGGTTTTAAACGAGTCTCGCTGTGCTGAGTATTGCACATAAACATCATAAGCAGACCCAGTGCTGCATATAAAAATACTGATTTGCAGGAAAAAACAAACAGAGGTGATTGTTTCATCAAAAAATATGAAGTAAGATTCCTTTTCAAGTTTCATTTTTTTGATTATGCAATTTACAAATGTGTAATGTTTACATACGTAATCATCAAGGGAAATGTTTATCAGCTGAAGGAAAGGAAACTAAAATGTGTTGAGTACCTGCATTGAGCCAGGTACTATAGAAGTGTTATTCCATTTTATCCTTCGCACAACTTGTGTGTTATTCAACTTTATCCTTTCTATATCTTTTCTATAACTTGCAAAAAAAAATAAAAGTAATAATATCCTCATTTTAGTGATAAGAAAGCAGGCTCAGGAGAGTTAAGTAACTCACCCTAGGTCACACACCCTAGGAAGTAGAGAGGCTGGAATTCAAAGCCCGACTGGGCCAAAACCATGGTTTTGCCCTTTCATCTTTGTATAGTACCCAGAACCCATTCCCCCTCCCACACCCCTAAACTCACCTTCAGACAGAGAAGAGGGAAAAAGACTGCTATTGTTCTCGAATTCAAGCAGAAGGGACCTCACTAGGGACCAATTCTAATTAGACCATTTCCTTGAAAGTGGAGCCACTAAACTCCATTTGGCCTTTGGAGCTGGTGAGAGCTTAACTGCGTTGCATTAAATATTAGATTTAAAAATAAGTTAAACCAGGAAAAGGTGGATTTTATAACCTGAGAGGGAAGGAAGAGAGAAAGGAGAGAGAAAGGCATGTCAATTGACATGTGGGAGGTTCGAGGTCAGTTGCAGCAAAGCCCAAGACTTTTGAAGAGCATGTCCATCCAGTATCCAAATTCAACTTGCTTTATATCTGTGATGCAAATTCCTCTCGCTCCCCTAAATCTTCAATAAAGTGGGCTATACATGCAAATGCCTCGGAGAAGTAGTTTTGTGGAAATTAAATATAAGGGTTGTGGTGGGTGCAGTGGGGTCGGAGGGTGATTTAGAACTAGAAGTAAGGAGAAATATAAACACGTCAATGAGTCACCAAACTCTTAAGGCTTTGGACGATCCCTAATCTGGTAATGAGGTTTGATTCTATCAAGATCTGATGAGTCAGAAAGACTCCAGCAAACCACCAGAATTAAAATGAATCAGCAAACCTGAGTTAAGTACACATAGGGGAACCCGGTATAAACTATTGTTATCATTTGAATTAATAGCATCATTTTTAGCTCAATAAGAATATTTCTGATTGAGTTTATAGTTCTAACTTTATTCATCTTCTAAAATATTTTGTTAATAGTCTTAATTGTTTGACAGTAAAACATTTTAAAATTAAATGCATTTGCTTTTAAGTTGTTTGTTTTTGTTTTTGTTTTTGTTTTTCTGCATTCAGGCTGCAAAAGTGAAGATAAAGCCAGCCCCTTAGAAATGTCTGAACACATAGATAATAAAATGATGCAATTGAGCTGTATACTGTTCGGCTTAAAATATCAAACAAAACTCACTCCCCGTCTCTCTTCATCTTCCCACACCCCTACCATGCATTTGGATCACCAAGGTAGAACGGAGAAACTGCAGCCTCTCACAAAGTGAGGCAGGCGTGAAGAAAGAGAGAAGCGAGGAGGTAATGATGCCCCGCTCCCCGACACTCCCTCCCCAGCTCCCCCTGGCGCTGCAATCCCATAAGGCAATGTCTGGCTGCGTAAATCACTTCGTGGACGGCACGAGATACCATCATGAGTGTTAGCACTACACTGGGATGAATGATCACCCACAGGGGACCACTAACTGTCTGTGGCTTTTCTCCTATGATCTGTGTGCTTGTTGAGATCATCTGTTTCCTTACGTGGCACCAAAAAGGAAGATGCACGGAGGTGGCGCAATCGTCACTCTGTGGTCCGAGGTCGCGGAAGGACGCCACCGAGGGGCGCCACGCGCGCGGACACCGGGGTGATCTTTCGATTTATGGCCCGACCCAGGACACTTGCAAGGCTAAAAGGGATTTCTGTTTATAATCATGCAGGGACCACAGGGCAGGCGTAACTCAGGACGTAAAAGTCACTTTACTAATAGCTTACACCACTGAGACGAGAGGAAAGGACCCGTCGTCTGCGGGCACGGAGGGCGCTCTCTGTCTACAATGTTCTTAGTCCTGAGAAGACACGGTCAGCAAAAGGATTTGTGAAGTCGGTCGTTAGCCCTGGGCTGAGGCAGGACGAGGAAGTGGGTGTGAAAAGTGGCTTCCTAAGTGTAATAAAGGCGAGCATACTTTCAGCCATTAATGGACAGAAGGAAAGCCACAGACCCTGCGAGGCAGACAGAGCCCAATCGGCAGACCGCAGGCATTGCAGCTCCAGAATGCCCCTAATAATTCAAACCCCAGCAGCGTCTTTCCACCTCCTCACACGTTTGCGGCGGAAGGGCCTCAGGTAGGAAGTGGAAGTCTGAGATTAATTTGTTTGCCACAGTTGCTTTTTTTTTTTCCCCCCCGAGAGAGTGGCGATCTCCCGGCCACATGCAAGGCCGCATCATAATGTTTCAAGGGTATCAGAGGGGACATCCGAAGCCAGCCCCAGCAAGGCACTTCTGTGGCTGATTCCAAGTCTCTGCTTCAGCACAGAGAGGCGATGTGTGAGCACCTCAGGTACCGACTGCTCTTAGGACTGAGGAAGTTCGTGGGGAAAGAGGCGAATGTTCAGCCTGTGCACGTCACTTCTCTGAGCCTCGGTTTCCTCGACTATAAAATGAGGGATCTTCTTTGCAGGGCTGTTGTCGGCATTTTTTTTAATGCATATTGGACTTTTGGTGGCGTGCCTTCTCGTTTCATAAATAGTAATATTAATAATAACAGAATCCTCTCTGAGCGCTTACTAGTGCACAGGTTAACTCAGTGAACCCTCATGATGACTCCACGAGATGGGCATCACTACCACCCCCATGGGACACACAAGACTCAGAATAGTGTGGTGCCTTGGCCATGGTCACACATCTAGAACACCGCAAAGCTGGCACGCAAATGCTATTAGAATCGTCAACAGGAAGATCGTCATCCTCAACACTGGAATGGCAGCTTCTCTTCACCCCGTGTTCTCCTTTCACCCTGTCTCAGCCCCTCTTGGCCCAGCCCCCTACCTCTGGGGAGAGCAAACTGGCTCCCACCCAGGCCGGGCACCTCAAGTGTCTACAAGAGGTAGAAGGAGGACGGAAAGGGGATCGATGTGAACATGTCCTCACCTCCCACCCAGGCACCCAGCCGACATAGCGGTCAGCCCTGGGCTGGCCAGTGTAGACTGGCCATCCTATGGCTGCACCACCTCAGGGTCTCCCACCAAAAAAAAAAACAAAAAAAAAACATTCACAAAAACCAGGTCAGCCATAGAAAGACAAAGAGAAAGGCACCTTCAGTGCCACGGTGACTATTACAATAGTGTTTATTTTCCTGCATCCTAAGTATCCAGTTACATGCAAAGAGGAGCCTTTCTTCAGAATTTTACGGCCTGGTTATACATCTAAAGTAAAGGTCAGCTGGAGAATGGACAGGACAAGTGGAGAATCGGTTCGGAGAATAAGAGAGAGAGAAACACCCAGGATGAACTAGACCCCACACCCGGAGCTGATGGTCTTAGACAAGCTCGCTTTTGTTGCTACCATTAGTTAATTCTTCGGGTGGGGAAATGTTCTAAAACTCAATTTATCAGCACCTGGATATATACTAATGAAAAATCTATCTAAACATTGTCATGCGGGATCAAGTCATATTGGAAGAAGCTCTTTTACCTAACAATGTAGAATTTATTTATTTTTTTCTATCTTTGACTACAGGAAAGGATGAGATAAGAGAAATTTTAAACCATGAGGAAAGCATCAAGTCCACTAAGGAAGCAGGGCTATGCGTCTGCTCTGATAAGATCAATACCCTTCCAGACTAACTCATCTTTTATCTCGGTTTGGACTCAACCACTATAGACTGAATAACGAATTTACAAGTGATGTTGAAAAACCACCCTGGTCCTGAGGAGAATGTATGATGCATGCCCTGCTATCTCTGCACTTGAAATTATTCCTATCAAAAATGAGTCTATCCAATTTCTAGGGGCGAGGGGGAATTTTTTTTACTGGGCTACAAATACAGCTACAGAAATTTTTGATTCATTAAAGTGTGAGCTAAACCAAGAATCATTATTCCTTTCACTGCCACGACGTTGGGAACCAGACCTTTAATAGATGATTAATCCCATCATGAAAGAGAGATACTTCTGACACCTTGTTTTCGTTGTAGCTATTTATTTAGACTCCTTCTTGATCCTGAGTGTTCAATATTAATCCCAAATTAATATTTCATTTCCTGTGCCCCCTTTGAGAAGGAGTCAGCACTTCCTGTCAGCACTTTGTCTAATGAGCACAGTTTGGCATGGGGCAGACAAGGAAGTAGAGATGGTCCCAGAGATTTTTAAAGAAAGCTCTAGACTACTCATAAAAATAATCAGTCGCCAGCATTCACAATGTGTCTTCTTATCTTATTCAGCCCTCATGAAAAATCTATAATAATAAATCCTATTATTATTCCCATTTTATAAATGAGACAACAGAAACAGAAGTAACTTGCCCTTGGTTGTAGAAGTTAGTAAGTGGCAGAGCTGGGACTGGTTAAAAATCCACTCTTTTAACTCTGGCTTTCTCCTATCTCCCACAGATAGCTCTCTGTCCAGCTTGCAAAGATTTTTCTAAAACTCATCTGTTATGTCCACCTGGAAAAAAAAAAAGACAATATAGAGAAATAGAAATTTGCACCTCTGGTCCTCATTTTTTCAAAAAATAAAAGGTTAAACCCTCATTTACTCAGAAGGGTTAACCAGTATCTGCAAACTTTTCATCTCTCCTGCTCATTTCCACCAAGAGGGAAAGAAAATATACGTTCTCCATATAGACTCTTAACTGCAGACCCGAATGATGGCTTGTGTACTTTGGTTTTAAGTTGAATATATTGACTCAGCCTCAACACTTGATGTGAAGATGCAAAGATATCTCCCTCCAGAGCCAATAGATAGTTATTACACTTCGCAGTCTTCTCACAGGTGACTGCAGGTCTTTTGGGGGACCCCACAAGTTGAGTTAGAGACTTCTGCTCGGTGCACAGAAGCCTGAGTAGCTTCCTTATCTTCCAGCACCGATCACACTGGACCAGGAAGCTTCTCTTAAGTACTGGGGACAGAATGGTGAATAAAACCAGACGTAGTCTCTGCCCTCTCAGAGCTTATTGCTAGGATGAGCAAACATTCCAGTTTTTGTGATTCTAGAGTAATTGTTAAGAGCATCCCTTTCTTTCTCAAAAATGTCCTGGTGTGAAAGATAAATTATATGGTCATCCTACTGATGGGAAGTGGTGGAGGCAAACCTTATGCATCTAATCACACAAATAAGTGTGAATAACACCGGGATGATGTTGCAAAGGGGAGAGAGGTAGAGCCGTGAGGCACCAGAGAGAATGTATGAGCAGGAAAACTGGCTCAGCGGGACAGGGTTCCTAGGAGAGTCAAGGGCCGATGCTGTGCAGTGGACGGAAGCCGAGGTGTCTAAGGACTGAGGGAAGGGAGCCCGTGAGGCTGGAGGTCACTTAGCAAAGAGAACTTGGGAAGCGAGGAGAGGGGAGACAGGCAGGGGCCAAACTATACCGGGCCTGGTGCTGGATTTTATCATAAGAGCACTGTGAGGCTGTAGCTGTGTTTCAAGTGGCAGGATGACGTGATCTGATCAGTCAGTATGTGGCCATTTGGATCCCTCATATATACCCAAAGGGTAGCAGTGGTGGTGACGAACTGGTTTTAAGTCATTCATTCATTCATTCATTCATCAATTGAACATGTATGGAGTCCCAGCTATGACACACTACTAAGGGTTTTGATCTGGATTTCTGAACTGGTTTATCCTCAGAGGTGCCAAAATCCAAGTCCTCGGAGAAGCCTTCATGGACCCCCCATGGCACCCTGCTTGGCCCCACAGCATCGGGCCACTTTTAGACTCTGTTGGGCGATCATCATTTTTCTCATCTGTCTCCTTGCTACAACTGTGAAGTCTTTCAGGTCGACTCTGTCTTTTATCAATATATCCCTCATGGCTGGCACAGCGATTGGCCTAGAGAAGATGCTTAAGTTTTAAGGAATGAATGAATGAATGAACAAATGAATGAGGCCTTCTGTATCTGATTTGGCGACCAAGAGCCCTTCCTTTAGATCCCTCAAGAAGCAAAGCATAAAATGATTTTGTTTCTATGCAATGTAAGTCCTTTCTTTTTGTTCTGGTTGTTAAAAGTACTTCTTCTGAATCATCTTTTCATCTTCTTTATGCATGAGCAGATTCTGTTGGTGTCTCTAGATGTCATAGCTTTACATCTTTAGGTATGGAAGGACTTTAAGGAAAGCATGGCACCTGAGACATCCATTCAGCAGCCTGTGGAAATCCTCGCTGGGAGTCCTAGAGCAGAGCCAGATAAGCTTCCTCCTTCCCTGCCCTGGGCCATCCCTTCCTCCAAGTAGCCTTTGTGCAAGAAGTTTAGGCTGAAGCTCAGGCATCAGGAGACCGCTGGTGAGTGCCGGCCTGGGTTCTTTGTGGCCAAGGACACAGCTCTGACAAGCTGAAGCGACTCCCCCCGAGTTGTTGCCCTGAAGTCAGAGGCACCTCCCTTTCTCTAGCGAAGCGGTCGCACAAGAGATGGGCCCACAGCCCCCGTCCGTCTCTACAGGCCTCCGCTTCATTATTATTATTGTTCTCATCCCTGGGGTTGTTGATTCCATCACTATTTAGTGAAGAAGATCGAGAGCTTTTAAGCCAGAAATTAAAGAGCTAATGGAAAATGGCATGTCACCAGAAAAATAAATTTGCAAATGAGAATTCAATGTTCCCCAAAAGACTCCCATAAAAATAAAATGAAAACCCAGAAATGAATGTTACTGTGTGCACATTTATATACAAATGTGCGTGTGTTTGCTTCTTATTTAAAATGAAGCAAAAATCTCGCTTAGCAGGATTTTGATGGTGTATGGCTCATATAATTATTTTCATTACTTATAATCAAATGTATTCATTTAGATCACTAATATTTACTGAATGCCTATCTTGAAGCAGGTGCTATGTTAGGCTCTAGTAGTCAAAAGAAAATAACAAAAGTGTAAGATGCCTACTCCCTGTCCTCCCACGCATAGTATTCTTCTGTCGGTAGGATGGCCATGTAAGTTATCTTTCAAACCAGGACATTTTTGAGAAAGAAAGGGATGCTCCTAACAATTACTGCAGAACCACAAAAATTGAGATGTTTGGTCATCCTAGCGATAAGCTCCAATGGGGCAGGGACGACGTCTGTCTTTTATTCACCATTCTGTCCCCAGTCCTTGATATTGTGTCTGGCACGCAGCAGGCAATCAATCAATTTGTTGAATTAATAAGTGAACAAATGAGTTGGGCAGGTGAGCAAGTGAGTAAGCGAGTGAGTGAGTGATTTGGAACTTGACAGAAGAGAATGGAAAATATCCCAGCCTTCGGAAATGTTCATGGGTCATATAAATTAACCAACATCTCCTCCTCCTGGGGAGAACTGTTTGGCAGCTTGTGATTCCTGGTCCTCCCCTTATCTGCAGAACAGCAGCTGTGGTCACCACGACAACACTAAAGGTCAACGCCCAGGACCACAGCATTGAACGCATCCCTCTTGCCCATATCTTAAATTATATCCTGCGCCACCAAAGCACTGTGGAGTCAGGCCCAAAGGGCACGGCTGATGAAGCAAGTCGGTATGCCCAGGGTCCAGCACCTTGGCACAGACGCTCTCTGTAGGTTGGAAAGGTTATAAATCCGGGGGATAAACAAAGAGGCCGCTCGCTCTATGTCAGAAGGCAAGCACTGACTCTCACGAAGGAGCTTTCCCGTCATGTCGTGTGAGTGGATTTTCCTTTAGTCAGGAGGAATTGCCTTGATACAATCACACACTGTCTACACTGCCTAGCCCCATTGTGCCAACAACGGTAGAGCCTGAACGAGAGAGCGTGGGCCCCGGAGTCACAGAGATCAGATTCCAGGCCTACTTCTGCCACTAGCTGGCTGTGAGAACTTAACCAAGGTGCCTAGCCTCTGTAAATGGGGGCGATGACAATGACTGCCCCTTGGGATAATGGGGAGTGAAAACTGCCCGGCCCCGAACCTGCCCAGAGTCAGTGCTGAATAAACAGTGGCGAATAGTATTCATCAAACCAGCTTGAAGCCCGAGTACTGAGCCAAGTATCTAGGACTCTAATCATTTATTGGCAAAGGAAAAAATCCCTAAGAGGTCACAAAGTGAAAACTGGTGACAAAGGCCCCGTTCGCCAACATAAAAAGTCACAGAAGCGGTCCAGGAGGGGAGACATAGTCAGACAAGGGGTCCCCACCCCAAGGCCCACACTTCGAGGAAATTCCGGACCCAACCCATGCCAGGCAGATGAAAGCCTTAGGCTTTCTTCAGATGAAGGAGCTTCCACGAATAGAAGCGGCCTGTTTTGAGGGCAAGACGGTTCTGAGAGGTTAGGTCACTTGCCGAGGCAACCAAAGTAGGCCAGAGGAAAAGTCAGCCTTCTAGACAAATAAGATGACCTTCCCGCTCTGGGGACGACTACACCAAGCCGCCCCCAGGGATGTTCTCCAGGGGGTCCTTGAGAAAGGGATCCCTGTGGCTTGTGCTACATGTAGGCCCTGCGAATGGAGAGTCCCATGTCCTCCTGGGTGGGCACCTCATCCAATGCTAAACCCACTTCCATGGAACACCCCTACCTTCAACATGGCTATTCCTGGAGACACCACCGCCATGCGACCACAGGAGCTACACTGAAGATAATCAGCCTTAAAACATCTGAGGCACAACCCGAAAAACAAATGCTCGGCAGCCATGCCAGCTGACGCATGTGGCCCTTCCCCTGCCAGTCACTGAAGCCACTTCATGATTTTATTCTTAGAGGATTACCAGAGATGAATGTGTTACTGTTTCCTCCAAGACTGGCTACGACAGAAGTTTCTAAGACAACAGTGTTGGGGACAGGGAAATAAGCAATTGTGGCACGGGTGAGCGTCAAGGACAAAGAAGTTCTTAGATAGAGTGACTGTCAAATCAAGTTCCTGGAAACCGTGACCTCAAAAACTTTCAATTTACTTTATTCTACTGCCAAAGGAAAGCAAGTACTCTCAGTCACTTATCGTTGTCTATTCAATTCCATTCCCTGCACTTTGGAGAAGAAAGATAGAACAGGAGAAAAAAATGAAGTTTCCTAAACATCAACTATATATATGCCAGGCACTCTGCTAGGCGCTTTGTGTGGGCTATCTCAATCCACCCTCCCGATATTCCGGATGAGAGGGACTGCTGTCCAGTCCCTTTAAAAGGAGGAGCCTGAGATTCAGTGGGTGAAGGAAGGAGGTCTACCTGACTCTCATGCCCTTGCTTCTTCCCCTCCTTGACACCCCTGTCGCTGAAAATGCAACAGTCCACATTTAGAGTGCAGTGTGCCATGTCAGACAGCCCAGGGTCCCCTAATACTTTTTCCTTATCCCTCCAGTCTTTTCCTTGGAGTAAACACATTGAGAAAAGGCCCAGACATAGTGTAGCAGATACTCACCACTGACCCAAGCAAACAGAATAGCATAGCGGTTAGACACGTGCTCTGGAGTCCCGCATCCCAAGGCTCAAATCCCAGTTTAACCACTTATCGACTGTTCCTTAGCTTGGGCAAGTCACCTAACTTCTGAGAGTTTATTTGCTCATCCATAGAATGGGACAAAGATGACAGAACCTACCTGTAGGCTTGTTGCAAGGACTGAATGAGCTCAAGGGCTGTAGCACTTAGAACGGTGCCTAGAGGAAAGTAAACAACCAATAAGTGGTAGCTATTTCTTAACATTAGAACAGCTCTGCGGGATTTCCCTACTACAGTCATCACTGCCTCAGGGGTGAGATGCTAGAGGTGGGTGAATTGGAAGTGTCCTCTATGGGCTGAACTGCTGAGGCCCAGCTCGGGTTACTTGGTTTACCCCAGGGCACCAAACTGGAAGATCCACATGCCTCACTGAGGGATAAGTGGCAACCAGGCTCTACAGGCCCTTTTCCTCAGTCACACCTTAGAATCAACGGTCACCCCAGTGTTCAGGTGATCTACTCCTTGGCGGCCGCCTGAGCCTTCTAGGTCTCTGAGGCTCTCTGAAATTCTGTCTCAAACCATGCAGAGAACAGTGGAGCAGCTCGTGTCTACTTAACAGATATGAGGCTGAGCGTCTCCACCGACACTCAAATGATTATCTAGGTGCCGGGCTAAGTCCTCTAAACGCAACAGAAAACTGCTGTGTGGCTTCCCTGGGCTCAAGACACAGACAGCAGCGTGGAGTAAGCATCCCAACTCAGCACTCATGGGAGCAACTTCTGTGAAGAGGACTGTACATTATAATGGGAGAAGCAAATTGAGGAAATTCATCAATTAGAAAATTTAGGCTTTGAAGCCCCAAAGGACATTTCAAGCACTTTCTTCTCTTTTCTCTTAGCAGAACCTCAGCATGCACATACCTTAGGGATTTTCTGGTTTCTTTCTTTTTTCTTTTTTTTTTTTTTTCTGCCTTCCCTAACAAGTAAATGGTAGCAATCGCAATAGCTAAAAGGAACTGAGCTTTTAATGTTTAATCAGAGCATCCTAACTAACAAGTAGACACCGTTATGACACTCTCCATTTTGCAGAAGGGGAATTGAGGCCTGGGGTGACTCCCCAGGTCACACAGCTCACAAAGACTATAGAGATTTAACACGGGAAGATTAACTCCGGAGTCTGGATGCTTATCACCAAGTGAGGCTGCCGACATGGCCTCTGCTTAAACAGGCAAAAATGTGGAAAACAGAGCAGGCACTCTAGAAATCTTTGCTGAATGGGGAATAAATCATTTTCAAGTTTTCTTTGTTGTATTCTTTTAAGTGTGGCCCATCTCTATCTCTTAGCATCTCTCAGCTGTGATGTTGCAATATTCTTCCGATTTCTTCCTCCAATCTCTCTTTCTCCCAACCCAATTCCTACATTGCTAAAAGAGTTGTCTTTCCAACAGAACACTGCCATCATGTCACTTGCTTAAATCCTTCAGTGACTCGTCACTTCCCGTAGCATAAAGCCCAAACTCCTCAGCAAGGCTCTCTGAGCACCTCCCAAATCCAGCCCGCTCCCCACTCCTCCTCGGCCTGCTTACCACTGCTTCCCATACGTCTCAGCTGAAGCCACACTGACCATTGCTGCTCCTTCAAAGGGCCACATATGTCCCTAGGATGCCCTTCACTGTGACCTATCGAATGAACCGCCACCTGTATTCCACATTTCTGTTCGAATGCGTGATGGTGAAGAGCCTGGGAAATGTGTTTGGACCACCCAGGAGTGAGTCCTGGACCCTCCGCTTACTAACCAGGTGATCTTGAGCATGTCACGTCACCTTCGGCTGCCTCAGTTTCCTCGTCTGCAGATGGGCACAAAAGACTATCGTCATAGAGTAGTTGTGGGGACTAAAGGAGATAAATAGCCACAAAAATCTCCCCTGTTTGCCTCGCTGGGGCTCCCATTTCTCCACATACTCCAAATAGGTCCATGCCAACGAATTCCAATCATTGGCGTACGTGCCTCTTCCTCCAGGGTTTCTCAGTCTATCGACTGTTTAGTTCTTTGTGATGTGGGGCTATGCTGTGCTTTGCAGGATGTTCTGCAGAATCCCTGGCCTCTGCCCATAGATGTCTGTAGCACCACCCCGCCCCCCACCCACCCCGAGTTGGGACAATCAAAAACGTTTCCATTGTCAGATGCCCCTTGGAGGCAAACCTCCTCCCCATGAAGAACCAGTGCTTGAAACTACCAGCTCCTTGAATAATACTATAAACAGCAGCTGCACGGCAGCAATAGCTGTCTTTTCCCGAGCACTCACCAGGGGCCAAGCACAGTTCAAAGCTCTACCATGAATTATAGAATTTAATCCTCTCAACACCCTAAGGGCGGGGGATTTTAGACGCATTTTATTGATAAAGAAACTGGATCACAGAGAGGTTAGTAACTTGCTCTAGGTGCGTCTTTATTCTCAGCCCTTCCATCCCCAACACCGAGCATGTTACCTGATAAAACAGGAGCTCCATAGCAACTTAAAGAATGTTTATACGAATGATCAAATGAATGAATGAAAGGATGAACAAAGAAGGAATAAATGAAAGAATAAGAAGGTTTCCTCCACATCAGCAAGCCATCCGGCTTCACCTCTAGGGGACAGTGAGCTGTCAGTCTCCTCTGGAGTCCCACAGTACCCCATAGAGTAGTTTAATTCATTGATAGATCCCTCCCCAGCTATGGCTCCTCTAAGCTATCCAGGCATCTCGTGGGGGGTCTGCTGTTCCAGATACTCTGTTTTTGCCATTGATAACATGAATCACGACTTCCAGCTCACATTTATGAAGGGCCGCTCAGTCCAGCCAAGAGTCCCAGCACTACCAGATAAATACCATCGATCTAATTTTCTACCTGTCAGTCACTCCTTTCAGACTTTGGGGAGATACGATAATACTATTTTTTATAGCTTGAAACACAGCACACCGAAAACCCTCCCAACGACTGTGTTTCTTATGAGCACTATATACAGTGCTGCTCGGGCATAACGTGAGAGAATGCTGCCTGGCCCATAAGTGTGGACATTTTCATCCTGTGAAGAATTGGTGAACTGAAGGGCAAACCACAACGATTTGATTTTTGACTAACACAGATTCAACATTTAAACCTGCTTAACCTACAAAAACTGAAGACAAACACAAGTGTAAATCCTGCAATCACGGTAGATGGGGATCTTAGAGTACCCCAGGTCCCAGACTGCTATTTTACTGGGTACAGAAGAAAGAGAGAGAGAAATGCTCTCCGTTAGAGTCCAGAAACTTCAATGTTTCGACTCTGCTAAAATTCTAGAAAGTGTAAAATATAAAGCAAATGTTTAAGAGAGAGTGGAGCTTATGATAAAGCAAGACCTACTTAAGGGATTGTAGACTCACTGGGCGAGGCAGGGCAGAGTCAGACAGACCTCACTCTGAATTCCGGCTCTGCCGCTCCAGTGGTTGCAAAGTTACTCTACCCCTTTTAGCCTCCATTTTCTCACCTATAAAATGGGCATAATAATAATACCAACTTAGAGGGTTGTTGGGAAGATTAAATGAGATAATGGGTGTATAGTGCCTAGTTCATAGCAGGTGCCTAATAAAGGGTAGGTTTTTTTTTTATTGTTATAGAAATGATACACACATACACACATCTCATTTCATAACAAAACCTCTGAGACCAAAATAGGGAATGGGTCTTAATGGCAGCACCAGAATTAGAACTGCTAAACCCACCCCGCAAATCCTGTCATTCATTCCGGCCTCAGAGCCCTTTCATAAAGGAGAGAGCCAAAGAATGGATGATATAGAAATACTGAGTTAATAAACAAATGCACAGACAAGCTCATCTATCTCACAGCATCACCGATGTTATAGATCTATGGATATCTCATTCCAAAAGCATTGCTCTACTGGCCAAGAATTAGATGCAAAGCAATACATAGGCTACCCATGGATGCAAAGATAATAAGACATGATCTCTTTCCTCAAGATCTCACTATCTAAGGACAGAAAATTCAAGCATGAATCTAGACTCAACTTGGACCATGCTTTAGGTTATTATATATATTGCAACTAAATAAAAAGGATCTCACCACATATCGAAACAGCATGTATAAATGTAGCTGCATTCTTAGTTAAAACTACTCCGCAATAATTTCCTCCATTCTCTGTGGCGTTCCAGGCCTTAAATCTGGCACAGATTAATACAACGCTCTCATCACCACATTTGGTAGCATTTTCTCAAGAAGCATAAAAAAAAAAAAATAAGATCATCCAAGAAAGAATAGTATGAAATGTTGCCCTTGATTTTTACCATTTAAAAGTTTTATTTGTTGGCACAGGGATATAAAATACAGCATAGGGAAGATTGTCGATAATATTGTGATAACCATGTATGGTACTAGACCTAGCAAGAGATCACTTTGTAAATTATATAAACTTCTAAGCACTGTGTTGTACACCTGAAACTAATATGAAATAATATCGAATGTCAACTGCAACTGAAAAATAAAAATTAATCTGAAAAAATTGTTTCATAAAAGCTTTATTTTTTAATAAAAATTGTAGGGCATAGGTATGAAACCATATTTATTCTCGGGGGAAACTGTGTATTTTTATTTACTTAAAAGTCAAGTCAGATTATTAAAACTAATTTAAAAGAATACACTTACTATGAAAGTGCCAGATTATAAGTAGCCTCAGAATTGCCCTACCCTACGTAATTTGAGATAGATAGATAGATAGATAGATAGATAGATAGATAGATAGATAGATAGACAGACAGACAGACAGACAGACAGACAAGCAGATAGATAAAAAGTCTGCCAGACTGGCGAATCCTACAGACTCCTGAGTTGTAGTCACCATTAAAATTTGATGCCCATAATCTCAGTGCCAGAGGAATCATGAAAACCTTCTTTTCCATCCCTCTGCCTTGCAAATTTTAGAGCCCCAGGAGACTCTGCCTTGCTTCCATAAATGTCACCGCCTTCCACCATGACCAACTCTTCATGGTTCAAGAGGGCATGTAGGATAGGAAATCAAACTTCAGCCTCAGAGGCAGCCATCCTCCCTCATCTCCAAGGTGAAGCCCTCCAGCTGGGCTCCCAACTGTCTCTCTTTCTTCCTCGGTTGTCTCTGCCCTTCGCAGACTTCTCAAGCCTCCTGTTGCATTTCCTCCCATCACACCGCCTTAGATGACTCTGCTCTCCCACGGCCCTTCCCAGACACGGAGCACCCTCGCCAAGGCCACCTCCACCCTCTGCTCTCACTGCCTTGCTTCTCTAGGTGGCAGCCCACATTCTCAGCCTCCATTTTTTATGGATCTTTTTTCCTTAATATCCAGTGTATGTAAGGGCCTTCGGACAGTGCCTGACACACAGAAAGTGTTCAAAAACAGCAGCCTTGATGATTAACTGCCATCCTTATTACTCCATCCCCATCAAGCACCAAAATGGTTATTCCCAAGTCACCATCACCAACAGCCTCCTCATCCCACATTCGGTGGCCTTTCCTCTAGTCTATCCTCACTGACTTTGGGCTACTTAACACATCCCTGCTTATTTAAAATTCTTTCTTTAGCTTCTAGGTCACCCTCTTACCCCCAGCATCTCACACAGACTTCAGAACCAGGAAATTAATCAGCATACATAGGTGGGCTTGAATCTGAAAATCCACAGCCCTTTTGCCTGCTGCCACCTCTACGCCCACATCATCACATGCCTCACTCTCTGGCTTCTTCGAGGTCTCAATTCAAACGTCACCTCCCTGGAGAGAACCTCGTCGACCATCAGGAGCATCTCAACCAAAGACAGATAATCCCAGAGCCAGAAAGATTAAAAAATCGACGCTGTCCTCTCTCCCCACAGGTTGTCTTATGGTAGACTCAGTCTCTGCTCACCTGGATCAACGTCTCCAGCTCCTGCGGGCTCACACAGATATGATCCCGCAGGAATTCTGCCTTCTCCAAGGCGATGGTGTTCTTCTGACTGCTCTCGAAGGGCTGCTCCAAAGCCCGGAAGACGAGCCCGCCTGTGACGAGGTACACCACCACGACCACGAAGATGGCAACCACAGTCTTCCACTTCATGACGGTCTGCAGGCCCCCCTGGGAGGTGCCTTCCATCCTGGCTACCACCGTGGCTCGGGAGGAGATGGAGAGGCGTGGGGCCGGGTAGCGCCCGTTAGTGGCACCCTTGGGCTGGCACACCGGGGGCACTGCTGCGGGAACGGCCACTGGGAATCGGGGTGGGAGAGAGGGGAGAAGAGATGTTTATAAACACAAACAACAAAACTGCTCAGAACCCAGCACGGATGTCTTCCTCCAGCCAGCTTTCAAATGTGAGGATTAATCATTGGTTCACCAAGCCTACATTTAGGGAATTTGATCGGTTGCCTGTTCAAGTTTGGGGGAAAAAAATGAGCACCAGGATACCTAGTTTTAAAAAATAGTTATTAATTGAGTTTGAAATGCTTATATTTTTCTACGAGGGTCCAAATTTGAAAGCCATGTCTCTGTAAGTTATCAGTCATCTGCCCCCTTAGCTTCCCTGTTTAAACAATGCGTAAGATCCGCAACCGATCACCACATTTGAAAACCGGATATATTGCTCAACTTGGAGAGGAGAAAAATAGGAGAGGGGTATGCAGCCACCCTATCTAAATACTGAGGGGGAGCTGATACCAAAAGCAGAGAAGAGATTACCAACCGGCAGGCTTAAAAGTCCCTCTTTATCGGGGGCCGTGGTCACTAAACAAAGAAAAGGAGGATGAGCTCACTATACAGGAAGTGAGTCAAGAATCAGACACAGTACAGAAAGTTCGGGTTTCTGACAACTAGTAAAGGAGAAGAAAAAGGAAGGTGGCCATGATGAGAGAAGGAAACGAGTCATGTTTTATGCCAATTAAGTTAGTTTCCTGAAATAGCAAGAATCGTAAAACAGAACCTAAACTTATTTCTCAACAGAAAATGTGATGCCTTAGCTGAAATCACTCCTAATCTGTTAGTAATAAAATTTTTCTTCTATTTCCCTCCAATAAGAAGCCATCAGAAAGGAAATTTCCCCTGGTTTTCAGAACACATTGAATTCTCAAAGGTCCCTGGTCTCTGTATGGGCAATTTCATTACCTTGGAAATAACTATGTGAACCTGGAGGCTTTTCTGGGCTGGCAGAAAGTTCCAGGTGTGTTACACCCATAACGCCACCATGCATTTCAGAAATCTGTCTTGTGCAGTACTGAACGGCCATTTCACTCCAATTTTGTTCTCCTTTTATTTTACTAATGCTTATTAAGGCCTCTGTCATCGTGCAGACTGGCTATGGTGTAAATAAAGTATGAGGAGATGACAAACATAATTACCTAAGTGGGGCAAACAATCTCACCTGTGAGAGCTAAACTGCTCGATCTCTGCCCTGGAAAACTCAAGGTAAATAAAAGCACAGGAATGTCACTCCTTGTTCCAAACACCCAGACCTGAGGCCAGAGAGGTGGCCACCTCAAGGAATCTTGGTTTGTACTTCTGCCTTTCAACCTAGAGCCGCAAAATCAGCTTTGCTCTTTGTAAACCAAGCTGAACATCAGCCTTTATTGTATAGTATTCTATCATATAAAATCATCAAACATTACATTTCCTTCTGACTTACATGAACGCAAAGCCTTCTGGAATCTCTGATTGAAAGATTTAAGAATGAGAACCAGCACCCTGGGAATTATGTTCTTACTAACCCTTCCCTGAAGGAACTACATTCAGATTCCTACTTACCCTTCATCCTTTGCGCCTCTCACCATCCCCATGGCCACCAGTTTCATCCAGGCCACCATCACATCTTGCCTGGACCAGTCCACCAGCCTCCACTTTCACCCACCTCTAAGTCTGAGGTTAAATACCACTTCTAGACTCATCTATCCCCTCTCCCCTTCTCCCTCTGTGGTCTGCAGAAAATTGGCCCCCAAAGATATCCACATCCTCATCCTTAGGACTTAAGCCTATATAACCTTATATGGCAAAAAGGGACTTTGCAGATGTGATTAAATCCAAGATCTAGAGATAATGAGATTTTTCTGGATTATTTGGGCGAGCTCAATGTAATCACAAGTGTCCTTATAAGAGGGAGGCAGAAGGGTCAGAGAAAGAGATGTAAGGACAGAAACAGAGGTCAGAGTGAGTAGCCATGAGCCAAGGCATGCAGGCAGCCTCTAGAAGCCGGAAAAGGCCAGGGACAGATTCTCCCCTAGAGCCTCCAGGAGGATCCATCCCTATCTACACATTAATTTCTTCCCAGTGAGACAGATTTTAAACTCCTGACCTCCAAAACCATAATACAATACATTTGTGTTGTTTTAAGCCACTAAGTTTATGGCAATTTGTTACAGCAGCAACTCCATGTCCACCGGCCTCGCCCACACCACCATCTAATACACCCCCATTAGATGAGGTCTCCGTTGCCCACACCCACTGCACCGTGCTGTTGATAGAGCCCGTTTGTCATTCAGACGGCAGGCACTGTGTCCACCCCCTCACCTATGTACCCCAGCCTTCTGCACAGTGCCTGACACGCAGTGAGAGGCCAAAATCAATGATGGCTGATCAAATGAATGAAGAATGGAAGGAAGAAATGTTGGCACTTCCAAACCACACATACAATGTGGATGAGCGGTGTTAAGTAGAAAACAGCTTGACATTCCAGCAAGACTAAACAGCGGGTCCTCCAACACAGCAGTGCTCTGTTCCCACCTCCACACCTTCTCAGATGTTCCCTCAGCCAGCAGCGCCCCTCGCCCACCCCCCTACGCCCCGCCATCTGCCTGGGAAATTCCCATCCTCCTCAGTCTCAGCTCAGAGTTGCCTCCTCCGCGAAGTCATCCTGGACTCCCCAGGCAGGCTCAGCCTGTCCATCTCCCCACAAGCCTATAAACTCCTGAGAGTCAGAAAGCTTCTCTTAATCACCAGATCTCTATATCTCGGCACAGTGCTGGCATAGAGCAAATAATCGTTTTCAGTTGTTGCTGCCGATAATTCCTTCAAACTATAAACAAAAGCTCCATCGGAATCACCACCATCCTCAATAACAAGCATTTATTCAGCACCAAATGGGCATGAGGAGCTGTGTGGTAGCGGGGATAACTCACGATCCCCCCCAGCTCGAGGAGTGACAGTCTACTTAGGGACCATATTCCATAGCATCAGGCAACAACCATTAGAATGAAGCCTTGTTGGGTGACAAATGATGGCCCTGAGCATGGAGGCCAGTTGGAGCTGGGTCTCCTTCACTGACCTGCATCACGGATGGTTCCAGGGCTTCTAGCATGCCTGAGGCTGGGCAGAACAGGGCTTGAGAAGGGTCTTTTCAGGCCAGTTCCTGGTTCCAGTTTGATATAAGACTGTCTCTGGGAACAGAGTTTGAACAGCATCCACCAATCCTTGAGTTTCCAGAGCACCAGGAAAAAAAGGCAGTTTCAGCCCCAAACTTGTCAGCATCTGGGTGACCTTGAAACTGCCACTTAGTTTCTCTGCTTCTTTATCTGCAAACTATGAATAATAATGGCCAATTTTTTGCACCCCCACAGAATTCTCAGGAACAGCAAAGGAGCTGCCCTGGTTTACTGATTGGACTATATTTCTAGATATCAGGAGTACTGGCAGGCACCTAAGAATGTTACCAATCATTCGTGCGTTTGACTAAAAATGGAGTTGGTTGCTTTGGCAAAGATGGCTGCACATTTCAATAGCCGGAAAGGGATTTGGTTTGTGCCTTTTGCTTAAATTAGGTAAGTTTTCGAAGGGTGTTTTAATGAATCCATTTCTTCTCAGAAACCACAGTCGCTCTCACTCTAATACAAAGTTGCCTTGTGACCTGGGATGTGCCACTGGAGCTCTCTGTGCCCGAAACAAACAAAGAAGCAAAATTGGCCAGATGATGATGACGACAACGGGACATCCTACCACTTCCTGGGCACGTACTTTGCGCCTGTCATTCTAATCAATGCCTTGCTTACGTCACTGCACTTGGTCCTCACCACGAGCTATTATCACCCTCTGTGAGTCCAGATCCTCCCAGAAGCACACACCAAGAGGGGACTGAACATTCATCGATCTTAGTCGGGGAAATGCATGCATAGGAGAAAATGGGAGACGGTCGGAGGCTAGCACGCCCAGCAGACACACCGCGAGTCTGTCCCCGAGTGAAGGAGAGGGAGAGAAGGATGCGTGTACGCGTCCTAGACCACCTGCAGCCTAAAGAAGGCTCAACACGGACGCCGCGGAGTTCTCCAGCCAAAGTCGGCCATCTGTGTCTCCCAGGAAGAGGCCTGCCTTAGGGTCCCCACCGCACTCGGTCACCGGCTGGCGGCAGCCCATGGGAAACGTGCTCACGGTGCCAGCCCACAGTGGACTGACCCAGCAGCAGCTGGAGCTCTCGGCCGATTATACTCCCTCCGGTGGGAGCCCGCAAGGCGCAGCCTTGCTCACGGCCACCAAACACCCTCGCTTTGCAGATAAAGAAACTGAGACCCAGACAGGTTGAAGGACTAAACAGAGGTCAAGTGGGCAGAGAGTGGTGGAGCTAGGATCAACATGAGGAGAGTCAGACCTCCCAGTCAGTTCTCCTTTGAAGCACGGGAATGGGAAAATAGGAACCGAAAGGAATTCCTGGTGGAATGGACCCTTTTATGCAACTCAGAAAGGCATTTGTCTCAGACGAGCATAGAAATCTTTTTCAATCTATGAGATTGGCAACTTTAGCTTCCTAGAGGTGACATAATCTTTCGCCATGGAATGAATCAATAATGATGGGCCGCCCCCTGCTTTACTCCAGTGGAAACACGTCCAGTAGCACAAGCACTGCCGAGAATTGAGAAGAGATAGGTTGGAAGACAGTATCCCTCCCGCTGATTTTCATTTTAACATGTTCCCACACAAACATTAGCTCATTCCATTTTTACCTAAAGGGGGATGGAGAGGAGGACACGTATGGAAATCTGCTTTCTCTTTGGTGATCGAGTTCTCAGTAATTTTATATTAGCCGAGAATGCCCATGTCCTGTACACTTTACTGCAGCATCTGTTTATGAAGTCGATCAACAAACATTTGAGTTTGCCAGGCACAATGCTTGGCACTGAGGACATGTAAGTGAATAAGACACATCCCTGCCCTCAGGGTCACTGAGAGAGTTGACAAGAGAGTTGACAAGTTTATCTTCACGAAACCTTCCATGGAGGGCAGGGATCATTATTTATCTCCCCTTGACGTGAGAGGAACTGAGGCCCAGAAAGGAGACACTGACTAGTCTATCATAAGCTAATAAGCTGTGTCATCCTTGGATCCATCTCCAGACACCTAACCCTGAATGCCTCTACTCCTCCACACCATTTGAAGCAAATATCATCCACAGGATTCAGGGTCTCTTGGAAATCTGAAATGCAGCCGCCTCAGAAGTGCCACCGTCACACAGCACCATGACTCTGCCTATTGACTCAGGCAAAGTACAACTGTGACTGCAACACGCTGGCAAGAGGCAGAGAACACCTGTCCGCTCTCCCAACCCTGATCTACCCTCCCCCCTCACCCTGGGTCTGGAAGCGGTCCAGGGCCACCTGCACCACCACGCAGAGCTTCCAAAGAGCCCCAGGTTCCAGCTGAGCCTGGAGTCCCCAGAGGCTGCCGTGGGCGAACTTCAGGCTGGTGCAGGGCGTGGATGTTGGGAAGAGGACAAGAGGGACGAATGGCCGACGATTCCAGCCCAGGGGTGGCCGAGGCCGCTGCCTTCAGCCGTGATCTGCCTTCGAGAAGCGCAGAGAGAACGCGTGTGCTCCCTCTGATTCCAGATACCCCAAAAGCCAAACCTGGTCTTTCCCATTTTCACAGGATGGCTGTGCCTTAAAGGGGATCGAGCTGGTCTTGCTAAGGGTACAGCGACATTCAGTCTACACACACGACATGAGCAAGCCGTGTCCCCAAAATGCGACCGCAAACAAAGGCTCTCCCTTTGGGTCGAATCAGTGCTCTCTCTCTCTAGTCCTCTTTAAAATTTTAGGCTTTGTTTCCAGCTGGAAGAGACTAAGGTACCATGAAATATCTGGGAACCTTTAGAGACGGACGGCCAAGACAAGAGGAAACGAGGCTGAGCGGGGAAGACGCGGGAGCTGAGAACGTGCTGTCACCTGGACGCGTAACTGTCCTTGCCTCCTTCTTTAGTCCAGACCCCGGTCTGCCCTCACCTGAATCATGGAGACGGCCTCCAGTTTTGCCCCGCGAAATTCCATCCTCCACATCACAGCCAGGCGGTGCTCTCTGAGGTGCAAATCTGGTCACATCCGCTTTGTACCTCAGCTCCTCGGAAGGCACTACGGAGATTCAGAACGCAGTGCTGGCTCTGTGGCATGCATCAAGACTCCCTTCCAGAGCCTGGCACCTGCCTGTCTCCCCAGCCTCGCCCACCGCCACACCCACACACGCAACCTTCGTCCCTGCCAAACCCAGCAGCACCCAGGTCCCTTCTCGCTGAGCCCAGAGGAATGGGTCTTGCTTCCCAGATTCCTTTCTCCTCCCCACTCTTTCTCTGGCCAACTCCTCCTCATACTTCAAACATCACCTCATATGTCACCACCTCCAAGTAGTCTTCCCTGACTGCCCACCCTCCGGTAGGATCAGATGGCCTTCCTCTATGTTCTCTGTCTCAGTGTGGAGCTTAGCACAGTGCTTACAGCTCAAAGGCTCCTAGTTACAATTTACTCCATTCCTGAATTTATTCATTCACCATCCATAAATTTGCCTTGTGTCAGCATTTAGATCAAGTTCACATACCTGCCCAAAAGATAACTTAACTGCAGAGTTCATTGACTCTGGTAGATATGAACAGCCTTGGTACTATCGTGTACCACAGACAGACATCCTGAGTCAAGCTGTTAAAAATTCTCAGGAAGTCAATAGTCCAAAGAAAGCTCTTCATGGTTCTTTCAATTTCTAGGGAGGACTAGAAAAAAAGAGAAGCAATTCACTTCACTGTGCTCTGCACAATCAGTTCTGAGCTTTCTTGTGCTCTTCACAAAGTGAGAGAAAGTTCCCTCTTATTCATGGATACAAAATATTTGTGAGGTTTATAATAAATCTATTGAGTGGTATGAATCACCCTTGGTGAGTTACCTCTCTGATACTGGACAAGCAGAATTTTCCTCCAGTCTGCCTTCCTGGGGACCCTCTGACGAGGCCAAAACAGCACAAATCTGGATTTGAGGACCCCAAAGGCTGAAGCCCCGCCCCCTTTAGTGTACGCCCAGCCTGGGGAGAGTAGAAAGGTGGCTGGACACATTTGCGGCTCAAAGGACCAGTGACTTCCTTCTTGGGACTAATAAGCAAATGGCTTCTCCTGATCTTCCCCAAATCTCTTGTTGCATTTATAAACTAAGAGCATGACACAGGTCGGAGGCTTTCACCACCAGGAGGGGCCCAGAGAATGAGGCTCTTAGGATTGGGGCCTCAACTCAGGCCATAGTAAAAGAGATGGACAGAAGGAGGCCGGAGACAAGAATCGTTAAGGGAGTAAAACCTACAGGTCCCAGTGATTGATAGAAAATGAGAAATGTGGAGAGGGAGGAGTCTGAAATGACACCCAGGCATCTGGCTTATAAGAGCACGGTGTTCTCCAAGACAGAAAAGGCAGCGGGCGTAGGTTTGCAGCTCCTGTAGCATGTCCAGGTGGAGGTATCCAACAGATATGAAGCATAAGGGACTGGAACTCACAGGGTAAGCCTAGCTGGAACCTAGGTTTGGGAGCGATAAGAATAGATGAGTCCACAGGACTGGATGAAATAGTCCGGAGGGAGATGCGGAATGAGAAGACAGTAAAAGATGGTGTTAAAGAGAGCAGCATGCAAGGGACGGCACAGGGGAGAAACACACCCACGAGAACAGGATGCGGCAGCCTGGGCATCGGAGTGGTAGAGCTTATTCCGCTTCTCCGTTTGCATCATCATTCACAAGGCCTGGCCTGTGAGTGGTCTCGGTGTGTGTCTGTTGAATTGATTACTGTCAGGTAGCATTATTTTGCTGCTCGTTAGTGGTCATCTCATAGACCATTTTCTCTCCCTGGCTGTCGGAAAACTTTCTCAACAGAACCCCTGTTCCATAATTTCTGGGGATTATAGGTTTCTCCAGGTACCAGGTGGGATGCCTTTGTTGCTGCAGTAAAATGAACCCTCACCCATCCACGTGAACACAAAGAGCCCAGGACCAGAGCTGTTCCCTACATGTGCCGAGCTGGTCAGAACAGCCCTGGCGTTTCCCACGCTTTGGGACCCAGCACTGTCGACCTCGCGATTCTCCTAACAGGCCTCAGACTTATTTGTCTTGACTCCATGGTCAAGGCCTAAAGATGCACAGCCACAGCTGGATTCTTTCGCTTTGTCCCAAAATGCTTCATGGATAACATAGTTTGTCCCCTGCCCTAATTTTTTCCTCCATAATTTAAATGAACCAGAGCACTTTTAAAAGGAAAGATTCCCACCCCACGCCCACTCTCTTTGGGATTAAAAATAATATAAGCAGCTGCAGTTCCCAAAATCTCTCCTGTACCCTAGAGCCAAGTGCCTTAAATCCTTTTGTCAGACGGGCCCATTCTTTCAAGAGAGGTTTGCCTTTCCCAGGTGTCTTGTTGAACGGAAGCAGTTACCGCCCCTCACTGGGCTCCCCACAGGGCGCGCCCCCAACCAGGCTGGCGCAGCTCATCCTTCTAGATTCCCAATCTTGCCCCAGCTTAAACCTCCTCGGTTACTCCTATGGCTCGTCACATGGCCCAACGTCCCACGTGCTCAGGGCCCAGCCCGCTTTGCCAGCCCTGTCACGCCCTCCACATGCATCCTTCAATCCCCACAAACTCCCTTTGTGTCAGCGGTAACACATACATAGTTAACAAGTAGTTGCACCAATCTAACCAATTCTTTCTACGGATCCACAGGAGGAAGCAAAACTGAAAAATATTAACCCATTAGGGAGAGAGATCCCATGACCTAAGCCCGTAACCCATGCTAGTTCCCTAACCATAGGAAATCTGTTTATTGCATCCCGCCCAATAACGGTGACCGAAGTAGCTAGAGGTTCTTTGATAAATTCCATATTTCTCAGAGCATAAGATACATGGAAGTGATAAGTGCAGTAATGTTTTACAATAATGAAAAAGGAAGAGGCTTTTAGAAACTCAATGTGTCATTCATTCGCTTATTCAGCCGGTGCATGCCAACCATGTGCCAGGATCAGTACCAAACTCCATACCCAGTGTCCAGGCTGTCAAGCCACCATCCACCAGGAGACTGGGGGGACCAATGCCTTTGAGAAGTACAAGGCCAGTGAAGCCACTAGATGTAAGCCTCCCTGTAGCCTTGATCTCTCTCCATTTAGCGTTGACCCCACATCTACTCTCTGCTTCCTCTTCTTTGATCCAATCTTCCCTTCCTCTCCCATCCCACGCCTTTGCAAAGACACCTCAGGAGCCCCAGCTGCAGAACCAAAGACCTCCCTGCTTCCTCAGGCTCTTCAGAGAGCCCTCCTGCACCTTCTTCCCTGATACCTGGACTTCCCCTGAGGACAGTGACCTCTGAGTCTGGCATTCAGGTAGAGGTTGCTCAGTCTTTCTCACCCACAATGTCAGGGCCACACTGTCCCGAAAAATCAATAATCCATACTCTGAGTCAGAGCCTCGATCCTTTGAGACTCGAGTCCTCTGGCTCCTCTACTTCCTACTCTTCCTTTTGGCCGGTGGTGGTGGACCCGACTTCTCTCCTAGGTTCCCGGAAGCCTTCCACCCAGGTCCCGCTTTCCTCCTGAGTGCTTTCAGTGCCCCACAGATGACCTATCCAATACGTGCAACTCCCGGCGCCTTGAGCGCATCACCATCTCCATCATCTTCATTCTACTGCAAACGGTGACTTGGATCGGGTTCCCCAGAAGCAGATCCCAAGACAAACACTGGTTTGCAAGCGATTTATTTAGGAAGAGCTTCCAGGAGAAGCCCATAAGGGAAGAAGGAAGCAGGAAAGTAAAAGGCAAGAAAAGAAGAAAGGGTACGATTCTAGGTGAAGCCCACCTCTGCCGGAGCTCTCAGGGAGTTCTGCAGCATAAATTACACCTCCGAGCTTCTCCCACCCTGAGGCAAGGGGGCGAGGCTTTCATTCTTTTACCCAGTCAGTCACTGGCTACAGACAGCCCCTGGGGAATATAAATGCCCTGGAGCAGCCTGGAAAGAGGTGCTAGGAGACCAAGGAAAGCCCTCTGGGAATAGCCGTAGGTAGATGCTACAAGAGAGAAGCATGCGGACTCCGGGGGGTGGGTGCACGAGGCCAGGAACACTGCCTGGGAGACCTGGTGAGGCGCCGACAATGTCCACTACGACCACTGCCTCCCGTGGCCACAACGTCACGAGAAATGTCCCCGACTCAGACATCCTCCACTAAGGAATCCCACTTCCGACTTGAGCATCCTATTTTTCCGGCTCTCTCCCTCAATGACTCCCACATCACATCCTGCCTCTGCTTTCCCCGCCTTCTATCTTGCCCGCGCCCCCCACCCCCCACGTTCCCTTTCTTCCTTCCCCAGCCAGCTTAGAGTCTATGCTCAACACTTTCATCTTCAACTAACAACAGACTCAACTCTCTTTCCTTTTGTCTTTTCCTGGAGCTACGAGGAAATAGCTCTTCTATGTTATTCCTTCTCTCTGTTCTGACTCTACATCCAGGCTGCTGAACACTGCTAGGTTACTCAAACAGCTTCCAGGATTGCTGTTTCCTCTAAATCCATAGTCTCCTTCCTCAGCTGCCCTCAAGGCCACACAGCAAACCCTGGTTCCCCTGCTTAGAGTCGGCAGTCAGGACAACTGTCGTGAAGATACTAAGGTGGATCTTACTATAAACAAACCTGATGTTGTATTAGGAAATCCCTCTGCAAGATAGATGCTTCCTTTACGAAAGGTTTTTCTGCAGAAAGTGTTTAAACAGCAAGTTCTGTGTGCATGTATACTACGCTGTGGTTTATATTTATTTTTAAGAAAAAAAATGTTGAAGTGGAATGAGCTGTACCTCTCTTTGCCCTGCTCCCAGGGTCGCTGAGATGGCGTCTCAACGCCCCAGCCCACTCCGCTTTGCAAGCAGTCTCAGCCGCCTCCATTGCTCGGTGCTCCTGGCTTGATTCATAGTCACTAAAACCTCCTAGGAAAAACTTAGAAGGGGAAACAAATTTTTTCAGATGGTTCTTCCTTCACCGTGCCTACTAAGTTGCAAAAGTGAATGAGATCTGTCTCAGAGGGAAACGATTTTTACAAAATACTCTGCAAAACAGCTTTGCCTTTCAATATCACCCTCCGGATGATTTCCTCCTCAGTGTCTCCTTGAATGCAGCGTCGGGGCTGCTGACATCAGCAACATCTCTGTGATTTACTGCAAATGCGGCTCTCAGAGGCCAGCGGGGAGTGTGAGTGAGAGGCAGAGACGAACCTAAAACGGAAAGGGATACCCACACGATGCCTCACGAGGCTGGGGAGACAGTGGCGCAAAAAACCTACAAGCTCATTTCTCTGAAGACTGAGGAGTGTTTTGAAATATTATCAATTGCTCTAATGAGCGAAGTCTTCAAGGAGTCAACAGACTTACTAAAAAATAAGGGGAGTGGATCTAAAAAGGCAGGGAAAGGAGGCTTCAATAAACCAGCTCTGTGTGTTCCCAGCAACACCTAGGACTGGGGATGGAAGGGGGCATGAGGAAGGCAAGAGTCAGTGCTGCCGGGGGGGAATCCTAGGGTGAAACAGCCCCCAGTGGGCTTTTCCACACCAGGGAGCCACTGCATGTAGGCTAGACCTTCCAGCTAAACCAACACCTCGCTCCACCCCCAAAATATCTGCCGTCCTTTCTCACTAGTCAATCCTCCTGCTAAAAGGTAAATTCCTCTAGGTGCCCCTTGAACATGGACCTGAGTCTTCCATAGTCTCAATCCCAGTGCACGGCATACAATAAAAACTCAATTAATGTTCACGGAATAGATTTGACAAAAGTTTGTCAAGTGCCTATTGTGCTTCAGGCACCAGGGGGACACAAGGTGATGGAGCAAAACCTTGCTATCTAGGAAGTCGGGAGGTAAAAGGATGGCTGATTCGAGGTAAGGGGACGGGTACCTTCACCTCCACGCTCATGTAATTCAGAAAAGACTCAGCACTCGAGGATCTAGAAAATGCCTCCAAAATCTCAAAGAGCAAACAGATCTTCGTATGGATCACATGGAAATATGCCAAGCTGCTTTGCTAGTCCTTAAGCTGCACCCCAGGAAATAGGTCATAAAGCAAGAGAGCACAGAAGTTTCCCTCGGTGTCATTTTTAAGGGTCAAATCCCTCTCCCACACTACCACCCTCAGACTCTGCTCCCAGGCAAACCCTCTACGTAATGGATTAGTCACAATTAAGCAACCACCATAGACATATTTCCTTTCAAGGAACTGCCCAGTTATCAGAACCATGGGACATTATTTGAAAACTTAACGTGGTCCAAACACAAATTAGATATTGCATACTGGTACATAGTAGGGCTGAATAAGTCAGTGTAGAATGCATGTAATGCATTCAGCTAGCCAAGTAAATGAATGTTAACTGTGGACGCAAGTTTCTTATGAATAACAAAGCTCGGGGGAGGGGGGACTCACAAGAGGAAAAACCCATTTTCATCCATAGTTAAATCTAACCTTTGGGTTCTCAGGTTTTAACCAAGGAATAGAATCTTCATAGAAAATCCATAGATATTTTAATTCTTCATACAATTCAGATTCAACCTGTACTTAATTGCTTTGAAATTGCCTCTGAAGAGGTCGGTCGGAAATACAGTCTTGTGGTTATGCCTCTTCCATCCACCTAACAGGGAGGAGGAAAAAGGTAAGCATAGAAATTGGTATGATCAATTTAAATAGCAAATGACGCACACTTGCTGTCTTGAAATCTGCGGGCATTTCCAAGAGCTCTCTGTCATTTAAAGATTTGTAATGGCCCATCAGAAGCCAGCTGCATTTAAGCTGTTGTAACTGGGATGTGCCGAATTCAGCAAAGCCATTTGCTCCACAGCCACAGGGCTAAAATAGGTCTGTCATGGACTGAGTACTTGATTCCTTAAGCACAGTCGAAAGTGCCACACCACGTAATTCATTGAGAAATTCCCATGTAAGGTCCATTCCTGGCAGTTCTCTAAATAGTATCACAGGTTCTGGGTAGTTTCTTTCCATTCAAGTGTCATTGTAGCTAATTTTCCCCATAGCACATAATGCAGTTTCTATCAAACTAGCATTCGATGACTGCCTACTATGTGCTCGGCACTCTGTGAGGTGCTCTAAGGGAATGTAACAGAAACGTTAATTCTCCCCAGAAATAACATCACTCAGGTTTGGCTTTCCTTATTGGCCTTGGTGGCTCAACCCAGAAGCAGAGCATATGGTCACGTCCACATGACAGTCTAGTTAGGATAGGGTTGCAAGATTTGTGAGTGTGCTAAAATTCATATAACATAAAATTCATCATTTTAACCATTCTAAAGTGTACAATTCAATGTAGGCTGCCAGACTCAGAGAGAAAAAAAGAAAAAAAGAAACAGGACACCCAATTAAATTTGAATTTCAGATGAAAAACAATTTTTTAGGATCAATGTGTCCCATGCAATATTTGGGACATATTTAAATTTTTTTTTCTGAAATTCAAATTTAACTGGGTGTCCTATATTTTATCTGACAACACTAAGCCAAGGAGACAGGAAAAATGCAATCATCAACCACCACCCAACACAACCAGCCCAAAATGTAGGTAAGTACTACACTGGGTGACATCAATCATAAACTGTATAAAAACAACGAGGCTTCCGCCTCTGGCACCAGCCCAACTGCTCTTCGCAGGACCTACACCTTGCCAAGTCCAGTGGATGTCATGATGGCCACACTGGACTTGGCCTCTTGGCAGCACTGCACACAGAAGGTCTCGCTCCTTCTTACGATGCTCCCACTTTGGGCCTCTATGACTCCAAATTCAAGATTTTCCTCCGCTCTCTCTGGATAGGCCTTTTTAAACCTACTCGGTAGATTCCTCTCCCTAAATATTGGACTTATCTTCTCTCCCTGAATGAGCTCTTCCAGGGCCATAGTTTTAAATACCACCCACTTGCCGATGACTCCCAGATCTTTATGCCCAGGGAAGCAGCAGGCAGAGCCCACTGGGAGACAACTTGGGGTTCTTGCAAAAGCCGAAGGGGCTGCCGGCTTGCTGTGTTCCCCAAGGCTCTGAGGTGGGTGCTAAACCAGGCCATCACTGCCAGCGTTCAGAACACCCTGCTACTGCATAGTGACGGAGCCGTGGTGGCTATGCAGGTTACAGGGGTGGGGATGCTCAAGTGGCCACGGCCATCACCAGTAACATCTGGGCCATCCATGACCAGATGGGAACCAGACGTTTAATAAAGACCATGCCGAACTCATCCTGATCGGCTGCATGGAGGGTCACGCAGCCATCACCCAGTGATCAACCTTCCGCTGCATATGTATGCCGAGGACACTGTGGGCTTTGGAATGCTCAAGGCCAAGGCCCAGTTTCAGTGCGGTGCCTGGAGAAGCCCCTCACCCAAGTAGAGGCATCACAATGGGTGTTAGTGGAAGTTGAGTCAGAAAAGAGAGATGACCATTTGGAGAAGCAGGGTACCCTGGGAAAACTTTCCTGGACTGTGGGGGAAGAGTGGGATTTTGATTTTTCTGAGAATAAATCTCAACTCTTGAGAAAAAAAAGCCCTCTGCCCTCCTGTTTACCAATGGTTCAGTTTCACTGGGGTGTCTCGACTGTGTCTCAGACTGACCAAGTCCAAACACTACTGGATTGTTGGACAGTTCAGTTTCACTGGGGTGTCTTGACTGTGTCTCAGACTGGCCAAGTCCAAACACTACTGGATTGTTGGCCCAGCCACAAAAGGAGGCTCCTCGGCCAGGATGGTGCTAACACACACGTGGTGGGCTCAAGCCGATGGCCAGACCGGAGAGCATCCTGTCTCCGTGCTCCTCTCGCCTCCCCCATACTCTGTCTTTACCTCCAAAACAGACCTAGACACGACCCCCGCTCTCCCTCCCCAGGCCCCCGCCATCGGGGCAGGCCACCCTGCCTCTCCAAGACAGCAGCCAGGATCTCCCCCACTGCTCTCCACACTCCGCGCTCATTCCCATCCGTTCTCCACACAGAGGTCAGAAAAATATCTTCAAAACGTAAATTGTTTCACTTCCTTCTCTGCTCAAACCTTCAATACCTCCTACTATTACACGGAGAATACAATTCAAACCCCTACTATGGCCTCCAAGCTGATAACAAAGTCCATGCCCACTTCTCAGATTTTGCCTCCCAACCCTCCTCCATACACTGTCCGTTATCCAGTTATCCAGCCTTCGTTCAGTTTACAGGGGGTCTTCTCTCTGCCTGAAGGCCCTTCCCCCATTCTTCTCACGGCTGCCTCCCACCCATCCTTTCGGTCTCAGCTTAACTCCTTCTACCCCAGACCACTTTAAATACCCTGTCCCCATTATTCCTACCTAAGGTACCATGACGGGAGTTTCTACCTTAGCAGGTACCATGATGAGAGTTATATTATTCACTGGTTTGCTAGTCATCTCCCCCAGTCTCTTCCCCACTGAACTATCAACTCCCTGAGGGCGGACCTCGCCCGTGTGGTTCAGTATCACACACCCAGTGCCTAGCGCACCACCTGGCACATGGAAGACATTCAATAATTACTTTGAATAAATGGATGAAAACAAAGAAACAGAGGTTTATTGTATAATAATTACATTATTATTTGAAAAAACTAATATATATATTTTTTTTTTACCTAAAAGGGTCTCAGATATGAGCTAATCATCTAACCCCCTCAACTAGAGGGTATAAGTGACTTGCCCAGGGCAAGTGCCGGGACCAGGATACCAGCCCAGTGTCCATCTAACTCTAAAGTTCATGCTCCATCAGGACATCGTACCTCCTTCACATCTGTTACGAAAGATTATCTGAAAGAGCAGCTCAAGCCAAGATTCTGAATCAATTTTAAAATTTTGAACTCCTCAGTTTGGTGTTAATAAATCATTCCATCATCCCAAATCTCAATCCTTGGCATTCAGGACTGTATTTAGTCTGGGGGAGCAGAGAGCAGGTAGACATGCCACACCGCAAAGCCCAAAAGCTGAGGCTTAAAAGACACCTGCCTTGGGGGCATGTCCCAGACCAAATCAGCAAGCAGCCCTATGTAGCCACAAACGTAGAGGTGAACTGCATCTATCTTCAGATCCTCCATTTGAACACAATTGCACACCATCTGAAACCAACCCCTTTCTTATTCCTAGGCACTCGCCAGATTCCAGGAGAAATGCCTTGGAAGTGATAGCATGTAATGCCTCATCCTGACTACCTTGAAGTCTGGCATCAAGCCCTCCCATGCTTAAGAAGCAACAGGGGGTGGAATCCATGACCTCCCGACAAGACCACTGCGTTGCACAACTTCAGAAGACACCATCCATAGTTGTGCAATGCACAACCCGCGCAGCCATACATGGCAGACCTATCTCTTAAGGCCTGCTTCAGCTCTGCCAAGCTTGTTATTTCCCCACAATTGAACACGAGCTAGAACTGTCTTTGTGCCAGAAAACTCACATTTCCTTTTACCACAAGTAAATGATCGCTGGGTACATCTCTCAAACTCTGTTGTCTGCTAAAGAAGAGCGATTGTCACACTTTAAGGGGTTTTTTAAATCACTTTTGATCAAGGAAACTTGATGTGAAGAGCTGAAAACAATGATCACAATATGATCACTCTTCCTGGAACATATTTACATACAAAATCAGTTAGGGAAACCCAATAGACCTAAGACCTAAATCAAATTGAACTTTAAAAAATGGAATAAGATCTTTCTCCCTTTTCTGTGACTTTTAGCTTTATGGATTTGTGCTTGCATAGGCACTTTAAAGGATATTTCCCCCAGCAGATAGCAAAGAAGATTTTGCCAACAGAAAAGACTTAAGCTAGTGTCTGAGGCCTTGAGCCTGAAGCTGGGATATTGACGGTGATTCTGCCTACAGACCAAATCTTTAAACTAAAAATATCCGAGAGCAGCGTGGAATAGACCAGAGGTCTAACAGAATAAAACCCTTTTAAAAGAACAAAACTCTTCCTTCAGAGAAAAGAGTTGTGTTCTAAAAGTTTGAGTTTTAAGTGAAAATTCAATTGACTTGAATAAAATCCAATCAAACTGAAAAAACTCAAAGTAAAAATTACAAATATAAGTATAGCTATAGACCGACAGACTCAGACATATAGACATAGATATAGATATAAAATTCCATTCGAAGAAAGGACTCAGGAAGGAAAACACAACATATATAAGACCTAAATCAAACTCAACTTTCCTTCAATGGACGAGTTTTGTACTACGAGTTTCAATTTTAAGTGGAAATTCAGTTGAACTGAATAAAATCCAAACGTGAAGTAGAAATTATACAGATACAGATGTAGAATTCTATTTGAAGAAAAGATTTTGTTCTAAAAGTCTGAACACCTCTGATCCGTTCCACACTGCTCTTGGATATTGGATATTGTATTATCACAATTATAATAGTAAAATTATAAATATAATATTACAATATATTCTATTAAGGAATCCATGACCTCTTTACATAATAAATACAAAATGTATTAATACATTATATTATTATGTATCTTATATTGAATTACATTATATACCATATAAATATAATATATGGTAAGATATAAATATATTAGATGTAATATAATAAATATAATGAATATACATAACCTATCTCAAAGGCTATGAGATATGGCTGGACTTTAGAGTAGCGGCCCATTGTCATACGAACTTTGCCTTCCCCTCAATCCCGACATTGGGTCCTAAGATCCCTTTTGGGACCTAGAAGATTTGTGGAACATAGCTGGAAACCACTAGTTTGGAGGAAAGAAAATCCACACCAAAGAGAAAATCCAGAACTTTCAGTCTAGTCCCAGCTTTGCACTAACCAGCCCTGTCGACTTCAGCATATACTGTGGGAGCAGAAGACCTGGGAATAAATGCCAGCCTGTGTCACTTAACCTACCTACTACTCTCTCCTTCATCTATAAAATGGATATGATAATCGGCCTCACTGGATTGCACTGCTAATTAATTGATATCATATTCATAGGGTAATTAGTATATTAAATACTTATACTAAGCTTTAATAATTGTTAGTTGTAATGATTAATTAACAGATGAAGTCTATAGACTGAGAAATGTGTTTCTGAATGTTAAATGCGATACTAAATGAATAAGTTTCCATTAAACTCATTTTGTGCTTTGTTTTGACTAGTTTTATTGTAGTTATCATTAGGGATTGTCAATGGTCTTCTTCTTCTCCAGAGGCTAATTAATTTCAATTCAACTATATTGGTCTTCACCTTTAAGCTTGTTGACTTCTTGTGGTATTTCAATTTGCCCCCACAGCAATTAGCACAGGTCTTGCACAAAGTCAGTATTCCATCAGTGTTTCTTAAATGAATGAGCACTAACCAGTTCCAGTGAGTCAATCTTTGAACTCTAATACAACTTAGGTCAAGAGCAGTCAACTTCTTTAACGAAAAAAAAAAGAGAGCGAGCGAGACCTTGACTTCAGAGCATGTTCAAAATTTACAAGTGTACGGGATCCTTCAAGCCAATTAGCCTCATAAATGGCCTCCTGGTTAAGCCTCACAGCAGACTTTATTTTTCTAAAATGGTCCACAACCTCTCCATCCCACATGCTCTTCTCACTATGTGACTTTGCTATTCCTCCCATGAAAAGGTAGAATCTATGCTCCTTCTCATTGAATCTGGACAGGGAGTGACTAAGGCAGGAGTGACACTATGTGACCTCCAAAACTGTCATAAAAGACTGCACCACTTCTTCCTGGTTCTCCTGGAACACCCACTCTTGGAACCCAGCTGTTACACTGTGAGAAAGCCCAAATTAGGCCATGAGATCCCATGGAGTGGTCATATGTAGGCGTTGCGGCCAACAGCCAAGCTAAGATCCCAGCTGAGAGCCAGAGTTAACTGCCAACCATGTGAGCAAAGATGCCTCTAGCTGATTCCAGCACACCCCCTACGCCCCAGCCCATCCACATCTGCAGCCTTCAAATTTTCCCAGGTGTGGCCCCAGACGTGGTAGAGACAAGCCATCCCTGCTGAGTCCTGCCTGAATTCCTGAACCACAGAATCAATGTGCTCAGTAAAATGCTTGTTTTACACCAATAAGTTGGATGATATTTTACCCAATTGGTTTGTTACCAGTACAGCAATAGGAGCAGAAATGGGTTTTAATCTATATCATAGTAGAAGAGCTCTTAAAATTGAATCACGGCAAAAACCCAGGACAGAAGCCAAGGATCCTATATATATTGACTAACAAACAAGTTGAATCAAGATTCTAAAATAACGCTCTTATTATAACATACCTTACTCTTCTATCAGTTGAGATGACCATACAGCGCGAATATAATGGTAACATTGAAATCACTACCATTTATTGAGTGCTTATTAAGTATCAAGCACTATTCCAAGTACTTTATGTGTATTAACTCATTTAAACATCGAAATAACTCTACATGGTAGGTACTAGGATAACCCCATTTTACAGATGAGCAAACAAAGCACAGAAGGACTAAATTAACTCACCCAAGAACACACCACTAGTAAAAGGCGGGGCTGAGGTCTGAATCCAGCAATCTGGCTCCAGAACAGGTAATCTTATGCGATGCATTACGGGTGCTTCTCGAGCTTTATGCCCTATGAAAAATAATACATGGGAAGCAGAGAGCACAGTGCCTGACACAGAGTCGACGCTCAGTGAATAGCGCTTCCTTTCTTTCTCAATATTGACATTACGACTTAGAGCACCAGTTTCTAAAGCAAAAGCAATGCCCCTCTGAGAGGAAAACGATGCCCTTCTCACACCAAATGTGGGCATTTTGTTTCACTCCTTGTTCTTCTGACTAACGATTTGCACATTTTTATCCTTAGCCTTGACCTTTCTCCAGAACTTGTAGATTTCACTGTCTACTCTGTATCTCCACTTAGATGTCCATTTCATGTCCCAAATTTAACCAGGACATGATTTAAAGAGAAACCCTGTTATCATTCATATACACAACCTGAAATCTGCCTCTTCTCAGACTTCCCTTCTCAGCAGCGCTGCTGTTCATTCAAAGGTTCAGCCAAAAAGTCCCTTTGAAACATACGCTGATGTCTGCCACTCCCCAACACCCAACACAAGGGGCGCAACACCCTGACCAGCCAGTCTTCCACCCCTGACCCTGCTCCAGCCCTTTCACCACACGGCAGCAGGGGCGACTTCTTTCTAAAATATCAATGTGGTCTCACCGCTCCCTTGCTTAAATCCAGCCAGGTGATTCCCACCACACCCCAAAGAGCATCCAAACTCCTTCCCTCGGTTCTCCCCATTTCAGCTAACGTCATCTCTTCCTCAACTCCCCCCACCCACACTGGTCTTCTAGTTTTTTCCAAGTTAGCTCCCACCACTAGGACTGCACCTTAGCTGTGCCCTCTCTGGCAGGAACATTCTTGCCCAGATCCTTGAAGGGCTGGTCTTTCTCAATGCCCAGAACTGTACTCAATGTTACCTCCTCCGAGAGGCCTTCCTGCCTCACCACCCCTTTGCAAAAAGGCTAATGTCTCCTCCATCATGGGCTAGCCTGTTGCCTGATTTTATTTTCTTCACAGCTGACATTGTATCATGAGCTGAAGTTGTTTTCTGTATTTGCTTGTTTACTGTGTGTCTCCCCCAGGGGAATCTAAACTTCCCATGTGGGGGTGAGGATTTGGTCTGGTTAGTTCACTATTATGTCCTAGCCCCGAGATTAGTGTCTGCTGCATCATACATGCTCAATAGAGAGCTGTTGGATAAAATGAATACATTCCTTTACTGGACTATAAATCCCTGGTAGTCAGGGACTAGTAATTATTCATCTTTGCATTTCAAGTTCTGAGCTGATGTGTACCCCACAGTAAGCAGTAAAAGAAAGAAAAAGAGAAGGGAGTAGGAAGGGAGTGAGAGAGGAAGAGAGAATGAGGAAAGACAGCTATTGAATTTTTCTGATTTATGACTTTATACATGTATAAGTCCAAAAATAAAATCCTACAGTAAGTATATGCATTTAATTGGTCACCATTATTGCAAAACAATTATTACCTTAAAAAATCAGAATGTATGGGCACCCTAACTATGTCTGCCATAATGTAACAAGTATTTTTCTATTAGTCAATCGAGGAATGTGTCTAAAATGTAATGCCTCCTAGGCTCAGAGGTCTAACCAAAGCGGGGGAGAGAGCATTGTCACAGGAGGAAATGAGAAGGTGGAGATGCAGACCCTTCCCCCAACAGCCCACCCACAGCAGGAAGGAACCCAGGAAGCTTTCACATGTGGTACCGTCTTGGCTCGGAGCAGGGGCTCGGCAGCACTTTCTACCCACATCAGCCCCATCCCAGAGTCTGCGCAGACTCTCATTACCTGCTTCCTCCTCTCCTGTCCGACCATCGTCTTACATGCCCCAGGTGATCTTACATGCCCCAGGTGAGCTGACGCCGGTCATCGCAGCACCAAGCAGCTGTGTTAATGTCACTGTAACACTTGCCAACTGGGAGACCAACCGTCCCCTCACCTTCACCCTTCATGTAAAATTTCCATTTCCAGTGAAGGAAATTCTGGCAAAAATCAAGAATAATGTGGCCTTTAGTATTCAAACGCTTCCCTTCAGACTCACCTGGATGTACCTACTTTTTGCCCTTTCAAAATCACCAGGTAGTTTCTATATTAATCACTAAAGAGAAATTTCACTGGACTTTTCCTTTCCTATTCACTCACTGCCCCAGGTTGGAGCAGGAACCCATGAGCATGATGACACACGATCTTGGGAAGAGACCAGTTCGGTGGAGTGGTTAACGCAAGTTATTAGGTTCTCTTGAAGACAAGGCCACATTTCCTGATAGTCAGCGCCATGAATTTGTAGCTTTGGACCATGATAGGGGCTGGAGAGATGTAGCATTTGCCTCCCCTGGCAGCTCTGCCTGCTGGCCCTGAATCGCAGCTGCTATGTCATCTGCTCTACTGAAGCTGGTCAGGCTTTATTTAAATACGCTATTAGGAAGGGAACTAGAGGTATGTATACCCATCCAGCCTTCCAGGGCAGCATAGAACCCAATGATAAACTAGAACCAGACAGACCTGGGCTCTTGTCATTAATCATATGGCTTTGGACAAAGTACTCAGGCTCGCTAAGCCTCAATGTTCTTACCCTTAAAATGGGAATAATACTGTCCTTAATGCGATGATGTCATTTCACCAAGATAATTCACTTACGGTGCTTACCACAGCACCTGGCATTTAGTAAATACTCAATAAATGTCAACTACTATGATTATCACTGATATCAGCATCATTTATCTCTTTTCATGTAAACATTGTATCTTATTCATTTTTTATGCCCAGCACTAAGTAGAGGGTCTGGCCAATTGTAGATACTTAAAAGGAAATTTTTAAATAATCGGTGTGGTAGGCAGAATTTAGGTGCCCTAAATATGTCCATGTCCTAATTCCTAGAACATCTGAATATATTGCCTTACACGATGAAGGGACTTTGCAGATGTGATTAAGTTAAGGATGTTGATATGGGGAGATTATCCTGGATTATCTGAATGGGCCCAATGTAACCACAAGGGTCCTTATAAGAGTCAGACAGGAGGGCCAGAGACAGAGAAGGGGATGTGAAAATGAAAGCAAAGACCAGAATGATGCAGCCAAGGGATGTGGGCAGCTCCTAGCAGTGGGAAAAAGCAAGGAAAGGATTCTCCCCTAGAGCCTCCAGAAGCAGTGCAAGCCTGCTGACACCTGGGTTTTGGCCCCATAAAAGCCATTTGGGAAATCTCACCTGCAGAATGATATGGTAATGAATCTCCGCTGTTTTAAACCATCCCTTCGTGGTAGCTTGTTCTAGCAGCAATAGGAAAGCAGTATAATCGGTGACAGGTACCAGGTGCTCGCTGTGTGCCCGGCACTGTGTATGTTTCACGTACATTCTCATCAAGTCTCACAAGAGTCCAGGACAGAGGTTCCACTCTTGCCCCAATTTTACAGATGGAGAAACTGAAGCCCAGGGAAGTTAGATAACTTGCCCTACATCCGGAATGGCAGAAAGAATGGGCCTGACCTCCAAAGCGCTCTACCACAAAGAAAATCTGCACAGAAAAAGCTTAATGGAAAATTCTTGCTGACTTTCCTACAAGGAACAAAGCCCTAAGCTAAAGACCACAAGAAAATGACAAAATCCTTTCTGCAGGTTGTACAGTTGCTATTTCCAGAGGGAGAGGCAGATCTTTCCATTCACAAAAAATGACACCCACCGAGCAAGTTTGTGCAGAAGCAGAGTGGTCAGAGTGGTCACCAGAAGCTTCGAGGTCAGAGTCAGCAGACCAGGGAGGCAGGGGTCCCCGGCTGAGCTGTGCACTGAGAAGGCGTCCACTCTCGTGGCCTGATGGTCTGTCCTCTGCAGCCCAAACAGGCAGCACGGGGACGGTCTTCATTCCCACACAACTTGCACAGACGGTTGTTCTCATTAAAAAGACATGAACAGGCCAAACTCTGCAGAACAGTAAAGAGTGGGAAACTCTCCCTGTCGTAGACACCGCACTGGCTTATTCAGGCACAGGGACTTTCACACTGTGCACAGGTGCCAGCTTTGAGCACCAGGCCGTGTCCCCCACTGCCCACCACATGGCACCGTGTCTGTCTGCTTTATGTAGTGGACTTCCCTGAGAGGTTTTATTTTTAAAAGGGGTTTCTCTGCCATAACACAGTGTTAAGGGGGGCTTCTTCAGTTTTCTCAGAGTGGACACGGAGGCCCCAGAGCTGAAGACTGAGCATTTATCAGTGCAGAGATTGCTAAGATGAGGTCAAACTGGTCCAGAATCCACCTGCCACCTCCAATCCACCTCCAATCCACATAAGAACATTCATTGGAGAAAAGGTGTTTCTTAGAAGAAAAAAATATAGCATTGGCAAGCACTGCGGCAAAGGGTTAGCAAGAGAACTACTCAGAGAGTTTAGGGTGATTGCCAGAGGAGGGGCCAGGTGGCGTTTTTGACCGCTTCACAGGACTGCCTCGCACTGTTCTGGATAAGGGTAGGAGAGACTTGTTAGAACTC
>NW_006494609.1:12900774-12936730 GCF_000325575.1 Pteropus alecto
AACTCACAAAAGCTCTTGGACGCCAGTGAGGTGGCGGGTATTCCACGGCTAGAGAAACCAACGAAGAGCATCAGCCAACTAAAACGTTTTTGCCTTCTCTTCACCCCTCTGCCTGCCACCTGACTCTGGAGGGACCAGAAGCCACAAAGCAAGCAGGGAAGGAGTCGGGACAAGGCGAGAAAGAGAACAAACAAAGCTTCCCTTCCCGCTGCAGCATCTCAGGCTGGCCTGACCTACGGGGAAAGGAAAGCTTCTAATTGGATTAAAGGTTGTTTGGGTTTGGATTGAACTGGACTTTTGCAGACCTGAAAATCATTATTTTTATGTCTATTTTTATTTTATTCTATTTTAAAAGTATCTTAGAAACACTGTGGGATATTTCTGGGTTATCATCCACGGCAGGCCTAACAGAATAAGTGTGAAGGTAGCAACCAGAGAATTAAAGCCATTTTCTGCCTGCATTCCTGACAAGTCCAGCCCACCTGCGAAACCGATTATATAGCTCTTTAAAAAATTAAAACTGCTGCAGGCATCCCCTTCTTTTCACAGATTCATGTGTTCATACATTTCTATTTCCAGCCCTAACTTCTAAATTCCAGACCCCTATCTCCAATTGTCTAGTTGAAATTCCCACTCAGATATCTGACGGGCTTCGCAAATCCCACAGAGCCGGAATAACACAGTTGACTAACGAATTTTAATAACAACATAAAATTAAAACCTGCCAGTCTTCCTGTCTCTAAACATGGTCCCACTGTTTTCCCAAGCTGCTCCATCCACAAACCCAGAAGTCATCTTTAATTCATCTTTTTTTTACCACCCTTGGCATGTATTCAATCAGCAAATCCTGTAGGTTCCAGCTCTAAAATACAAATCAAATCTGCCCACCCCTCTCTATCTCACCTGCCACTCTCTTTATCCAAACCACCATGATTCCCTGCCAGGAATTCAATAACCTCTAAACTAGTACCCCTGCTCCCATTCTCATCTGCCCTGTCTCCCCACCCCATCCACTCTCTCAGCATCCATGACCAGCGGGTCATGTCGACAGTACCCTGATTTTGTTTAGGCTCACTCTCAGCCCTTGTACTGACCTTCACTTTGAGGCTCCAGGAGTGAAGCACATGACCCAGACTAAGCCAATCAACACATTCGATCCCCACCTCCCACCGTGATTGGTGAAAGGATGAGTATCTGAACCCCGACAGGCCAATCGGGACCAAGAAAATTTAACCGAAAGACTTGTTTGAATTTTAGAGAATTTAACTTTATTTTCCCTGAAGGATGTGACTCTAGAAGGATGGAGACTTAGAGCCATTGGCAGCCATCTTAGAACCATCAAGGAAGAATCTGCCTAAGCACAGAACAATACAAAGAAGCCAAATCAAAAAACAAGGAATTATGATAACTATGTATGGTGCCAGGTGGATACCAGACTTATTGGGGGGATCGCTTTGTAAGATATACAAATGTCTAACCACTGTGCTGTACACCTGAGACTAGTATTAAACGTCAACTGTAATTGAAAAAAAATTTAAATTCAAAAAGAAAAATTTTAAAAAAAGAAAGAAAGAAATACCCAGTCCTGGATGCACATATCTTGAGCCCTAGATTGAGTTCTGCTTAGACTATTCAGCTACGAGAATCAATAATCCCCTTTTGGAATGGATCCCATGTGAGCCGAATTCTCTGTCATCTGTAACGGAATCATCCTAATGGATAAGCTGGTTGATCCAGTGACTGTGTTTATGCCCATAAGGCTCAGGTCTCAGTCAGTTCAACATAAAATGGCCTCATACTGCGACATGGGCAAAGGCCTACAAGAGGTTCTGACTGGTCTTAGAAAACCAATTTCAGCAGTAGTATTGCCATTAAGATCAGTTCCTGACTGAAAAATTATCAGTTTTCTCTTTCTCCATCTCAACTAAACATGCAACTTCAAAGACACTGTCCCGAACATCCCTTCTCAGTGTATTAATAATGTTGCTTTCAACCTTTAGAAAACATTTAAATACAGTCACCTATAACCCTTGAATAGGTTATAAATTTCTCACTGTGCATCCATTAACATTCTGATTCCGAATACTCCAATTTTCTTCAATGTATTTCTTATATGTTTCCTCATCTGCTTGTTCCTATACTGGAAACCCTAAAAGACAAGGAATGAGCCTTTTTGTGAAACGCCCCACACAGGACAATGAGTAGTTAGGTACTTTAACTGCTTACTGATGACAAAGACAGTGGTGACAAGGGTTGTGTTGCATGCATCATTACAAAGATGACTGTTCTGACCGTTCAGAAGAGATAGTTCCTCTAAATTAATAAAATCTACTTTGTTCTGTCACTCTTGTGAGAAGAAATTAGAAATAGGCTTAGGTGGACAACTTAGAATTCTTTCTAGTTTTGAATAGCTACCTTTGGCATTTGAAAGCTTGGACTCAACATTTGTAAAATTCTTCTTGGCTATTCAATAACTTTAAGCAAAACAGCATAGTATTTTAAATAATGAACCAAAACATTTTACGTTTCCTTGAGATCTACATGGGATCAAAATCTAAAAGGAATCCATTGATGGCAGAACATCCTTATGACTATTAGAAACATAATTAAAATTATTCATCAACTTCCAGTTATGGACTGTGAGCTCATCTCTATAGCAAGCTCCTCTTGAGATCACAAGCTTTATTAAAATACCCATCATTGAGTTCTGGAATCTTAACGACAATAACACTTCCGCTCATTGGGAGTCTGACTGGAGTAAAGTACAAATTTTTCAACCTCCGCACTTAACTCACTAGGCTGCCTGTAATTCTCTGGGCCTGGAGGCATCCGACCCCTCCCAGTCTGGTCAAGTCCATGCACTTGGACTATGCAGCACACGGGAAGTTACGTGAGATCTGTGGAATTCTGCTCAGTGGCCCTAATTCTGGAGTCTGACGCTATTCTATGTAATTGTCCGTGCACCGCTCTGACCTCTCATGACTGAACATCAAGTCACTGCATGTTCTGAGACTTTGGTGTCATGCAGCACGTCGGAAGTGGAGTGGACTTTGATGCTCCATAAACCAAAGCCTGAATCCTGGTTCTGGCACTTACTAACTATATGATGCTGAGCAAGTCACTACCCTCACTAGCCCCCGTTTCACACATGAAACAAGGATAATAATGATGCTCAATGAAGACCTATCTTGCAAGATTGTTATTTTAAAAATAGTACATTTGACTCAAACCCACAATGAGATAGCACCTCACACTGTCAGGATGACTATTATCAAAAAAACAAGAGGTAACAAATGCTAGAAAGGATGTAGAGAAAAGGGAACCCTTGTGCACTGTTGCTGGGAATGTAAATTGGTACAGCCACTATGGCAAACAGTAGGCAGGTTTCTCAAGAAAGTAAAAATAGAATGCCATATGATCCAGCAACCCCACTTCTAGGTATATATCCAAAAGAAATGAAATCACTATCCTGAAGAGATATCTGTACCCCATGTTCACTGCAGCATTAGTCACAATAGCCAATATATGGAAACAACTTAAGTGTCTGTCAACAGATGGATGAAGAAAATGTGATATATATTAATCAGGCTTAGAAGGAAATCCTGCCATCTACAACAACATGGATGTACCTGGAGGGTGTTATGCTTAGCAAAATACGTCTGACACGGAAAGACAAATACTGCATGGTATCACTTATACGTGGAATCGAGAAAAAAAAAAAAGTTGAACACATAAAAAGAGAGTAGAAAGGTGGTTGCCAGGAGCTGGGGGGTGGAGAAAATAGGGAGAGGCTGGTAAAAGGGTACAAACTTTCAGCTACGAAATGAATAAGGCCTGAGGATCTCATGCATAACATGGTGACTGTAGTTGATAACACTGTCGTATAAGTGAAATTTGCTAAGTGAGTACAGCTTAAGGGTTCTCACAAAAAAAAGGTAACCGTGAGGTGATGGATGCATTAATTAACTTGATGGTGAGAATTCTTTCACAATGTGTTCGTTTATCAAATCATCGCAGTATATGTTTTAAATGTATTACAATTTATTTGTCAATTTTACCTCAATAAAGCTAAAACTAACAGCGTATTTGAAATGAACATTAGTAGCACACTCAATAAATGAATGTTGCTGGTAATGTAACCATCATCATCAATCATCATCATCACCTTCAGTTTTGCACTTTATCAGGGTACACACGGACCCTCGTCTTCTATCTCCCATGCTGCAGCCCTAAGTACTCTATCTCATCCCCCCTGCTCTGTTCTGATGAATGGCAGATTCGCACTGCACTGAATTTACATGGCAAACCAAAAACAGAGAGAAGATGCAGAGACACGAGGCATCAGAGAATTTCTCTCCACCCTGCTGTCACTGCCTGTGCAGCTTGAACCTCTGGCTCTCCATCCATTCTTCTCTCCTAATCTGGACACCTGGACATCTGAGTTCGATATCTCTGGACCAACTTCAGTGCCTAAAACCAGAAGCTTAACATTAATACTGAACTCCAAATGGGGTCATATATTGGTCAAAGAATGGTACCAGTGGTCAAGAATGGTGTAAATATCTCCTATCGAATCTAACATATCATTACAAAATGCATCATTTTTATGTACTTCTGAAAAATTAATATTGCCAATTAAACAATTACATATCATTGACAATAAGACACATCCCGATTTCAGAAATGATTTCAGAAATATATATTGAATAATGCATTTTAGAATTAATGTAGTACAATAGAACATTTTTCTTGGAGAAACACTAAAAAGTACAAAATATGGCTCTAATCTTTATTTTCAAGAATCCTGCACAGAGCCAGCAGACGGCCAATAAGTATTTGTTAAATGAATAAATATATGCATGAATAAATGCATTTCCTAACAGCCACATTATAATGAATTAATGCACTTCCTAATAGCCGCATTATGAGGTTTCAGCATTTAAAAAGAAAATTTGATGCAATAGGAAAATCGTGTTAAAAGTTAAATACATTATTTCACCAAACCTTCCACTTAAATTCATTTAAAAAATAAACTTCACTCTGGATGTTTTGTTGCCTCTTCAGGAAAATAGAGACCTAGATACAGAAATAGGTTCCAAAAGTTTAGTGTCTACCAAATAGCCAGTTTGAAGGTAGATGCTATTAAGTGGGCAGCATCTGGGACCATAACACATAAGGTACCTATTCAGACACATCTGGCAGCATCCTCAGGGCATTATCATATTTGATAACTGGGAATACAGATCTATTTAACAGTGCCTTCTCCTTTCTTTTGTACCACTAAACTGGCTATGGTCTGCCTGAAACGCAACCCATCCCTGCATGGTGATGGGGATGAAGGCAAATAAGTCACGGTCCCAAAGAAGGGTCCACTGGAAGAATTCAGCCTCTGCTTCCTGCCCAGAGCAGCTACCAAGAGCTGCTTTGCCCTATTCATTGCAATTAAAATTGGTATGTTTCATCCCAGGTACTAAAGAGATAGGCATTACATAAAACAGATAGGTAAAAGAACAAGAACTATAGAAACAAAGACTAAATGATGGATTTCAGAGATCCGTAAATTTAGAAGGTTCTCTGGGAAATTTCTAGTGACAGGTGCCACCAGCATCAGAGGGCCACCCTTCTCTTTGCTCTGCACTGGAATGTCGAATTCCAGACCCCACTCTCAGGAAGCCTCTATCTGCTGTTTGCTTAAATCTGTTTACATTACACTGTTCTCTGTGTAGAGGCAGAATTGCATTCACAGCCACTGGATGCCAGATCCTTTTGAGGTAGAAAACAAGGAGTTGGAAGAGAAGAATCCTGTCATGTAAGTGTCTCTAAATACAGGGAAGTTGCAGGGGAAATGACAACTTTATGGATAAGAACGAGTCACTCACGTGACTTTTCACAAAATACTGTGGGCCAGTTTCCCAGGATATGTCACCCTTGTACAGATTAAGAGCAATAATGTTCATTTTCAGTGTGACCTAAATGCCTCTCGAGCATGAAAGTACACAGAAATGATACAGCTATTTACCCTTGTGTATACTTAAACAAAATAAAAATAGAGCGAGGGCTGCGTCTGTCCTTTCGCAGAGAAGAATTATCTGTAGGACGCCTCCTCCCCTTCACCTGAGTGTGTTAGAACTGCAATCGTTATCCTCATTCCCCTACAAACAACCAATGTCCCCCAATATTCCACACCTCATGGGTGACACCACTCTCTTCTTTGTAATTTAAGGGAAAGGACTGACTTAGCACGCTGGTGGCCGGTCGGTCCCAGATCTCCACATTCACCCTCTATTTAGACCTTTCCTCTTCACGCCCCAGTGGTCCCTCCAGCCCAGACCTCTGTCAGGAGCCCCTTATTTCTCACACAAATGACTGAAGTTTCTTCCAAATAGTCTCAGATTGCAATTATTCCTCCTTCTGATTCCTATGTGTTTAATTGTTCCATAAAGTGCAACTTGTCACATAGCTTTTAATGGCCCCTGATCGCCTTCAGAAATAAATCCATGCTCGGTCCAGTGTCTAAGGCGCCCACAAGACCCCAAATTTCTTAACCACCTTCCACTCTTCACATTTCCACATCAGGAGACTTGTTCTTCTCCCAAACAGGTTTCTCAGTGACGTACCTCTTTGGTCTTGTTGATGCTCTTCCCTCTCCCAAAGCCCCTCCATCGCCACCCTTTACATCATCTCTTCCTTTGAAGTCCATCTGAAATGCCATGTCTTCCAGTAAGCCTTTCCTGGTCCCCAGAGTGGGCTATGAACACTCCCTCCCATAAGCACTAAGTATGTACTCATTGCATCTCTCACGAGGACCTTGCCCCACTCTGCCCTCCACTTCGTCCTTTGGTTTCTGGTTTATCCTTCCCTAAAACACTGAATTCCCCCCTGCTATTCACAAAAGCATCATGCAGTGCTTGACAAATGCTTGAGGAAGAGAACTGGATTTGAAGAGAGCTTACCCAGCCCTGGTACCGTCGTGATAGTTCACGCAGCTGCCCAGTTGACAGAACTGATGTCAAATGGCATAATTAAAAGCTGTTCCACACAGCTGGGATTGGGCTCATCTAGCCTATATCTCATCTTCTTATCAGTAGGCCATTCTCTTCCTGCTTCAGTCCAAATCCATTAAGAGCAAAGACTGCATGTAATTCATATGTTCACCTCCTCCTGCACAGTGGTTTGTACATAGTAAGTATCTAATAAATACAGGCCGAACCCCATTTATTCAATTCCATCACAACTAGAGAGTTGAAATAGTGCCCTGAGTGTTCCCAAAAGTGTAGCACAAGAACCACTGGTGGTATGTAAGATGACGTGAAGTGATACACACATGAAACCTGTTTTAATGGCCATGGGTTTATTTTAATGTGCACTGGGAAAAATATAACTAGTACAAAGTACCTATGACCTCATAGGTACTACTGCTTGGGGTAAGGCTAAATTTATTTAATGTTTTAAATGGGGGGTCAATTTAAAGAAAAATGTTCACTAAATAGTGGTAGACATTCCTGTAAAGCTAAATTTAAACTTTTTTAAGGGAAATCAACTTATAGAAACATATTAAGTAAATAGCGGTATAAATGATATTTAAATATGGCCCCCAAAAATGAAAATGTGAGGGTGGCATAGGAAAGACTGAAGTTCAGAAACCTTGCCCTAATTAGTATTTCTGATTTGAATCCGGTTTTGTTCCCAAATGTCCCACACTTGCTGCAAGATTTATCCCTTACAAAACCTTCACGTCACATCAGGGCTCCGAAACCTCAAGTAGCTCTCCACCACCAGCCATATCTCACTGCCTCCACTGACAGTTCTCAGTTCTAATCCTCTTTTCCAACCCCCCTCCCCAACCCCCCAACTTATTCCTCTAGAGGGGACTCTGCCCTTTCTGTCCCTTGGGCAAATTTTTCAAATGTGCATGATCTTCTCTGTGCTTAGAACACTCTCCACTCTGCCAATCCACGTGCATTCCTTCCCCTGAGTAATGCAAGTTCAAAACCATCTGCCTCTTCTATTTCTTATTTCAATCCATCTTGTACCACACATTCTTCATCCATTACATTAATGGGTCTTACTTGTGACATTGCATTCATGCGCATGTATGTTTCGTCACCCCAATTAGACTGTGAACTTGGCAAGGGCAAAGACTAAGTCGCTGATGTTGTATGAAGTCTCGACCGGCCTACGAGAGCACTGAGCAAATATCACAAGCACTAAGCATCTGTCTCATAATGGAATAAACCAAAAACTAACACATCCAGATAACGCATAACACTGGGTGCTCTACCAATTTGGTTTAGACCGTGCTCACCCACAGCCGTATTCAGGTGGGGCTCTTACTGCACTGATCCCAGAAACTAAGTTTTAAGTTTCTCTGCCCAGTACAACTGGGTTTATCATTAGAACTCATTCTCGGGGTATTTTAAGGAAGAAATCACTCAATCTGTGTTCATCTCTAACACTTTTACAGAACCCAATTATCCCTTCAAAAGATTTCTATGGAGTCCAAAAGTCAGAGGTTTTTGCTCTGAAAATTAATTTTAGTTGTCATGCTTCTAAAATAAATAAGAAATCACCTATCTTATAGTTCTCTTTCTCAATCTGTTAAAAGTCACTTCAGAATTTCAATCATCATTTAAGGAAGTTCAATCCAGTAGTTATAAATGCAGGGTTTGGTTTCACTCAGACAGAGGTTAGACTCTCAGCTTTACCATCTGCCAGCTCCAGGACCCTGGGGAAATCCATTCATATAACAAGCATTAATTTCAAGCTACCATGTTCCAGGCACTGCGCCTGAGTTCCGCAAGCTTCAAAGTTCTCCCTGTAAAATGCGAGAACATTCCCTGACAACAGAGATATTGTCAGGATTAAATAAGATAACGTATGCAAAATGCCTGGCCTTCTGCAAGGTTCATAGTAACGATAAACGTTAGTTGTCACTATCGTTACCTATTATCATCATCATCATTACCTTCAGTCTGTGGAGCATTTAAAGCTGCTAATTAAAGTCCCCTTCTAAAAACTTTCTCCTCTCTTGACTTCATAGAAATGTCATTTTAGTGTTTTTACTTTATTAATTCTTTAGTTCCGCTTTATTAAATTAATAAATAGAAAAGAAAATTTTCTGTGAGTGATGGGCATCATGTAGAGAATTATAACAGTGTGCTGTGACAGAGGATGATCTGCATGAGTGGGTGTTTAGAAAAGTATCTCCGAGGAGGTGACATTTGGGCTGAGATTCCAGGGGTGAGGAGGAGCCGGTCACATGGAAGAGCATTCCAGGAAGAGAAAACGGATCCCTCAGTGGCCCTGGGATAAGGAAGGGCTTGGTATTTTCAAGGAACAGAAATAAGTCTCGAGAGGGCTAGACTGTATATGGGGTTTGGAGAGGAAGTAAGCGACAGCTATCACCCAGGGCTTTGCAGGCCAGTGTCAGAAGTTCAGAGTCAGTGCAAATATGGATAGAAAGGGACACTATTCAAGAATTTTAAGCTGTGGAAATAACAGGATCTGATTTGCATTTTTTTAAAGGTCATTTTGTTTGTTTCGTGGAGAATGGATTATAGGGAGAAGTAGAAAAAGGGACCAGCAAAACCAATAAAAAGCCTATGTCAGCCATCCAGCAGAGAGAATGCATGGGACCAGAGTGGTAGGAGCAGAAAGAGACAACAAACAGATTCTAATTGGGATGCGTTTTAGAGGTCACAGTTGACCTAACCTGCTGACGAGTGGATGTGAAATGGCAGGGGGTCTGAACGAAAAACTCAAGCATCCTGCCTAGACTTTTGTTTCAGCAACTGTATGGATGGTGGTATTGTTTATTGTGGTGGAAAAATTGGGGGGAGGAGCAGGTTTGGGATGGGAAGTCCACAGTCCTGCTTCAGTCTTCGGAGTTTGAGAAGGCCATTAGATGTCTGAGTGGGAAGATCAAAGAGGCAGGTGGATGTGCAAATCTGGAGAAATATTCAGAGCTGTGAGACCACCTAGGAAGAACCACAGACAGAGACTAGGGGCATCTCAAGTTCAAGTGCATGGGCATTCAGCCTTTTAGGGGAAAAGCACTGGAGAAGGAGCCATCAGGAAAATGAGGAGCAGCCACAAAAAGTGAAGGAAAACCCAGAGGACATAATGTCACAAAGCAAATGACAGAAGCGAAGTCCTTCCAGAAGGAGGGAGTGTTCAAATGTCAAAATGGCTGTGAGGTGTCAAGGAAGATGTGACAGTGACTGGTTTGGGGCTAGATGTAAGAAGCGTGCTGTGGGGCTCCTATGAGAAAAATATCCTTCGGGATCAAAAGAGAGATGTAAGGGAAAAGGCCACTTCACTTCTCCCCCTGTGTTGAGACGACATTATGCCTGCTGGAGCTTCTGCAGCTCTTAATTCCATTGGGATAGCCTTTGCCAACCTGACAAGGGAGGCAGGGCAGGAAGCTGGACAAACCTGGGTCCTTGACAGCATTATAAAACAGCTGAGCCAACCCTGGAATCCTCTTGTCCAATGAGAAGATAACTCTCTTAACAGGAAACGTTCTTATTGTTTAAAAGCCTTTTTTAATGGGACATTCTGCAATATTCAGCTGAAAGCATCCTAACTGATACTAAAGATAAAAGAACAGAAAGAGGATGCAGTGGCCACTGGTGACTTCGGTAAGAGCAGCCCCCAGGAAGTGGTGGTGGGTTAGAAGGAAGGCGAGATGAGGATGTAGAGATCATGACTCCAGACAATTTTTTTCCAGCAATTTTGCTGTGAAGGGTGTAAAGGAAATACGCAGTGGCTGCAGGGGATGTGGGGTCAAGGGGATGATGGTAGATCCTGAAGCATGTGGGAATATTCAAGTAGAGAGGGAGAGAATGATGGCTCAGGAGAAGAAAGAAGGACCAAAAGAGCATAAGTGGAGGTGTTGACCTTAGATGGGAACAGACACATTTCATCCGCAGAGGAATAAAAGCAGGATGATGAGTTACAGACGCAGGTAGACTGGCCGACTTGGTGGAGGGAAACGAGGTTGTTCTGACCAATTGCTTCCAGTGATGTACGAACTGCTCAGCATGTGAAATGTCTCTCAAGACCTATCTAAGGCTCCCCCTCCACTATGAAGTCCGCCCTCCTTCACACTCCCGTAGAATTGTTTCTCTCTCTTCTGGTATATGCATCCTGGCTTGTGTCACAATTTTAATGCCCTGTGCCACCAGCCTGGAAACTCTTTAATGGCAGAGAGCATCTAATTATCATCTCAGAATCCATCATCGAGGCTGACACATACGTTTAACAAGCATGCTGAATTGAAATGGAGCCCTAATGTTCTGGGGGTGAAAAAAAAGAGTCAGCCCTGATTATTCATAGATTCCATATTTGCAAATTCTCTTGCTTGCTGAAATGTATCTGTAACCCCAAAATCAATACTCATGGCACTTCCGCAGTCATTTGCAAGCACGTGCAGAGCAGCAGAAAGTTTGAGTCTTTCAACACGCACATTCCCAGGCGAGGTTGAACATGGCAGCGTGCCACCTTCTTGTGTTGGTTCTCATACTGGAGGCAAGTGTCCTCTCCGTGGGATGTTTAGAGTCACGTCCTTGGCATTCCTTTGGTTTTTGTTGGTCATTTTAATGTTTAAAATCACACTCAATCCCCCTACTCACTGTCTTTCCAAGTCTCTCTTTGTCCTTCTCACTCTCTGCCTCTGAGAGGAGACCACGCTCTGTCTGTGGAGCGTTACCCCTTTTCTAATAAACTTTCCTTTTGACTCTTAAAAAAATAAATTGCACTCAAGCATCGTGCTGAAGTGCCGTCCAGTGTTCCTAAGAGCAAATCTAATGCCGTATGGAGAATACATGTGCTGGGTAAGTTCCATTAGGCATGAGCTGAAGTGCTGTCGGCATGAGTTCAATGTTAATGATTCAAGAATATACATTAAATAGGGTGTCTTTAAACAGAAATACAAAAAAAGATTATGTATCGATCGGTTGATGAAAATGTAGTGACTAGAGGCTTGTAGAAGCCTAACCCTGTATTTCCCCTAGAAACAATGGTTTGGTATTTATTGACTTCATAATGGCAGCCACTTTATAGAGCATAACCACTGCAAATAACAAGAATCCACTACACTTCATTTTGCCATATTTGCAGAGGGAGGATTATGGAAACAAATGGTTGGATGGGGCCAAGTCTCATTGAGACTTAACCCCTCTTTCCATGATTTGTGGATTAATCACCAGCACCAGGATTTGTGCTGAAGATGTGTTGGGGAGAATGCTGCTATTAGGCTGCAGACTATCTCCTCTGAGAGCCATTAGCCCTCCTGGAAAGCATCTGGGGGTACCGTACCCTGTCCTCTCACTCAAAGCTAGCTGGCTGGGGAACCAGGCGGAGAAGCAAGGGAAGGATAAAGCTTTAACATATGTCTTAATTTGGGTTCCCCCAGAAGCTGATCCTAAGATAAGGACTTGAGCGCAGTAGTTGTTTGGGAGGTGAAAAAAGCACCAGGAGGGGAGTGGAAAAGAAAGACAGGGATTGAAGGCAGCCAAGAAAAACAATAAATGGTCAGAGAATGGAATTTCTTCCTCTGGGGAAACTGGGATGACCCTATGCAAAACATATTCCTGAGTTATCCCACCCAAGGCTGAGGGAACTGGGGTAGTTACACACCAACCCCCTTCGGTCATTGGTTGAGGGCTGCCTTGGGGGGTGCACTAATTCTCCTGCTTTTTTTGCCTTCCACGGGAGCAGCAAGGTAGGCCCAGTCAAGAAAAAGGCCCAAAAGGCAAAAATTGGCAGTTGGAAGCCAGCCAGTTTGCACTGGAGTGGTAAGAGCAAAGGGTAAGGATGGGTACGCCTGCTACTTCACACAGGGCTGGCGCTGAAAGTGTCCCATAAATGAGACCAGGAACGAGGCCACTCCCATGCGAAATCTACAAAACAAGCACATAGCTGCTTCCTAAGTCCTGGGGTCCTCACATGCTTTCAGCTAATTAGCTAATTCAAAGACCATTTCCCACCAGTTTTAAGTCAAAGTAAGGTTTAATGGTGTTTCTAGAGCAACCTGGAGGTACCTAAAGTTATTTTCTTTCTTCTTTGGTATACGATGGAAAGCTCATTTGCATTTTTAATCACCAAATGGGGCCTCTTCTCTAGAATAGCATGTGAGAGAACAGTAGGACAAAAGCAGTTTTTGGACAACATAGGGAATACTAGCACTTTATAGGATGTACTGTCTCACCATCTCGGACTAGGTAGGTCCCTGATGAACGTACCACGAAGACACACACCCCTGCCCAAGAGCCAGCTGGTGCTAGGCCTTTCTCTCCCACAAATACCTATGCCCACTACCCCCAGCGCTGCCACAGCAGCCCAGGAATCTATACTCTATCTCGCATTTCAGGAAAAGTCCTAGGGTTGGGAGAAGGGGACCATCTTACACTTTGTGGTATTGAATTACAATGTACTATTGAAGATAAAGCAAGAAAGATGACATTTCCTGCATCGCATTGTGTGACTGGATTGCTGGGCCTTAAACCCAAAAAGTATATTATTCCCTTCATTTTCATTTCTATAACTTCCCCAGTTCATGCCATGACCCTTGAGAAATGGACAAAAGAACTAGACTGGCCAACACAAGGCACAGAAGCCACCACGTGACGTGGGTATACAGTCATGAAACCATATCCTCCTCCCTGAGGTGGGTGGAGCATATCAGAGTCCCGTGAGAAGGGATTCCTGCAACCATAGCAACGAGGAGAGATGAGCCTGAGGCCCAGGGCATCCACACCTAGTGGAACGCACTCCTCTGCCCCAATCAGAGGCCAGAGAGTAGATGAAAAGAAAATGGCCTTGGAGCCAAACCCCAACCTTTCAAGTGAGATGGCCATGAGCGGTCACACACTCTCTCTCAGCTCTGGTTTCATCATCTGCAAAATGGAAAACATAACTGCCTGCTTTTGTTCAAAAATGGATATGCTAAGTGAAAGAAGCCAATCACAAAAAGCCACATGTTATGTATATGATTCCATTCCTATGAAATGTCCATAATTGACATATCCATGGAGACAGAAAGTGGTTGCCTGGGACCGGGAGAGAACAGGGAGAAATGGGAAGTGACTGCTAATCGGTCTGGGATTCCTTTTGGAGAGATACAATTTTTCTAAAATCAGAGAGTGGTCATAGTTTTACTATATTCACAACTTTGTGAATATAGTAAAAACCACTGCATTGTACATTTTAGATAAGTAAATTTTATGTCATGTAGATTATATCTTAATAAAGCTGTTACTTAAAAAATTAAAAAACAGATCTGAAACCCTCACTACATGCAGATTGTTTGGATGGCATGAGCATCTAAGTCATTTAGCTAAACATTAGGATATTAACTGGAAGAACAAGCAAAGTGATTAAGGCTGCTGCGAAGAATAAATTAGACCGTATGTGTTAAACGCTGAGTACTGTGACCGATGCAGACCCTGTTGCAGTAAATGGGTGTTACCAGTAACATCGTCATCGTCATTTATTAGGCACCTTCTGCGTGCCAGGAACTGTGCTCTATTCTTTGTTCACATTGTCTCATTTAAGTCTCGCAACCCCTACGGGATGGGTACTGAGATCGTTTCTGGTTCCCAGGCAGAGAAACAGGCATAGAAAGGTAAGACAGCACCTAAGACCAGCAGCTTGGTGGGGAAGGGAGCGGGGCAGAACTGGGGGACAAAGCTGAGCTCCTGCATACTTTCTCATCACACACCCCTCAACTCCACAGCAGCATGGCCACTATTAACCAACATCAGCACCACCAGGCAGAATCACTAGGACCAGCTTAAAATCGAGCAGAAACCTCTGGCAGCTGCTGGCAGGATGGCTCCTACAGGTCTTTCCCAGCCACTCAGCTGAGAATCTTAGCAGTAAAAGTGTGTCCTCACCCCAAACATGCCTCAAACTCCAGGTAACACTCTCACAGCTCCCTGGATTCATAGCGGACACGTCAGCCAGTCCAACCAGCTGCTGCCTCCTTAATTCCCCAGGACCCAGGCTGGCATCCTGGAATCACTGCAGACCTCAGTCTACTCCAGCATCCCGCATGTAACAAAGAGACTGCCAGGCTCAAAACCAACAGAAGCCCCAATTTCCCCCTATTCAGAAGATGTGTAAATTTAGACACTTTGGAAATCACACATAGCAGAATGTTCCCATCTGCTAGAGAGAGAAAATTTAAGTACCTAACATTTCGGCCTCTTGCAATTCCTCCGAGATTAATTTACATGTTATCATCATGCGGGAGACTCAGACCTTCGTCCCATCCCGGAGATACACACACAAGCCACTTGGTCCTAATTAATAAAGTTTCTTAATAAAATTTCAATACAAATGAGGCAGTTCTGAGGCCTTCTTTGAAATCACTGAATTTTCTAACAGAATGTTGCTGCTTTTAGTGGGATAAACTTATTTCCTACTAAATTCTCAAACTAAACATTTTTTTCCAGAGCAATATGGCATCAGAATGGCCTTGCTTTCATCTTTATTGTAACATTTTTTTTCAACCCTTTACTTGTGCCTAGAAGAGATTTCTCGAATGCAGAGGAAGTTGACCTTGTATCTGTACGAAAGGCTGAGCCCTGGCCCAGCAGTAAGTTTCAGGAGGGCAGAGACTTTGTGCTGTTCACCGCTGTGTCCCCAGGCCTGGGGCAGTGCCAGGAACAGAGAGGGCACTCAGTAAATACCCACCGAGTAAGTGAATGGGTGTCATCTCCGAGAGGCTGAATATATTCTCACATTCATACTTGTTATAGACCTTTGGAGAATTTAGTTTAAAATCTCAGAACCAATATGCTCTAGCCAGTGGTCCCCAACCTTTTGGCACCAGGGACCGGTGCTTCTATGAGAATCTAATGCCTGATGATCTTAGGTGGAGCTGAGGCGGTGATGCTAGTTCTGGGGAGCGGTTGCAAATACAGATGAAGCTTCACTCACTGGCCCGCTGCTCACCTTCTGCTGCGAGGCTCGGTTCCTAACAGGAGCCAGAACCAGTCCATGGCCTGGGGGTTGGGAACCTCTGGTCTAGTCTCTAGTCAAGCTATAGTTCTTTGCTAATTCTTCCCAAAGAAAGGGAGAAAGAAAAACAGGCCCTAGCACCTGCTTGCATTACCATGAGAGCAAATGTCGAACAACGGAAGTCAGCAGATAAGGGCTCAAAGATGTGCTTTGTCCACTCTGCTGCCTGGGCACGGGCAAGTCACTTCACCTCTCTAGACTTTGGTGTTATCCTTTGAGAAGCCTCAGAAGGTTTAGGTATCTGAAAGTCCCTTCCAATTTCTGAAGTGAGATTAATGTGAACTGGACGACATTTACACAAATGAAGGTCTGCCTTCTGCGCACTTCACTTCTATCACCCACCGTACCTCTGCCCTCTTCTTGCCACCATGGTACCTCCATCCCATCCGCCCCCGACGTAGGACCCTGTCGGCAGCCAAGGCCCTCGGTCTGCTCCCTACCCGGCACCTCTCCAAAGCCTATTTTCCATGCTCCTGACTTTTCACTTCCCAACTTTATGCCAACCCATCCATACATATCAGACCTGAGTTCCATTCCCTTTGGCCCAGCTCTCATAGAAATCTGATTAACTTGGCTATACCAAAGGATAATTGATAGCTCATATGTTATCCAGAGGAAATATGTTTGCATTTTAACTAGAGGCATTCCGGAGATGTTGTTTTAATCCATATCTCTATCGGCGCATTGACCATGGCATAACATAATACTTGTTTATACACCTGTCTTGAAGTCCAGACTGTGACTTTTCTGGATATAAAGTCTTGAGTCTTTTTCATCTTTCTGAGTCTGGTGCCTAGCCCCATTTCTGTGGACACACACTCAATAAATATTTATGGATAACCACATGGATGAATGCAAGGTTGATGAATAGAGTTTTCTGGCAGATTTGAGGCAATCTGATAGTCATGGGAAGGGTGAGAGCGGTCAGTTATAGACAGGGACTTACAGGGCTCCTCCAATCCCACGCCCCATGGCTGTGGGCTCTGCCTGTCTTTAGACTAAGTCTGAATACAGAGATTATTGCCTGATGAGCAGGCATTCATGCTCGTGTAGAAGCTGTGTTCTCACCCTGCCAGAGGAAGGGACCAGCACTTCATCGTCTCTCATTAATTCAGGCTTTTGGGACGCTTTCTGAGCTGAGTACACAAGGACTCAACTTGCAGGCGGCTCCATTATAGTCAAAGGAGAAATACCCCAGGGTCAAAATACCTTTCAAAACTCCAGGAACAAAGTGACGGTGGGTATGGAAGGGATGCTGGCAATTTTTATTAGGGCCATTATGCTGGGCTGATAGCTGAATGCTTCCAAAAGGCATTTGAAGTACAATAAAATATGGGTGAACAATAGTATTTAGTTTATTGATTCACTGACTCCAGATATGCAAATTACCATGGAATCAAGGGCCATGTAACAAAGCCAGGGAAATGGTAATTTTGATTAACCGAAATTAAAAATGTGGTCGGCCGTTGCTTTAAGATACACATCCCATTTGCCACCAGAAGTTTGGAACTGGTTATCATAAAACAAAGATGTCAACAAAAGCTCTTTTTCCACCTAACTGTTTTTCAAAAATGTTGATGATTCCTACGAAAGGACAGAATCCTTCGGGTGAGTTTCACCCCCAGCATCACACCTGAAACATAGTAGGTATCCTCCATCAACATTTGCTGAATCACTCATTTGCTGTAGGAGTGATTTAGATATTCTTGAAAATACAAATTTGATTGTGTCATTTTTCTACTTCAAACCATTCAGTGTCTTCCCACTATTCTCCGTGAGAAAAAAACAGGCCTCCTTCACCACGCCTACTATACCCCGCCTCATCTGCCCGCCACCCGCCTCCCTGCCTTCATGTCACCACGACATGACTCGTCTCAGCCAGTACCGAACTCCAGGTCTCCTGGCCAGAGACGAGTGCTCTCCTTATCGTGCCTTACCGGCTATCTCTGTTTTTTTGTTTGTTTGTTTTTTTCGTTTGTTTGTTTTTATAACACACCGAAAAAATCATGATCTAAACCAAACCCTAAGGGTAGCAGTATTATTTGAAAGGATGAGTGCCATGAGCCACCATCATCATGCACAGGTAGGATTAAATCCAGACTTATGAGCAATTTTTCAGAGTAAAAATTGAAACGCTGAGGACAGTACATGCATGTGGCTTAGCCGGGGTCATAATGAACTGGGTGTGGTTCCAGGAATTCAAAATGGGGCCTCAGGAAACGAAGAGTCAGTCAGAAGTTAAACCACCAGTGTGGAAACCACGCGGAAAGGCGGACGCTGTGTGGCAGGGATGGGACAGGCTCAGCGAGTGGGGACAGTTTCTGTATGAAGGAATAGAGGGGAAAACAACAGAACCAGATCTGGGTACAATGGCATATCCACATCCTGGGAACTGTGCGGCCCATGGTTACTATGGTTACAGATGCCATGAGAGTTGGCTTTGGAATGCGACCAAGGCCTCAGGCAGCCTCATTCAACCCACTCTCCCCCATCCTAGGGCCTCTCTTTGCCATTTTGTGCAAGAAAGTGACATATTCAACAAAGTCTATGTATTCATTCTCCTCTGCCCAGGACACAGAAGCTCTAAAACTTTCCTCAGAATATAAAATCACCTCAAAAATAAGCGAGGCGTGGAATGTTGGGAAACGTGGGAACCTCTGAGGCATCAAAAGAATCCTGCTTCCTGGAAATCATTTTCTCTTCCAGAATGTGCAGAGAAAGCAACAAGGTAGTCAGAAAAACGTTTACTAGAAATACGACAGGGAGCGCTAACAGTCCCCTACCGGTGGCTTTTGTCTGTGTGTGTCGTCACTCCCCAGGCACTGTCCCTGCCATCTTGCCTACATTCTGACCTGTGCTTCAGTCACACCATGCAGACAGGAGGTCTGCTGCAGACACACAGCAGATACACACCAGACACCCATCCCCTAACATTATCGCTGCTCAGCCCAAAGGATGCCCTGTTCTTCTGGCTTTATCCAAGAAGACTGGGTTTTCAGTCACTGAATCTAAAAAGGAAGGGAGGCTCTATAAAAGTAGTGAGTCTGTGAGGTGTCACCCTCAACTTCTCTTTTAATAGTGAGAAAAAATAGGGTGCATGATATGGTCAGTTTTGGGTGAGTGTTATACAGATCTGCACATAGCATGGTGCCCATAAAGAGACAGGTGCAATAGATGCTTTCTGTATTTGAATAATCTGCTTGGACTGGTAGGTATGCGGGCATCTGTTATAAAACTGTATTTTCATTTTCTTCATAGTCACTGTCTTTCTAAATTACCATTTCGAGCAGCAAGTGAGAGGAGGGGTAAGTGGAGTTCAGTGACCCACAGTTCTGCGGGTAAGTGGGAAATTCAGAGTTTAAAAAAATCGACCAGGTTCTGCACTGCAGGATTGCCAAGGGACATGAGCGAGATAGACGAGCGAGCTCCAGCATTAACGGACACCCAGGTTCAAGTCACAGAGCTGCAAGGTAACTTTGGACAAGTTGCTTAAGCTCTGTAGGCCTCGGGCTCCTCATTCAGAAAGCAGTGATAATAATTTCACCTGTTTCTTTGGATTATAAAGAGAATTATATGAGAGAATGACTACAAAGCACTTAGCACAGTGCCTGGCACTTAGTACATATTCAATAAGTAACAGGGGGAAATGCTTATGGTGATTTTAAAACATCTTCAAATTCTCTGACAGTCCTCCCTTTCAGAGTAAGCTGATTCTCCCCTGCCGACCCCAACTGGGAACTAAATTTAGTGACTCTCGTCTAGTGAAAAGAACGTGGTAGTAAATCCACTTGCAACAACATGGATGGGCCTTGAGGACACCATGCCAGTGAAATAAGTCAGACGGAGAAAGACAAATACTGTGTGATCTCACTTACCTGCTGAGTCTAAAACGACCAAAGTCACAGAAACAGAGAAGAGATTGGTGGTTACAGAGGCAGGAAGTAGGGAGCAGGCAAAATGGGCAAAGGTAGCCAGAGGTTACTTGTAGTTATAAGAGAAATGAGTCCCAGGGATGTAATGACTGTAGTTGATAATACTGTATTGTGTATCTGAAAGTTGCTAAGAGAATCAACCTTAAAAATTCTCATCACAAGAAAAAAGAAATTGTAATGACGTGAGGTTATGGATATTAATTAGACTTATTATGCTAATAATTTCACAATAGATACATACATATATCAAATCATACATCTAAAACTAATATGATGTTTATGTTAATTGTATCTCAATAAACCTAGGGGAAAATGAAGGTGGCAGTGCTAACAATAGGTGATTTCTGAGGTTAGGTCTTAAAAGGCATTATCAGTTCCACCTTCTCTTTTAAATGGCTTGCTCTGGGGGAAGGACACTTGTGAGGACACTCAGGCAGCCCATGGAAAGGTCCTCATTGGCAGAAAACATGGCTTCCTCCCAACAACAAGCAGCAATTTGCAAGTCACGTGAGCGAGCCACATCAGAAGCAGATTTCCCAGTTGCATTCAAGCCATCGGATGATAGCAGCTCCTGATGACATTTGACTACAACCACCAAATGACTCCTACCCAGACCACCCAGCCAGCTGTTTCCAAATTCCTAATTCACGGAAACTATGAGATAGTAAATATTTATCTCTGGTTTAAGCCACTAAAGGTTGGGGTTATTTGTTACACAGCAATATCTAACTAATAACCAGCTAAGGAGCATGAAGATTCTCCAGGAAGGAATAAGTACTCATCATTCTGCAAAGTGACTTGACCATGAAACTACTTTTTTTTTTTCCACAGAGCATCTGATGAGACTAGTCTGTGTCCCATGAAACACACTTCAGGAAATGTTGGTCTAGAACTTAACAGTTTATAAAGACTGTTCACATTTATTATCTCACTGGATGATCTCGGCAACTGTGAAGTAGGTGTTACTGTGATCATTATTTTATCCAGAAGAAGACTACACCTCAGAAAAGTTAAGCAACTTGCCCAAGTTCACAAAGCTACTAAAATTGGTAGAACAATAACTCAGATTCAAGGTTTGTGATTCCAGTCCATGTTTTTTCTCTTGTTTGACCAGAACAGCTTAGGTTTTTTAAACCTGAGACAGAAATACTGGAAACCTAAGAGAGTCCCAGGAAGGGGGTGTCTCCTATAGGCCACCCTCCCACATGATTTAAAGAGTGAGCCGGATGCTTCTTAAGCAGCTGGAGCTGGAGCCTTCCCTGAATTCACAGAACAGCAGCCCCTGACACCTTGATAATAACATAATGCAGGCACCACTCACAGAGCCCTTAAGATGCTTCAAGATGTTCCTGAGAGCTTTGCATATATCACTTCATTTAATCCACGTAACAAACCAAGGAAGTACAGGCTGTCATCTCCACCTTACAGATGAGAGACCAAGCCAAAGAGAAATAAATCTGCTTGCCCAAATCAGCCACCAGAAAGTGATGTAGCTTGAATTGGGACCCAGGTGGTCTAAGACTATCAGGGCATGAAGTAACCTTAGTGATCAATATCTCAACTCTCTCCTTTTCTATAAGAGTGGCAGAGCCAGCACCAGAAATCAGATCCTTCCACTCTAAGCTGGGTGGCATCTTGCCCAGAGACTTAGTTAAATGAATATAACATGCATTTACTCCTACGAGATTATTTTAAGGATGTATATGCTGAACCAAATCTAACATAACTACTTCCCATATGGCCTCCAATTCCAACATGAAAAATTAATGCCTTTGGCCTAAAGCAACATTCTCACCCCGTATAATCCACGAGGTGACCCCACTGGTTTATGGATTAAATGGGTAACAATAGATTCTCCCAGATCTGCAGAGAAAAAAATAAGTTAATGGATAGAATCTTTTCTTCTCTAAGCTTTTCCTCCTATCTATTTTTCTTAAACATTTAACACCTGCTTTCTTGTCTCACATGACAAAAGTAGCAAATGTTCAGTTGTCAAATATCGCACCTGATATTGAGCATCTCTATTCAGACTATCAGGCTCATATCACATTAAATTTGGTGGGTTACATTATCTTTATCCTGCTAAAATAGTTAATGTGTTATTTTGGGGATCCACAGCTCTGCTTAAACATGAGAAATTCATTTTCCTGGTAGTAAAATTGTTAGCTTGTACGTCAGAGTTACAAATATACTCATTTTAGCCCATCTGCAAAGGTCACTGTGACTGCCAGATTCTTCATCACTTGAGCAAATCTGCGTTGTCTCTTTAAGCATCTCTTTTTAAACTGCAAATGCTACCACTACCCTACATTAGGTAGTTGAATTAAAAAAATTAAGATTTTTTTGCATGAGATAGCAACTGATATCAGAATTCTGTAGGAATGGGGGGTGGGTAGGAGGGGAGAATGAATAAAAGAAAGGAAAAAAGAAGAAAGAAGGAAGGAGGGGTAAAGTTTCTGTGATCATGTGGTTTCTGTATGGAAGTGGATAATTCTCCAAATTCTATATTTTCCCACCATTCTATTCTGCTTTAAAGTTCCTTCCATGGAAAATGGAACCAACGTTATTGGTAGTACCCCCTGAAAGCCTACCCACTTGACCCTTCACCCAACCTCTTATGCCCACCCCTCTCCATATCCCTAGCTCTGGGAATGGAGAAGCAAGAGGGTGCAATTTCTATTTTGACCACCCCTCCCTTGCCAATGGTTCAGGCCTTCACCCCCTACTCCAACCTTAAATGGAGGATTAGAGAGTCAGTTTTCATTTTCAATTCATAGTACTCAGTCTCAGATACTTATAAGGGAAAAAATGTTCAGTCTCTGCCTGCAAACCACAATTAAATGTTCTAGAAAGTATATATGAGGTTTTTGTTTCTCCATTCTGGATAACAGTTAGAGCTTGACACAGATAAACAGTTAAGTCTCCACTGAGAGTACTACTAGGACCAGAGCCCAAAAGTGGATGGTCCCTTTGACCTCCATGAAGAAAAAAAATGTTCCAAAGATTGCCTGAGCCAAGATGTGGTTCAGGCTTCTTTGCCAACGGTGTCCAGGGGAGCTTCATCATCCTTTTGTCAATCTCAATAATCGATGGATAGAACTAAGACTGGGCAGGTTGACCTTGAACATCTTTCTTCTTTCCACCATAAGACATCTGCCAGGTGGGTGTAACCAACATGGTGCTGGTGCCACATTTAGGTAAATTCCACTACCAAGTCATACAAAGCTGAGCCTCTAACCAACTCTAACCCTGTCTGGATCATCCAGTCCATTTCCTTTAGAACAGAATCTGAGTGTGGCAAAAGATGGTCATTTTTATGTACCTTGCTGCTTCAGCCAAAGGAGCTATCCAAACTGAAACTTCCTCATTGGCTAACAGCAAAATCATTTCAATCTGTTTTATAATTAAACACTCTCTCCAATTCCCTATGGACTAAAAGTAAAAAGAATCCACTATCTCAAAAAACAGTTTTCTTGCCAACAGTGGGCCCCTAGCTCTATGTCTATATTAGATACACTTTGTACCTCATCTCGGCTGTGATTGAAGTTTCCTAATTTGGGGCAAGATATCAATTGTATTTTTTAAATGCATGTGATTTAAGATGATGCTCTGCTATGGACTGAATCATGAACCCCCCACCCTGCCCAACAAAAAAAAAAAACTCATATGTTGAAACCCTAAACCCCAAGGTGACTATGTCAGAAATAGGGCCTTTGGGGGGTAATTAAGTTTAAATGAGGTCATAAGGGTAGGGTTCTAGTCAATGGGACTGATGCCCTTGAAGAAGAGGAAGAGACATCAGAGCACTTTCCGCCATGTGAGGGCATCGCAAGAAGGTGGCCATCTGCACCCAAGAAGGGTCCGCCCCAGACATCAACCCTTGGACTTCCAGTCTCCAGAACTGTGAGAAAAGGAATTTCTGTTGTTTGCCGCCCAGCGTATGGTATTTTGTTATGACAGTCCCAGCAGACTAAGACAGAGCTAAAGCAAACCTGTTTTGAAAACAAGGCAGAACAACAAAGTCATTCTTCCCAGTCTTAATTCTTCCCAGAAATCACTGAGATTGGCCAAAGGATGATAACACTCCCTCAGACACTGCTGGAAAAGAAGTCTGAACCAAATCTTGGCTCAGACCATCTTTGGAACATCTTTCCTCTTTACTTTCTAGGATAATTGTGGTGATTTGGGCACATTAATAATCTCATTTGAAAAGCTGATCTTCTGAAAGTTGGATATTAAATCAAAATCGATTATTTTCTTTCCAGAAAATCTAAACTATACAAATGAGTTTGGAAACACATTAATAAAGAAAGCAGTCAAGTGACCTCGCAAGTTGAGCATGGCTCACATTCACAAGAGACTGAAATCTCTTTTTAGCCAGCAGAGAAACGAGATCCGAGAGTCTTCACCAGAATTCCCAGGATGAAGTCTGTGTCACCAATGCAAGTACCACCTGTAGGAAACAGCAATTGACTAAGGACTCACGGATCACCCAAGATCTTTTTCCTCTAAATCTCTCAGAGAAACCTCTGAACACACTTTTGGATAAGAAAGAATGGGAGAATGTGGAAGGGTCAAAGAGTCTGGAAAGGAGAAAAGCTGTAGAGAAATCGCTCTGCATGTAAGTATCGAAAGGCCTGGGTTGGCCCCAGTTCTGCCTGTTTGCAGCCTTGGGCCCCCATTTACTCTTTCTACTCCCACCAGTAAATCTAAAACTTCAGTACTGACAAAAATAGGGCTGTTGAAAGAACAAATGAGATAATTTGTAAAATGTGTTCTATAAACCGAAAGGTAATACACACGTACGATACAGACCTCTCTGGAATTTTACATTAAAGTATGCACTAAAAATGCAGTTTAAAAAAAAAAATCCAACTCCAGCTCTGGAGCTTTGCTTCTTTCTTAAGTGGATTTAAATATCTAAAAAGAGCTATAGACCAATGGCCAATATGAACCAAAATATTAATTAGACCAGCTATATCTTTGTCAGTTTACCCACCCACCCCCACCTCACTCCAACCAAACTTTTCACCCCTGGTGAACAGGAGAACAGAAGGAAAACAGTCTGATGGAGGCTTCAGAGAACAGGGAGCCTACAAGGACGTGGAGACATCGGTGTCCTTTCTGATACCCCATTATTTGGGATACTCTTCCCTTCTCCTTATTTGTTCTTTGCCATTTGTAGCTTAGAGGAGTCCTGGAATTTCCATGATGCATGAAGCCTTAGAGAACCTCTCCAATCCATCCCACCATCCATCCCTTCATTCGGCAAAAGGTTATTGAGTGTCTACTCTGTGGCAGGCACTTCCCTGGGCACTGGGGTCATGACAATCAACAAGACAAGAGCTCACATGCTAGCAAGGAAGGCTGCCATCGAATGTGACACATGAGTAAGTAAGATGGTTTCAGGTCGTGGCAAGTGCCAGGAAGACAGTTGAGCAGGTGCCATAATAGAGAGTGATAGGGCTGGGGAATGAGAGGAGAGGTCTTCAGATGGGACAGGGAAGCCCTTTGCTATGAGCTGACATTTGAGCTGAGATTCAAAGGATGGAAAGGAGTCAGCCACGCAAACTTGCGCTATAAGCTCTGGAAAGTACAAGTGCAAAGACCCTGAGACAGGAACAAGTGTGCTCTATTTGAGGAACAAAAGGAAGCCAAGTAGCCCAAAGGTCAGATCAAGGGGTAAGTTGAAGAGGTAAGGTCGAAGAGGCCATGTCAATGGCCCCTTTGCATGTGGGAGAAAACTGGAGCCTGGAGAGGCTAAATGAGCAGCCCAAAGTCACACAGCTAATTATTGCTACAGTTCATTCTAGATACTGATTCTTTTTGCCCCAAAATCCAGAGTGTTTTACACTTGCCTCAAATTGTGGGAATACTGTTTGCTAATTTATTGGTTTTTAAAAGCCCTTAACATACATAAAAGCAGCAAGCCGATCTCAATGATCAGCAGAAAATCATCAACAAGTGATCCCAGTAATTTAAAATACATATAAATCCTGCTATGAAAGCAAAAGACTTAGTGCCAATCTACTTTTGTGTAGGTACTGCACAAACAGCAACTATTTGTTAAAGGTTTAGCTTTACAAATATGGAGAAAGGCCAGAGCTCACCAGAGAATAATCATTTTACCTTTAGGTCTTATTTTCATACGTAAACCTCTCGACAGTGCTTTGCATAATTCTCCCAAGTGCAATCAAAACCAATCTGTTCTCAATCCACCTTCATTTTGCGCTATTAAATTGTCAGGTAACGGGGCTGTAAGCAAAACATCATAATTACAACTTCCTTCCACAATCTGTGAGCGCCTCCCCCTAAAAGTATGAAAACACTCAAATCCCACAGTCCATTGAACGTGAACTATCCCTTCACTTTCCTCATATAACGCTAGGATCCCCTTTATCTCTGCCCTGCTAAACACCCTTGGTCTGTGCAAACACTAATCCCCAAGGAACAGACCCAAGGTCTGTCCAGTAGTCAGTGACTAGCCCACCAGAGGAAGGAGCAGAGACGCTAGCCAGCTAGAGGGGTTGCTGGAGAAAGGAACTGTGGAAAAGACTGATTCGCTGCCTCCGTCCTCTCCCACCTCCTCTTCCTCTCTACCCTCCTCCCAGCCCCTGACTGGGCTTCTCCAGGCCCTGAGCTCTGGGAACCTCACAGGGCAAGAGCCAGAGGTCCCAATAACTTAAGAGAGAGACTTGAAGGGTGTTTAAGGTCCTATATTCTAGTCCAACCCTTCCATCTACCACCTGTGTGACCTTGGGCAAGGTACTCAACCCCTCTGTTCCTCAATTCGTCAACTGTCGAATTAGGACAGTATCTTCCTCCTAAGATTAAATAAAGATGATTAAATAAATTAATCTTCCAATTAAATAATAATTAATTAATAAGTCATTTATTTAATGTATGTAAAGCACTATAGAGTGCCTGGCACATAGTTCTACACAGGTGTGAGATTTGCTACCCTCATTCCTACTTTCTTTCTGCCTTCACTCTGGCTAAGGAAGACTACTGTCACCCCCACCTTCAGGAACAATTATGCATGAAGTCAGAGCACCTTACAGGAAGGCAGCATAGTGGTACCCTATAGCAATCAAGTGCCAAATGGGGACAGTAACACTTAAACCATCAGATAAGTATTATGAGATAAGTATTATGAGAACGACTATATAAAATAATCTACATAAAACACCTGGTATGCAATGATTGCTCATTAAGTGTTATTATTTTTATTAGTCTTTTTATTTTTAGCACCAACAGTTGTAACTATAGTTGCTACTTGCATGCTTCTTCACTGTGTCAGGCTGTAACGTGTGTTTATCACTGTGACATAAATATGCAAAATGATGATCATATAGGAATGTATTTTAAAAGCCAAGGCAAGTGTCACAAAGTTAACCCCACAGCCCTCCCTATCGGAGTCCCTTGAAAATCCCCACCTGATTCTTTAGACAACTGCCCACTTGACACACTTCCTGAGTGACACAGAGACATCTCCCACTTGGCAAACCCTAGACTAAACTCACGCGCCTTCAAGACTGGTCCCACCTTGGCTGCTGTCCCAACCATTCCAATTCCTCCACCTCTACAAGTTCTTCACGAAAAACCTGTAGATTTCACTTCCTTCATCACTCCCTACGCCATCTACTTCTCCATTCCCAGTCCGTGCCACCAGGGTATCTGGTTGCTTACAAGAGCCACACAGCACTTGTTTTAAAACTTAGTTCAGATCATGTCATTCCTCAGCCTGAAAGCCTTCAGCGGCTTAAGACGAAGACTACACTCCTCCCACACCCCACAATTCCACCCTACCTGCAACAACACGAGGTTTTGGGTCTGATCCTACAGATCCCTCAATGACACCTCGAAACACATGCTCCCTTGCTCTCTGCTCCAGCCATAGAAATTTCCTTTCAGTTCCTCAAATACACATGCTCCTTCTGCCTCAGGGCCTTTGTACATGCCATTCCCTCTTCTGCAATAGTTCTCCTCATCAGCCAATTACTCCCTACATATCCTCCAGGTTTCACTACAAGTGTCTGACTATGTTTCCTGACCTCCCACCTAACCTGATCATTCTCATCTCTTCCATCACTTTCTTAAAACCCCGATGCTCTCCTTCATGGGACATACATAAACTTGTAATTATCCACTCCTCTGTGCGATGACTGATTTAGGTCTGTCTCCCTCACTATAAACTCCAAGAAGGCAGAGCTTTTGCCTGTGCTATTCTGACTGTATCTCCAGTACCTGGGACAGCAGTTGGTATGTAGTAGGTATTCAATAAATATGCTTTGCCAGGATTGGGGAGGGGGGGAAGCTAAGGCATATTTTCATAATTCCAGAAATCTAGAGACAAAAGAGAAGATGCAGGTTGTATTTAAGGTGTAACGGCCTCAGTGTTGAAAGTAGGCAATATTTCTTCACTCTCTCTTCAATAGCCAGTCAATTCATAAGACATTTACTTAACAAATGAAAAGGTTTCCTCTTTTCCAGTCTGAAGAAAAGAAAAAATACACTTTTAAAGAACACTAAACATACACACAAAAGCATGCAAGTAGCATCTACAGTTACAACCACTGGTGCTAAAAATCAAAAGATCCCAATCAAAGGAACACATTTCAACCCCAAAACACACAGAGGCTCGTCCTAGCTGGACTCAGTTTTCAGATGAGAAGAGAAATGCTAAATGGCATTTTTGTTAACACTGGACACTACCTTTCAACTTATTCTTCTCCCATGCTGATCTCAGGGGGAACCTTGACAACTGTCTGCTAATTACAGACACGGTGGCACACACAAATCTGTCTTAGTTGCTCCCTTTTGCACAGAGGGAACATTGTCCAACATTTTTAAGAGACTGTAAACGACACTACTGCTCAGGCAGGTTCACTAAGTGGCTCCTCCCTAGCCCTTGCCAGCCCCACCCTTCTCCCAACCCACTCCCCACACCCCCTTCTGCTCCCTGGGAGCCAAACTAGCTGCCTGGTTTGGTAATAAGATCGAGCCAAGACTCAGAAGGCCCCGTGGGCTCCATTATTCCGCATACCCTGCAAGAAGGGCCACCTCCAGAGACTGTTGCTGCAGATCTGAACCCCACTTGCTGCCAGGAAACCTTTCCCATTGCGGACGCCCTGGGCAGGCAGCGCAGCCCCAGGTCCAGGGGGAGGCACCCCACCCATCTGCCAGAGAGACAAAGATCACCAGAAACAAAGGACACACACGTAACACACACACACACGCACACACATGCACACACACACACACGCACGCACACACAAAGTTCAAAACAAATATCCGACACTTGGTGCAATTTCAAGCCAAACAGCCGGCTTGTTGTATCTTTAGATTTTGAAACAATCCGTTAGAGACAATGACTATATGATAATGACAAGCACTCTCTGGGTTTGGAACCCACGCTGCCTCCGCCCTCTTCCCACCGCGCTGCAGTTCCGAGGCGCATTTTCCTGCCTCAGGACACACGCTGCCAGGAGCAAGAGTGCTTCCACTCACGGAAGCGGGCACACGCCGGGGATGGAGGCAGGGTGAGGGCGGCCAAAAGTAGGAAATACCAACCTTTAGGATCCCAGTTCACCTGTTTTCTTGGAGTCTCGATTGGAAATTTCATTGCTCCGTTGCCCAGATGGGGAGGAAATGAAAAGAATCGAAATAATAATAATAAAGTCCTCGAGCTTTACACGCCTCAGTACAGCGGTCCAACAAAACAATTTCCAAGGATTGGGGAGAGCCTTGGACTGGTTCGTGGAGAAACCCCAGAGAAGGAGAAGTGGAAAATACTGGCTTAGGAGAGAACTGGAAACGGCTTGGGTGTTTGCACCGGTTGAGGGGTGGCTGGCAGCAGTCCCCCCACCCCCTGTCCGGGTAAAAGGAAAAGTAAGATTGGCGATGAGTGGGTGGAGCGGGAGGCCCAGGAAGATGAAAGAGCCAAGCTGCTTCCCAACTGCGGTGCCGGCAGGTTGGGGGGCTGAGCAGCCCGAGGGCCGGAGCGAGGGAGAAGCCCACTGCAGTGGCACTCCAGCCCCCCGAAGGCGTGTGCGCACACACTCCCGCACACACACACACACTCTCGTCCGGGCGCGCGCTCTGGCGGGCACGTCAGCCTGGCTCCGCGGTGCAGAGCGCACACGCCCCACCCTGGCTGTGGCTCCTCGCCCGCAGGCGACGCCCCCCACTCTCCACCCCACGAAAGCCATTGGACGTAGAGGTGGCGCGGCACTCGGGGAGCGCGCGGCGAGGACGACCCTCCCCGCTTTGCGCCGCAGAAGCCGCGCGGCGGTGGGAGAGCGCGCAGTGGGTGGAGGCGTCCGGCCGGGGTTGGCGCTCTCGGCCCCTGGCGCCCGGCCCCAGGCAGCGGCCGGCTGCGGACTTGCCCACGGAGCAGCGGGGATCAACCGGCAAGGCGTCCGGGAAGCCAAGGCGCAGCGGGGCGGGGAGCGGGCGGCAGGCGCGCGGCTACTTACTGGCGCGGCCGGCGGGCGGGCGCACGGCCGTGGAAGCGGCCGCGGCGCGCTTGGTGGAGTTGCAGCCGGAGACACGCTTGGCTGCCTGGAAGGCTCTGCAGGAGGCGAAGGAAGAGCCTTGGCGGCCTCACAGCAGACCCTTGCCTTAGGAGCGACCTCTTGTCACCACTCCCACCTTGGGTGCACCCCCCTTCTTTTCTCACTTCATTTTTTCACCCCAGTCCCCTCCTGCCCCTGTGCTCCGAACCCACGTCCCCAGCGCATTCCGAAGAGGCCGGTGCCAGCCATGAGCCTTTTGTTCTGGGACCGCTCCACATCGGCCGCGCTCTCCCCGCCCCGGGAAGCTCATTCCCCAGGCTCAGCCCGGTCCCTTCCCCAGCTACCTGCAGCCCAGCTGGGGCCGCTGTTAGGAGGCCGGGGATGAGGCTGGAGAGAGGCGCGGCGGCCCCAGAGGAAAGCGGGGTTGCCAAGACCTGGCAGCTCCGGGAAGTGGCGGCCCCAGGAGTCCGAGGGCCCAGCAGGTACCGGAGCATAGGGCCTCCAGGCATGCTCCCAGAAAGAGGCTAAACCTGGCACTCCTCCCTACCCCCGCTCTCACTGCCCCCGCCTGAAGCTGCACAGGGCTTGCGGTGGGACCTCAGTCTCCAGAAGAACCTGGTGGGCCGAGATGGTCTTGGATTAGCCAATGGAAGTACCAATATAAACAATGTTTACGAATTGTTTTGGATGCCTAGCAACGAAGCCTTGTACATAGTAGATGCTCAAGAAATACTTGCTAAATGAAGGCATGAATTGCATGAAGCAACGTTGGATAGGAAGTAGTTGAAGTTACTATCCATTCCATATACATAATCTTGAACTTCTTCTATGTACCATCACCACACTAGGTGCTGGTCATATGGCAAAGAACAAGATAGGCAGGGACCTTGACTGCATGGAGCTTACAGTCTGGTGCCATGAGGTCCGATTAGATTGTTATTGCCTTTACTTATGAAAGAGAAAGTAACTGCCCTGCTCATTCCTGAGCCTGCCTGCTGTGGCCCTAAACCCCGACACTAGGAGTTGCTCTCTGAACTGCATGCCACCCTAGGACACCCTGAGGCTTCTGAGGAGCCCTATGTCGGCAGCATCTTTCTCATCATCTACCCCCCACTGTCATGTCCAGCTTTCTGAGTCCACGGAGGTCCACTGTCATCTGTGGGAAAGGTTGGTAAGTGCTTTGTCACTGGTCCTACAGGCTTCCAGGACTGCAGACCCCATTCAGGCAAAAGTGGTACCAATCTGACGGCACCACCCTGAGCCTTTGGTCAGGCTCAGGTCCCCCAGGCTCTTCAGAGCCACCTTCTCTGGGGCCACTGTTTCCACATTTTGCCCCCCCCCCTCGCCCCACTAGGAGGCTGAGAAGATGGATGGGACATGGAAATGAGACCAACAAGGAATTTTTGCTTCTCCAGCTACATCGACAGGGACACCAGTATGTAAATTCTGCTCCAAGACCCTAAGGGGGCTTCCAAGCTCCTGAGGAAGCCTCCAGAGCCTCACTCTGCCCCCTCCTCCTTAGCTGCTTGCTGGCAGGCGGGCCCCAATCGCGGCAATGCCATGGTTTTACCTGCATCCAAGTCAGAGAGATGTCCACAGAGAAAGATTCTCTCTCTCTCCTGAATCCTCTGAAGATGGGGAGGTAAGACTGACATTTATCAAAATGCCCCCCTAACCTTCTCATACTTCTCTTCATCCATCTTCCCTACATCTTCCCTTTGAGAAAGCTCTAAATGGTCCCATTTCATAGGTAAGAAGACCAAAGCTCACAGAAGTAACTTGCCCAAGGTCACAACAAAGAAATTCAAAACCAACTGAGCTCATCTGGTCCCTGGACCCATGAAACTGACCCTGAGGCCGTCACGTGGGTTCTTTTGGGTAATGACGATCTAAATACTATCTTATCTAAGACTCCAGCCCCTTTTTTGTAAAATGAATTGGACTAACCTGGTGCCCTGGGGTCTACATTAGGGAATTAGCTCCCGCCTCGGGCAAATTTCCATGGTGCAAAATACAGCCTCAGGGTACATCATTCAGCCAATCAACAAACATTTATTGAGCATCCTTTGTGTACAAGACAGTTTGCAGTTTTTCTTAGAAATTATATTGGGACCTGGAAAACCTTCCCCAGAAAAGCATCAACAGGATGATTATTTGAAGGCTGGGAGGTTTAGGATGGACCTATTGGGGTGAGGGAGCAGGATCAAGGGTCTGGAGTCTTCCTGCGAGTTAATAACTTGCACTAGTCATTGGCGCCTAGGATCTTCTCTCTGCTAAATCAATAGATGCCGCCCCGCCCCCCCAACCGCTGGGGCTTTCACCTACACTTTAATTCTCCCTTCTCAGAATGTAAACAAAGACAAGTTGGGGCAGGGGGGCATCCACCAAAAATTAAGTAATTAATCCCAGCACCCCCACTCCTAACTGGCCTAATCAAGTCCAACTCCTAAACTGCATAGAATTTGGAATGGACTGTTGGCGAAGGGAGGGGTGGGGGGAGGGAGGCAGAGAAAGTAAGGGGGAGAGCCCCCCCCCCGCCCCGTCCCAAGAAAAACAACTTAGCAGATTAACCCTTTGCACTACTTCAGTCCCCTTCCATCAGCTTCAGTTCTACGCCGTCGACGTTACAAACTAGATTCCACTCACCCCAAGGAGGCAGGAAGTGGTCTGTGTAGAGAAAAAACATCCAAAAATGGTGCAGCTCCCCGCGGTCCCCTCTGGTTCTGTGCCGCCGCAACTTCCATGGCTATTGCTGCGGGCAGGTTAAGTCTGGTAGAAAGAGACGGTCTCGGGTTCCTGCGGCAAGAAAACAAAGCACAGTGGCGCAAAGTCTCCCTGCACTGGCCGAGCCCCGCCAGCAGTCCCAGCGACCGCGGCGGCGTCCCCCGCGCTTCCAGTGGGAAAGAGCGCGGATCTTTGCCGGGGAGATGTAGCTGCGCATCGCCCGGGGTCTCTGCAGCTCAGAACCTGCAATCTTTGCAGCGCCAACGTAATGAAAGACCAGTGGCCCTGGGACTAGGAGGACTGGGGAAGCCCGAAGACTCCAGTCATCTCCCACGAGGAACTTTTCCGCGAGTTGGCTCTCTTACCCTCTCCCGACGCCGCACCCTGGGCAGATGTAAGAGCGGAGGGGCGTGTGCTGCCTGCCATGTGGGGGGTCCCAGAGCGGCTGGCAATGCACCACTCAACCAGAGAAGAGTTCAACACGGATTCCGGGGTGCAGCAGAAGAGTGTCCGGACAGCGAATCGCAGGGAGTGATGGAGCAGTTTGGGGGCTCCTGCTTAGTGCTGATTCCGCAAACGGAAGGAGGGGAACAGATCTCATTACGATCTAATTTAAATCACGAAGATCAGGACGAGCTTGTTCATCTGCCTTGGATTGTTTCTCTTTGGTTTCATCATTCCTCCTTGAGGTCCAGAAGAAATCCCAATCTTCCAAGATCTCCCCCTTCCCCAAGACACCTCCAAGTCCTCTCTCTTCTCATTCGGTGAGGCTATCCCTATACACACCCCTTGTGTACACATTCAGTGATGAAACCGATAGAGTCACTGCATTAAAGTTAACTTAAACATCTCCTACCAGTATTGTTTTCTTTCCCAGTGAAGTTCCCACTTTGTTCGCAGCATTTAATCACTCCTGTATTTGTTTTTGTGTCCCAGTCAGCATCTACAAAAACACACCCTAAAATATATTTTGCTCTAATCTTGGGCCCTGCTTTTGGCTTGGAAAAGCTGGAGGCACACACGCAGCTATAGGATAGAGGGTGTCATATATCAAACTGCTCAATAGCAAACTCTGCGTGCACAATTCCTGCAGATTTATTTTGATGACTCAAGCTTCTGCTCGGGGACTAATGAAAATAATATACTATGAACTACAAAGAAGTTGTAATTACAGTATCAGGCTGATGGACACGTTTCATAACCTGGAACTGCAGCCTCTCCTTTTGTAAGTTTCTCTGTTTTGGATTTTAGCCCTTAAGAAAATATTATTTGAGCTCCCATAAGGCATCGTGCCAAATATTTTACCAAAAATGTACAGAGCTATAATCCTACTTCTTATTAAACAAGTTTTAAAGTAGTTCCCTCTGAGTTATCCCCAAAATATCATCCCAGATAACTTTTTTAAGAAATGGAGCTGAAATTTTAGGAGGTTTCCCCTCAACTTTTTTATTTTGAAATTTTTCAAAGGCACAGAAAAGTTATAGTCATTTGGGAAAAACCAGGTCCAATCAAAGATTGCACTTGTCGTTACATATTTTTAGTGTACTTTATTCTAGAAAACTCCACCTTTTTTAAATGACATTGATTTTTTTTTTTTTAAGAGTCTAAATTCATTTGCTATCTGGTAATGTTTAATGTCATGATGTAGCTAAAGATCATTTGAGTCAAAGGGGAAAAAAACAATTTCCTGACCACAGCAGGTCATTAAAATAACTCAGTGCCTTCTATAATTGCAGTGTCCAGCCAATATCCATAAAATAGAAGGCAGTTGTATTCCCTCTAACTCAACCTACTCCCTTAGACTTGGTACTAGCCTTAGTCTAAGAAGTTATCTCTGTTTCTTATCTCTCAAAAAGCCATGTTTCAAGGATGGATGAGATTTTTCACACATACACATCAAGTTGACAGGCACATATGGTATTTTACTGAATTTATAAACAAAAATTAAGCAAGGTTACACACCATAATGAGCGAGCTCTGATTTTCATGTCATTCTAGGAAGGTTTTAATTTGAACCAAAATTTTAAGGCCTATAGAAGGCATGCATGCTTTTAACAACCAATTGATTTATAGACAATCCTTATTCCCAGAGTCTTCCAGCTTGGTAAAGAGTTGAAAATCCTTTAAAGAGACCTATTGTCCTGCCATGGTGACAAATGCTTTTATTCCCAGGCAACCAATGAAAGGTTGGAATAGTCTGACCAATGGAAAAAGCTTTTTTCAATTAGGAGGACAGGACATAGCCTCAGCATCCAATGGGAATGTTTAAAATATTTTCATTTCATTTTTGCTGCTTTTAAAGAAAATATTTGTTTGGTTGAATATGACTGGACAAAATATAATATTAGAATTTTCCTCTTCTACACTAAGTCATCTAAATGTCTGCTGAATCAAACAACCAGATTTGGAAGAGGTCATTTCAAGATACGTCCTGGTTAAGCTTTCCACCTCTGAATATGACCATCCAAGATTCCTAAATATATCTAGTGAAAGAGATTCAAAATTGTATTGGTAGGCTTTCTCAAACTTTAAGGAACTTTTTTAGGTCAAATATTTTCTTACTTCCAGTCTACATCTTTCTTCCTTAATTTTCCAATACCTAAGTGAAAGTAAAGAGCAACAAGACCTTTACAATAACTTTAATCTCTTGGAGATCAAATTGTCCAACATTCTCTTCTTCATGTAAGTAACTCTTTTTACCCATTTACCAATATGTACAAGGATTTAGCCAACTAATACTTTTCTTAAAAGCATCTT
>NW_006494609.1:12936754-12942011 GCF_000325575.1 Pteropus alecto
AGAAAAGAAAATCAAAATCTCTCTAAGCCTTACTGTGTTTCTCCATCTATAAAATAGGAATGAGTAATAAGTGCAAAGTACAAAACGCGGCCAACTTCCCACATTTTGGCCGGCCATCTTCTTCAGTAGGAAGTACAACCAAGCAAGTGAATTATGCCAAGCTTCATTTAGTTTCTTCATCTATGAAGTGGGACACTAAATATCTGGCTAGTTTCACCCACAGAGATGCTTAAGGAGAAAACAGATGTGAAAGTGCTTTGTAAACTGTGCAGGGGATTACAGATTTAAGGGATCATTCTTATGCTCGCTAACTCTGTAAGATTTTTCTTACTCTGTGCCAGGTACAGACCAAGCACTTTTTAAGATTGCCCCATTCATTTCTCATAAGAATCCTAGAATAACATCATGATTTTATTTAAAATAATGTCTGCCATGTACTAGGCACTTAAATATTTGTTGAAGAGCAAACTGGAGCTTGCAGAAGCTAGTGACTTCTCCAAGTAAACATGGCTAATTAGGGATGGACGGATCAAAGCAGACCCCTAGTCATCTGTAAGTTAAATTACCATTTCTTATGCAGAGCTAATTACATAAAGTTATTTTGATCTCTGAAGCAGAGTTAATTCCACTCTCCCCACCTTCTGGAGTCCCTTATATTCTTCCCCCTATCAATGTGCTCTCTGAAAGAACTGATAATGCCTACAGAATGTTTTTCCCATCTCAGAAGTATTTGCATTTTAGCAGCAGGCAAACCTTTACGTCAAAGAACAGAATATGAATCTTAGACCATGAGGCATCATCAAACAAATATAAGAAGTATTGGGGGAGAGGGGAGCAGAGAAGGAGGTGGGAGCCTTTATCATGTCCCTGAAGTTACACCGAATCGCACCAAATATGTGTGATTTAGTCATCTAAGCAGTCTTGTTGGAATTATGTTGACTTTTTCAGGTCTTAGCCACTTTACAACGACATCATGTTGCTGGGTCTACTCTACTCTTTTAGCGGTCCATTAATAATGCTGATTATTATTAATGGACCACTAAAGAAAATCTTTTTCTATAATCAGCATTATTAATGGACCACTAAAGAAAATCTCTTTCTAGTTTATGTAATACTCCTATATTTAGATTCTGATACTATGCTGTTTAAAATAGCCATCTAATGTTACTGACACACATTGAAATATTGATCCACTCAGACCTGCAAAATAATTAATGATCTGCCCCCACTCTTTCATCAGAAATCAAAGTTAAGCTGAAAATGGCAATTTGTAGAAGTCTCATTGTATCTTTTATGGAAAATAATTCTTTTTCATTTCCTTCCAAATGTGTGGCACTATTTTTCAAGAAGAGTCTCCAATGAGCCATATCCCTGGGTTCCTAAAAGTTGTAAGTGACCATAACCTTCAGTTAGAAAGAACCCATTTTTAGAAAACCACCATCAATTTATTGCCCCACTAGCCATTACGCCATGGTAAAATCTTGGCTCATCAGAACTCACCAAATTAAATCTGTCCTTGACAACATCTTGAAAGGGTCAAATACTACATTTGCTAGTATATAAATAGTCACTGCACCCCTAGATGGCCACTGCTATCCTATATGATAATTAGCCCATATAAGCAAGGTCCCTGCTATCTGATGTGGCAATTAGAGAAAGGCACTACCTCCACTGGAAAGAGCACCACGGTACTGCTTGACTTTGCAGACAGACAGTGCCTTTGTTCAAGCCAGGAGACACTCCTCGGACCTGAAGGGAGAGGTAGGGGGGACATACTGATGATACCTGAAAGCACAACTTGGAGTGGATCTTAGTCACCACTCACCCCTTCGGCTTGGTGCCTGTATGTAGTACACAAACTTCACAACTGCTTGCTCTGGCCCTTTAAATAAGATCTATAGACGAATACAGTGAATGAGAGTATATGATGGGCTCCAATTAGTCAAGGTCAATTGTCAGAAAAAAATATTTAAGTATTTTATGTCATACACAAATTCGAGTTAATTTTAGACTAGTTTTGACAGAGAAAATATATTATTACGTTTGTCATTTCTGGAAATTTTCAGCTTCTCTTGTTTTCCTTTTTTGGGGGGGGTTACTAGAAAATTAAACTATCATAGCTCTGCAAGATCATAATCCTGTTCTTTCATGAAATCCATAACATTAAGCTTAAACTCAATAGTATAAGGATGCCTCCTTTGCTTTTGAGCTATGAATGGTGGATAATAAATTATATTCTAAAATATTAGGGAGGAAAACCCACACTCTACCTCTGACCAGCTGGATAATTGTTATTTTATTAGGAAAGCTTCTGGGAGGATGTGAAGTTCCTACACTTTCAGTGAGCTTTCCTTTCTCTTATCCATAGGAAATAGCATCATCTACTATTTTCTATTTTTGATGCTAAGACTTTTATTTGTAATACAGGTACATTGGATATAGAGTATTTTTTACAGCAAATAAAAATTTTAAAGCTGAATCAGAGAGCTCGCCTATTCTATTTTATATTCAAAAGGTGATAACCAGGGTTAGTGCATTTATCCATTCTTCATTCTTCTGTCCTTTCTCCATGAAAAGCTACAGATCCTTACAATGTTTATAATATTTTCAGTGATTCCTGGTCCATCAAACAGAAATTCTGTTGGTTTAGAAATTCTGAGCTTACTCCAGTGAGAAAGCTAAGTCATTGAAGGTAATCATCAGTAGAAGAGACTTTAGAGATCATGTAGTGAGAACTTAACAAACTTTTCAGGTGACAAGAAGCAGATTCGATGGTCCTAGAGCTTCCTCTGGACTCCTGGTTCAGTGGCTGTAATGCTGGGGATTTTTTTTTTTTTTTTTAACAAGAGCCCCATGTGATTCCTTCATATAAAGCTGGGATGCCCTTAGTTTTACAGACATGGTGGTAAGGTCCTGAGAGATAAGGTGACTTTGTTGAGGGCAAAGAGCTGGTCTGTGGCAAAAGTGGGACTGGAACAGAAATATTCTGACCGGCCTCAAGTCTTCGGAAAATAGACTACCATATCTGAGAAACATTTTCAACCATGGTGTAAGCTGTGGGTTGTGAAAAAAAAAAAAAGCAAAATTACATAACCAGAAATTTTAGTTATCTGAAACTCTTTGTTCCAGATGCATTCTGGTTAATTAAGCCTTTATGACTGCCTTGTCCTTTATTGGCTGAGTACATTCCTCCAATCCTTTTTCTGTTTGGCCTTACAAGCTTGATCATGGTTTATGGGGTTCCTTTTGGCAACTTGGGGCCTATCGTTACCTCTGTCCTCTTCATGCCTTTGGTCAGTACTTTTCCTTTCCTTAAAACTTTTATCAAACCACATGTCTCCCTTGTTGACTCATATTGCACAATACTTCCCATATCATTCACTTTATCATCCTTTCAATTTACTGCTCTGTTTCTCTAATCCTCTGTGTCTAACTCTAATTCATTCTCGTTCATATGAATGTTGAGTGTTTGCACAGGAGACAGCTGTCATAAAGTGGAAAGAGCACCATGATAGAGACCGGAACTGCTAATTTCTAGTCCCAGCTCTGCCACTAATAAGCTCTATGACCTTGAGCAAGTCACTTAGCCTTTCTGAGCTTCCGTCGTTCAATGAAAAGGTTAAACTCTGAGATTCAGACTTTTTATAAGTCTACCCCATCTCTTTCAGGAAGGAAGGCAGGAACCATCTTTTCTAATTTATTTTTCTCCTGACATGGAGCCTGTTTCACAAAACTACATAGAGTGTTCACTCAATAAATGCTGACACTTCCTTCACTGGTCTAGTTTGACTTTGCTCCTCCAGTCACAGATGATACATGAGCTACATATCTGATCACAGCTGACCTTTGTTTTTGATAAAGACTAAAACAGTACAAACTGTGTGCCTTTCCAGTGTCATCATCCCTTCCCATGAAATGGCATGTCCTGTTCCTTGGTCCTCTATATTTGCCATTAAAACAAAAAATTATTTCCTCAAATCTCTTTTATCTTACAGGTTCTTTTTCATTTCAAGTATTGCACTGCTAATTTTTGAGTCTGTCATATTATTTATTTATATTCCTGTTAACCTGGTCCACTCGCCTCTTTCTTTAGAATTTCCGTTTACAATTAGGTCTCTATTCAGCTATGACTTGGGTCATGTTGGTTCATGTTTTTGAGTTTGCTTACAAGATACTTGGTCTCACAATGACAACCATAAGCACATTTATTTGTTTAGGTTATTTTTTTAAGCAGCCCTTACAAACTTACGGTACCCTATCACATATAAAATTGCTCTGTTCAGTCAACTGACCCACATTCATATGGACTAATTTGAGATAAACAAAAAAGAAAGAGAACATATGGAGTATGGAATGATAGAAAGTCACTCAAAGTTCAAAATAATATACAAGATTGCAGGATAAAAATAGGCAAGATTTCAGGACCCTGGACAGTTAAAAAAAAAAAAACCAAAAACCAAAAAACTCTTGCTGTAATCTCTGGTATGACCATGTAAGCAAGCTCGTTATACATTTGAAAACCTATTAGGTCATATCCGACATGGTACCTAAAATAGCCTGCTGGTATTTGTTCAGATAAAGAAACAAATGACCCTGTTCAAAAGTAATATAGAGAATGGATGCCAATATCAGATACTGGTTCACAACACTTTTCTCTGAACTTCTTTCTAAAATTACTATAATAGGAAAAATTATTACTAAATATTCTGATACATAATGTTACTCAAACTTCAATTTGAAAGCTAAAGATGATCAAAACTCTAGACAGCAGCAAGTTCAAATTGGTGAGTCACATTCTGAAGCTTAAATTCTGGATCTATAATTTCTTGTTTGTTTTCCCACATTTATTTTCTGAAAATGCCAGCAACAAGCTTTAAAACTGATGATGGACAATTTTCTATGACTTAGATCTTACAAGAAGAAAATAAAAACTTCTCTAATGAGAGATACAAAGCCTAGGCTGTGTCCTTAGATATACGAGAGTGAACAGCTTCAAGACATTGAGAAAATTCTGTGCAAGGACATCGTGCTGAGTTAGCTGTAATGGTGTGCTGAGTGGTTTACACAACTCTTCCTTAGCTTACTTGCTATTTCTTTTTAAAATGTAAGTTAACTGTTTTAATTGTACAATCATGAAGAACTACAAGAGAGTGGTATCAGAAACCAGAAAGTCCAGCTTCACTACTGTCCATGAAATGCAAATTGAAACAACTATGGGATGCTATTTTTCATCTTTCAGGTTGGCAAAGGTTTAAGC
>NW_006494609.1:12942037-12943492 GCF_000325575.1 Pteropus alecto
TCTGCACTGCCGGTGGGAATGCAAATTAGCACAAGTCTTTGATGGGGTGATTTGGAAATATGGATCAAAAATAAAAATAATGATGACACTATACACGCAATAATATGAAAACAGATTTTCAATTCACCGTTAAGTAGAAAAAGCAGGTTACCAATTTGTATAATCATAGATTTATAATATTTAAACATACATTCTGAAAGGATGTAAACCAAAATGTCATTATCCTAGAGGATAGGATGTTTGGGAGGAGGGGAAGAGTATTTCCATTTTGTTTATATGTTTTTGAATGTATCTGTAATCAAGATGAATTACTATTTCCATTTTAAAAACAACAATTTATCCAATTATCAATAGAATTCTAGTGGTAATGACTGCCTGGTTTCTCCTTTTGGAGAAGCTGCATTTGGTGGAATTGCTTTTGGCATGTTTAAGATGCTAAAGTGAAGCCAATGGGGCTGGACGGTTGTGGGCCAGCAAGGAAGTATCCCCAAATAAGAATAGTCGAAGAGTTGAGAAATGAATTACTCCCAGTTTTGAAATCATAATATAATAGATTTTATTGGAGAAACAATGGAACATCATCTTAGAAACAGAGCAAGAAAGAAGCAATGATTAGATTTGTGAATTTTTTGTTTTCTTTTGTTTTTAATTATTCTGGTTTTTTGTGTAGAATGGTATGGAATGAGGCCAGATTAGAAGCCAGGAAGATCAGTAAGAAGACCACTGTGGAATACGGTAGGTGAGAATAAGGCATTGAAATGTATATGGAAAGAAGTAGAAAGATTTGATTTAAATTTTGCAAGTAAAAACAATGGAACTTGCCCATGGGCTAAGGTAAGAAAGAAAAAATTAAGGATATCTCACATTTGAAATTAGGGATAACTCTGAGTTATTCCTTAATATCAAATTTATAAAGGCTAAACTAGTCCTTTAAGATAGCAGTTTTAAAGTCTTTTTACTGTAGTATATCAGTGTAGTAGGTTAAATGTGGCCCCCAAAATATACGTCCATGTCCTAATCGTAGAAACTCATGAATGCTACCTTATTCGGAATAAGGATGTTCAGATGTAATTTAAATTAAGGATCTTGAGATGAGATTGTCCAGGATTAACTGGGTGGACCCTAAATCCAAAGACAAGTATTCTTATAACTGAAGCAAGAGAGATTATAGACAGAAGAGAAGACAATGTGACCACAGAGACAAAGACGGGAGTGATGTAGCTACAAGTCAATGCCAACAGCCACCAGAATCAGGAAGAGGCCAAAATGGATTCTCCCCAGAGCCCCTGGAGGGAGCACAGACCTGCTGGATTTCAGACTTCTAGACTCCAGTCCTTCAAGAGAATAGATTTTGGTTGGTTTAATCCACCTAGTGTGTGATAATTTGTTATGGCAGCCACAAAAACCATAAACCATACATGCACAGGTTAACTATCACAAAGTGTTTATTACTCT
>NW_006494609.1:12943510-12961816 GCF_000325575.1 Pteropus alecto
TTCCCATTTAAAAAAAATTAATTGTGGAAATTTTCAAATATACACAAAAACAGAGAGAGTAACATAATGAGCCTTCGTATTCCCAAAACTCAGTCTCAACACTCGTCAACATATGGCCAATCTAGTTTCATCTATACTTCCACTCACCCCTGTCATTGGATTACTTTGAAGCAAATCCTAAACACCATATTATTTCATCTAAAGAATCTTCAGAGTATATCTCTAAAATGACTCCTTTTTTTTTAACATAACCAAAATACAATAGATCACCTAAAATTTAGTAAAATGTTCTGAATAATATCAGATATCCAGTCAGTACTCAAATTTCCCTGGTTGTGTCAAATATGGTTTCTTTGTTTCAGTTGGTTTCTTTGAAACAGGAGCCAAACAAGAGCTGCATTCTGTATTTGGCCCATATGTCTCTTAAATCTCAATCTATGAGATTCCTCTCCTTCATTTCATTTTCCTTCTAATTTATTCTTTAAAGAAACCAGGTCATTGTCACGATAAAATTCCCTGGATTTCAATCCATCCCTGAGTGTCTTCAATATGTTCCTATCTCCTCCGTTTCTTATAAACTGGAAACTGGATCTCGAGCATCTTCAGCTTCAGTAGTTTTAGAAAGAATACTTCATAGGTGGGGTTTGTACTCTGCATTGCATTCCATTAGTGCCTGAGTCTCTTTTGTCTGATGCTAAGATTGATCAATGGTTTTAGGTGTTCTCAACCTAATCTACTCATTATAAAGTTTCCCGTTAGTTTTTCCCCTAATTGTTTTACATGCTTTTATGATCATTGCCTAGAGTTGATATTTGAGGTTGTAAATTGATAATATTCTAAATTTTTTTTGCATTTATTAACTAGAACTACTATATTAAGAAAAACTTTACCTCAAAAACAACTGAATTCCCTTGAGGTATAGTTCTTACAGGAAAGACACAACAGGTACCCAATTCTTTCTCTTTATGTACCAATTTTCAAAATAAGGAGTTGGTTCCCTAACATCCTCCAAATGACAAATAAATGAGTTTTTTGTTGTTGTTTTCTGCCATTAGGAAATCATTTTATTTCTCATTTTGAGGGTTCTGGCCAGAGGCCACAAGTGTACTATTTTCTTGACATTGTCACCTGGGAGCCACTGTCTATAAGTGAATCCTAGACCCACTCACTCATTTCTGTACATGCATCATTGGTTAAACAGAGGACCAGGGTTGCCAGGGAATTTGCCAAAGTAACTCACCTGGTTAGTAGCAGGATCCAGGTGAGATTCCAAGTCCATGCTTTTTCTACTGTAAGATAAATAAGATTGGTAAATATTGTGCTGCCAGATGCATAATAACCACAATAATCACAAGAGTAAGTATAATCATTTGGCAAATAAGGGAGTAGAATTTGAACATCTTGTGGTTGTATTAAGACTTATTGTGATTTGGTCAAGAAGGTCAGTAAATGGCAATTTGTGCACCAAAAAAGGGATTCGAGTCAATTGTGAAATCAAAGGACTTGAGTTTGGTTAAGAGGAAAACATTTTTCTATTTTGATACTGAAAAGAGTTTGTTTTCTTCCATTTAAAAGTAAAATAGAACCTGAAATAGCAAAACTAGAAAGACCATTTCTACAGTTTGTTCTACCCAGCTTTATTTGTATTTATTTTCATTTTTTTAAATGTTTCAATATTAAATACAATACAATATGTAAGTCTGAAGTTTGAGACTCACAGCTCTTTATTACATGGATTTCAAGAAAACATAGTTCAAATTATGTGCCCCTCCCACCTAAAATATAACTGATGATGGTCAGGTATAATGTAATACTCTTGGGCTAGAAGGGAAGGGTGACAGATTTATAAAGTAAGTGATTTTAATAATTATTTATTGGGTATCTAGTCTATCATTTAATAACTGAGACTGGAGTCTTTTATACACAAAACTGTATTTGAAGTTAATATGTGTCCTTGAATTATTCCTTTATATTTTAGTATATATGATGTGTACTGTACTAGAGTTAAAAGAACTAGAAAATTTTAACCTGGAGAAGACTAATTGCTGTTTTTTCATCTATTGTATCAACAGGTAAATATGAAATGAAGTTGATGTGTTTTTTGTGGCTTCATACAAACAACAGTGTGTGTGAAAGACAATGATATGTATTTTGGGCTCAGTAATGTCACACAGGACAGAGAGCTGGGACCACTTTCTCTTCATTCTCCTCATAATAATTGCAGCATCCACAGAGGAAAGAGAAATACACATACACCTTCTTATTCCCAACTAAATTTTTTTTTATTTACAGAAAACTCTGATTTCTGAAAAATAATATCTATATAAAACCTCTCTTCTCTCCTTCCCCTCACCCCAGCAGTCGTCAATCATTTAGCAGTCGTGTTTCTCTAATGTCCAGTCTGCAGCTCCCTCTTTCTTCTCTAAGTTTTCTCTCCTGCAGTTTCTTCCCTTGCCTGGTTCAGAATTCCTGGGAAAGGGTACACAGGAGGCATCAGTGTCACAGGATTAGGGGGTAAATCCTGAAATGAAGCACTAGTTCCTCAATCTTGAACCATTCCGTATTTAGATTTGGGGGCTCCACTCTCAAGGGGTCAAGGGGTAGAACCCCCAAATCTGCATTTGTAACAAGTTTCCCAAGGAATTCTGATAGAATGAGTCTAAGGACAGATGTCTACATCTCAGCTTCACTTCTTTGGGGCTGGCTCTGTTTTCAACAGAATCTCCTCTCAAGTGTGTGATCTCAGCAGTCCCACACCACATCCTCCCAAAGTCAAGTCCAGCAAGGTCTCCTCACATGTCATTGGTTCTGACCAGTCACATAACCATCCTTGAACCAAAGACTGTGTCCCAAGGAATGCGATGCTCAATCAGGCAGGTCTGAATCAATGGCACCTGCTCTCTGCTGGAGATGATTGATGGTGGATTCAACACATATGGACCAACTATGATCAAGGTGGCTCTCAAAACAGATACTGGGTACTGTTATCAAAAGGAGCATACTGAACAGCCAGAAATGGCAAATGTTCTCCCCAATATATGATGATCTCAAGTGTATTTTGACCAAGAAACACTAGTAAACTGCAAATCCAGTATTTTTAATCTTTTTATGAACTTCATCATAGATACTTTCCAAAGCGAGAGACATCCTGATCTGTTGTACCAAGTTCAAAGCAAGATCATTATCCCTTCCCATTTTGAATTTTTATCCTTCTTATCTTCATATTCAATGTTAAGCACTAAATCAAACAAAATGAAAAAGCTAAAAATAAAAAATAGATGGTGAATGTAAATGTCATTAAATAATGATAATGTATTTTATGGTAACTGATTGCATGCAATACTTCAATTCTGGAACACGGTTACTTTTTCTACCTAAGTGTCATTACAGGCTCTCCAGGCCTGAATATACAGAGGCCTAAGGTGTGTAGTAAACAGAATACATGTGAAAACATAAAAAACATACCTACCATAAATCTGAACACTGAAAATTACATTCTACATAAGAAAATGAAAAAATTATCCAGTATATATAAAGAACTCCTACAAATGAATAAGAAAAAGATAGACCACCAACAGAAAAGTGGGCAAAATTCCTGAAAAGCACTTCACAAAAGAAACGATGCGAAAGACCGATAGACATGTTAAAATGTGCTCAACTTTATTAGTCATCTAAGAAATGCAAATTAAAAGCATAACGTGACGCCATTACCCACACACCAGAAAATAACAAGTGTTGGTAAGTATATACAGTGACCATGATTCTTGTCCACTGCTGTTGAGAGTGTAAATTGGTACAATCATTTAGAAAACTATGACAATACCAATTAACATGAAATGTGCTTATCCTATGGCATAGTGATTTAACTCCTAAGTATATACCTAAAAGACATGATCAAGAATATGCATTAGAAGCTCAATGTGTAGCAGACAAAAGCCAAAAAGAACCAAGATGCCCATCAAAAGTGGAATGGATTGATTAATTGTGGTGTAGTTGCACAATTTAATACTCTGCAGCAGAATGAACAATCACAAACAACAAGGATGAGTCTTACAAACATAAAGTTAAATAAAAGCAACCAACCACAAAAGAGTACATTTGTACCATTCCAGTTATATAAAAGTGAAGAACAGACTAATCTATGTGATTGGAAGACAAGATACTAGGTAACCTTGTGAGAAGAGCTGTGACTGGAAGGAGGACAGTATCTGAAAGATTTTAGAGGGTTGAGTAATATTCTGTCTTTTGATATGGGTACCAATTACACAACTGTGTTAAATTTGTAAAAATTCAGCTAGCTGACACTTATGTGCATTCCTCTGGATACGTATTACACTTTAAAGGTTAAAAATGAAAAAAGAAGAAATCAACCTGTCATTTCTAGCCTATCATTTCTTTCCATTACCAATTTCCTTGCTATTTTATAAAGTTGCCTTTCAATGTTAAAATACTTGCTCTATTTTAACAAGTGGTGGGTGGTTGGTATGATTTCTCTATAAATAGTTCTTAAAGTGGTTTGGGAGACATACTATAAATGCTAGCTTTAGGCATTTGGGGGTGTGCACCACATTTTTTCTCATAGCAATCATCTTATGAAGTCATTGTACTTTTATTCAGTTTTAGGTTTTATCTGTGTAGTGCTGTACCCAGAAGCACTCAGGAATTCCAGCTGCAGATTACATAACAATCTATTCCTGTGGAGACTACAGCTATTAGAGACATTAAATTAAGGTAAGAATCAGATAAATCTTCATCATTGATTCTAAAAGTCTTGTTTGAAATAATGAATAAAGTCTGAGAAGCTTTGCTGTCTTTTTCATATTTTTGCTATTTCCCATTAGTAACCTGTATCTAGCAGATATAAAATAACTAGTAGTCGAATTTTAACAAAAGTCTCCATTTTGGAGCACGAACTCCAAATACCTCCATGTGAGCCCAAGTCTTTGATCCAACCAGAGCTCTTCTCAATATTGCAACATCTTCTGTAAATAAAAGTTAAAGAAATAAAAAATAGATAAATAAATAGAGATAGAGGCTGGATTAACAATGAGTATAAACAAGTTGCCCTTATAAGCAGCATTCTATTATTCAGAATAATAGAGTTCATGGACCACGCAAAGCCATTAAAAAATCCAAATGAACATAAAATTTTCAAAATTATGAAACAATGAGTTAATGGTAGACATTTGTAAACAGACAAAATGGCAAAGGGGATGTATCAAGCAGTAAATCATTTTATTCTAAGGTCTCATCACAAATAGTTAGCGGGGAGATGATGCACATCAGTGTCCCTTGATGCCAAATATCAGGAAAACCAAAGCAAGTTTTTCTAACCCACAATGTTGAAAATAATAACTTCTATCTTTTGGAAGTTATTATATTTTATTTTTGTTGGTACCATATGGAGACTCCAACTTTCTAAAATTTTCTTACAGCATTATTTTTTGAGATTTCACAGAACCATAGACTGACTTTTAACATTGAATGAAACACTGAAGTTTGTCTAAACTAATGGTCCTTAAGTTGTGGTCTGAGCAGCCCTGGGGCCTCCTACTTGATATGTCAAGGGTGGCCAGGGACCAAGCGAGAAACATTCAGAACACCCCCCAATCCCAGGCCACCTTTAACAAGTAGGACTCCATTTTTTCTGTTTTCTTAATGGGCTTCAACACCTTTTTATTTAGTTGAAGAAAGCATTCAACTACTAAAAAACAAGGAGTAATAAAAAAATTTTTTTAAGTAGACAACGCATGTGGTCAATGTGTCCTCAAAACTGGAGTTTACAGTCAAGGAAACTGAAGCCCAGGCAGGTTGAGTGATTCACCCCAAATCCCAGAGCCAGGCCGGGGCAGGGCTGGAAGTGGAACTTTTGTTTTCTGATTCTGATTTGAATGAGCGTTCCAAACCACCAGCTGCCCATCAAAGAGCTCTGTGGTTTTCAAAAAGAGGGTTGGGAATCTTGAGTTGAAACTATCATATGTTTATTTATACAGCCTTTATCGATTCCTTTGTCTTCAGGGTTAAAGCCCTGACACAGAGACCCTCTGTCTTTTTTTAAAATAATGCACGGCGCACTACATAAAATAATGCAGCTAACAGAACCAAAGATAAACTATTAAAAGTCCAATGCCTGTTTGCTCCAAAGTACTATTTGCAAATGGAAAAAGAAAAAAGCTGCTAAAAACGTTAAATTGGTTGCAATCTGGAATTCTTCAACAGAGTAAAGCTGCCATGGGAACTGACTAGCTGATTTGAAAGCTTAAAAAATGTATATATATGTATATATATATATATATATATATACATATATATATCAGGTTTTTAAAAATATATCAGAATGTTGACTTAAAAATGGCTATATAATTAGACCCAGCTTTCTTTGTCGTGCCAGCTTTATTCTCTAAAGAGAAACTACTGCAATTCATTTCTTTATCCAATTTGGTAGCCAAAGGGTTAATTAAAGTTAAGAACTTCTATTTTTAGCTGTTACTATAGCCCAGCTCCCATTTAATCTAAAAACAGCCATGCCTTTTGCACCATTTTTAACCCTGCAAAGCTGAGACTCATGCCTATCTAAATTAAGGATGAGTTTAAATAGCACATCCTCAGTCAAAACCATGGCAACCACTGCACAGTACACATCCTGCGTCTTGCCCGGTAGTCCTTAAAATTCTTTAATCACAAGATAGGAAATCTGTTTTGTTTGGTTGTCATATAAGGACAGATTTACACTATAGGGTGGTCAACCATCTGCTTACATTTAGGAAAAAAATAGATTATGATAGTGTAAGCTTTGCAATTAGGGAGAGATGTGAATAATGTTTATTATTTATTAATTTATGTATTTGTTTATTCATCACCTTACTTCAAAAAAAGATCTGTGGAAAGTCCCAGAGCCTCCCAAAAGGGAGATGGAGAAAGTGAGAAGAATGATTGGAGCGTGGGCTTTCTACAGTTCTGAACGTGTAAACAACTGGTTTGGCAGTCAGGTTAAACAGTAAAAATAAAATCGGAGTCTGCACAGTGACATTGCACAAGTATCACTATTAAACTGGGAAACATAAGGGGGTTTTTATTTTTCTGACTTTTTTCAAGTCGAAATAGCTTTACGATTTTTTTTTTCCTGATTAGAAAGTGACTATGTGCTTAAGTAGACAATCCAGGCATTTTAGGAGTGTAAAGAAGAATAAAAATCAGCCCAAATCATCCTGAGGGAACGGTTAAACTTGCAGTGATCATTCTCCCGCCTCCCTCTGTGCGTAGACACATGTGTGTCTTAATAAATGTATAGAAAAGAAGTTTTGTGATGTTTTGCAAGATGTTTTGTGACCCGTTTTTCCCACTCAACTCATTGTGCAAACCTTTCTGTACCAATTAACATAGATCTGTCATACACCCTACTGCATAGATGCACCATAATTTATTTAACTAATCTACTTAGGAACATGAAGAGTATTTCCAGCATTTTGCTATGATGAGCAACACTACATTGAAGATTCTTTTACATACACATCTTTGTGCAATTGGTCAGTTATCTCAACAGGATAAATTCCTAGATGTGAGATTGTTAAGTCAAAGGGTACATGTATTTGAGTTTGGGGTTCTTATCATCCAGACTGCATCCTGGGAATGAGGAACAAATCTAATTATAGGCTCGCTGGCATGTGCATAAAGTTTCAATACTCCCACACCAGTGTTGGGGATCTCATTCTTTTTTATCTTTTACCATCTAATATGTTTTGATGGTAGCAGCTCTTCCCCCCTCAATTCATAACTCAAAGAAAAGGAGAAATAGCATTAAATTCATGAGATAGTTGAACTAGATGATTTTGAAAGGCTTTCCTGGTTTTAACATCCTACAATTCTACAAAACATCCTTAATTCATTTCTCTATCAAGCATCAATTATAAGCAAGATCCCAGAGGGAGAGAAGCTAACCTAGAGCATCTAACGTGTGTGAAAACACACCTTTGAGATCATTGTTTTTATGCATATTATATAGAAGAAAAATATGGGGCTCAGAGGGGTTAAGTGAGAACAGAATTAGAGCAGGCTGATCAGACCAGAATGCTGTTGTTTTCCACACACCTTGCGGGATCTCGTTGGGATTCCTGTCCTTAGGGACACAGAGTCTACTCAGGCAAGACTGGGAGGTGCAGGAGAGATCATACTCACAGAGAAATAATTCAAGTCACATCTTCTGATTCCTGCCTACATACCTCCGCTTACCCCTACCGACACTTTGTGCCATTCCCTCAGCATTCAGTAAGGTGCTTCGGATATAGTCGATGCTCATTAAATATTATCCAAGCTCCTCCCTATCTGCCTGACTACCCAGCTGGGAGGAGTGAAATTTTCTCATTGTGGACAAGGTGGTCCTTCCTACTGCACTATCCGACAGTGGCCTGGCATCTAGAAAGCAGTCAGCCTTGGACTGGTCATACCACCTAACTGGTAGCCTCCCTCTCCTTCCCAGCCTGACCAGGCTTGGAGCCAAGAGCCCAGAGAAACGGGGTGAGCTCCAGACATAGAAAGGCACTCAGCTCCAGGGCACAAGTGAGGCAAATGGCAGTCTTTCAAACTTCCGTTTTTCCTTTTCTGTATAATCTGATTAAATTATGATTATATCTTATACCTTTGACATTTTTCTCTCTAGCCCTTTGACATTTTCAGAGTGTCTTTAGACTTTATCAAGATTATTATCGGTTATTATTACTGCTGTTAATCACTAGCCATGGTTAACTCACATTGTCTATGGTTCAACATTGGTTTAAAAATGCACATCTCAACTAGTACTATTCTAACTTAGTTACCTTGTTCTGAGAGGTAACACACAGTGCGAGCAACAGCTCAGGCCCAAAAAGTTACTGAATTCTTATTGGTTACATTCAGTTGTGGTCAATGAGTCCAAATGTTGGTGCTGATGTGCGTTCACAATGGTGAAGGCTCTAGACCTTATGTAGCTGTTCTTGCAAAGATATCATATACTCTGCCTTATATATCTCACATAGGACAAAATGGCTAATTTGGTTCGCGTAAATGTAGGACAAGCTGCAATTCCATGGTTTCTGCAGATGAAATATTCTCCCAAACAAGCTGGAGAGACAGGTACATGTGCATTGTAAAGTTCCTGTAAACCTCACCAAGTGTATAAAGCCTGGCCACATGCCTGTGCAATGACTACGTGTCCCATGTGTTTTGATGAAGCTGAGGAAACGTTGATTCTGATCAATGGCTACAGTTCTTGCAGGGTCTTGGATGTGCAAGCCCTGAACTGTGGCCTGCCTCACTGTAAGATTAGTCTTTCTCTAAGGAGAGAGAGTGGTCATGGGTGAGGACAGTGGGCCACAATAACAGCCCATTCCTGGGAAGAAGAGTGGGCCTGTTATATTTGCTGCAATGGACTCACGGTCTCCTTTCTAATTTGCCATCTTTTTTTCCCCCAAATGTTATTATTATTAAACAACAAAGGGTCTGACAAGATGCCACAGAGCTCATACTCCCGAGCGACATAAAAGCAGGAGATGAGGAACGTTAAGTGTGCTCTAGCTTGGTTTGATTGAAAGAGATCACTTCCAAGAAACACTTGGGATCAGTACTTGAGGTATTAGAGATGTGTCTAGACAGCTGGGGTTTATCGGAACAAGAAAAGCTTTGTTCTCTTTTATGTCCATTCGTACTGCATGTCATCAGTAACTGTTCCAGCAGAGGGCAAAGAAGAAGATGACACAACAGAGCAAAAACAAAGAAGTGAGAGATTCTCTCTGACTAAAGCTGAGGAGGAGGGATTGGCTGTCACTCGTTCTATTTTTAGTAATTGTTGCTATGATGATTTCTGGAGTACTGAGTCTAGCCTGTCCCTACCAATGACTTCACGTTTGGGCATCAATATGCATGTGTACAATCAAACCCACACCCTCTTCTTCCTGTGCTTACAGCTACACTCTACTTTTCAACCTCCCTTGAGATTAGAGCTAATGAGATGTGAGCAGAAATGATGTGGGCAACTTCCAGGCCTGGCCGGAATAAAAATTTCCGTGGGTAATCCTCTCTCTTCCCCCACCTGCCAGCTGGATGCGCGAGTAACCATGGATGTTCGAAGATTGGTGGAGCCCCCATAAGCCAGATCTTTAAAAGTGTGTGAAGCTCAGCTCGCCAACACCAAAACCCCTGTAGACTAGAATTGATGAGAAGAAAGTGTAAAGATCTATGTCATCAGGCCCCTGAAACATGGGCAGGAGGAGGGGGAAGTTTGTTATAGCAGTCAGCCTGCCCCGACTGCCATAGCAAGAGCCCACAGAAAGAGTGGATGTGACCTCTCTGGCAGCCTTTGTGACACCTTTTCTTCCACCTCCCCTGGGCTTGCTCTCGAACATCTGAGCTGGAGAATGACCGAGAGAAACACATTGGGCGGTTACACACTAGCACGTCGATAAGACTCTGAAAAAGACTCTGTGAATACGACAAAGAACACACATTCTTGAGGACGGAAATGCTATTCCAACCAACAAATGTTTGCTGGACACGTTCCCTAAAGGAATCATTCTGCTAGGTTCTGGAATACGAAGGTATCAAATCTCACCTCTACCTTGGAATTAAAACAAACACAAAAAAGATACAGTCCTATCCCTCAATGAGCTTACAAACTACTTGGGAAAATATGACTTAAAGGATAGTTGACTAATGAAATAAGACAAGCTTTACAGTCAGATGGAACTGAGTTGGAAAACCAGATTATTAACTAGATTTATGGCAAATAAATCAATCTATGCCTTTAAAACTAGGACAATACCTGCTAAATATGGCCAAGTTTTTTTAACTTTTGATCTCAAAATAACTTTAAACTTACAGAAGAGTTGCAAGAGTTCTCATTTACCTTTTATGCAGCTTCCGCTAATGTCAACAATTTACATAGCCATTTTATGTAATCTGACAATATGTCTTTTAATTAATGTTTACACCATTCACATGTAAAATACATTAAAATTTACCTTCTTCCTAACTATTTTTTATTTGTTCCATTATTTCTTTGTTTTTTCCCTTTTTTCCTGCCTACTCTCAGGTCCTATTTCTTAGGATTCCATTTGATCGCCTCTATAGACTTATTATTTATATCAGTTTTTTTAAATGCTTAGTGGGTTCTCTGGGTTTATAATATATATCTTTAATTAATGAGCGTCAACCTTCAAATTTACTAGCCCACTTTATTTGCAGTGTAAGGAATTTATAGTAGTATATTTCCAGTGTCTTTCAATCCTACTGAACATGAGAATCGCCAGAGGAGATGAGAAAAAAAAATACCAATGCCCAAACATGACCCCTCAAAAATTAGAATCTTTGGGAGAGCAACCCAGGCATCAGTATTTTTCAAAAGCTCCCCAGGAGATTGTTAATAAAAGTTTTGGCAACCAACTCCTAAAGATTATGGGTTACCAGTTGGTGCTTCTAGATGATGAGCAGCCTGGCGATGTGTTTAAGTCTGTTACTGAAAAGGCAAAGTACCTGAGTGTGGTTCTACTTGGCAGCAGGACCAGTGATTGAGCACCTATTGTTCTCACACGTTTATGTCAATCACCCACCCCTTGCAGGCATTTGTGATTTCTGGTTAAAACTGTAACCACTAGAGGACACTGGATTATGATACAAGGAATGTGTGAAAACACGTTTAATGAAAGCAGGTAAAAGAAATCAATTTTTTTACAGGTTTAATATGAGATGTCATACTCCAATCAGTCAAGGAGATATGAGGCAGAATAATTCACTTCCTCACTCTGAAACTCTTCAATTTTTATAAACGGTAATGTCAACAATCTGGGTATTCGAATGTGATTTAAGGCCATGAATAATTTTCTAATGACAAAATATCAGCAAAATCATTAACACTAAATCTGCCATCTTCCATAAGGAGCTGGATAGCGTGGCTCCTAAAATAACTCCAAAGTTTTAGTGATTTGGCCTTTGCCGGAACACTAGGGAATAACTACCCAGTTTTTCATAGAACAAAAACTAGAAGCAACATTTATTGCATTTTAACTCTTTTATTTGAAGGGATAGGAAACTGAGGCTCAGAGGGGTGTCTTGTTCAAGCTCAGTGGGATTATTTTCCTGGGCTCCTTGAATTGTGACCAAGATCCAAAATCAGAACAAAAAGTGATGGGTACCCACATTGTTATTTCTGAGAAATGCTTGTCTGGAAGACAGTCAATGGGAGGCATCCTTTCAGCAAAGTGTGCTCTACCCGACTACATTAGTTTCCTAGGGCTGCTGTAACAAATTACCACAATCTGGGTAGTTTAAAACAACAAAAGTATCCTCTCACAGCTCCGGAGGCCAGAAGTCTAAAATTAATATTACTAGGCCAAAATCAAGGTGTCGGCAGGGTCTCTCTCCCTCTGGAGGTTCTAAGAAAGAATTCATTCTTTTCTTCTTCCAGATTTTGGTGGCAGCTGGCATTCCTTGGCTTGTGACCACATCACTCCAATCTCTGCTTCTGTCTTCACGTTGCCTTCACTTCTACTGTCTGTGATCTCCCTCTGCCTCTCTCTTATAAGAAAATTGTATTTAGGGCCCACCCTGACAATCCAGGACAATTATCCAGATCCTTAATTTTACCACCTGTACAAAGTCTCTTTTTCCTCATAAGGTGATTATTTACAGGGTCCAGGATTAGGACGTGATATCTTTGGGTGGCCATCGCTCATCCTACTACATCCACAGACAAGAAAATGTGAGGATCGCTGGAGGAAAAGGAAGTCACCTTTTGGTAGAGCCCATTTCTTACAAGGAGAAGCCATTCCCTGCCTCTCTTCTTTGTCAGGAAGGGGAGAGCTGCTTCTCACCTTGGAATCCAAGGGAGGTAGATCCCAAGAGAATCATGCATTGGTGGATTTGTGGGTGCCTATGAGAAGGGGGATTCTGATTCCACTCCCTGGCTAAACATCTACGGGAGTCAGCAGAATTGCTCACCTGTCCCTATGATTCAGGCAGAGGAGAATGAATTAAGAAGACAAGGCAGTCTGGAGGGTAGTCAGACAGAGCGAGGCCACTCCCCTTCCATGCACCCTTCCCGTAGTTCTACTTCTCAAGAGTACAGAAAAGGATCCCCCACATGCCTGCAAATCCGTGAGTCTGGGGGCTACAGCCTGGCTGGGGATTGCTAAAACAGGGGTCAAACAGGCAGGAGCATTGAAACAATAGGGAGCGGTACAGTCAATGGGGGATGGGAGGGGTTCATTTGGAGTCAAATCTTGCAAGCTAGTACCAACATCTGGGGAAGTTGCTGTGAACTGAGCTGCTATCAGAGGGCAAGTTGGAGTCACTACTCTTCCCTCTGAGCCCCATAGCAAAGAGCTAGAATATTGACGACCACCATGGAGAGATAAGATATCAAGTCTGAATAAGAAACGAGGTCCTTTTCCCTCTCCACCTCAGCATCCGAGGAGCCCATGTGAGGAGGAGTGTGAAAGCTGGTCCCATCACCTTCAATACCAGCCACCAGACCTCACTAATCTAGCCAGTGATGGAGGAGGGGAAGAGAAGAGTTTTAGGCCCAACAAAAGGTCACAAGTCTAAAATAAACAGAGCTGGGTCTTAAAAACTGAAGACGTTTTTAATGAAGGAAAACGACAGAGAGCTAAAGAATCTTAAAGGTGAAGTGCCTTTAAGAGCCCCTGTGACCCAGCGGGGAGGGGACTTCATTAGAGCACTGGTGAAAACAGTCACTGAAAAAAATAAGTGTTCCATGTTTCCATCCCCAAATGAACCGAAACTCCCCAATAAACCAATTTTGTTCTTTAATCGAAAGCGTATCAGAAAATCAGCCTCTGCAAATCTGAGTGGACCCTTGTCTATCTAGCCTCCTTTTCCCCTGTGGAAGCAGGAGCCATTGTGAGAAGCAAATGATTCCCAAACTTTAGTCTTTTAAATACCATTTACATGACTTTTGCTGTATTGTTGCATCACTCTGGCTGTTATTGCCTAGAGCTTTCTCTGAACACTGAAGCTGCTTTTGCCTGCCCGTGGGGAATTAACCACCTGCCCCCAGCAGCCTTTAGACAAGGACTGAAGGTAGATGGTAGATAACTACCCCCAGCTCCCCGCCCTCAGATAGCAATACTCTGGGGTGCTCTGTATTGTTTCCCAGAGTTCCCCGGGGGATTAATCCAGTTGTCCATTTGCTTGATAGCACCCCTTTATAGCTTCCTTTCCTTCTCCGCCTCACTTATGTACCCCCATACTGGTGTTTACTGGGATGACCTCCTAAATAAACTACTTGCACTTGAATCCTTGTCCCAGGGTCTGCTTCTGGGAAACCCAAACGGCAGCAGCCAGGCACTGTATGCAGTAAGCTATTTCTTTGTATTACTTCTTATCATTCTTACAACAATCACATGAAGTAGACACTATTATTAAGCTATTCTACAGATGAAGAAATGTGGTCGTTGGTCAAGGTCACACAGTTAGGAAACAGCAGAGCTGGGATTCAAAAAAAAAGAAATAGATTCCAACACACACTTAATGGCTATTCTATATTACCTAACACTTTATAATATCCTCGTAGATGTCAGCTTCTAGTGATTCTGTTCAAAACAGGTAAAACCCAGAGCATCACTGAAGCGGTTATAGATGAACCAGAGAAGGTATTGTTGTGTCCTGCAGAATCTGAAGAAATGTGAGCTGAACAGTCACAGGTTTTGTACATAGTAGGTGCTTATTAATATCGGTTGAAAGAAGGTGGCAGTTTTTGGTTTACGGGAAGTCATTCATGTTGTTCTTTTCTGCCATTCTAGAGAGAAACTGCCCCATCTGAGGGATAATTCTCCAGTGTAAGATTTTCTGAACTCCGTGTGAATGACAGTCTCTCTGGATTATAGTAAAGGAATCATCTCCAGGGGAGGAGAAAAACTGGGCTCAACTGGGCTCCATTTCATTTTGGAAGAATAATAATATGTTGGTTTTTAGGGGAAAAAATGACTTTAAGATATACATACTCATGTTTATCTAGGATATCTTAGAGACAGATTTGCCTAAGATACAGGACTTAAGCATTTACCCTTTTCATTGTATGCGTCCATGATTACACATGAAAATAATTTTTCCATTATTTTCGATAGCATATGCATAAAAGAGCAAACATGCATCATGAAACGTCACTGAAATAATTGTCTCACTGCCTATATCCTAATTAAGAGCACTAAATCGGGAGTCAGAAACCTGAGTTGTATGGGCTAATTATTTATCTCCTCTGAGCTCCATTATTCTTTTCTGCAAATCGAAGGTTTTAGCTTAATGCTCAGTAGCATCCTTCTTGTCCCCACATTCTCTGACATACAAGGAAAGATATTTGTTTACTGCCAGCTTTGTTTGAAAAAGCAAATTAAGGAGGCTCAGACCATGACTTATCCTACCTTATCCGGCTGTTTATCTTATATAAGCATCCACTCTGCATGTTATAAATGATACAGAGGAAGCCTTTCTGTGCCCAGCTCACCACCAAGTATCTAGAATGTCCCCTCTCTGTGGAAAATGCCTCCTGTTTTACTTCTTGGTTCACAATGTTTTTCTTTAAGGTTGCCTATGAGTCTAAACTTCATTGGACTCTTAATGTTACATAACAAGAAGCTGTTTTCATAACACCTTTTCATACTGTAGGACAAATTAGATTTTGTTTAAAAACATGAAACACTATGAACACTGAATAATTGTTTGCAGACAAGGAAATAGGAAGACTCGGAATGGGTAAGAGAAACCTCATATTTGAGTCAAGTCGGAGATTGAGAGTGTCAAGAAACTCTGAGAATATATAGATGTCAAATTATAATGAACACTTGAAAATTATATAATTGTATTAACCAGTTACCCCAATAAACTTAATTAAAAAAAAAAGAAAGAAACTCTGCACCACTTGCTCAAATATTCTAAAGAAATAATTAATGCAGTCTAAATTTAAGTCTAAGTTTCCAATGGTGCTCTCCAAATGCTTTAAATTATTAGGGCAAACCAAATGATATTGTCTGTATTTGGCCACTTTTGACTTATAAAATAGCGATTTTGTGTCATTCAGCCTAATAATTTAAAGTGTTTGAGGATTACATTGCAGGCAAACATCTCAAAAGACTGAAGTATGACTGGAGTGGAAATTGAATCCCTTAGAAAAACTAGGTAGGACATCAATAAAGAATGATTTTTATCAGCGGCTTACAAAAATCGGTTGACTTTTTAAAAATTAATTCATATGTGGCAGTTTGTGAATCATAGATGTACTCATAAGAGCTTTATTGCAACTTCCCAGAAATCCATTAATTGTTAAAACTCCAAACTCTATTGTTTAAGTAAAAAATATTACCAAAATACACAGTTTGGTTATGTTTTTCGTTTTGCTTTATTTTTAATGGTGAAGCCACTCGTAAACAGAAAATACACTAGGTGTAGATTATCAGACCTTCAGACCAAGCATCATCCCAGATGTATTGTGGGAACTGATCAGCAATGGGAAAACAGAAAAATGCTCTTCTTAAGCTAAAGCCGTAGGGACAGGTTACCTAGTAACCACGGAATGATTAAGTTCTATTCACAGAGACTTGTCTTAATTGAACGGAAAAGTTTAAAGAACACAGTTTAAAGAAACTGGAGCGATGGAGGACTATGACAGTTTTTAGTGGGCCTAATATCTCCATTTCAGCAGCCTTCACTAAAAGGATCACAGTATGGATTAATCTTTTGTTAGTAAGGAGAAGCCAGATAAGCTACCTACAGAGTCATAATTTGGTGCTCTTTTCAACTGTAGAAAAAAACAAAAATAAAATGTGGCATGGAGCATATTCAAAAGTGCAGTACAAACTCTGTGTGGTGTTAGAGTTCTGAGAATAATCATTTTCTATGGACAAGATTGTATTTGTATTCAGATATCAAAGTTCTATTCCTTTAAGAAAACTCCAAATGGTCATTTGGGGTTAGTTTATTCTATTATCGCTCTTTTGTCTATCTGTACTTTTTACCTACCTATTAGTCTCATATTGCTTTATAGAGAATTATGGTCTTTGGTGTTCTTTCCTGCTTTAGCAATAAAATTAAGAAAAATCAAATTATAGGTTGACAAGGATGAAGATTTCTTTTATCCATGACAGGCCTTTAGATAATACAGTAATTTCTTTCTCTGCTCGAAAAAGAACTTGGTTTATGTCACCAACTATAACTGGAGAAGCTCTACCATAGAGCTACTTTTCAAAGTGTTTCTCACTTCTTACATTGTTTGAGTAATATTTGTAGGTTAATATTGCCTCGGCTTGGCAGCCTGGGATTCGGCTTAAAACTTTCCTAAAGCCCCCTCTAGTGACAAAGGCAAATTAATCCATTACCTTAACATAACAAGCTAAAACCTCCAAGTTCTAAAGTTCCATGTCCTCGTTCAGTTATTAGATGAATCAATAGCTATAGCATTTTGATTGGAGAATGACTAAGAGAGAGCCAATAGCTTGGATTCTCAAGCATTTTTCAGTCACTAAAACCTAAAGAATTTTGTTTTGACACTGGGATCAACACAAAGTGCACACAGAACACAATCCTATTTCTTTTACTCTGCCCTGGTATGTATTCCTTAAAAAATCTTTCGTAAATGTCTTTCATTTTTGTTCTTCAGGAACCTTAAGGATTAAAGTATGTTCCTAATAACCCAACGAATGGAAAAAATTATCTTGGCCTTTACTTCTCATTGCTTTTACTGCATTTATTGGATAATTTTCATTGATGGTGCTAAGCATGTCCGAGCAGACAAATAGGAATTTTAAGAATTCTCTAAATTATGAAACTAAAGGATTCTCTATAATTATATAGACTAAATGCATATCTTAGAATACATTTAAAAATAGTACATAATAAAATATAATAAACTATATATTACGTGTATTAGGCTATATATTATGGTATGTATAATACATAGTTTATTTTATTTCTATCTCCATTTCCAAAGGGCTTACAGCTCATCTAGTAAAAAATAGGTCCAATTGAGACATTAAAATAAGACTAGATGAATAAAAATCTGCCTAATACAGGGAATTAAAGAGGTAAATAGAAAAATATGCTACAAATAGTTATTGCAACCGAGCACAGATCTTAGCTTTGAGCTTCCCGCCTGCTAAGGCAAAAAGAGAAACTCAATCTAAAAGTAACATACCAATTCATTAGAGAAGAAAGAGATCTTCCTTCTAAAATACAGAAATACAAGTTTCTAGACAGCAATAACAAAAATATACCATTAGAATAATTTCTTAACAATGAGGAATTCATGTTTAAATATTCGACAAAAGT
>NW_006494609.1:12961827-12971921 GCF_000325575.1 Pteropus alecto
TGCCTACTCTAAGGCCATTGTGACAGATGGATGAGTGTTCCTGGGAGCTCATTGTACAACTAGCCCGTAGTAGCTGCATGCACCTGCCCGTGATCACAGAAATAGCAACCAGAAAGGATCTGCTCTCTCTGGTTATACACACAGAGTGAAGGCCAGGACAAATTAAATTGTACTTTATGATAATGTTCACTGCTAAAATCGGAGAAAATAAAATAAAACCCTCCACTTCTGAACTGGAACAAAATATCTAAAAGAGAAATAATGAAATGATGACGACCTCAGTTGAAGTTGGATACCATGCACTAGTCTTTAGAACCATCTCCTGTTTTGCTGTCCTCTCCCAGTCACAGAGCCCCCTTTCTATTTCAAACCAAAATCTACTTTTCATGCCAAAATCTACTTTCATAAGAGGGGCTGGCATCACCATTTTGTGAATCGAGTCTTTGCGTTGCCTCTCCCAGAGGTGTTCGCCCTTTAAGTTTTAGCTCTAATTCAATTAAACAAATGCTTACTGGAGGCTTATTATATGCAAGGTATTTTCCAGATGCTAGTGATGTAATAAACTGCTTCATGTTCTTAGATGGGGACTTCAAGCATTAATGAGTAGGTACTCAAGAGAGTTTTTGTTTTCTGGGTAACAGCTGACTCTCTGCCCCCATATCTTTCTAAATGCCCTTTGTTCTTGGGGCCACAGAGCCATCACATACACTTCCACTTCCTCAAATTTTGAAACTTATTCTCCTTTCCCCAGAGTCTTAGAGAACCAGGAGTTCAGCTGTTAGTACAACAGGATTTCTGGCTTATTCCTTTTTTCTGTATTTTAGGGTTTCTGATTTATTCCCTTATGCCTGCCCTGATACCCAAACTCTTCTGACAGCAGTCTTAGAGAAAACTATTATTTGTTGAATACCTTGTTTCACTTGCCAGGTTATGTACATTTTAATCCTTGCAACTACATAGTAGCATCTTTTACATTTTAGAAAAGAGGCACGGCAGTTCAGAGAGGTTCAGAAACTAATTCAAGGTCAAGCTGATAAGTAACAGAAAACTAACAATTAAGTTCCAACAAAGTTGGCTTCAAAGCCAGTACTTTCCCCATTGCAGCAGTGGTTCTCACTGGGGTGCGACTTTGCCCCCAGGGGACATTTGGCAAAGTCTGGAGACATTTTTGTCCCACCCAGGAGCGGAGTGGATGGGTTGGTACTGGCATCTAGTGAGTAGAGGCCAGAATCCTACTAAACATTGGACAAGGCACAGGACAACCTCCCACAACAAAAATTTATGCATCCAAATATCAATAGAGCCGCTATTGAGAATCGCTACATTATAGAATGCTTCCTGCCCGCTCCGATCTTATTTCCAAGGATTGAAGGGTAACTGCTTCAAAATTATCCAAATGTGTAAGTTCACGGATAAATCAACGCTTTGGCTCATGTTGCAACACTCTTCCACCAAAAAGGAAATAGATTGGAACCTTAAGATTAAAAAAAAAAAATGGAGGTGGGCAGGAGAGAGGAGGGAGGAACCCGCAGGAACAAGGCCTGCCAGGTGCTGGCAGCTTGGCTCCTGACAGGAGGCAGCTCTATGGATGACTGGCAGAATCCCAGCGCAACAGACTGGCGCCTGGAGCACGTTCCCCGCCCGGCCCCGCCTTTCTCAGCGGCTCTCCACCTCTCTCCCGGTACCCCCGGGGGCGGGGCTGCGTGAGCGCACGTCCTGCGCTGTGACGTCACAATTCCGACACCGTGGAACCGGCCCTTAGCAACCGACCTGGCGACCGTCTCCAGCACCTGTGGCCTCCCCCCCAGCAACCCCTTCACAATCCTCTGCTGCGAGAGCTGGCTCGGCCCAGGGAAGGACCGAAGGGGACCCAGCGTGTCCCCGCGGTGGCTGCAAGAGGATCTAAGCATGAATGGCAGCCGGAGAGGTAAAGGGCAGGTGTTGCAAGCGACCACCGTCTCGCGCCTCGCGCGGGATCCGGAGTTTGGGGTCCCGAATCCATGTCCAGGCCGCGCGCTGGGTGCCCCCGGTCCCCTCCTTAGTCTCCAGTGTGGACCTATGTTGCCCCGAGCTGCCCAGTGCTCACGCACAGGAGAACGCTCTGCCTGTGGATTCACAGGTCCCCTTCTTGCTCAAAATTTGTCGCCCTGACTCCAGAAGGCTCTGTCCTCTGTACTCGGGGTCGTGCAGCCTTTATTACTTTGATAGCTCCAGAGCACAGGAACCAAATCTGGTCTTTGGAGTCAGACCTCCCTGGGCCCACGCTGCACTCCACAGGGGTGACCCTTCGCTTCCTCATCTCGTGAACGCGGGGTAAAACAACCGTGTCATAGGGTTTTTGGGGATTAAATGCAGATAAATACATATAAAGCTCCTGGCATATTCTTAAGTACTCAGTAAATACGAAATCTTCCATTTTGTAGCTAGCTCCCTCCGCCCAAAACTATCCAGTAACCCAGTGATTCTCTCAAGTGATTAGAAGTCATTGGGAATCAGGTTAAAATGCAGGCTATGATTCAGCAGGTCTGGTGGGGAGGGCTGATATTTTGCTTTTCTAGTAAGTTTGCAAGTGATGCAGTATTGCTGGGTACAGCTTTAGTAGCAAAGGACTAATCCATAATCACTGCATACACCTGCCCTTGACTGACTACCCTCTGGGTCAAGTGGACATCACAGTGAAACAATTAGGGTCATGTAACTGTAAATCCCTACGAATGGGCCCAATCCAAATAATTTGCATCACTCTTTCTGAACAAATAGCATTCTTTCTTCAAGCCCACTAAGGCAATCTCTAGACCCTCTCCTTCCAATTCAGTGTTCTTAGCTATTTTAAAAAATACCTTTACACCAAGCTGCTAGATGGTTTATGTAATAAGTTTTGCTTTGAATATGAGAGTGACATTATTATGTAATTATAAATTAAACTAAGTGCTGCTCTGAATGTAGGAGATAACTATCCATTGGTCAGTGAACTGTATATCCTGACATTTTACCAATCTAAGTTCCAGAAAGCACAAGTCAACATGCTTTATGGTTTTCTGAAATTTTACAACATAAACTAACATTAAGCCTTTGCTGTATACCAGAAACTGTTTCCAAGTTATCTCATTATTTAATCCAAAGAAACATTATCAGATGGGTATTATCCTCATTTCACAGTAAATAAACTGAGAGCACAAAAACTTGTCAAGGTCACAGTGTCAGAACAGGCTTTGAATCCAGCTGTGGGGAAGGTGAAACCCTAGAGTCATTGTTTTTACTTACCATCTCATGCTAGAGGTAGGGTCATAGGAAAGGATTTACGTAAAATTTAGAGTATAACAGTAAGTTCTCAGTATTTGTTTCTTGAATTATTTTTAAAATTAGATTCATGTCAAAATGTAAAAAGGTTTATATTTTTATAACATGCAATTTAATTAGTTTCATCTTTAAGATATGTAGTATCAAACATTGTTATTGATTTTGAATTTTTAAAACAAATATAATATTCAACAAATATTTGGGATAGTCGGTTCTCATATACCATAATTATCATTGATAGGAAACCATAAATAATTTTAGCCAATGCTAAAATATTTAATTAGCATTAGATTTCATTAAAGATTACCTTTGATGATTTTAGAGCACAAAATATTGAGACACCTAAAGTAAAAAATCATTTTCCCTTTTGTCATTTTCTTACTGTAATCACATTTTCAGGTGTTCTTTTGTGAGGCAAACTTTCTGTATGATTGTATAATAGAAAGAGCACCAGCCTAAAAAACAGTATATCTTGTTTGTAATCTTGTTTGCTATTGACTAGGTAATCTTCAGCAAATCACTTTCCCTCTCTGCACTTTGTTATTTGTAAAATAGTGGCCTGGGAAATCTATAAGATCTTCTTTTCGACTCAAGAGGGAGTGGGGAGAAAAGATTGAGAATAGCAAACTGCCGTTCACTTGATTATCAATATTGGACTTTTAGAGAGAAGAGGAAAGAAGACAACCTATTAGTATAGATAACCGAAAGTAGCTTGAAAAAAATTTTTTTAATCTGTTGGTTCAAAAGAGACACTTATCAATGGCATCAGATTCCCAAACTTCTAGTTATCATGGGAAATTCTGCCACAGGAAACACCTTCACCTTTCCTCACTGGAGTTCATTCCAGCTATCATACTGAAATCACATGGTGTAAGGAATTGGGATGCTTGCACATACTGATGCATTTCACTGTCCTAGCAAGACCGTTGATCACATGGACAGGATTTTAGTCCTAATCTAATTTGAGGATAATTTTTTTTTTCCTGGCATTTGGTTTGAGGGTAATTTTCATGCCCCTTTTTATCAATCTGGGTCCAATCAAAAGATAGAAACCATAAAGTGATTTAAACAAGGGAAGTTTAAAGAACTGTTAAACTATCATAAAAGAGTAACTGTAAGACACATGTAATCTCTATATGCTGCCCAAGAGCCAATGGAGAATATTCAAGGTAAGATAAATTTGGAAGGGGGACTTCCAAATATAGACTGTTTAGATAGGATCCAAGTAAGAGGATAAGTGAGTTGGACTAAATGAACCTTAAGACATTAAGCTTTTTTAAACATTAAGTTCTGGGATTTTCAGTCAAGATGGTGGAGTAGGTAAATGTTGTGCTTGCTTCCTCTCACGACCACGTCAAAATTACAACTAAACTACAGAACAGCCGTCAGGAAGAATCGCCTTAACTCTAGCTGAGCAGAATTCCTACAACTAAGGACATACAGAAGAGGCCACCTTGAAACTTTTAGGAGGAGCAGAAATGCAGAATGGGCTTGTCCCACACACATATGTGGTGGTTAAAATTAGGCAGGGCTATCACAGCTGCAGAGGTCCCCCCAGAGGAGCGAAGGGTCCCAGCCCAACACCAGACTCCCCAGCCCGGGGTTCAAGTGCTGGGAAGAGAAGTCCCCACAACATCTGGCTGTGAAAACCAGCAGAGATTGGAGCTGAGCGAGACGGAGGGCGGCTGGGATTTCTCTAGGGGCCGGCGCACAAACTTACTTGCTGACAGACTCACTCTCTGAGCTCCAGCCTGCGGCAGTTGTTCGAAGAGCACCAGGGACATGTGGGGAGGAACTCAGTTGTCTGGCTTCAGGGAGAGGGCTGGAGTGGCAGCTTTCTCCCAGACAGAAGTCCTGACGGAATCCTTTGCCTCTTTGTTGAGCCCCCTACTGCTCCCGGCGTGCAGACGCAGGCGGCCGCCATGTCTTGAGTCTCCATCAGCCCGGCTAACACAACTTGCCCCACCCAGGTGAGTCTCCAGAGTCCCTGAGACCCCGCCCCACTCAACTTGCAGTCCCACCCAAGCCACTTCAAGTGGCTTTTCCATACAAATGATCTATCTTGGCTCTTGCTTCGGACTTTCCTAAAATGACTCAAAGGTTAACAAAACCCAGACAAGCAGCATCTGGCCTCGGCATGCCCCGTACTTCCTGATGAGCAGCCCAAAGCCCTGCAGTAGCGGCAGCTGGCCTCACTTCGTGGTTTGGCCCCTCTAGGCACCTCTAAGCCTATCGCAGGTGACAGCCATCTGCAGATTGCCTGGTGGCTCATGCCAGGTGGCTTCAGGCAGGGCACAGGCTGCAGCCGAACTTGGCCTGTGGCAGCGCCTCTCAGAATGCCCCAGGACCGGCATGCCCAGTGGTCAGCTTCAGACCGAGCTGCAGCACCACCCAGGCTGCATCCAAGGACAGCACACCCAAAGCGGGCAGACTAGGAAGGCACCAGAGTCCTGCTAAAGCAATTCCTGCCCCACAGGGTCAGCCCTTCAGTGGCCAGTCCTTATAATCAATCAGCCCGAGGTTCAATCCCTCCCATCGACATGTAAACAGCAACCAAGGCTCAACTACAATAGGAGGGCACACACAACCCATACAAAGGACATACCTGGAGCACCTGGCCTAGGTGACCAGAGAAAACTGTGCCACTGGACCCCACAGCACACCTACTGCATAAGGCCACTCAACTAAAACCAAGAGATGTAGCAGTCCTATCTAATACATAGAAACAGACAAAAGGAGGCAGCCAAATTGGGGGACAAGGAACCATGTCCCAAATGAATGAACAGAACAAAGCTCCAGAAAAATAACGAAACAAAATGGAATCAAACAATCTACCAGATGCAGAGTTCAAAACATTGGTTGTAAGGATATTCAATGAACTTAAGGAAAATATAGATGAACTCAGTGACAACTTAAACAAAGAAAATATAAAAGTGGAGATAGAAAACAAAAAATAACCTGTCAGGAATAAAGAATACAATATCTGAGATGAAGAATACATTCGTGGGAATCAACAGATTGGATGAAGCAGAGGATCGAATCAGCAATTTAGAGAATGTGGTACTGGGGGACACCCAATTGGAACAGCAACAAAGAAAAAGAATCCAAAAAAATGAGGATAGTTTAAGGGGCCTTTGGGACAACACCGAGCGTACCAGCATTCACATCATAGAGGTACCACAGGAGAAGAGAGAGAACAAGGAGTTGAAAACCTATTTGAAGAAATAATGACAGAAACCTTTCCTAACCTGGTAAAGGAAGTAGACATACAACCATAGGAAGCTCAGAGAGTCCCAAACAAGATGAACCCAAAGAGGTCCAAACCAAGAAACATAATTAAAATGCCAAAGGTTGAAGACAAAGAGAGAATCTTAAAAGCAGCAAGAGAAAAGCAATTAGTTACCTATGGAGCTCCCTCCCACAAGACTGTCCGCTCATTTCTCAACAGAAACTTTGCAAGCCAGAGGGATTGGTACGAAATACTCAAAATGATGAAAAATAGGACCTACAACCACGATTACTCTACCCAGAAAAGCTATCGTTTAGAATCAAAGGACAGATAAAGAGCTTCCCAGACAAAAAGCTAAGAGTTTATCACCAACAAACCGGTATTACAGGAACTGTTAAAAGGACTTCTTTAAGAAGAATTTTTTAAAAAGATAAAAAATGTGAATAATAAAATGGCAATAACTACATAACTATCAACGATTACTTTAAATTTAAATGGATTAAATGTTCCAATCAAAAGATAGGGTGGATAAATGAGTGAGAAAACAATACCTTGCAAATGGTGCCTATAAGAAACTCACTTCAGAATGAAAGACACACACAGACTGAAAGTCAAGGGAGGGAAAAAGAATTCATAAAAATGGAAACAAACAAAAAAAGCTGGGGTAGCAATACTAATACTAGACAAAATAGAGTTTAAAACAAAAGCTATAATAAGACAAAGAAGGACCCAGTAATTCCACTTCTGTATATCTAAAGAAACCCAAAACACTACTTCAAAGGGACATGTGAATCCATTTGTTCACTGCAGCATTATTTACAATAGCCAAGATTTGGAGGCATCCATTAATGGATGAATAGGTAAAGAAGAGGTGGTGTATATGTACAATGGAATATTACTCAGTCATAAAAACGAATGAAATCTTGCCATCTGCAGCAACATGGATGGACCTAGAGGATATTGTGCTGAGTGGAGTAAGTTAGAGAGAGACAAATGCCATGTGATTGCACATACATGTGGAATCTAAAGAACAAAATAAACGAACAAGCAAAACAGAAACAAACTCATCGATATAGAGAACATTTTGATGGTTGTAAGATAGGAGGGGGGTTGGGGAATGGGTAAAAAGGGGAAGGGCTTAAGAAGTACAAATTGGTAGTTACAAAATAGTCATGGGGATGTCAAGTATAACATAAGGAATATAGTCAATAATATTGGAATAACTGTGACATCCGATATGTATTGGATTTATTTGGATGACCACTTTGTAAGTTTAATATAAATGTTTAATCACCATGTTATATACCTGAAACTAATATCATATTCTATGCCAACAATATTTGAAAAATAAAAAAATTATTTTTTTTAATTTTTAAAAGTTAAAAAAGAAAAACATTAAGTTCTGATCCTGACATATATATGTATTTATTTTATACATAGTAACATGATATAACTTCTAATTTACTCAATTACTTTGTGGGAGGATTACTTTTAATATTTTTTAGGACAGACTAGCCTATGATTAACTGAAATAGTTAATATATATGTATTTACTCAAAATCTCAGTTCTCTTATATCTCAAAATTATGTAAAATCCAGTAAGTCAGTGGTGTACAGAATAGTCAGTATATATTAAATAATATAATTGATGTACATTTTACCCAGCAATACTAAAGTCTCAAATCGAAACCGTTTTGAAAATAATTTATTTTCTTAAAAGAGAAAACTTGTTTATCAATAGCTGCAGAATTTTTTTCTGTCTGATACATCATTTCTGGTTAGTAATATGATTGGATAAAATTTTAAACAACTCTAGTAGTTAAATGAAAGGTAATTTATTATTTTTTAAATGTTCAATATTGTTATCTTTGTGAAAGTTCTGTTTCATGTATCCTAATTCATGTTTCTCTTTTGTTAAAAGTCAGAGCAACCTCTGTCCTTCCCAGATATGGTCCACCATGCCTATTTAAAGGACATTTGAGCACCAAAAGTAATGGTAAGCAAGGTAGTTAAAATGGTAAAAGGTTGTTAAAGATTGACTATTTCTTTCCTTCATTTGTGAATTCTATGACATGATGAAAAATTATCAATATTTGAACTTCATAACATTAACTATAATTACATGTTATAGGAATTCTTGAGATTAGAGAATTTAGGAGTAATAGTTTCAAACTATTATTGTGCCCTGGATGTGGACTTGCCTGCTTCCTACTCGCTGCTGCAGCCCAGCTCTACCCTTTGCTGGCAGACTATCCTGGCTTAAAGCATGCCTTCCTTATTAAAATGGTGGTTAGTAGGTGGTTAAAGACACAAGCACGAGAAAGGAAAAGCTGTGCAAAGAAAGAGCATCACAAGCAAACACGGGCCTCTCTATTCAACTGGATTTCTAGGTCCTATGAAAGGACAATCTGTGGTATTTTCTTATTTTAAAGTAAATTTTTAATGTAAACTTAAAATACTTTTTTTGTGATTGTAGCTTAAAAGCTTTAAGTCTGGGTTTGTAGGCAAAATAAAGTCTTTTTTTCTTTATGTACATGAAAAATTGTTTATGCGGATTCCTCCAGATGCGAAGGATCACATTTTCAGTTGCCTCACTTATTTCTTTGTAATAAAGCTTACACACATAGCGCCAGAATCAAACTTTGAAAAATAATTTTTAAAAATTTAAAACTACATTTTAAATATACTTAGATGAGCAGCATGAAGGACAATATATTTGCTAACTTTTTTGAAGAATACGCATTCAGTTATAGGTATAGTGGTTGTAATTATGAAGCTGCCGAAGTTAACATCTAAACTGCATCCTTTATCAAGCTGTGTGATCTTGAAGACCTTATTTACATCTCTGTGCCTCAATTTCCACCTCTATGAAATGGTGATAGTAGTAATTAAATGAGTTTTTATTTGTAAAATGCTTAGAACAATGCATGTAGTAGTAGTAGTATCGGGCTTATCATTATTGTATATTCTTAAATTGTGCATAGAATTTTCCTAGAAGAATGCATTAAAAAAGTAACAGTATTTTTCTGGAAGGAGACTATTTTTCAATCTCTATATGTGGTTTTAGCTACAATATTTTTTTTAACCATAAGCATGTATTACTTCTCAAAAACTGTTTCTAATGTTTAAAAACATTATTTACATTTTACTCTTGTATATTAGTGCTTAATTTAAGGTTTTTTCTAAATGGTTTAGACAAGGTCAAGAAATTTAATGTCATGGAATTTCTTTGTGATGGACTTGTCTTAAGATAATCCTAATGCTTCAAAAAGAATGCAGTAAGCTGATTCGTAGATCTTGTTTAAAGGTGTAAAGTTAGAAGTTTGCTTCTCAGAATAGAGTCTGCGCAGAGTTTTGGAGTTTAGGATTTGTTTGATTTCCCAGACTCCACGTATTCAAGTACTGACAATGATAATATTATTTTATAATCAGCAAGTGGCTAAACGTTTTTAGTTATGAAATTGAGAGCTGTGTTGATAAGTTTTATAAATGTAATGATAGATTATATTCTAGAATCTCTTCCCAAAACTCTCAGACTTGTAAAACTTGTTTTTAGAAAGGTTCA
>NW_006494609.1:12971992-12974349 GCF_000325575.1 Pteropus alecto
GAATTTCAGAATATTTTATAAAAATCAGTAACTTGTTTATCTCTTGATTTTTATATTAATTTTAAATATATAATGGTTAAATATGTTTTAATTTTTAGCTTTTTGCACTGACTCCTCCTCTCTCAGACTAAGTACTCTCCACCTGGTCAAGAATCACATGGCTGTTCACTATAATAAAATCCTTTCAGCCAAAGGTAAAAATGTGCAAATGTGAACTTTCAGTACCCAATTTAAATCCGTGACTTCACTTCTAATTAGAATAAATCTGTAGGAAAAATTAATACATTATAATAGTTATATTTGTGTTTAGTGTAGCAAGATATCAGCTACTGACTCTAATGTTAAATACATAGCAAATTCAGGATGCCATTTTTGTTAACTGTATTTGAAATCTGTATAGTGCTTATGTTATTTCTTTTTTACCTGTGTTATCCCTAATATTATTTTGTGTTTAGATATTGATTTTAATTTAATAAAAGTTTATAATCTACTTTTTTGTTTTCAAATGTACTAAAGTTGTACAAAGAAGATGCTAGATAATCTCTTTTTCTTTTTTGGCCAGCTTTATTGAGCTATAACTTACCTTCAACAAAATGCAGTAATTTTAAGTGTACAGTTAAATATTTTTAAAAATATATACATTTGTATAACCACCACCACAATCATGCTACAAAACAAGAATCCGTGAACTACAGCTTACAGGCCAAACCCTCCTGCTGCTTGTTTTTGTACAGCTTGCGAAGTAAGAATGGGGTTTGTATTTTTAAATGGTTGGGAAAAATCCAAAGAACAGCACTTTGTAACATGTGAAAGTTTTATGAAATTCAAACTTCGTTGTCCATAAATAAACACAATCTTTTATGTATTGTCTATAATGGCTTTTGCTCTAACGGGCAGAGTTGACTAGTTGTGGCACAGACTGTATCACCCTGCAGAGCCCGAAACATTTACTTATCTGACTTCTTACAGACAAAGGTCACTGACCCCTGATAGAGAACATCCATTACTCCAGAAAGTTCCCTGTAGTCTTCTGCAATCAATCTCCCCCCTGCCTGCCCTGGCAAACCACTGTTCTGCCTTCTGTCACTATAGTTTTGCCTTTCTCACAATTTCACATAAGTGGAATCATATAATATGTATTGTTTTAGCTCTGGCTTCTTTCACTTAGCTACCATGTTTGAGACTAATCCATATTCTTGTGTGTAGCAGTATTTTTTTTATTCTAAGGTAGTATTCCATATAATTAATACTTCACAATTTATTGATTTAACAATTGGTGGACATTTGGATTATTTTGACTCACTTTTGGCTATTAGGAATAAAGCTACTCTAAACATTTGCATACAGTCTTTGAACATATGCTTCTATTTCACTCAGATAAATTTATTTACTAGGAGTGGAATTGTGGGACAGTATGGTAAGTGTGTGTTTAACTTGATAAGACTGCCAAACTGTTTTCCAGACTGACTATACTATTTTGCATTTCCATCACTTTTATATCCTCATCAGCTCTTCCTATTGACAGTCCTTTTTCAGCTATTGTAGTGGATATCTGATAGTATATCATCAGGCTTTTAGTTTGTATTTCCCCAGTGCCTGATGATGTCCAACAACTTTGCTTGTGCTTATTTGCCATCTGTATATGTTCTTTGGTAAAATATCTGTTCAAATCTTTTGCCTGTTTTTTAAAATGAGTTGTCTGTCTTAGTATTAAGTTGTGAGTGTTCTATATATACAGGTCCTGTGTCAGATATATGTTTTACACATATTTTTTCCTAGTCTGTAACTTGTCTTTTCATTTTCTTTTAAAACTTTTTATTTGAAATAATTTTAGAGTTATAGGAAAGCTACAAAGATAGTACAGAGGGTCACAGAAACTCTTCACCCACTTTTCCCTGTTAAAATCGTACATAACCATATTACAATAATCAATATTGATACAATACTATTAACTACAGACCTTATTTGAATTTCACGTTTTTTCTCACTGTACTTTTTAAATTTTTATTTTCTCATTTGAAGGGCTAAAGTCTTTAAATTTTAGTTTATATTTTATGACATTTATATTTTAGATGACTAAAAATCTAAAGAAAAATAATATTTTGTGACATGTGAAATTACATTCAGCTTTTCAATTTTTAAATAGTTTATGCTTTTTATATCCTGTTTAAGAAACCTTTGCCTAATCTTAGTGACTAAGATTTTCTTACGTGTTTTCTTCTAGAAGTATAAGTTTCAGCTTGTACATTTAAGTTCGTGATTAATTTCGAATTAATTTTTGTGTATAGTGTGATATAAAGATCAGTTTTTGCCAATGGGGATTCAGGTATTCCCAAGACTATGTGATGAAGATACTG
>NW_006494609.1:12974428-12978837 GCF_000325575.1 Pteropus alecto
CTGGACTTAACCTTCAGTTCTGTTGATCTGTATATCTCTTTTATAATACCACACTGCCTTAATTACTATGGCATTACAGTAAGTCTTGGAATCAGTACAGGTCCTCCAATTTTGCTTTTTTTTTTTTTTCAAGCTTGTTTTGGGACCCTAATTACAAGTATGTTAAGTGCATGATATAGGTAGGTTAGGTCAGTGATGATGCTCAATGCATTTATTTTCCAGCCTTTCTTCACTCTGTTTCATTTTGAAAAGTTTATTTTGTTATGTTTTCAAGTTCACTAATATCTTCTTTTATGGTATCTAATGAGCTGTTCCAACCACTGTATTTTTTGTCAAAGATACTATATTTCTTTATCTCCAGAAGTATCATAAAAGTTAAAACAAGTTCTGGATCTTTTTGTGATTTCCTCATTTGATATTTGTTGTCATTTATAAATATTAAGAATAATACTATTAAGCAACTAATTCTTCTCTTTCAGCTGTGGTAGACTGCTCAGTTCCACTCAGCATGAGTGCCAGCATCAAATGTAAGTAATTTTTGACATATTGCCTTTATGTACACTACACATAACATAAATTTACCATCTTAACCATTTTTAAGTCTGCAGTTCAGTAGCATTAAGTACATTCTTACTGTGGTACAACCATCACCACTATCTATTTTTCGTGCTCGTTTTATTTCATAAAACTGAATCTCCCCTATTCCCTTCTTCCAACCACCTTTGTAGTTTCTGGCAACCACCTTTCTACTTTCTGTCTCTATGAATTTACTACTCTGGGTCTCCCATGTAAGTGGACTCATTCAGTGTTTTTGCTTTTGTGATTGTCTTATTTCTCTTAGCATAATGTCCTCAAAGTTCACCCATGTTGTAACATACGTCAGACTCTCCTTCCTTTTTGAGACTGAATAATATTCTGTTGTCTGTATATACCATATTTTTTTTTATACAATAATAAGTCAATGGACAATCGGATAGTTTCTACCTTTTGGCTATTGTGACTAATCTTTCTATAGACATGAATATACAAACATCTCTTTGAGACCCTGCTTTCAATTCTTTTGGGGATATACTGAGAAGTGAAATTGCTCGATTATATGGTAATTCTATTTTTAATCAGAAAATACCACCATACTGTTTTCTGTAGCAGGTGCATCATTTTACATTACCACCAAAGTGGGCAGATGTTCCAGTTCTCTGTATCCTCCCCAAGTCGTTACTTTCTGTTGTTGTTGTTTTTTTTAATAGCCATCCTAATAGGTGTTGACAGATTGCCTTTTGGAGAAGTATTTTCTAACTTTTAAATATTATCCATAAAAAAAAGAAGCTTGTATTGTATTTCTGAGTTTTGGAACTTAGAAATGAGCCCAGGCTTTGCCACTAAATTGCCATGTAACTTTAGATAAATTATTTAACTTCTCTAGATTTTATTTTTTCTACGTATAAAAATTTGGGTAACATGAAAAGGCTTGCCAAGGTTTAAGTTATAGAATTCTGTGATTCTAACTTCCCTTGGCTTGTTAACATTACCAAATTATTCATTAAAAATACCGTAAGTGGCTCCTTTCTACAGATAAATATTGTCTATTCATGTCCTAATAGGCTAACTGGTAAACATTGTAGTTATATGTATCTGAAAAGCCATATTGACATATAATATGTTATGTTATATCTACCCTTTGACCAACTATTTTGATTTTTAGAAATCTGCACTAAGGAAATAATCGACCACAAAATTTGAAATTCCTATTAAAAATGTTCTGAAAGATAGTCAACACCATTCGAGGACCTTGAGTTCATCAAGAAACATATACTTAAAATAGTAAAAAAAATGAATGTCACAGCCTGTGCTTGTCTTATTAATAATCATATAAAAAGTATTATACATTTTAAGTTTAATGTTTTTTAAATAATTCTTTGAATTTAATTATTATTTATAATTTAATTGAGAAAGGATTTCCACAAAAAAAAATAACTATCAACCTAAGATAGTGAACGAATGAGAGCCTAGAGGGGGAAGTGCCCATCGAGTACAGTCTGGCAAAGGTCACAGACAGCAGGGTTGGTTGGACTCATCTCTTATGCAGTCTTAGTGGGAGAGATAGGACTTAAGCTGAGCCAGTGGCTACCAGCTGCCATTCAGTAAGCACAGTGTCCATCAGGCCCTGTGCTTGACACTTTATGTTCTCCCTCCTTCTACTCCCTTTATGTTTGCAACAAGCCCTAGTGTAGGCTCTCCTATCTTTGAAGGAATTTGGGAATTCAAATAATTTTTTAGGAGGGGTAGGGACTTAAATATGTATTTTTAAAGACCAGTTTGACCACAGCACACAACTTACATGGGCAAGTCATTTTACATCTCACCCTCCTCTTTTATAAAATAAAAGATAATTGAATCACCTCTAAAGACTCTTTCAGATTTTTAAATTCTATGCTTTATTTTTTTCCTTCTCTATTATATTAGTACCTTTTTATAGCATGGAAAACTGGTTCAATATTTATTTTTAGGCTTTAAAAATCTGGTTTTACCCAGTAGTCATTAGGTCAGATAATCCTTTTTTTAACTAGAATCATCCCTAAATAGGAAAATTGTGCTAAATTTTCATACTGGTATTAATATCCCAAACAATAGATATGTGAGATTATCTCTTTTTTATTTAGGTTGTTTAATAAAAAGGCTGAATGTTTTAATACTCTTATTCAAACAAACTCTTCAGCATTTTGCATGATATTTAGTTCACTAGAGTTTATTCATTGATTAATTCAGCAAATATTTATTGGGCACCTCCTATGTTCTAGACACTATTCTAAGAGATGGAACTAAAGAGGCGAACAAAATAAAGCACCTGCTTTTGTAGAGCTTGTATTCTAGTTGAGAAAGACAAACAAGCAAATGCAAAGTAATAAGTAAATATAGAAGATGTCACATGGTGATCAGTGCAATGGCAAAAATGAAGCACAGGATAAGGAAGATTGTGTGTCCTTGGGAGGTGAAGACAAACTGGTAATGTGACAGTCCAGTAGAGACCTGAAGGAGTTAGAGGCAAGTAGAGGAGGAGCAATCCAGACAGAGGAAACAGCCGGTGCAAAGGCCTTGAAATAGCATCATGGTTGGAGTATTCGGGGAACAGCACGGAGGGCTGTATAGCTGGTGTAAGCTAATCCAGTTGAAGATTGGTAGCAGATGCGGTCATTGAGATGAGACAGACAGCTGCAGCCCATGTAGGTCCATGCCCATCGCAAGCACTTTGGTTTTCAGTGAAGTTGGAAGCCATGGGAGGAGTAACAAGGCTGGTTTAACTTTCAAAAGCATTTCTCTGGCTACTGAGTTGAAAATTGTCTGTAAGAGGTGATGATAGAAGTGTAATCCAGGGGACAAATAATGGTGACTTGGACCAAAGTGGCTACAGTAGAGGGAGTGTTAAATGGTTGGATCCTAGAAACACTGAAAATGTGTGTCAACTGTGTCTATTGATGGATTGGATGTAGATAGGGTATGAGGGAAAAGGAGAAGTGAGTTGAGGATGACTCCCAACACTAGAGCCCGTCAACCAAAATAACAAAATTATGATCTACTGAAGTGAAAAATACGACAGGAAGAGATTTGGGGGAGGAAGTGACTCAAGAATTCAATCTTGGTCATAATGAGTTTGAAGTAAATACCCAGGAGGAATCTGAGGGGGAGATACTGAGGAGGCCGAGTACAAGTCTGGAGTCCAGGAGAGTTCCAGAATGGAGATAAAACTTCAGGAGTTGACAGTATAGAGGTTGTATTTTTTAAACTGCTTCTGTTTTTTGTTTTTAGAATTTAGACTTTACTAGTGCTTATTTATAACGCAGTATTTTCTACTCTCAGTCAGTTGAGGGAGTTTTTCTATGTTGCCATGTAAATGAAGAAAATCGTGACGGTTAGAAGAATTGTGAAGATTGCAATCACCAAACTAAAGTGTAATTAATAGTCATCATTACTTCTTGTGTTATAGAGCTGTTCATTATAATCAGTATAACTAAGTTAGAAACAGGTTTTATAGACACATTAAAAGAAAAGAAAAAAATCCCTGGGTTTGAGCCATCTCTGTTTTTATAAGATATACACTCTGTCACCTCAGACTACTGATTTGATAATTTCAATGTTCGTAGTATCTAAACTAGAATATCTCTACATAGTTTGTTGAATTGTTTAAATAATTCCATATTCTAATGCATTAGAAAAGCTTTATTTTTATAGCAGTTTTATTGACAAAAATTTTTCATACCATAAAGTACATTGATTTTTACTGTCTAAAAAATTGTGCAACTACCACCACAAACCAATTTTAGAATATTTTCATCACCCTCGAAAGGTTCTTTGTACCCATTTGCAGCTGCTGCCTCTCCCACCCCTAGCCTTAGGCAACCACTAATCTACTT
>NW_006494609.1:12978871-13047152 GCF_000325575.1 Pteropus alecto
TTTGTGTTTTTTTTACATTAGAATTTTCACTTTGCATAATGTTTTTGAGGACATCTATGTCCTAGCCTGTATCTGTACTTAATTCCCTTTATATTAAGCAGTATTCCCTTGTATGGATAATACCAGATTTTGTCTGTTCATCAGATGCTCAACATTTGCATTTGTTTCTGTTTTTTGGGATATTATTAATAGTGCTGCTATGAAAATTCATGTACAAGTCTTTGTGTGGATATATGTTTTCATTTGGCTATTTGGTAGATACCTGACGATGGAATTGCTAAGTCATATGGTAAATTATTATATTTAACTTTTTAAGAAATTGCCAAACTGTTTTCCAAAGTGACTGTACCATTTTACAGTCCCACCTCCAATATATTAGGATTTCAATTACTCCATGTCCTTGCCAACACTTGTTATTGATGCCCATTTTGGTTATAACCATTCTAGTGGGTGTGAAGTGGTATCTCATTGTGGTTTCAATTTGCATTTCTCTCATAATTAATGATATAGAGCATTTTTTTCATATGCTTATTGGCCGAGTTTGGTAAATATTCAGATTTTTTGCTCTTATTTTATTTGGGTTATTTATCTTATTATTGAATTGTATATTATTTATATATTTTGGATAGAAGTCTTTTATTAGATATATGATTTGCAAATACTTTTCCCCATCTGTGGCTTCCCTTTTTATTTTCTTCTGGGTGTGTCTTTTGAAAAAGTTTTTCATTTTGATTAAGTCTAATCTTTTGTGTGTGTGTGTGTGTGTGTGTGCTTTTGGTGTTATATCCAAGAAATCTTTGCCTAACCTAAAGTCTTGAAGGTTTACACCTATGTTTTCATCTGAGAGTTTTATAGTTTGAGCCCTTACATTTAGGTCAGTGATCCATTTGGAGTAGATTTTTGTATATGGTACAAGGAGGCTTTGCTTAAATCAATAGGATAGATTTGGAAATATGGAAGCATTTAATAATGATAGTATCTGAGGACTCTATCATGTTTTTTTACTCTCTTGTTTTAGCTATGAGTAAGATAATAGATCTGAGAAAGTTCTATTTAATTTATTCCACAATCATTATCATCTGGTATAAAATAGTTAATATGTTCATTAAGTAAGTATTTGAGGATAGAATAAGCTAAAAGTGATATTTCGGTCTACATTTTAAGTGATAGATAAAACATTTACTTTAGCATGTTTGTAAATTTCATTAAGAATTATAGTTAAAACTTTAAACATACATATAAATTACTTTTGTTTTTTCAGCATGTAGAAATTTTTATAAATTCTGATTCAAATCAGGGGGATTCAAAACTTAAAATCATCTTGTCCATTAAGTTGGGATAGATTCTAATAAAAAAAACATGTTAAAATTTTATTTTTATATGAAAATACAAGTTATTCTACTTATGGTGAACCTTCTAACTCTGAAATTTGACTAGCCTTTATTCACCATTTTCAGTCCTTATACAATAAGTCTTTGCTAACAACTCAGTACCTGCCATCAGGCACACCAAAGTGTGCTTTTGTTTGTTTGTTTGTTTGTGTTTTCAAACGAATAGCAGATAAGAGAAAAAATTCAGTTATCCCAATTGATGATAATGTTGTAAAATTTTATGTCATTTTTTTAAAGTCATATAAAACTTAAATTTTATAGCATGTGATAGTATTGACAATCACATTTCATTTAGGAGAGAGTCTGTGGACTAATTCTAACTCTGCAGTTGGCGAGAGTCACAGACAACACAATCAGGCATTTTTAACCTTCTGTATCTCTATGAACATCTCGAGGAACTGCTTTCTTGACACCTTAGGTTTGGCCATTTTGTTGCATCTCGTTTGTGTGCTTTAAATAATCAATGCATTTCAAGTTTATGTAAACTCAATGTTTATTATCTTAGCTTCTCTTTATACAGAAAAGTATATGGATTTTTATTTACATAGTAGTATAAACAGTTTTAGCAAGGAAAAAAAAGTACCCTTTATTAAGTTTTCCAAGACCAAAAAATTAATTTTCTATTTTATTCTATATTTCAAAAGATTTGTTTTTCCCATCAGATGCAGACCAACAACGAAGAGAGAAACTCAAAAAGGAATTAGCACGATGTGAAAGGGAATTGAAATTAACTAAAACTGAAGTGCAGGCCAGTTCTAAAAATAATTCCAAGTCATTATTTAACACTCTACAAAAGGTAAGATAGTATTTTTACCTTTTAAAAGCAGATGTTTCTAAGGTACTTCGTTAGTAGTACAGCCTGATTTTTTGGTGACATGTGTGCTCTAGGTCAGAGTCAGTAAACTTTCTGTAAAGAGCTGCGTAGTAAATATTTTACCCTTCTCGGGCCACACAGCCTCTGTCACAACCATTGGGCCATTGGAAAACAGCCACAGACAATACATAAATGAGTGGGCCTGGCTGTGTTCCATCAAAACTTTACTAACAAAAAAGACTGTGGGCCAGAGTAGGCTTACAGGCTAGTTTGCTAAGAGGATTTTTTTTTTTCCCTTTCTCATGAATGCATGTTCGTTTTATCAAATGCTTTTTCTGCATTTTTTCAAATGAATGGTATAATGTTTTTTAATCTGTTAATGTAGTGAATCACGATTGAATTTCTAATGTTAAACTAACCTTGCATCCTTAGTATAAACACTACTTTGTCATGATTCATTACTGTTTGCATACATTGCTGGATACAGTTGCTAATATTTTGCTTAGGATTTTAGCATCTATGTTTATTATTAATATTGACCTGTCATTTGCCTTTTTTCTACGTCAGGATATGCTAGCCTCATAAAACTACCTGGGCACTATTTCCTCTTTTTCTATGCTTTAGAATAGTTTATGTAAGGTTGAAATTATTTGTTCCTTAAATTTGATGGAATTCAATATTAAAATTATCTGGACCTAGAGTTTTCTTTGTGAGAAGATTTTTGACTACTGATTCCATTTTTGAAATCCTTATATAACTATTTTTATAAGTTGTGTTTACGAAGTTGTCCATGTCACCTACATTTTCAAATTTCTGGCATAGACTTGTTTATAATATTCTTTTAGTCTCTCTCTGGAATGTGTATTATTTCCCCACTCTTATTCCTAATGTTATTTGTGCCTTCATTCTTGAGTACTCTCACCAGAGATTTGTCAGTTTTATTAATCTTTTTAAAAGGTACAATTTTTTTTTCTTTATTAATCCTCTGTGTTGTATTTTGTCTTCTATTTTGTTAATATCTACTCATCGTTATTTTCCTCTTTGGCTTTCTTTGCATTTATTTTGATGTACTTTTTTCTACTTTTGTTTCGCTTATTTTCAGCCACACGTCTTTCAGAGGTATGAGTATTTTTAAGAATCTAAATTTTCCTCCAACTGCTACTTACTTGCATCCCACAAGTTTCTATATGAGGCATTTTTCTTATGGTTCAATTCAAAACATTTTACAGTTTCCATTATAATTTCTTCTTTAACACTGGAATCATTTAGAAGTGTTTCTTAATCTCTAAATGTATTTTTTCCCAGTTTTCTTTTTGTTACAGATGCCTAGCCTAATTATATTATGATCAGGGAATATCTATATAATACCCATTTCTTGAAATTTGTTGAGACTTGTTTTATAGTACAGTAGGTGGATAATTTTTTTAATGTACTGTGTCATTATGTGTTTGAAAATAAAATATATTCTATAGTTATATGCAGTATTTAATATATAGTATAGTGTGTCCATTAGATTAAACTTAATATCTTAGAGATGTTCAAATCTTATTGATTTTTTGTCTAATTAATCTATTATTTATTAAGAGAAATCTTCCACAAGAGCATGTATTTAGATTGTTTTCAAAAATTAATACCACCAATTTTTGTTTTATATATTTTGAGTTTATATTATTTCATAATACAGATTAAGAGATATATTTTCTTGGTAAATCAAGGCTTTTATCACTGTGCTTTGAACTTCTTTACCTTAATGTTATTTGTATTAGTTTCTGATAATGATATAGTTAAATCAACTTTCTTTTGATTAGCATTCCTTTGGTATATCTTTTTCCATTTTTTATTCTTAATGTTTTAGGTAGGTCCTAAAGTTTTAGGTGGGTCACATTATTCCCTCTGATAGTCTTTGTCTTTTAAGTGGAGCATTTAGTATGTTCTTTCTTCTGCCTTCTTGTCTTGTGCTGTTTGATCCACAGTAATAGGCAGAATTCTAAATGACACCCCCACAATGACCTACATCCTTAAACAGTCTCCGCTCTTGAGTATAGGCAGGACCTGTAACTTGCTTCTAACCAACAGAATATGGCGAAGGTGATGGGCTATCCCTTCCATATGATGTTACATGGCGAAAGTGAAAGGGATTTCTCTCCGTAGAGTAAGGTTTTCCTCCTTCTTTAAGAGAGGGAAATGGGCTGGGAGGAGTTTCTGCTGCGGCTACTATAGAAATGGCTTTCTCCTCCCCTAGCCACATGGAAGGAATGAGGGAAGGGGGAAGCTTTCTTAGGGTTCTCCCTGCTCTTGCCTGCGAGCTCCTGGTGCAGTTCCTGGAGGAGAAGCCAGCAGGAGGACACAAACTCCCCACGTCTCTGAGGCTGCCCACTCTCACGCGAGTCTACTCTCTCTTCAGCAGTTAGCCCAAATCTTATAGCGTCATCTTCTTTCTGGTTTATGTGGCACTCGGTAGCGTCTGTCCCAAATGAACAAATGCTCGGGTCCTGTTTCCCGGCAGGTGCCTATCTCTCTAGTTTTCAAGTTATTTGCTCTGTGACCTTAGTCCTCTCATTAATTCAAGAAAAACTATTAACTTGCAGCTCATCCGGCTTTTTTCTTGTTGTAATAGTTCTCGGCTGACACTGGAAGTCTGATTTATTTTTGTACGTAGTGGTTTCTTTTCTAAACTTTTTAATTTTGAAAACTTTAGCATCTACAAAAATAGTCATTTAATGAACCCAAATGTTCTTGTCCCCCAGATGTAGCAGTGACCAGACTCATTTCATTTATATCCTCACTCACTGCCCCCACCCCAGATTATTTTGATACAGATCCCAGATATCATATAACTTTATCCATAATTATTTCCATATGTATCCAAAAGATAGACCATAATACCATTAACGTGCCTTAAAAATTAATGATTCTTTAATATCATCAAATACCCACTGTTCAAATTTTCCTGTTGTCTTATGTATTTTTTTCAGTTAATTAGGATTGGGATCTAAATAATTTCAACTAATTGATAGATTTCTTTTAATCTATAGCTTCTCCTTCTCCCACCTTTTTATGTATTAGAAAAAAATAAGTCATTTGTCTTAGCTTAAGGCTTTTGTGGACCATCTGACTAAGGCAAATTTAGGCCACAAGCTTATGTGGGGGCACCGTACGATTTCAAATTCTCAAAGGCCAGTGCTCCCTTTCCACTCAGTGCCAGTGTTCAAGATAGGCAAGTTTTTTGCAAGTCACCTAGTTGGGGTGTAGCCATTGAGAGGATCCAGATTCATGAGCATGGTCTCCTAAGCTGTCGAGATCAGTCTCTGAGCTTCGTTTTCTGTCCCCCAGTACCCGCGATGTGATAAAAACTATGGCCTATTAATATAAGTGAGTTTCACTGCTCTACTTACTAGGTATTATGTGCCATATATTTGATTCCAGCTCTTTCAATTGTACGTGAAATTGTGACATATCAGTAGGCAGGGGAACGACTAAGGGCATTTGTGCTATTATAATGAATGCAGATTTTTTTTTCTTTGAGAAGTAAGGGAGCCATAGAGCAGTTTGGGAGAAGTTAAATCATCACACTGACACTTTACAAAGACCACACTGGCAGCAAGGAAAGACAGACTGACTATGAGTCAGTTGCAATAATCTGGGGAAGAAATGGTTAAGACCTGATCCAAGACAGCAGAAGGAACACAAGGAATATATTTAGGAGATGTTTAGAAAGTAAAATCCCCAGGACTTGGTGTCCTGGCATGTGAAGAGCAATAAGCCGAAATTAAAGAGGTTCCCAGGTTTCTGGCCTGGGCAACTGGGAAGATGGTGATATATCATTCACTGAAGTAATGATAATGGAACAAAGTGCAGCGTCTTCTTTGGACGGGTGGATAATGTAAGGTATGAGTCTACTCGTTTGGACGTGCTTGACTTGAGGTGCCTTTGGAATAGCTAACATATTCAGTAGAGAGCTGATATGTGCATCTGCGTCAGGAAAGAGGTCTGGGCTGAAAATAGATTTGGGAGTCATCAGGGAAGCTGCAGTATGCTTGAGAGCCCCCAGGGCTGTTATATAGATTAAAAGGACTGGGAATAGAGCTGCTTCCTTTAGAATAGATTTACTATATGCTGTGATATCATTTTGCCATCTGGGAATCTGTGTATCAATATTTAACTCACAGTGTATTTCCATTTTTAGTGATTGTACTTTTTAACTGAAAATTTAAAATATTTTGCTATTATCCAGTATTTTGAATATAAAGTAATAATTGTATTTTGAGATAAGAATGGGTTTTGTTGAAAATAAACTATATAATTAAATCTGTAAATGTAAGATATTTTCTATTCATTTTTCCTTTAGCTACTGTAACACTTCCATAAAGGAGTTTTTTAATATTTTAATCTTAATGTATTTTTTACTTCATTTAGAATTCACAGTAACTTGCAGTTTGCCTACATTTTTATAAGCATTGATAATAAATATTTAGACACATTCAAATTAAAATTATTATTTTGAGCATAATATTTGATAATTGGATGTGTTTTCTGGTTAACAGACACCTAAGTTATAATCTGCATTTACTGAAAAGTTGGCTACAGTTAAGAGGAAAATGCTAACTTTAGCCTCTGGACATATTACCTATTTACGTACATGAGTTCATATAATCAGAAATCTTGTAATTGCCATACTCTCATGCTAGTTTCTTTTTCTCACACTTTGCCCCACACGCTATCACCTCAGGACCCTCCTGTGCCTTTCTAGTCTGCACCTTGTACCCCCCGCCAGTTATTCACTCACGTCACTGGGGAAGCACCCACTATGTGCTATTAAGATTAAATGAATATGTGGATGCAATCCATATTCCTAAGTAAATCTGTTTTAAAAAGCAGTATAAAGCAATGAAAATCAAGAGCTATCAGTTTCTTTTATAAAATATACTTTGAAATTTTTTTGCAAAACGAAGGCTAACCAAAGTTTTAAATAATTCGTACCCATCCTGTTCTGAAATTGAATTGAAGCCTCAACTGTTTTAAAACCTGACAGCTGGAAAATCTTATTATGCCATTTCTTCTGACATTATACCCGAAAAAGATCGATTTAGTTAGTACTCAGTCATTCTGTGGTTGTAAAATTGGATAGGTGTAATTGTCATAAAAACGTGTAAACTATGCAACGATTATCACTTTGAACTGGTTACAACAAATTGCGTCGAACTGTAAGGGTGACGTATATGAAAGTGGTCAGATTACCACCAGAATTTTTGTTCAATTGACGTATAATTGATGAACGTTTTCTGATTTTAGAACTTTACAGTACTATTCAAGTTTTGGCGAATTTACCAGTGCGTTACATATTTTCTATGAAAATTATATCCATCCAACCTTGCTGATATTTATGGCTAAAGAAAACAATTATATAATCTCAAAAAAGCAAATTGGCACAGTTGATTTCATACTGTGTTCTACTGGTTTTCAAGAGGAAAAAAAAAGATACAAGGTAGGGATTATGAGACATAAAAATACAGAAAAGTTTCCTGCCTTCAGTCAGTTCAAAAGCAGTTTTTCCAGCCCATTGCAGACAGATGAGAGTATATTTCTGCCTTTAAAGACTTTCTTTGGTGTTCTGTTTTGTTTCTTAAATAACCATCAGTGATAAGAATTCTCTTACAGTCTAATGCTATATGCATTTCTGCCTGCTCTGATCTCAGTTTTTACTGCTCCTCTAAGTGTAAATAATTCCTGTGGTTGTTATTTAATAGCCGTAAAGAATTTTTCAGAATGCACTTAGAAATATCTTCACAGGGTACCAAACTCTTCTGGTGAAAAAGCTGTAGTATGAGTCTAGTTTGGGAGTACTTTTTAAAACCAACGTATTAAAGCCATTAACCACACAGCACCCTAGTGACTCACACTCTGATGCCAACATACTCACTCGCTTCGAGTAATTTTGCCCTGTATTTGGGACAGGGTTAGAAAGCACTTGGAAAGGAAATAGGTGCCTTGACCTCTTTTAGGCAGTAGTCACAGTGTCCAGTTACTGCACTTTCCTTACTTAGATAAATCAGTACTTAGCTTAGCTGAATTGTTCAGTAGCAGGAAAGGAGTTAAAATCTGTTTAAGATTCCCAGTGGTGTAAAAAACTAAAAATATGTGATTTTCGAATGAGTCTTTAAAATAGATAACCTGACATGATAGGCTCAGCCTGGATTCAAACTATAAGACCCTGCACCTGAGTTTCTTCATCTGTAAAACAGAGGTAATAATTTTCCCACCACTCAGAGTGGATGGGACGATTAAATGAGTTGGACGTGTAAATCAGTTAGAACAATACCTTCACATAGTAAACATTCATACTTATTAGTAGCAGCGATAGAAGTTCTGATCATTCCTCTTTTATTCTTCTCAATGGCAAGAACAGTACCTTGTGCAAAGGAAGCTCTCGGCTCTTCCCTTTCTCCTCCTGTTTGTCTCCCCTGGAGCTTGTAGGACAGATATAACTGGTTAATCCTAGCCATTTTCACCTCCATTTCTGTCACTTCAATGTAACTTCCCCTCTACCTAATAAAGTGACTCAGAGTTCTGTAAAGGCTACACAGGTGTCCATAAAGTTTGGAATCATTGACAAGGCTTTTGGGGCAGCTAATCTGTAAAAGAATAAAATATATTTTTAGACTTTATAGATATCCTGCAGAAATGGCTCTGCCAAGGTTAAACCAAAAAAAAAAAAAAAAATGGAGCAGTCAAAAACACCTTTCTTTTCAAAGCTTTTCTCACTCATGAGGAGAACTTGAGGAACATATGTGAACTTTTTATGTAATAAACATTTCTTAGTCATATTTAAAATATCAGGTACTTAAATCAAGGCTCCATATATTGTGAGGAGAAGTTCCTTTTCATTTATTCAAAGCCTTGAAGTCACAGAGGAACTGCTGGCATTGAAGATCACCATAATGACCAGGGAAGATGCTGCCACCAGCAATGGTTGATAAGGGGATTGGGGCTCACAATTGTTTTGGAAACTTGCAGATAAAACTGAGATCTATCAGTAGACACAAGGTCAAGACTACAATATAGGTAGATGTTATTAATCATTTTTTTTAGCTTCAGAAAGAAAAATGATTGCTATTATATTTAGAATTGTATTTTTATATATTAATAATTCAAAAACTTGAATAGAACTTTATATACAATACGAACATCTTCAGGAACACGTAAGCTGATTTATAGACCCCCCCCCCCCGAGGCAACCGTTTTTGAATGTACAGTCAGGAGATCCTCCATTTTATGAATTCATAACTGTAATTGATGACTGTCATACCCAATGTTCTCAGCCTTCAGGGGAACCACAAAATGAAGAGGACATGTTATTGGAAGAAGTGAATGGATATCCGTCCTTTACAAAGTCCCCAGTACCATCTTCAGAGAGATTACAAATAAGCCTACCCAAATCCAATAAAGTCCTCACAAGTGGTACCGAGAAGAACTCCTGTTCCTTCCTGTCCAGCGTGGATTACGCCACCTCCGGGCCCAGGAAACCGTGCTCTGGAACCTCGTATGGCAGACGGCCCAGGGGCACATTCCCAAATTCCCACCGGTTCCAGTTAGTTATTTCCAAAGCACCCAGCGGGGACCTTTTGGATAAACATTCTGCACTCTTTTCTAACAGACATTTGCCATTCACTCCACGCACTTTGAAAACTGAAGCAAAATCTTTCCTGTCACAGTATAGGTATTATACACCTGCCAAAAGGAAAAAAGATTTTACAGATCAGCGGATAGAAGCAGAAACCCAGACTGAATTAAGCAGGTATGGCACGTCGACGGCCAATAGTAAACCACGAAGTTGTAGAAATGAAATAATACTCTTTATTTTACATCATGTACCTTATGTGCCTTTTGAATGGAATGAGATTAGTGTGACTTTCCCTTTTGCATGTGTCACTAGAACTGTCAGAGTAATTGTTGAAAAGCTAAGGAGCTATTAAACTTGTCAAGCTCCTTTTAAACATGAATGTTACATATATGTTTGTTGTTCTAAACATGGTACTAGAACTTGTGTATGTTTGTAAATGTTATGCTTCCAGAGAATCCTTAAAATATGTCGTTAAACAGCATTTGTGTAAATATGTCTACTGCTTTATGATAAAAATGGCAAAACAATGGGTTAAAGAGGGAAGTAAAAAAACAACTGTTTATCTAACTACCCCTGTGCTTCCTTCCCAGCAAATATTCAACCCCAGTCTTGTATAGCAATAAATCCCCAGGTATAATTTAGGCAATTGGGATACTTTCTGTAAATTAAGTGTAATTTGCTTCAATAATGTTTTCATATACAATAGTGTGTGGCATATAATGAATATTCAGTGAAAGTTTTCCAAGAGATTAAAGAAAAAAGTAAATCTAATAAAGTATTAAGTGTTAGCTGATTTGTGATGGTTTTTCCTGGTATTTATCAGTTACTAGGTTTTAGTTATTTTAGGAGATAGAAAACAATTTATAACTAGTATTCTTTTCTCTGGGTAAAGATAAGAGGTACAGTAATATTTAATGTACAGCATACATTTAATCAAAGAATTAAGGAATTTAATCTATGATAGAACTTGTCAAGTGAGGGATAAATGAAGAAAGCAAATATATGCTTTTCTGATTATATTTATGAGAGATTTTGAAGATAATAGTTCTATTATCTTTTCCATTTCCCTAGTTCTATTCTGCCCAACTGAAATTTAGCTGCTATTCAAAAAGAAGAAAAAGAAACATACACAACCCAAACCATATCTATTTCCTGATACATACTTATAAATAACTCATTTTGTAAGAATAGATGGATTCTGTCTCCTATGTTTGAGTTATTTTTTCTAGACAGTAAAGCTCATTATCATGGTGTTTGTATTTTAAAATCTAAACAGTAATTCTTTTTAAATATTACAGCTTCAAATCTGATCTTGAGACAGTTGAGACTAAGGACTTCACAGATTCAGAAGAGAACATAAAGCAGGTAATAAAAATGAGATCTCTGTGTTCCACATTGGAATTACAGCTGCTTTAACCAACTAGAGTATGGATAGCTATTTGGACTAAAAAAAGTAATCTCTTAGTGACACTTCTTGCATCTGATACAGCCACTATACAGAAGGTTTGCATATTTACGAGTGGTTAGTTCTCTGAGAATGGGCAGATGGATCCTGCCAACTTGGAACATCATTTGTTGCTAGCATCTCTTCTTGATAGTGGGTTGGCTGGCTAGATAGATGGGTGGATGAATAAAATACTTTAAATATTGTTTTCAAAGTTGCAGACTTAGATTACTGAAGGGTACAGAAAAGTTTTTATGTCTATATATTTTTAAAGAATTGCCACTATATTATTAAAAATTATACATGTTATAGTAGATGGATGTATCATTCTCTTATGTTTGCTTCTACATTTTTCTATATCATAAAGGCCTTTTTTACAGTGTTTATATTTTGAAGGCTTAGCAATCATTTCATTTAAAATATCACAACTTTGATTTTGAGATAGTGATTATTTTTTATTTTTATTTTTGGGGTATTAATCATATACTTGTATTCTAATTTACATTTATTGTTTGTTAAAAGGTTTGTCTATTAAAATGTCAAACAGATTTGGGGATAGAAGAATAAAATATAATCACACTCAACTCCCATCTTCCCTTCTGAAAAATGGGTAGAGGATTGTAGGTTTCCATCTCAGACATTAATAGCTGTTTGACATAGAGACCTGCCATTTAAGACCCAAGGACAAATCACTTACCATCTGAGAGCTGAGTTTTTACATCTAGGAAAACTGTACTGAACGTATAGAATCATTGGTAGGAATAGATGATGTAGGTAAAGTGCCTCGCCCAGCCAAGGCTCAAAAAACAATGGCTGTGACTAGCTTGAGATTTGGAAAGAGCTGTGTATGTAACTAAACTAAAGCAGAATAAGGTCATTTTTATGACATCGTGTTCCAAATGTTTATCCAACATCCTGTAAGAAAATGTTCTGTGCCCATATTCTGTAATCAGTACCACCAGCTATGTACGTGAGGAAGCCCGTAGAGTATTAAAGCAGTAGACCTTCATTTTAACACTTTTAAACTTGTAAAGCACTATACATAAATTTGCATTGTAAAGATTAAATCTTATAATGCAAGTAAATGCTTTTGGCACAGTATGTAATCAATAGTAAGAATTCTATAAAAGTAAGCTGCCAGTAGTTTTGTTAATATTATCGTTCATACTGCCATAGTTGATATGTTGGCATTCGAAACAGCTGGGCTATTTGAATTTCTGAATAATTGGATATTTTTTCTCAAGTTTACCTAAAACTTTCAAATTTGCCTCATTTTCTTTTTATATGTTTACTTGTAGTGATTTCCTAATGTCATATATACCTCATTAAAAATATAAGAAATAAGTTTTTTATCTTATTTTAAATAAAATTTTTTTGAAAGTCCTGATTGGATAGAAAACATATTCTAAAACATCCCTCATCATGGTTATTTACTGGATATCTCTACTCTCTTGCCTTGCTTTCTTTTAAAAAATTTGCTGTTTTGCTTTATTTCTGCCTCTATATAATTGAAGCAAAATAAAGATTTGTTCTCATTGCATCCCCAGGCATCAAGTTGTACGACATATGGTTCCAAAGACAAAATAACCCCTTTACCTTCACAAGGGTATGGCTCACAGTGGGACGAGATGCAAGAAGGCGCTCTTCTTCAGTGTTCCCCCTCGAGGTAGACAGCGCACAGGAGAAATCACGTCACCTGTCTCCATCTAACTGGCTTTCCTATGTTACAGACACGTAGGATTTGCAACATAAGTACCATTTCATTATGCTCTGGTTTTACACAATTCAGTGGCAGTGTTAGCTTTGCTAAGGAAGTTTGACAAATAGGAGCTCAAAAGTTTAAATGAATTCACTTTGCTAATTCATTAGCAAAGGGAAGGGGGACATTGGCCTGTATTATTTGCCATTGCTGGCCATGTAAAAAAGAATTTTCCCCAAGACAAATCCTCTGGCAATGACTCCAACCAGTTTATGTGGCACAAATGATACTGAACACCATACCGTTGAGGATTCCTAATTTGTGATTTTGAATATTCACCGTATGCTCACGCTTGATCTATACATGCTATCTATGTAGAGGCACTGTTTTTTTAACTACTCCTCTTGTTTAGGGATTATGAAATACCGCACCTAAATTAGAAAAGATAGGTTAGCGCCCGTAGTATAGAATCTAAAAAATGCCATTGTTAGTTTCAGCTGCCAAGTTGAATTTCCAGTGTCAGAGACTGGATAAGAGATGAAGGATGTGGAAGAAAGGACTTGAGAGCAAAAAGAGGGCAAGAATGAGGTGTCGGATAGCGGGTCAGCAGGCGAGCACGCAGATCCCTTAGGGCCCAGCTCCTCCCTCAGGCCTTTGCTAGGGAGATCTCACCAGCAAGGCTGCAGAGTTCTTTGCTAACCTGTCTTGAAATTCATTGTGCTCCAGTACTCGTAACTTAAGATTTATAAGCTACTCTTGAGCCGGTCTGCAATGAATGAATATAAAGAATCACCTAAAATAAGAATATTTATCTTTTCTAGTAGTTTCCATCTAAAAGTAAAATACTATAATTGAGCATACCTGAATAAAGAGCTTAGAGTTAACTAAGGATGACATGACTGAACAATGACAAAATTTATCACAATGACCTGCTTTAAAATTTTTTCCATAGGGAAATATCTGTTTTCAGCATTATTTATATTAATCTTAGTCAAATTGTCATTGTTGATACTATGTAAGTGCTATAGTAGTTTTGAAAAAGCTAGTGAATTTGTAATCAGGAAACTAGTGTAAAAATCTGTCTGCTACTTACTAACATGTGACCTTTGCAAGTCATTTAGCCTTTCTGCCCCCTGGTGAACTCATTAGTGAGAAAAATACCTACCCAATATGCCTGTCAGGGTTGTTCTGAAGATTAGATTAGATCATGGATATAAAACATATTACAAATATATAATATTGAACACTTATTGTATACCAACCATTGTTTTGTTCAAATATTTTAATTTTCTCTTTTCAGGGCAGTATGTCAGTATTCCCTGCAGCCTCCTTCAAGGAGAAAAATCTATTCTGAGTAAGATCTTTCTCACCTCTTCATTTTGCTTAGTGGAAATCAAGAATTAAGAACCATACAAACTGTTATTAAGTAAGGTTTGAACACTACTCTCTCTTACAGCCAGCTTTGGGGTTCAGTCATGTAATACATACTAACTTGGGGAAAATGACCAGAGTTTTCTGAAATCATTATCCATCACTTCATCTTTATGTCCAGTGGAAATTGTCCCTAAGTTAATAATAAGCTATAATTCTTGTTTGTTTTTATAAATAAAAATAATAGTGTTTTCAAGAAATTCGGATGTTTAGTAGCTCAGGAGAGCCTTCCTGGACGTTTCTAACCACCCCAGTTCTCTGCAGATGTTATACTTCTCGGTTTTAATGTAGTTAAAGTTAAGCTACCCTTTTTTCAGGGAAAATGATCTATTTTTAGAGTTTTCTTATTCTCAGTCTTGCTATTTAAATATTAGAGATTGTGAATCATTTTGAAAGTGTAACTTTTTATACAATATTTTAATCTTCTATTTGATTTGCTTATTAACTCCTCCCCTTACATTCACTTATTCAGAAATTGAGTATTTACATTTAATAAATAAAGGCTATTTGCATTTTTATCAGTTCACTAATTTTAGCTAATTAAAGTCAAACTTCTAATAGTATCCTAATTTTCTTGTAATAGCTACTAAAATATAGTTATCTCAAAAGATAATGTAATAAAGAAATATGTCCAAGCAATTAAAAAATCACCACTTTATTTTTGTACACAAATTTTCCTTTTAGAATATTTTCCTCCTCTCCCAACACTTTAAGAAAAAAATTTTTTTTAAGTAAATTTAAGTAAAGTAAATTTCCCAACCTTAAAACACTACTCTCTCAGGAGTAGGAGAGGATGTCAGAGTTGAAGTTCCTGCTTCTTGGATGACTTCATCTTTCCCTTCCTGCACGTGCGATGCAAAGAGGCTCACACCTCTGCTGCTGGAGGAGGACAGGAGCCAGAGGATGTTTAAAACCCTCGTCCAAAAAAAAAAAAAATCCTCGTCTTGCTTTTGTCGTCCCCATGTTCCTGGATCACATTCAGTTGCCCTCTTGCCACTGGTTGGTCTCTCTCTTGTTTTGTTTAATCCCTGCTTATTTTTTACTACTGGGTGGATATCTCAGACATCTATAAAATTTTACTCTGCCAGGGAGTATTTTTCATCTTTAATATTTATCTTTGCATAATTTCAGAATATGCAACATAGGCATATGTTTGTTTAATAATATTCCTCTTAATGAGAGAAGTACATTTATAATAGGGATATTTATTTCTAATTAGGTATGTATATTTCCTGTTGTTTTCAGAGTAAGTAATGAATAAATTTTATGCTGTATATTGCCTTGTCTTCACAGTGAAGAAGAACTTTTGTATCTGAGTTTCATTGAAGATGTAACAGATGAAATTTTGAAACTTGGTTTATTTTCAAACAGGTTAGATTTTTAAAATAATACATGGCGGTTGAAGAGTAGTACATTAAATACGCTTCATTTGGTATTTTTTGAAGTTATTTCCATATATTAGGAAATGGAAATTATATTTCTTTCCTGGGGGACCATATTGTAAATAAATTGTAAATAAATAATTAATACTCTAGGCAGGCTCACAGGTTGGGGCAGTTACAGAAAAAATAGAGATTTTATTCATTTTAATACTGTCATATTTCTTGGTTATAATAGACTAGTGAAATAAAGTTTTGCTTCTTATATGCAAAGATCTACAATCCCATTTTGCTATTTGAAACTGTGGTGAGAATCAAAAGCCAGCATTTTGATTACAACTGTTACTATTAAAGTGAGGACAAATTAAAAGCTATGTTTGCATACTGTAAATGAAATGGGAAATGTGCAAAACCAGATTAGGTGTTAATGTACCTAAGGGAGCTGTGTGGTCCTGAATCAGCTCGAACATTTATTTAAAATTCACTGGGCACTGAGCCCCACTTTGTTATGTAGCATAAGACCCCATTTCATTATATATGCTGCATGCTTTCCCTGTCCTGATAATCGTATGCCAAGTACAGACATTCTAATGAATTATTTCTACTTGAAAGCGAACATTTTCATTATTAGTATCAAAAGATACCAAAAGACCTAAATTTTATTACAATAACTCTATTTCTCTCTTTCATTTGAAAAAGATGGATAAAAATGTTTACATAATGGAATACAGTTTCAGATTTGCAAGATGAAAAAGTTCTATTGATCTGTTTCACAACAATGTGACTATATTTAACACTACCGAACTGTACAATTAAAAATGGTTACGATGGTAAATTTTGTTGTGTTTTTTCCACAACCAAAATGTTAACTGTAAATAAAAAAATAAAAACATTTGCATAAAACATATGTATTTATGCTAAAAAACACTTAGATTTTTCCCTTAGATTTTATAAGGCTGTTTATTGCACTGTTTTGTATAATAGCACCAAAAGTTGAATCAAACTAGATGTTGACTAGTAAAGGTTTGGTTGAATAAATTGTAGAATATTTATAAGAGTAAGTTTTGTTCAGAGATTTAAATGTTATACAAGTGAATTTATTGATAGAAAGATGTTCAAAATATATAATTAGAGAAAAACAAAATAAGTACCCAAACATTATGTGTTGTTTAATCCCAGTTTTGGGAAAGAAATATATATGCACAGAAAATTGCCTAGGAGTGAATATTCAAAAACATCAACAGTTATTGTAAAAGGTAGAGTATGGATTTCTTGGGCTTTTCGAAATTATTAAATTATTCAGAACTACTGAATATAAGGTTGGCTCATAACTTCATTAATAATAACAAATGATAACAAAGGAAATTAGTTGTTTTTCAAGAAACCTATTGATACATTCACGTGATAGAAGACGAGCATGATGTAGTTGAAAAAATAAACTCTGGAGCCAGACACATCTGGTTGCATTCTCTTAATGGTTTGTGACCTTAGGGAAAAGGAAATCATTGTCTTAGAGATGTGATTTTCTCATCTTTAAAAATCATTTACAATACCTTTCTCTCCCAATATTGGTCATGATTAGAGGTATAATTATTATGTGCATAGCACTTAGTGGTTCTTAGTAAATGATAACTTTTATGTTTTTATATGGATTTACCATCAGTGGAACATTTGTCAAGTGTGCTTTAGGAAGCATTGTAAAATAACTCTTTATAAAGGAATTGTCTTTAGGGTTTGGTTTATGGAGTAGTGTATATATGAAAGAGAGAGGGTGTGGTGTTTGCACATGAATGTGAGAGGAAAAAAGAGCTTTTAAATGTATGTGTGTGAGAGAGAGAAAAGGACCTTTGGGATGTCATTTAAAATATTTTATGCACAGAAATGTAATAGCATGCAGTCTTCCAGAAACATTGGCATCCGTCGTGTTAACTTAAGTGCAGAGTGGAAGCCACACGAGCTTCCAGATTGGAGAACTTGACAGACCAGGGAAGCGATGGTTTTTAACTTTGGAAAGAAAAAGAGTAATCTAAAAAATATTTTTCAACTCTTAGTAGTTGTTATTGCATGGCTATCTTACATTTAGTTGATTTTGAGACATTAACATTTTTATTTATCATTTGTAGGTTTTTAGAACAACTGTTCGAGCGACATATAAGACAAAATAGACACCATTTGGAAGAGGTTTGTCTTTCCTTAGAACTTAGTTAGAAAAATTCTAATATAGAAAGAATTTTAAAGTTTTTCCACACCCTGAAAAGATACATAAAAAGCAAGTGCTTTTTTTCCCTTGCACTTTGTGTGTGTTCGGGGGCGGGGGGCGGGAGGAGGGAGAAGTATTGATCCTGCTGAGATTAGAAGCACTGCAGACAGAAGTAATGCATTTACCTAGCTTAATTAATGTAATTGTGCATGTCCTTTTCTTAATCCTAGGGGAAAATGCGCCACCTGCTTCATACCCTAAAGGTGAATTTAGGCTGCAAGGAAAATTCAGTACAGCTGGATGAAGTCGATACGTTGAATTTACTTGACTTTGAAAAGGCTGAGAATTCAGAACAAAATAAATATAAAAGTAAACCAGATGCAAGGATTCAACAGGAACGTCAAGAGTACCAAAAGGCTTTGGATATGTTATTGACTATACCAAAGGATGAGAATGAGATATTCTCACCAAACGAATTTTTCCTGCCTATCTATAAATCAAAGTATTCAGAAGGGGTTATAGTTCAACAGGTGAATGATGAAACAAATCTTGGATGTTCAGTTTGGGATGAAAAAAATCCAAGTATTTCGGACAGCTTAACAGACCAGGAAACCTCTGTGAATGTCATTGAAGGTGATAGTGACTCTGAAAAGGTTGAGACTTCAAATGAATTATGTTGTCTTAGCACAGCACTGTGCCAGCCTGTTCAACTCTGCAGTGTCAAAGGTGACAATAATCATGACGTGGAAGGACCGACTCTTAAGATCATGGAAATGAGCATCGAGGACTGCCCTTTGGATGATTGACCTTCATTAATAAATATCCCAAATGGCCAGTGATTCAACATTCCTTTTTTCTCTTTTTTTCTTTTATATGTTAAGATTTTCTATGCTGAATAATAAATTACCATAAATTTAGCAGCTTAAAACAAAAACACATGTATTATTTATCCCACGGTTTCTGTGGGTCAGTTGCCTGAACATAGCTTGGCTGGGTCCTCTGCTGTGGGTCCCAACAGCTGCAGTCCAGGCATCGGTCCAGTCCAGATCTTGTCTGAAGGCTTGATTGAGGTGGGGTGGGGGGACCTCCCAAACTCTTTTATGATTGTTGGCTGAATTCCTTTCCTTCTAGTAATAGATCTGAAACCTTCAATTTCTTGCTAGCCATTGGTCATCAGCTGTCCTCAGCTCTTAAAAGCTGCCCACTGTTTCCTACCACATGGCCTTCTCCACAGGCAGCTCACAATATGGCTGCTTGTGTCTTCAAGGCTAACATGAAAACGAGAGAGACTCTGCTAGAAAGAGTCTTATTTAACAGTCACAGGAATTACTTTCTATCATCTTTGACATTTTCTTTTGGTTAGAAGCAAATCACAGGTCCCACCTACTCATTACAGAAGGATGTGAATGCCAGAAGGTAAGATTCACTGGGGTCACCTTAGGATCTATTGGCCACAATTTCTAAGATGTTTCTCAGGAGCACAGAATTTACTCAGTCATAAGTGGTTTTGTAGGCAATGGGAAATGGTTTTATGATCTGGTGCAATCTTAAAACATTAAGCTTGGTCTACATTATTTTTAATTTCTTCTCACTTTCCTGCAGCATTTAAAGCCTCAAGGCCTTTCTAGTTATCAGTGAGCTAGAGCCGTCTGCCAGCTACCTGAAAAATTGTCCCTTCTTATGAAGGCAAATATTCTGTAGACCCAATCAGACACCCTCCCTTTACCACTGTAGTTCACAAATGGGATCCTTACTATTAATATATGACTCATCTCTAGTTATATCTTTTCAACTACGTACAATAATGTGGTTGAATATTTGAGTGCCTGTTATATACAAAGTTGCATGACTAAGCACTGTGGAGCACAAAAAGATGAAACAATAATGACAACCCAAATGTTCTAGAATCTTACCAATAGTCTCCAAATATCCATTCTTTAACTCGAGATTTTTATCATCCTTTGCCCACACCAGTGTTTCCCAAAAGGTAGCACATACCACCGGTGGGATCAGAGCAGATCTCTGGTGGTTCATAAATGACACGTCCAACATCACCGCTAGGTGCAGGATTCGGCCTCAGGGACAAACCGCAAAGTACAGTGGGGCGGGGGCGGGGCGGCGCGCTGGAGCCACAAACTCCTCCAGAGTTTTATGCCCAAAGAAAGTCTCATTGCTGCAGCCGGTCCTCAGCCCCGCCGACCCCTCAGTGCTCGCGTCTAGAGTTCCTCCCCTTAACGCTCTGTGCAACCGCTCCTTTCCCCGCCCTGCGACCTTCTTAAACCTCCTAAAATATCTGACCCTGTTCTTGGGTCCCAGCCTGGGTCTCGCCGTCAATCGTGCTTCACCTCGATATTCACTTCTTGGACTTCATCAGTCCGTCCGTCCGCCTGGGGGCTCCTTCAGTCCCAGCCTCACCTTCACAAACCCCTGCACCCATTATCCACGCACCTACCTCAGACTCACTGCCCTGGCTCACATCTTTCTCCTCAGCTGGAGCTGCCGTCTTGCTTCGAGCATCTCAGTAACTCCTCGCCTGCGGCTCCTGCACTCTTGGGCCCGGGCCCAGCCCCAGGCCCACTGCCTGTCCTGCTTTGACATGTCCAGCCTTCTGTATCCTCTAACTCTGGGTACAGCTTTTTGTCTTTGAGGCCATGACCCTTCCTGACCTTTGTACCTATTAGGGTATTTTTGTTGTTGTTATCCTCAGGTTTCCCTTTAAAAATTACATTTGAAAAGATGAGTTGGTTTACAGAAATATCAAAAGTGATTCTTGCATATGGCAAAGTTGGGTGAAGGTGGGAAGTGAATGGTAAGTTTGAGAAACACTGGCTTAGACTCTTCAAGCAATATTGTTATTGATACCTCTCCCTCTGCCCTCCCCATAGCTCATCCTCAACCCTGACTCCTGATGAGCGAGCCTCTCAAGCCAGCTTACCTGGGTTTGGCCCTTAGGAACTAAGCTGGGTTACTGAGCCTGTATGTGCCCCTGTTTGTTGAATGGGGTAATTACAGAGCCTTCATCACAGGGCTGTAAATACGCACAGGCTGCTATTGTCATTTTAAAGCAGACCATAACACCCCTTCTTTAAACAAACAAACCTTTTAGTTTCCTCTTGCTAAAAATATAAAGTACAGGCTCTTTGCATTTTTTTTGTTTGTTTGTTTTAATAATGAAACCGTTTTATAGGCTAGTTGATATAAACAAGAGTTAAGTTCCTATGGCACATTCTGGTCACCAAACTTCTAATGAAAGACCTGCAGAACTTCTAATATTAAACACTGAAAAAGATGCAAGCTATGTATGCATTTAAGAAAGATTCATAAAAACAAGGTAATGACTTCCCAACCCGCTTATTCCAGTTCAGGGGCTCAGGTGGCCGGAGTCTATCCCAGCAGGTCAGGCAGGGCACCAGGTGGAAACCAACCCTGAACAGGACACCCGTCTGTCACGGGGCCGCCCACACCCACACTCAGACTGGGACAATTCAGACACACGCATTCATCTCACACGCACATCTTTGGGATGGAGGAAACCTGAGTCCCTGCAGAAAACCCACACAGACGTGGCGAGAATGCGCATTCTGGGGAATTGACATTCTTTTCTCATCAAAGTTATAACGAAATGATGTTGAATGAACTGATGTTTATGATGACGTTGAGGAAATGAATTAGAACCAGAGAAAAAATCTTTTAAACTTAACTCTGACATATAGAAGAATGGAATGAAGTGGAAGCATACGAAATATTGAGATGGGAAGATCAATATCACAAAAAGAACAACACTTTGCATTTTTTTTATAGTCATGTTTTCCTTCCCAGCTCTCTTGCCATCATCTCCCAGGCATCCTAAGTGTCTGTCACATCTCATTGCTTGTTCCCTAAACATACAGAGGTCCTCTCTATGCTTTTACTCTTGCTGTCTGCTCAGAACGTCATTTCCCTTCCACTGCCCTCTGAGCTTCACTGATATCCCAGGTCGAATGTAATTGAAACCTTGAGTGCCTGTCCCTACTTTTGTCCCACATGCTCTGGGATCTGGGATCTTTCATATCTACAGCATGAATTAAAATATTGTTTATGTACCCAATTTGTCTCCTGTCTAGACTATGGGCTTCTGAAAAAGGAGGACTGACTTCTCTTTGGATCCCAGGCCCTCGTCTGCTTGAGAATGAATGCGTTTGTTCATGGAGGGAGATAGTCTGAGCTGGAGGGAGGTTTAGCTACAGACAAGGTTGTGGGACAGATGTTTCCTTTTCTCTTTATACTCAGGAAGTGCAAAGTCCTTATGTAGAAGGGAGAAGGTAGCAAATGGCGAAGTTACATGAAAATTTCCCCGTTCACTCACATTTTAAATGGTGTAAAATATAAATTAGCATCTTCCTGAGAAGTCTTACTTTAAAGTCACATTTTTTCCAGTTCTGAAGCCATTCAGAAAAGATCAGAGCAGCTTTTATGGGGCAAGACGATAATTTTCCACGCAGATTAATTAGCTGTGTAGTCATCAATGAATTACTTTTTACCCTGGGCCGCGGTTTAAGAGTTTGGACTAGATGATCCAAAGATTTCTTTTAGTTTTAACATGTCAAAGTTAATTCTTGGGACCTTTAGAAATTATAATTGAAACAATTTACATCTAGAAGTAGAAACGCCTATGTTTCCTGTCACTGTCTGCTAAACCAATACACACTTCAGTGGTAGAAGATGCTGCCTAACAAGTTACTGTCCCCAGACCTTTTAAAAGCAACAGATGGAGCCAATAATGGCATATCCCGAAAGAACTAATCCATGTGTCTAATTAAAGGGCCAGGAAGAAGATACTCTTGAATTGGGGTAAGATTTGCTTCAAAGCCAACCTTGTTGCCTTGAGAATTCTGTCTTGCACCAATATTCAAGTTTTGGGGCAATCTTGGATGTGAGGCTTCTCTGTTCGCCTAGCTCTTCCAAGAATTGAAAACAGGTGAGTTGACAGTCAAGATTTTTCTGAGAGGAAATATATACTGTTTTATTCATTTTCTATTGTTACTGTTACCACGTTACCACAAATTTATTGGCTTGAGGAAAAACATTTATTATCTTACCATTATAGAAGTCAGAAGTCCTAAAACCAAGATGTTGCTGGGTCTGCATTCTTCTTGGGGGCTCTAGGGGCAAATCTGTCCTTGGCCTTTTCCAGCTTCTAGAGGCTGCCTGCATCCCCTCCCTCGTGGACCCCTCCTCCATCTTCAAGGTCAGCTGTGTAGTTATCTTCAAATCTCTCACCCCTCTGCTTCCATCATCTTACCTCTATTCACCTGCCTACCTCCTAAAAAGATCCTTGTGAGTACTTGGGGTAATCACCTGGATAATCCAGGAAACTCTCACCATCTCAAGATCCTTAATCACATCTGCAAAGTCCCTTTCGTCACATAAGATACCATTTGCAACTTCCGGGGATTAGGACATGGACATTTTGGGGGGCCCATCACTAACCCTACCACAATTGTAAATATCAGTAACCTAACAAAAATTGCCTAAATAAACTTTTGTGCCTATTAATTGTAGCTTGGCTATGTAATGAATCCCGAGTTAATTACTAAAGCACTGGTTCTCATACTTCAATATACTGAAATCACCTGGAGAACTTAATATAGATTTCCGGGTCCCAACCTCAATAACTTCTGATTCAGAATTTTCAGATCTGGGTCGAGCCTCAAGAATTTGCATTTCTAACAAGTTTGCAGTGCTGCTGTTAGTGTTAGAAAAACCACCTCACTAAAAAATGAAGTGGATATTTAGTGGATAGTAAGTTCCACTCCAGGGATGGAAGGTGAGGGGCTCTGGAGACCCCTTGGGAAGCTGACATTGTTGGGAAGTTGGTGTTATTAAGTACATGAATGTGTATTCTTTAAATATGTTAATTGTTCCACAAATGCTCTAATTAGTGAAGTTGGCTGTTTTAATAAGATGCATTCTAACTCTTAAGTGCTTGAATACTGTGGAAATGTGTTAATACATTAGCAACTACTAAAAGTAACCTTTATTGTCTAGTACAGTGGTCCTCAATCTTTTTGGCACCAGGGACCAGCACTCCTACAAGAATCTAATGCCGGATGATCTGGGGTGGAGCTGAGGCGGTGATGCTAGCGCTGGGGAGCGGCTGCAAATACAGATGAAGCTTCGCTCTCTCACCCTGCTCACCTCCTGCTGTGCGGCCCGGTTCCTAACAGGCCACTGACCCCTACCAGTCAGTAGCCTGGGGTTTGGGGACCCTTGGTCTAGTACATTATTTAAAATAACCCAGAGGAGAAACAGGACTAATTATATGCCTCTTTGCAATAAGACCTAGAATGAAAAAGAGGCAAAAGAGTTTTAATTGCACTATTCACACACAAATCATATCTTGCTTCAATATTTATTTTTATGGCAAAAATAGACTATATTCATTTCACATATATTACATTCAAACTTATTTGCCACACACACTTTTATAAACCAATGAATTTAGAATTAAGCTCTTCTGATTACATTTTTACACTGATCATCAGATAGCACATAAAATTGCTTTTTAAATTAGAAAACTAATGCAACTATTTGTACTACCATTTCAAAAAGGTAGAATTCCCAGTGCATTGTTTGCATTATAGGGAAGCTTTCAAAGGAAATTATTTCATATAAATTTCCTCCCAATTTTCGGTTTGTTAGGCCTGTTGTTTTATTGACCTCTGTTGAAATTTTTTATTTAAATCAACACACTATATAAATGTTTATTTTTAAGTATGCTTTCCTAAATTTACTGTGGGTGTGGGTAGTGTTTGGATTGCTTCAGTTAAAAATCATTCCTATACAATAACTACTTCAATTTCTCTATCGGGCCACAAAAACAAATGATGCAAATAAAACACATTAGAGCTCTACTACTCTAAAATATGTTACATAGTATTTTTTTCTTTTATTCTTTTTCTCTCATCTTTTTGTGTAACTCATGTGGTTTAAGAGTTTTGTGTTGTTTTTCATCTTGTTTTTATTAAATCTATTCTGGAAATAACTTTGTCACCTCTGGATAATATTTACTTTTGTTCAGGCTATTTGTTGGACTGAACTAGTATTGCATTGGTATTATTCTAGTGAAACTGCAAAACCTTTAGATCCATTTAAGACACTTAACTCTTAAGAATAAATTACTACATTTCAAAAACAAATACAAATACTATAAAACACCTAACAAAAGATTTGTCTCATTGAATGCTCTGTTAATTTCAAGCAATTTCTAATAAACTTCTAGGATAAAAAAATTTAGAGTCTCAGCATTTATATCAGTCTGACTTGGCAATATTTGCACTCTTATGAAAAATGAGTGACTGAGCTTCTATTCCCCACTTACTTGTTCACTTTTTCTCAGCCAATAAATGAGCAGATAGAAATGGAAAGCCAGTTATCAGTTATCCGTACTAGTCTCATCAACCTACCCCAAAATTGAAGAATGACATACTGTTAGGACTAACCCAGAAAAACCTGATTTTCTTTGGCAGTATAGACCTGCTCCTAAAAGTGAATACTGTAGTGTTTTTTTTCACCAAGCTTTTGAAGTGTAAATTTAAAATACACATGCACATTTAAAATGTCAATAGTGACAACTGAAATAAAGTACTGGTCTTTTTACAGTGTAAAAACCAACTACCAGTTGAGTTAAAATTTCAGATTTATAACACTGGGATCGTGTACTGCTATAGCCAACGTGGGTGTACTGTGTTATAGATTCAAAGCCAAAGGGAGGGATTTTAAGTGGTCCTTTTATATGACACACCATGAAGTCATTTAATAGAAGTTAAAGGATAATGATCAAAACATTTACCTAATATAATTAGTTTTCAAAAACTTGGAACAGTACCATCAGCCACATTGTTAATTCTAGTTAATTCAAACACAATTATTCCATCATTCATTTGTACTTATAACATAAAAGCATAATTTTAAATCATGTTTACCATCTTTTCCCTAACCCATCAATATATTAGAGAAAGTTTAGATTTACTCTAGTTTTTGAAAACTTTTTAAATTTCTCAAATATACTAGGTTAAGCACTTTTGTAAATATGATGTACAGCCAGACCCTAACTTACATATATGTGACCTGGAGATACTCCTTACATGGGAATATTTGCCTTGGAACTGCTGCTGCTTCTGCTGGGTGCTGCAGACCTTAAACTTCCTTCCTGGTCCATCCTCAACTTCTCAGTTCATGCCAGTGACAATCCAAAGGAGAACACGTGAGTGGAAACAGGAAAGGCAGGGGGACATATTGCCAATTCATCCTCTTTCACCCCTGCCCCTCCAGTCATAGCGTTTCATGGGCAGCATCCCTGCTCACTTCATCGTTTGTCCCGTTCTGATCCTCACCCTTCATGCATCACTCGTTTTTCTAACAAATGATGGGAATGATATTCACTTACGTGGAGTTCTCTCATGAAACACATCAGTCTGCCTTCAGCTGCTTGCAGACTCTCAGTCCCCAGTGCCAGGCAGGCACAGAGAGAATTCCTTCTCTGCTCTCACCACCAGGGAGCAGTAGGGGGAAAAAATTCTGTATATTTTTTCTTAGAAGTACTGATTATGCTGATTTGGTTCTATGCCGTTAAGAGCCCCTGTGGTTAAAATAAGCTTTGGGAGGACAACCAAGAAAGTTAACACCCACTTAGAGTATTGTTTACAAGGGGAAATATTACTATGTCTCAATAATTCAACATACATCTGGACTTTTAGAGCATAATTTTTATTTCAGAACTGGCCTGTAGTTAATATACAGAAAACGATGTCACTTTAACAATCCAAGGACCTCTTCAAATGTCTTCTAAAATCCTCTCTTTACTCACCCTCCCCAGCACACACAAACTTTAAACAACTGGACTGATTTTTCCTCATTTTTTCCCTAAGTAATTGTAGATACGAGGTAAGTGGAGCCCTTATCTACAGGAATTTGAAAATCTCATGTTCTTTTGAGAAACACTTTCCAGGCAAATTGCTAGTGTACCAATTCCTCTATTTTTGAAATGTCTATCCCTCAGCTCAAAAACAGAGCCCTCTCTGATTTGGATTTTTAAAAATAAACCTTAACCTGGGAAGAGAGAGTTTTAGCTTGATCCATATACAGTCTTGATGGGAAGCAAATTTCCTAAATTTATATCCAATAGAGCTTTTTAAAGACTTTTTAGTTTGATTTTTTTAAACGATTTACAATAAACAGTAATTCTTGTTTCCATTTGTGCGTGCAAATCTCAAATAAACCTACACACCCAGTAAGTTGCAGCTGACTTCCGGTTTTACGGTTTAGAACATATAAAGTTTTATATTCTATATAACATATACATCTAAATTTTCTTAAGATTGTGAACATTAACATATCAACCCATTTGAAATGACTGTTTTCCTCTGATGATGAAAGCGTCACAGAAAAGTTGGCGAAGCCTGCTGTCATCACCTGGGCCTACACCCCAACACTCTCCCCCGCGTTTCTGCCTAGACCTTTCTAAGGAAGCACAGGGCCCACCTCAGCTTTAATCCTGCCACGAGATTGTAAAGGCTAAATTCTAGGGCTTTCTGAATGCTTCACAGTAGATGTTCCAGAAGAAAATAATTAATAATGACTGCAATTAACATTTCAAATGATACTCTAAAATGAACTTTCCTGTGCTCAAAAGTACCAACTAGAATATTTCATCAAAAGGCCCCCCCACTAATCAGGAAAATTGATGCCAGAGATGCCAAAATAGATCAAGGGAAAACAGTGGTTTATAACCAAAGGAGAATATGTTAAGTGGAAACTGGAAACATTTTGTGAAAATGGACATTTTGGTAATTTTGATTTGAAATAAATAATATCAAGGAACTAAAAGACACTAAAATATTGAAGCATTGCGTAAGTTTGGCAGACAGTAACAGCCTCAATTCAGATGGGGTAAGACTATGAAAGCACAATGTTTTATAGTTCCCTCTTGAAAATCACATTATTTCAAAGTCTAGTCATGTAGATTTATTTTTATTCAGGAATACATGGGTCTTAGAAGCTACGTCATGCAACATTTTAAGAGTGACATTCAAACAGTATAAGTTAGCCCTTGTAATTTCCTTATAATCAAATTATTACAACAGGCACACAAACATACATATATTACTCTTTAGGATTCCATTCTTCTGGAGAGCCCTTTCTGAATATTTATACTTGGGTCTATTGTGCTTTAAACAGGAGTCTTAAAAACAATTTCAGGTTTAAATTAATATTTTGTTCCTAGGTGACAATGGTACCCACTGGCAATATTCTTTTTTCACTAATGTGTCCTGAATCTTCCTCTTACGTGGTTGGTTTCTGAGTAGCTCAGAGTGAGGCAGATCCACCGTACTAAGTAAATCCTGTCTCATAGCTGACAGCACATACACACTTAGTGGTCACAATAGCAAGGTAAACTGCTTTAGCAATTCCCACAGAAACTGGAACCAACCCTAGGATACTGTAGTTTGGGAAAGTGGCCCTAGATTTGACATTTTGGAAGTTTTGTATTTTGGAGCAGCAGCCTCAGAAGAAAGAACAAAGAGATGGCTCCTCAGTTAAACGTACCAATCGGTCCTTACCTACTCGGCAGCTCTCACTGTGACGAGGCCATCTTGGCCTGGGCCAAAGGCGACACTCTCCCTCTTTAATTCAGCCTGTTTCTTCTGCCCGCTGGGATGGGGGTGGAGGGACTAAGAAGCTAAAACTGACCTGAAGGGTGAACGTAAGGGGATTAGGGAGCTAAAACTCACGTACCTCCTGAATATCACAGCACCTTCTGGTAGCCTTGCAAGTTTGGGCTATGGTTTTAGAAGATGAGGTGAAACTATTACTAACTCTTCTTTCAACCGGAAGAAAATAAAGCCTCTTCCAGGCTTCTTTTTGATTTTATTTGTCAGAAAAGAACAGAGTTTTAGGTGGAAGAATTCCAAGGAAATAAGTGAGTCACTGAGAGTGACAGGCCTAGAATTTCCCGGGGACACCTCCCTCTGCGGGGTGGAGTCAGCCTCCATACTGTCAAGCCCCCACTCTCCATCCCAGCATCTCGGTCTAAGGATAGATAATACTGTGTTTCTGTACACACGAAGGCATCCGCAGTTACCGTCCTGCACGTACTCTCGTCCTAGTCACCCTACATACTCTTATGCCTTACTCTTCTACAACACTTCTGAAACAATGTCCACTCTTATCATTTCATCTGTAAAGCAACACATATATTAAAACACACTTATTGTTTTTAACAAAAGTGCAACTGTTTTTTCACTTCCATCCTATGCAATTGTTTTTTTACTTCGTTTTCAACCAATAAAATCAAACTCATTTAGATTTAATAATAATACTGAAAAAAATAGTGAATCTGATTATGCTCTTACATTTTTAAATAATGTGCCTTCATTCCCAACTTTCCCTTAAAGGACTCATTTCAGTACTTTAATGAGTTGAAATCTTGTTTAGAAGGTACAAATATATAGAATTTTTAGGATAAAAAATTTTCTGAATATAAAAATGCTGTCTAAATGCTTCAAAATAACACTTTTAGATTCTTCTTGCAGTTTGAGTTTGGTAACTAAACTCTTAAGTACCCAAGATTTTTTAAAAATAAAAGATAGTAACATGGTTTTAAATATAAAGTTATAAAGGAACCACTCATATCTGTGGATCATCCTCATGGAAGGTTCAGTTTTTCGACAAGAAAACCCCAAATATTTTAGTCATAAAATAAAATTCCACTATCAAAAACTTGTTTAAGATAGAAACCTATGCTCCTTAATGATTGCCACAATGGCCGGGCATAGCTTCAGTAAAATACAGAATTGTCTGGAAAATACAATCTCCAAAATGTGTACCAGTGCTGCGAATCAGACAGCCCGGAGCCGGGCGATGCCCGCGACGCCAAGGCCGCCTTCTCCGCCCCTTCCTAGGTGAAAGGCTCCCGCTTCCGCCTTGCGCTCTGCACACCTGCGCAGCGCACCGCCACGCGCACCGCCACGCGCACCGAACTGCCCGATGTAGCGTTCCGCGCAGGAGAGCGTGGAGGAGAAAGTACGAGTCAGGAAAGCACTTTTCTCAGCTGTAAACGCTTCCCGTGATCAGGGCCCCTTGAGAAGCCGTGGGAGCTTATATGAGCCTTGAACTTTTCAGGAACTGAATGAGAACCCGATACACAAACGTGTACTGGCAGAGGGTCTGCACCATCATCATCCTCTGCTGCCTCAGCATGTCCAGCACCCTGGGGATGTCCAGCACCTGCAACAGAGAAACGGCCACGAGGGTAACGCACCCCGCGAAGAGCGACAGGGAGAGGGGGGCAGTTTGTGTCCTAGAGGAATATGGTTAGGGGACAATCTCCTATCTTAGCGTCTTCTATTAAAAACCCAAGAAACTGTGTAGGGCCATGCCCCCCTGAACGTGCGGGATCCCGTCTGATCCCGGAAGTTAAGCAGGGTCCAGACTGATTAGTACTTGGATGGGAGTCCACCTAGGAAGACTAGGTGCTTTAGGCGTAAAAAATAAAAAAATAAGGATTATAAGCTGACAAGGTCCTTGCAGTAAAAACCCGAGAAACTTTGTTCAGAAAGGGCCGTGTAGGTCACTAGGTCCCTCTCCTCCCCAGCACTGTGCTGGACCCACTCCCCCCGCCCACAGCACTAAAAGAGGAAATAAGCACCTCATTGTGTTCCAGACAGGCAATCATGATCTCTGACAGGATGACGACGCCAGTCCTGCCCACGCCGGCACTGCAGTGGACCAGCACGGGAGGGTTGGGGCTTCTCGGTTCACTCGTGCTATTGGTGTGGCGGCGGACAGACTGGATCTCCTCGAGGTATGCTGTGCAACATCCATGGGATGGAAAATTACTCAGGGATTAAAACATATCAAATGGACAATTTTCATATTATTCCCACTGACCAATCTGAGAGGACTCCAGACAGGGAGCTGGGTGCCCGTTAACCAAGCCCGGCCCCTGAGTGACAGTGGGATCTCGGGCGAGTCACTGACTCTGTCTGGACTTCCATTTTCTCATCTACAAAATGAAATGGAGCAGAAACTCTCTAAGAGTCAGTTATTAGTGTCTGCTTGCTACTAAATTATACTTCAAAATCTTCCATTTAAGCCTCCCCCCAAACCCTTAAAATTTCGTTTTAAAACAAGTCCGACGCTTATACGAGACAGCATAAAGGAAACATTTCAGGGACATGAGTCTTCCTCTGTGTGGTTCAGGCCGTGCTGGGAATGAAGACACTTACACAGAAATCCCTTGAGGTCCTCTGGACAGCCGTGCTCAGGCCAGTCCGTGTACTGGAGATGCCAGACCGTCCTCTCCTGGCCCGTGAGAAGGTGCTTCATCTTCAAGCCTGTGGTGGCATAGCAGCCAGAGTCTGTGCGGAACCGGGTTGTGATCTTAAACCTTCCGTAGGTGACGGTGTTGTGCCTGGAGCCGAGTCGCGGCCAGTACCTGAAGCTCTTCTCCCTGCCGCCCTCCTGTCAGGCAAGCACACGGACGGTCAGAGCACGAGGCACCACCACGCAACGGGCGCGCTCGCAAGCTCAGTGTCTGAAGCTCAGACCTGCAGCCCCACCCCACCTTCTTCTCTAAATCGGGGCCCGACATGGTCAACTTTTCATTTGAGGCTGAGACAATCCATTCAGAGACACGAGGACTCACCTCTTCTGCTGTCACCATTGCTATAATAGCAATTCCCTGTTCCCACACCATCTGCCAAAAATCCTGACAGGTATTCTGTAATGGTCCCTGTGTTGCAATATAATCCCATTCAATTCCACTGACAGAGACCTGAGATTAGAAAGGGTTAAAAAAATTAATGTGTGTGTAAGACCTGTATGTATTTATGCATACATAGACATTTGTTTGTGGTAATACTAAGTGAACTGGGGAGCAAGGGTCTGGTGGGGGCCCAGGGGGAAGCTGTCACCATTTCGTCAGGCAAGGACCATGAGGTCCCACACTGGTGAGCAGTAGGTCCACCAGTTCTGAAGCTCAGACTTCCCACTATTCTTCACTGTCGAACTCCAACGTTACGCAGTTCTCATCCACCCAGTCAGGAGAGACTGGGTGAGTCATTTCAAAGAAAAGCTCGCTTGTTAAATAAAATAAATTATGTGCAGATGAAAAAGCATGTGCAGAGATTCCCAAAGACGGTCAAGGGTACTGGCATCCGCAGGCAGATCGCCAGGTCTCTCGAAAGCCTCAACTGTGAAACTAATCTCATCAAACGTCACTTGCAAACTAAAGAAAATGTGGGAGACAAGAAAATCAGCATCTGACCACAGACCCTTCTTCACTCACCATAAGGAAATTTGTCCTTCCCAAAATAAAGAACTGACTTTCTAGCCAGCATGAGCAAAGTATGCAGTAGTGGAGAAGAGAGAGCATCTGGCTTTCCTCACTACCTGTTGTGAATCATCACTTTTTCCATTTTAATGGGTGTCACATTATCCCAGTTAAATGGCATTATACTATTTCCAGGGGGAAAAAGTGGCAGTGCTTCTTCGAAGAACAAAATAACGTTTAAAAATGGTTTTAGGAGTGTGCAGTGAGAACAGATGGTGCCATTGTAAATAAAAGCTTTGGTGAACACACCGAGAAACCGAGACTTTGGTTACATAAAAATGCACGGAGGTTTGTCACAAGGAAAAATTAATTCGGCTGCTCCTGAGAGAATGTATGTTAAAAAAAAAAAAAAAAAGTCTTCAGACTTAGAAGGACAAAGTTCAAATAAGTGCTTCGGAGTCCTGACAATGCTGCTGGGGGCACAGTGCTTTACCACGTGGAGATTGCAAATGTGGCTTCGGCTCTGTTGGTAAACACTTTCTATCCAGCCCTGCTGTATGGACTTCCCAGCTAATAATACAGTTTCTCACAACGGTTCAAAACTAAGGTGTTTTTTAGAATAGAAGCGTGACTAGAATTCTAACATTCCTGTAATTTAACTCAGACCTTCATGCCCCGTTTATTATTCTAAACGTGCCGCTCACCTTCATATGCGATGCATTGATGTAACCAGTGTTGTTTTCCTTGGTTGGGACCAACTCTACCCTGGTGTCGTCATAGGGAAGGACATCCGGGAATCGATTCCTTTCTGCGTTTTCAGGGAGTCGTGCTGTCGAGCACTCCCCGTCCACTAGCCGTTTTTTAAGAATTCTTTCATATTCTGTGAATACCATTCCCTGCTCTAACCGCTGTTCCAGGATTTTACACTGTAGAGTACGTGGAATAATGTGAATACAGTTACACTGACACAGCTGCATTTTGATTGTACATTTTAAATCTTGTTTTCTGCTTCAAGCCTAGCATTATGTGTTATACTGAAAATTCTAGGTGAAACCAAAGTTAAATTTTTAACAAGCCATAACAATGATAAATGAAATAACCTTACTGGTGAGAAATAAATGCAGTTCTGTTTAAAGGTGAAACTTGGCCTAAAGCAATTTGTGGAATTCATTTTCTCTAAATTTATGGTCAGTTTTGTGATGGCCTATGAAACAAAATTCTCCTAGAGAACACTAAATCCTGGAGTAAGAGAATCAATTTCAAAATCTATGAACAAATGCTTCAATTTTATAATATATAATTATATAAAAAACTGAAAGCAGTAGTAAATTCTGGAAACTATCTCCAGGATAGATTTGTAAGCGAATTAATTTTTGCTTAGCATAATTTATGCCTGTCTCAGTCACAAAGGAAGCTTTGAAAAATTCAGTTAACTGTTTACTCTTAAGATAAAATTTCAGCAAATGAAAGCAATGTCTGCTTTCTTTCCTGTGTATACGTGTTCATATGCATTTATACGTTTCCTCTAACTTTAAGGCCATCAAAAATCAACACAGCCACAGATGGCTGGAAGAAGGTAAAGAACAACATTCAGAAACAAAAAAATCAACGCTCTTAGCCCAAAGTTATCTCTTAAGGTATTAGGTGCAAGTCTGCCCCAGTGCTGAGGTCCAGATTACAAAATTCCTTAATGCTCATTTGTGATTATTAAAGGTGACAGAAAATGCATTATCATCTCAGGAAGAAAATTTTTAGCATTTCGTCTGCTATCCCAGAGAAGGGATACAGCTAGGGTGACTCAGACATACCCTCTCATCGTTGGTGGCTCTGGCAGGCACATCCTTTCCTTCAGCAGGCAGAGGCAATCGAGATAGGGAGAGTCCATTCAGGGCAGCCAATTTGAGAGGACCGATTTTTTTTGCATCTACTCGGCTCTTTTTCATTCCCTACAAAAATATATGTATATATGAAATATACACAAATACAACCCCTTTGGGGGGAAAAAAATGTCATCGGACTGAAGACTCGAAAGAAAAAGAGGGAGCGTTCTCCTTTGCCAACAACCACAAAAGAACTTACGCGCCACAGCCGCACACACTTGATTAACAAACACTGGGAGGAAGGCATTCCTTTCAAGACCAAAGCCCTGATAAGTCTTCCAGATAGGAGGTTTTGAAATGCAGTTGGTTTCAGGGTTCTGTTGTAATGACAGGTGAGGCTCCAGGCAGACAGCATTCCTTCCCAGAACTCCCAAATCTCAGAACATGGCACATCAAAAATTCAGCTGCCGTCTTCAAAAAGGGTTTTAAATGCAATCACCTGACTGCAATAAGCTTTTGTGATATTTTAAAAAATATATAAATTAGTTCTTTAAATTATTCTGAAATAAATAAGTAAATGTTTTCTGTGGTAGCACTCTCTATTCTGTTCTGTATTATACTGCAGGACTTGTGTGACCTGAGTTGGATCACCAGACCTCTCAAAACCGCCACATTTTTAAGCCAGGGAGATAAAACAGGGCTGAAATCTCCATCATGACACCAGGAGGCCCGGGTACGAGAGCTTCGGCAGCATGCTGTCTCCTGAACACAGACTTTTCCTACAGTTATTATCAAAGCTAGTGATTTTCTTCTCCAAAGAGAACAAGCCTAAGAATGCTAAGCCTCCTTAGATATTCTACAGCTCCTTGGAATTAAAATGACACTAGCCCCAATCTGGAAGAAATGGTTTTCTCAGTTCTGTGTCATCATAAGCCAAACCAGCTCTACCAGCCTGGGAGGGAGGGAGGGTTAGGGAGACAGGAACAGAGGGAGAGAAGGAGACTAAAAGTTTCCTGCACAGGTGAAAATTTCATGATCCTCATGTGCGTAGAAAATAGTGATATGGTGGTAAATGTTTAACAGCTCGCACTCCGGGGTGGGAAGTTCTCATCTGTAAAGTTTGCCAATTTACACAGGGAGAACACTCCCACCACGGCCAATTTCAATCGGCCAGTGTAACATCACGAGGCTTACAAAAGCCCTGACAATTTAACAGCTCGTGCCAGCTAGTATAAGATGGCTCCAGGACTTCTCTGCCTGAAAATGACTCAAAATGCCCCAGAACAGGCATGCTGGGTGAAGGGTCGTTCTAACGCCAGTGTCTGAAGAAAGGAGCATATAGTTAAAAGTAGCCCCCAATACTCCTTTACTTGGCCCAAACTTAGAGTACGAGAAAGAGCATGTGGTTTTAAACGTACGACCTGCACAGTGATTTCTTACGTGAGAACCACCACACAACACCAAGGGTACAACAAAAGAAAATCTTCACGTAGTAGTTCAGGCCCTCAAACCAGTCTACCCACCTTCTTCACATAACAAGTTCCTGGAGGTGGGGGTGGGTGGAGGAAATCTGCGATTTATTTGTTTTTGATACTAAACCCCTCTAACCTTAATTCACATTCGCATATGAACTAAGTTTGTTTGTTGGAACAAAAGATATAATGGCAAACCTGTGTTGCTACAAGGGGCGGGGTCAGAAGGCTTAGTACAGGGCAGGGCTCTTCAATTCTTGGGAAGCCGGTAAGTTAAATGTATGTTGCGATCTTATAGTAATCAGTTAAATTTGACCTAACACTTTCTAGGTGCCAGGACCTCACTTTATCACTTTATCCCCCCAACGACTCTCTGGGGTTGTCTTCCTTCACGAATGAGGAAACTCAGGGAGGTGAAATAGCTTGCCCAAGGTCAAAGAGCTGCCTCTTTATACAGAGAGATGGTCATCAGTGTCAAAACAATAAAAACTACCTTTCATGGAAATCTGTTATGTTGCATCACAGAATTCAAAAAGCATTTTTCATGCCTATCCTTACATGAGATCTAGCACAGTGCCACAGCAGGCAGAACAGAGATGATTGTCCCCAATGTGACAGCTGAAGAAGCTGAGGTTCTGGTGCATAAGGGGTCCAGCCCACTGAGCAGAGAACTAATAAAAAATGGCAGGGTCTAGACTCAGACTCAGACACAGTTTTCTTTCTACTCTTAGGTCCTTTCCTTCTGGTCACAGTTGCCACACACCTTCTAGTAAAAAAAAAAAAAAAAAATCCTTTATGTTAAAAGGAGCAGAAGCATAATCCAATCACATAATGTTATTAATACTGTAGGTTTTGAAAGTCAGTGAGGGAGAAAATTTGTGTTTTTAGAGAACCAAATTGATCAAAGTCCTCATATTTAGCAGAACTTGCCAGGCCCATTAAAAACATACAGGGACAATAGGCTTGAACACTTGACCATACTCAAAACAAGGACTACTTGGGGAAAAGACCCAGTTCACACGTAAAAACGACGGCCAGTTCTTGATGTTATTAGAGGAGCATATTAACTATGAAAGGGTCCCGTCCAGCTGGCTCAGGGGCTCGAGCAGAGTTGCCCTGGAAGACATGTCCACAGCCTGTTCCCACCCTGAATCATCAGCCCACAGGCTCCACTTCAGCCAACCTAAGACACAGGTAGGTAAGTGAGAATTAAAAATAAACTTAAAATTCAAATCCAAAATTATTTAAAAGAAAACACATTTAAACCCATGACACGGTTGTAAGTGATGTTGGTCTGTGTACACTTATCTATTTCAGAAGCACAATAATATTGTATGAATATTTTTCCCACTTATGAAGATATTTATAGCATCTCAGAGGACCTAAACTACTAGGCCAGAACCATATTTGTGATGGGCCCTCAAGTCTAGGTTTGTAGTCCAGCAGAGATGGGCAGAAAAGTCGTAGCTGCCCAGGACATGGGGAGACGGAATGGATAGGTTAGTTATTTAATCATGTAGCTTGGCCAGAAGGCAGGACAAGGGGTGTGGAGGTACAGGCATGAGGAGCCAGGAGCCTGAGCAATGCGACAAGATGACTTAACAGTGGACATGCTGACATGACAAAGACACAAATGCCTGGCCAGAACGTGAGGACTCAACGTTAAAAGGTTTCGGTGGAAAGACAGAAAACAGCCATGCTTAGATAAGCAACTGTTACTTAATAAAATATTATATACAATATAACTCAGAACAGTGTAAATAGAACAGAGGTTATAGAGATAAACATGGGTTTAAAATTCCAGTTCAGCCCCTCACTAGCTATGTGACCTTGGGAACGTTACTTAAAATTTCAGTCTATTTCCTCATCTGCAGGAACAATAGGCCTGTTGTAACTTGGACACAGTAAAGCAGATGACATGCAGGGCACATGGTACATGCTCTGGGAATGGCAGTTGGGGTCGTGTTTTGCTTTTACATTTTGCTTCCAATCTTTAAGAAGTGCTTAATTAGTTCATGGTTATACTGAAAATTAAAGAGCACGTTTTCTACAAGGAACCTTCCTTAGATTCTTAGTTCATTTACTCTTTTAAAGAGATCTGGAGCTCTCTTGACAGAGTGCCACCTCCCCAACTCCAGAATCACTGCCCGACCTTCAGGGACCCCGGCCGCACATCTGCCGCTGCAGCCGTGTGACTCCAGCGTAAGGACGCTTTAGGAACATTTCCGTGGAGGCTGCTCTCAGACATCGCCCAAGCAAACCCAGCAAACAGAACAGCGGCTGCTCCGGCGGCAAAGGGCGCTGTCAACGGGTGGTCCCAGGGCAATCCTGGCTAAGGTCGTGGAATTAATTTCCTCTCCCTCCCCACTGCCTTGCTAAAACGCTTCATTCTTTCTTTCCTTTCCATCCCATACCATGCAGCCTCCTACATTTACATTTTCACTTCGTTTAATTATCTCTAGATAACCACTAAAATTCTAATCGATCCCATTATTTCCACGGATAATCAAACGCAAACGTGTTCCAAATAAGATAAAAAGAGTCAAACTTCGGGGATGTGGGGGTGGGGGTTCAAAAAGTGAAAGAAAAAAAGGTGAAACACATCAGAAGCTGGGGGTCAAAGGAGAGGCAGAGGGGAGGAAGCGTAGAGAGAACAGGCTGAAAGGGCCTCGTCCCGGCTGGGACACACCTGCGCCACACTCGTCCTGGCTGGGACACACCTGCGCACTCACCCCTAACGGCGGGAGTCCTTCCACGACGTTCTTCTTTCCGGACAGGAGGTCTGACACCGGCCTCTTCTTCAGGGAGTCCCTGCGCGCTCGGTACCGCCCGGACGTGGTGAGGTCGGACTCGGACATGGAGGGAGTCAGCAGCCCGTCCCTCCTGGGCCGCTGGGCCTCCGCAAGCATGCGCACGGGGCTGCCCTCCCTCGCCCGGCGCTCAGCCTCTGTGACGTGGCACTTGGGCTCGAGAATGTGCAGAGGACCCGCGACCGGTGTGACCGAGGCACAGGAGTAGCCAGATGGCGGCTCTTGGGAGTAACTCCCCCGGGACTCAGGTGCCCGCAGGGAGAGCGCAGCCCGTGCTTTGTTTTCCTCCTCAAAATCCTCCTCCTCCTCCTCACTGCTGTGTATCAGCATGGTGGCGTCAGAAAGGGATTTGTGGTGGCCGTATCTCAGGCCCTCCTGCTCGTCCGGCTCTCCTCGCTTTGTTCTTTCGATGAAAACATTTGGCTGCGAGCCTGCGCTGATAGCCCGCGGCGCCACGTCCGCGGCCGAGGCCGACATGGTCCTCTCCTTCAGCCTCAGGCCCTCGAAGCTGTGCGTCAGCCCAGCCACCTCGATGCTGTTCCGCTTCTGCAGGTGGGCGTGCCGGGCCGCGGTCAGCGGCTCGCTGACCTCCTGGAGAGAGTGCGCCACCGGCAAGCTGTCTTCTTGGAAGGTCTGGACCGAGTGGTGGACCCGCCTGGTGATGAGATCCGGGTTGCTGCTGCTGATGTAGAGGTGGCGGGACAGGTCCGGGGTGCTGTTGGCCGGCCTCGGGGGCGGGTAAGGCGGGGGCGGGCGGTACACCTGCGTCCTCATGATGTTGGGGGCCGGGTACTCCTGGGCCTGGAGCTGCACGTTGGTCAGCTCGGGCACGCTGACGGCGCCCACCACGGGCCGCCTCTCCGCGGGGTAGGGGTATGGAGACTGGCTGTGGAAGCTGTAGTTCAGATTGAACGGGTAGTGGGCCGACTGGGGCGAGGAGAGGTGGGCGTGCTCCCGAATTTCGGGCTGGCTGTAGACCAGCGCGTCGGGCCGGCTGTAGGCGTACGAGTTGCCGATGCTGAGGTTTCTCAGCGAGCGGCTCTGCCTCTCTGCGTGCGCCATGCCTCTGTTGAGCTGCTTCATCACCGTCTCATAGTCAGGGGTTGGGCGGTAAGACGGGGGTATCAGGGCGCTGTGCCGGTGGGATGGGACGTAGTCGGTTCTCATGACGTCACTCCCAGTGATGCTCGGGTTGGAGGACATGGGCGAGGGCTGCAAGCAGGGCTGAGGGTTGTTCAAGGAGCTAGTGCTGTGTGCGCTGTAGACACTGCCGTTCCGGACCCGGCCGCTGAGCTCGATCTGCGCTCGGTCCAAACTTGTCTGAGAGTGACAATAGCACCCGTTCTGGTTGGTCACAAAGAGGTTATCTGGGGGACATTTAAAATATATTTTTAAATGAGATTTCTTAAACCTATTAAATTACTCCAGACAAATATTGAGATAGGTCCTGAATGTTGATGGCATTTTCAATGCAGCTTATAAAAATCCAGGCTGAAGTGGCCTGGCTTTTTACCCACATAGCTAAGTGACCTGGGTATGTCACTTCCTGGGGCCCCGGCTTCCTCATTTATAGGACCGCGACTGGCTCTGCCTCCTCTAAGGGTGGTATGCAGGGCCTGGCACCTGATAAAGATTAGCCAAATCTAAGCCCAATATTAAGAGCACGATTGTGTCATAAAACATTGTTTTTCTGAAAGTCAGTGAGATGTGTTTTACCAGAGACTTTCTGGAACGCTGGGCAGATGCAGGCAGAGATACCACTGGAGGCATGGGGCCACTGACTGCTTTCTCTCCCTGGTGGGGGCGTAGCCCGCTGATGCTGAGCTAGTTCAAGTACCAGCTGTCTGTAATTCCTTAAGTGGAATTGTAGGCTATTTGTATAAATTCTTCCAGGATGAGCATAAAAGGGCAATAGTTGATCAGGGCCTGAGCCTCTCCCAGTCCAACAGTGTCACCAGAAGCCGTGCATCTCACTAGGGGCCAGAAGACAAGTGATCGCCAAAGCAAATGCTCCAGTCTGGTGTGTGGACTTCATTATGGTGGCACATAGCCACGAAGAAACGGGATGCAAACGCAGCATCGTATTCGTCCTGCAGATGCACACCGCTTCCTTACCCCCACGCTTTTCCGGTATCTGGACCACACATCATCTGAGTCTCTGCAGTCACCCTTTTCTCACGGCCAGCACAGTCTGTCTGGACCAGCACAAGCCCCACCCACCTGATCCCCCTGCCTCCAGGCACCTCTGTGTGCCCCGTGAACCATCCGTTTGTGTGCCTGTATGTGTGAAAACTGTGCTAAGAAGGGATGTGGAGGGGGATGACTGAAATCTGGGCAAATAAAAGGGGAAAGGTAGGTACAAAATCACCGTAATTCAAGGAAGTGCTACAATTTACAGGGATACATATTGCAGAAGTCCAGAGAAGGGAAGGGTCACTTCCAGCTTGGACCTGTTGACAGGCAGGGAAGAGAAGCTCAAAAACCACCCACTGGCGTTACAGGTGGGTGGGGCAGGCTGGCCCAGCTTTCGTCAGTAGCCAGGTCTACCTCCAAGTGCACGCGGGATGACGCCTCCTTACCTCTGGAGATCATGTGACTAGTAATGGTCAAGGGAACGTGAGCAGAGGGTTGACAGCCAGTTTCTATGCTCCCTTCCCCCTGCGGCCCTGATCAACAACATTCCCGGAAGAGGTGGCTGCCGCAGCCTGAGTCCCTGAGGAAGGCGGACATGGAGCAGGGTCCTCCTGCCAGCGCACGGTTGACAGGTAACCTGAGCGAGGAGTAACCTTTACCGTGCAAGCCACAGAGATTTAGAACTGTTCGTTCCCACAGTGCAATGCAGCCTATCCTGACGGGACGGAAGCATGAGGGCAGGAGGGTGCATGGGATAAGGGCACTCTGACAGAGCAGCGAGGGCAAAGCCGGAGACCACGCGTAGGGGGCATGCTCAGCCTGACTGCAGCATCGGGTGCCAGAGAGAAGCAAAAACGCAGCGGGAAATAAGATTGCCAAAGTAACACGAGGGAGGATCACAGACAGTGTTGTACACCAGGCAAGGGCATGATCGCCACGGAGATGAGATGAGCCTGGCATCTGTGTGTCAGATGAACCAGGGAGAGTGCAGGTTGAAGATATCAGCTCCTGTGACACAATAACTAGTGAGCAGTTAAAAAAAAAAAAAACTGGAATGAATCAGTAGCAGAGGAACAGGGAGAGGGAATATGGAAGAGATATTTTATGAAGTTAGAGGCAATAGGATTTGCAACTGACTGGATGTTGAAGGCAAAACAAAAAAGAAATATTATATTCATTTTGGAATCCAAGTAACTAGGAGATTGACTTCATAAAAAAAGATGAAGAAACGTGAAAAGGGACAGGCATGTAGAGTATAGAGCTCAAATTTAATGTTTCAGTCAATGTTGGGCAAGCTGTAATAGCTGCTACTATTTACCGTGTGTCTACTATAAGCCAGGCCCCCCACTGGGGGCTTTACGTGCTGTAGCTCCCTTCGCTGTCACGGCCACGTATCAGACAGATGGAAGTGTGGGGCTGGAGCACAGGAGTGATGAAGGGGTGAGAAACACAGATCCGACAGCTATCACTGCTGAAGTCTGAAATGCGGGTGAGCCCGCGGTGGAAGCCTGTAAGGGGAGGGAAGGCAGCCAGGGACAGACCTGCAGGGCAGCGAACATCCCGCAAGGTGCAGGAGGAAGAGGGAGAACCCAGCACACCGAGAAGAGATTACTCAAGAAGGAAAGGATGCCGGAATCTGATGAGGAGGATGTGTGGGGCGCCGGGGCCGCCGGAAAGGGCAGCTGGAACAGAGCAGCAAAGGCGGAAGGAGTGAACGGATAACCAGACAGAGGCAGCATGCAGGCGCTGCTCTCGGAAGTGAGGTAACAGGAGTGGGGGTGACCGGGGGGGGGGGGGACTCAAACTGTAGTTGGAAGAGAGAGGAGAGGAAAATGTACTAGGCTGTTTGTAGACCCAGGAAAGAGGACGAGTAGGAAGGAAGCACCAGCAATGCAGAGAGGAGCAGGAGGAGCTGGGGTCGCAAAACCAGACAAGGGCAGGGCAAGGGGGAGAGGACAGTGAAGACAGTAAAAAACACCCCAACGTGGACACTCTCGGAATCCAACCCCAAATCACTGCTCCCCTCTACTGCCCACCTCGCTGCATGGAATGCTCATCTTTACCATAAGGCCTGGCACAACCAACACAATCACAAGCCACCTTCTGGTCCCTCCACACGTCATTTCCTACCGGTGCCCTATGTGAGCCACTGGACTACTTTACTCTCCAAACACCCTCGTACCCATTCTGTGCTATGGCATTCGCTGTCCCCCCAAAACGAGAGCAACCTCAACCTGGCACCCGCCCCTCTCCCTACCTGTTGATACCCACCCATCTCCTGAGGTCCAGAAAGCCCTTCTCAATCTCCCCAGCGCGCTGAGAGTCATTCTTCCGCTGATCGGCACGGCAATCGCCTGCTCTACCTCATCAAAACCATCACGTTCTCTTGTGTGTTTGTTGTTATTTGTGTACTAGATTCTAAGCCTCTTAAGGTATAGAACGACGTCTCTGCGCCAGTCTCCTTGGCCTTTAGAGCAGAGCCTTGTAGGCAGAGTAGAGAGTTAATGTCGGTTGAATGGATGCTTGAGATTCGGCTTTGGAAGCGCTGTCTTAAATACAGCTCCCTGTACTAATCAAGTGAAAATTAAAATAAAAATACTTAAACCTTTACAATGGGAACGTCTCAGGTGAGCAAAAAACAAAATGAACCTGGGACATCCTGTACCGGTAAACAAAGAAACACTCAAGGATTAATGGGGGAATATTTACAGGACTTAACGGGAACCAGCTTGAAGAAGTGCCAATGGGCCAAATAATGCAGATGATCCGACAATTCCTCTTCTAGGTATTTACCCCTAACTATGAAAACACTATTTCACAAAGATATATGCACCTCTATGTTCCCTGCAGCATTATTTGTAGTACACAAGAGGAGACAACCGAAGTGTCTGTCCATCAACAAATGAGTCAGATGTTACACACACACACACGCTGGAACACTACTCAGCCATTAAAAAGATGAAATATTGCCATTCGTTGCAACATGGATGGATCTTGAAGACATTATGCTAAGTGAAATAAGCATGTCAGAAAAGGACAAAAACTGTATGATTTCACTCATACGTGGAATATAAAACAAAACAGCAACAAATGAACTAAAAAAACACAACTCATAGATGCAGACAACAGAATAGCAATTACCAGAGGGGAGGGGAGGGGAGGGGAAGGCAAAACAGGCAAAGTGGGTCAAATACATGGTAAGGAGAGGAAGCTGCCGGGTCCGGGGGACGGGCACACAGCAGAGCACACAGATATCGAATTACAATGTTGTGCACCTGCTATTTCCATGATGTTATGAACCAATGTTACCTTAATAAACTTAATTTTTTTAAAATTTAATACAGTATACCCCGTTGCCCATGGTATTTTGCTTTCTGCAGTTTAATTTACCTGTGGTCAACCATGGCCCAAAAATATTAAACGGAAAAGTGATATTTTGAGAAGAGAGAGAGCACATTCATATAACTGTTATCATAGCATATTGTTACCACGGTTCTATTTTATTCTTAGGTATCACTGTCAATCTCCTGCTGTGCATAGTTTATAAATTAAACTGTATCGTAGGTACGTACGCATAGGAAAAAAGCACAGTCCACGCAGGGTTCGGTACTGTCCGTGGTGTCAGGCATCCACAGGGGGGGTCTTGAAACTGGGGATCCCCCGTGGATTTGAGTGGACTACGGTACTGCATGTTTTCTACATATGTCCAAGAAATTGCATATAATGGTAGCGTATTCTATGAATCCAGAGTGGCTATAATCGTGACAACAATATAAGATGTAACTGCAGCCAAATATTACTCTGGCTTCAAGATCTCCAAATCTCCGTAATTTATTCAAACTGTATTAACTGTGTAAGGCATTTGAGCAATAGTGTACCTTACCTTGGGAAGAGGTGTATGGTTCTGTATAATGTCCATTATAATGCAGCTGGGGTGGGGGAGGCATCACATAGGGTTGGGGTTTAGGCTGAGAAATGGAAAGTTCAAAACAGGGTTATGACTATGTGATATATATAAAATAATTTTCTGCTGGCTTAAAAAGCTTCTAAAGGAGTCAAATATATTTTACATGAAATGTAAACATGAAGACCCTATAGCTCTTAATATATCTGTCATTTTCAATGTTTCTCAAAATGGCAAGGTAAAGCCCTATGCGCTGATATCAGACATCGGAAAACACAAGAAAACAAGCTGCATCCACAAGGAGCAAGAAGGAATAGACACAAATTTCCTGAATTCTTATATAAACATCTGAACATAAGAAGCTTATATGTAATATAACTAATCTTATTAGGCAAAATTGTCTAGTATTTTAAATATCCACTAAATTCTGATTATTCTTGGCTAATTCTCAAAATTTTTAATGTTAGGTTGGACCTAATATTTAAATATGTGTAATATAATAAATGCTATATGTAATATAAATATTGGGCTTAACCTATGGAGAAAAAAAAATCACCATTTCTTTGCTCAAAAGCGACACACTTGTGGTTCAAAAATCCAATATTGACATACTTGTGGTTCAAACTTAAACACTACCGAAAGCCAATTTTATTAACGAAGATGACTTCACTAAAAGAAACACGGCGATCATAGTTTTCCTTCTTTCTTACCAGTGACATCCTTGAGGAAGGCCTCCTCCTGCTTGGGTTCACTGTGACGGTCTGCGTTTGCCTGTAAAACAAAACATGTCTTTGAGGAGGTAGAGATATATAGACCTGCTCATCATATACACACACTCATACTCTTCCTAATTCTACCAAAATAAATTAAAAGGAAGGCAAAGTGATAAATCCTCTAGAGTAAGAAAGACAAAGGGATCCAACCATAAACTTGAGAAAAGAGAGGAGATTCTCTGTCCCTCCGTTGGGCCTCGGTCCCTTCCTGCTGCCCAGACCCCTCTGGCCACATTCCAAGGTCTCAGCCTCCTCATTGGAGCATCGGGGGGACGGCAGCAGTAAATTCCCCTGGTCCAGCCAGGAAAAAAACTCCTGGAGTGACCATAAGCAGAGGGGAAAAGGGCAAGGCGAGATGAGATCGCCCGCAAACTCATCCCAGGGGAAGCAAGATTCAGTGCAAGCGCGTCTCTCCCGGGGGCCTGGGTCAGCACTGGCCACCTCCACTAACGGTCCCGAGGGGTGGCCATCACCTGCCAGCCCTAAAGCCCACAGCAATGGGAACCACCTTTAATTAAAAGCCTGTTAACCACAGCCTACAAACATAACAAAGAGATAAATTTTAACTTTGGTAACTCAAGAATCTATAAGTTAGGGAAAGCAAAAAAGAAAATTTGGTTCAGTGGGCCTATGGTAAACTCATTAATTTACTTTTCTTTCAAGAAACTTCTGATTGGTTTTAAATGTACTTTTTAAAAGGAAATGAGGATATTCAGAAATGCCACTGACATTTATCAGATGAAAGGAGATTTTAAACTATTCACAACAAGTTCCACCTTTCAATAAAATCTGGTCAATAAGGAACAAACAGAAAAGTCCATTTGTAATTCTATCATTTTTAAACAGAGGCAGGCATTTTTTTGTCCTTGTGTGTGGTCGGTTTTATCACAAGTAAGATCTAGGAATCTAAACACAGAGGATTCTTGGCTTTGTTGATGACTTACATAATTTTGTCAAAGCATTTTTAAAAAACCTTTTACCACCTGTCCTTGGCTCATGAGCTTATGTGACACGTAATTACTGATTATAAAAATATTTTATGACCTTTGGTTATAGCGTTCTAAGGACTAATTACTAGAAAATCCATAATCACAAAGTGGACACTCGCTCCATTTAATCAGCAAATTTTCCATATCGAGCTTCATAAACTAACTTTATTCTTAGCATTCTATCATAAACTAACATTATTCTTAGCATTCTATCAACTGGTCTTATATTCAAACCCTGAATATTAGCCTATTTTTACAAGATTTTTGAGATTAAAAGAAAATTAATGCTTATTAAGAACAACGCCACGTGACTACAATGCTTTTACGAGTTGACTTTTTTTTAATTAAATGCTTTCTTTAATAATCTCCATTCGATATCACTGGACTGTATTAAGGTTGTTGATGAATAGATGTCTCTTTTCCAAAGGATGCTCCATTTTACCAGTATTATGTTACTCAACAATAAAATGGATGTTTATGAGACTGCAAAAATACCTGTATCAACTGGTAAAATATTATACATACTGGTAAAGGAGTGAAATGAGTCTGGATAGTGTGTCTGTGCTTTTTTTTTTTTTTTAAAGATTCCTAACTACGCATTGATATTTCCTAAAATCACTGTCCAGAATTTGAAGACCCTGCATTTCCTAGCCTTGAAATTTGTTGTCTTTGTTCATTCTCCATTGTCAGGGCCAGGTTTAGGCAAACTGGTCCTTTGAAGTTTATATTTGTTCCAGAGACTCACTAAGTGGACTGAACTTTTAAAGTACTATAAATTCAAAATTCAGAAGTGGAGAGAAAGGATTGCTGATAAAATCCTCCAACGTGTCCGGAGTTGCCCGGCCTGCGGCAAAAATAAACGTGTGTGTTACACACAGAATCCAAGGATGCAGAGCTTAGGGCACAGGCAGCCACTCCCACACACGCTATCTATTTCGCCACCCTTGCTGGCAGCACCCGGTACGGCGGCGACGCTGGCCACTGCGGAGGATGCTTCTGCTAAACACAAACACACAAGTACATCTTCCTCCTGCCAAACTGGTATTGTCGGCCTCGTCATCAGTTCTGATATTCTAACCCCCTCTCTCTGCTTGCTGATATTCTTGTAAAGGGAATTTACTGTGAGGTCAGCTCTCCTCCACTTAGTCCACAAGAGGAAATGGTGTGCAACTCAGTTGTGTTTTCTGGACTTTTGGGTAGTTACTATGCCAATGGGTGCTGCTAAAAAATGAGACACGTGAACAATTTGAAAAAATCATGGGACTGTGTGAACTGGAGAAAACAAAATAAGAAAAGGCTGCAAGCTTGAGTAAAATAAATAAGAAATGCTTTTTGAAACGGCGCCAAAGACCGTACGTGATTAGCTTGCGGAATCTAAACACCAAGCCCGTGAGGGAGGCTGGTTACTACCCTGATTTTACAGATGAGGGAACTGATACTTAGATTAAGTAAATTACTCCTGGTCACATGGGCAGTAAGTAGCAAAACCGGCATTTGAACCAGGCAGGTCTGTCAACCTCCTGAGCACAGGTCCCTAACGATCCATTATCTGACCCCTCTCCTCAACCCCAACTGATCTGCAAGCTCCATGGAGGCAAGAGGATGGACACACCAGGGAACCGCTGAAATCCAACCTCCCCTCCAGGGAAAGTCTGCTGAAATTTCTGTCACTTGGCTGTGCAGGTTGGGAGATGCCATTCTGCCCACTCTTCCCCTCCACAGAGAAGAGAGAAAGCCTCCTACACCAAGAACCCTCTCAAGACTCCTTTTGTCTCCCAGGCTTTTCCTCACATAAATTCGAGAGGTTGATTACAGCATGACCAGCTCTGGGGGTTGGGGTGGGGGATAGGGGGCTGGAAGAAGACGTTGACCTAAGAAACTGACATTCTCATTTAATTCCGCATCCAACCCTAAAAGAATGTTAAGTAAGGTCCTATTATCCCCTGTTTTATAAATTAAAAAGCAAAAAGAAATTGTTGTTATCCAACATTTTTAAGGCCCAAGTAAAATAAGATGATTCTGTTACCTAAAGTTCCTTGTTTAAAAGTGGAGAGAGGAGGCAAGTCTGATGATGGATCATGCCATTCTATGAATTCTAAAATGCAGTAATCTGCGTCAAGGTCAGATGAATCTCAGAAGGCCAACTCAAACGCCATTACATTATATGTCAAGATCGAGGGCTGGGGAAGGGGACACTCAAGGAGTGAAGTCAGAATCCACCTCCTGTGCTACCAGCGGCCCCAGCCGGAACCAGACGCCTACTTCCAGGCCTGCTACAGGCTCACCACACTGGAGTTTACTCATTTGGACCATGAGGCAAATCTACCAACACTTCAGAATCATTAAAATATTAAATATGACTAAACAGTAGAGGTTGGGAGCCTTAAAAGACCCTATCATTTACCACAAACAGACAATAATTTCTTTTCCCTCTAATTTTACAACTATCAGGTGGTTTTGCCAAAAAAAAAAAAAAACAAAAACAAAAACTTTTTAAAAAAGGTAATACCACCAACCAATATGGAAGCCTAACAGAAAGGGATTATATTTTATGATTTATTCAAAATGACTGATTCTCTCTTATTTTCCAGAAAAAGAATGAACTGAGGTAATCATGGCTCAATATTATCAATACTCTTAAAACTTATGAAAGGTTTTATACTTATGAAAAGGCTGTGGTCTAACAGACCACATATCTACTGTTTGAATCTCAGAACACACTTGTGCACAAAAATAATGTCACACATGGTTGGGGTAACCAGGCCAGCCCAGAGGAGACTGGAAAGCAACTATCCTAGACTAGCGGCACCTCCGAACCTAGCCACCAGGGGGAGCACTTTCACACACAGATGTACCCAGAACTCCAAGCCATTGAGCAGAGGCTCCCTACGCCCACCAGAAAGCAGGGTTGGTCCTCCCTATCAGCTAGTGCTTTCCAAATCCCATCACCAGACCAGCAGTAGGACTCAGATAAAAACATGGTTGGAAGGGACGCTAAGCCAGACACCTGGGGACGACTGTGAATGAGAGAGCCTGCCGGCATGGAGCTCCGTGGGATGAGACAGACTAGTCACACCCACATCAAGACAGCAGACAGGAACACTCTAGCAGTTTAGCACAGTGGCTAAGAGCACAGGCTCTAGTCTCACTGCTCCCAATTGCTAGTCGTATGGCAGGGGTATGACACGTCACTTCTCTAAGTCTCCAAACTTTCATCTATACAAGGGCAACGATAATTGTATCAAACAGGGTTACTGTAAAGATTGAAGGAGATAAAAGCGTTCAGCAAAATGCTTGACACACGTAAGGCAATTACTGAATTAGGATCGTTATGAAAATAGAAGGGAAACAACAGGACTTTGAGAATAGTACTGAGGACTAAGCAAACTAGAAGCACGGTGGACTCTGGGGTGGCTGCATTTAACCTGGATCTTGAAGAATGACTGAGTCTGCCAGAGAAGAGGACGAAGGACATTCTAGCCAAGGCGTAGGGCTGCGAGAGGCATCAGCGTTGTGACGACTGATGGGTTCTGGGAGCCCGGATCGAGGGTCAGCTGGGCAGACGAGCCCAGAGGACCCCAGGAGTCTGCACTTAACCCCAGAGCTGAGGAAGGGTGTTTGGGAGGAACAGGCTCGAGTTTGGTCCTGACCTCTAACTTTGAGAGCAGTGTTACATCTTTTACTCATCCATACAGAAGACAGGCTGGAGCCAGGTCAGATGGGGCAGGTGAGGCCAGATGGGAGGCAACTGCAATGAGCCAGAGGACAATTTAGATAAAAGGGGATGGAGCGAAACCAGGTCTCAGTTAGGACGTCACTCCACTGGGAAGCCGTCCCTAACTCAGGGGTTCTGGGCTAGGTACCCTTCTCCTGAGGGCTCCTACTGTACCACAGACATGCCAGGTCAGAGCTCCTCACGCTTGTTTCTGTAGACTCATTCAACAAATTCATCACGGCAAATGTGGGCCAGGCCCTTGCTCAGCACTGGGAATGCAGGGCTTAAGACAGGGAGAATGCCTGTCCGCCACATGGCAGGGAGGCTTACCTGCGGGGAGGGGATGCGGACAGTAAACAAGTAAACAAACAAGCATATAAATTCAAGTGGTGCTGAGTGCTATGAAGAATAAAACAGAGTAAGGAAAGAGAGACAGGCAGCAGCCTCTTAAAGAGGGCACCTCTGATGAGACACTGATGAGATGAGGGAGCGAGGCACATGAGGACATGGGAGAGGAGCATTTCAGACAGAAGCAGGGGTAGGGATAGCATCCCCAATGGTGAAACACGCACACAGACCAGAAAGGATGCTAGTGTGGCTGGAACAGGGTGAGTGAGTAGGCGGCTAAAGCAAACAAGGATGGAACCAGGCAAGGACCAGATGGCATACGGCCTGGTACTTTCAAATATAATGGGACGAATGCCAGTGCAGGGTTTTAAGAAGAGTGATAGGATTTGACTCGTGTCAAACTAAGATCATTCTGGCTGACTCGTGGAAAGTAAGCTACGGGCAGGACAGGCACAGAAGGGCAAGGGTCAGAAGGCTACTGCAGTGTTCCAGATGACAGTCTATGGTGACTGGGTGAAAATGGTCAGCTGCCACTTGTTGAAATAGGAAAGAAGGAAGAAAGCAGGTCTGGGGGCCGGAAGAGAAAGAACAAATCAAGAGTTTGGCTTTAGACGTATTGAATTAAGGCTGCCTCTTAGGTACCCAAGTGGAGATGTCAAGCAGGCAGTGGGATATGTGAGTCAAGTGCTCAGGGAGAAGATGCAGCGAGAAAAGCAGATGCACGCTCAGCAGATGCTACTTTTAAGCCTGAGGCAAGGTGAACGCCCTAGAGAACGAGAATAGATAGGGAAGAGGTCTGATGACGAAACCAGCAAAGGAGACTGGGAAGAAGCAGCACAGAAAGAGAAAAAGCAGGAGAGGGTGAGGCCCCGACACCCAAGAAAGAGCAGGGTGCGGGAAGGAAGGGCGGTCAGAGGTTGGGTGCTGCTGGGCAGTCAAGGGGAAGCATCTTGAAATGACCACTGGATAAAGGTCACTGTCACGGTGAGAAGCGGTGTCAGTGATAGGGCAGCTTAGGAGAAACACGGTGGAAGGAAGGAGAGAAAGCAAGTAGATACGACTCTTTCGAAGGAATCTGCTGTAACAGAGAGCAGAGATATGGTGCTATGGCTAGAGGACATGAGGAATAAAGGAAGTGTTTTAAGACATACTACGGCATGTTTGTGTGCTGACGGGAACGACGCGGCAGAGGCTACGAAAAATGTACGTTAGGAAGAAGGGGCATAAATTCTTCAAGTGGCTTGAAAAGCAATCATCTTCAATTACTCAAAATGCTGATAAAAAATTACAGGATATTCCTAAATAACGCTCGAGAATTAGAATGATTCTAGTAAACAGCCGAAAGAGATCTTAAAGGCGTATCTATAGTTATTAAAAGTTGGTTGAAAGCTAAAATGAAAATGCTTGAGAAATATTTTAATACACAAAAGCAAAAGGTTTATTATAAAAATGTCATGAAAATGATATCATTTTCATAAAATTTACCATTCTCATGGCATAAGACAGCTCAAGACGAAAATTTCTAAACTCATTATTTCCTACAATTTCCACTAATAGGATATACTCACAGGCTGCACTGATTTAGTCTGTAAAATTTGTGCCGTGCAACGCAGAGCCTCCATACATATTTTGCTGTTTCCATGTCTTCCTAGCAAACAAAATATGCACAAAATAAATGAAAGCACATTTACAACTGGATACAGAGTTTATGTGAGGACAAGACATGATTGGGTGACACAGTATGTCAAGTCACTTTTAACACACTGTCACTCCTTCATTTTCAAATAATGTGCCTATCATAGGAATGCTATAATTATGATTTTAATTATTAGAACAAAAAAACTAACTGTGATTCTTATATTAAACAATTTCAAAATGACTTAGAAATTTAAAAATTATGAGAATATCAGCTTTTAGTTTGACAAATAGATTCTCAAAGACATTTTTAAACCAAATGTTTGACTCGTTGACTTAATATTGCCTTTGTCAAGAGAGCAAAAACAAATAACTATGAAATAACATTTCTACACAGCCATTCACTTATCAAGGGGAATTAAAATATTAGTGCTTATTTTCTCCCTTACTTAGTCCCTTAAATTTAATTTAAAGATTATCATGACCAGAGACTATTTATTCAAGGACTCGTTCATTCAACAATAATATTTACTGAGCAACTACTTTTGCCAAGTGCTATCATGCAAAATGTCATAAAATTTTACATTTTATAAAACTGTGAAACATTATAATTTTAATGCCACCCCCGCAAACACGCACACGCAAATACTAACTTAACTTTAAGGAAAAACATTCCGTGAGGATTCCAACATTTACTCACAGTCTGAAACTGGATGGTCTCCTCTTTATTTGCCAGCTCTAATGCAAAAAAGGACTTATTGTGGGACATGTTAGCGATGTCGTGCCACCTAAAGGACAACAAACAGAAACGGCAAAGTGTGTGCTCACGTTCACACTAGCAGATAGGAGTTTTCCTCCTTGAGCTTGATGCATATGTTAATATTTGTTAATTATTTCTTAAAGAAAATAGTTGTTTTAATCGGCTAGTGTGCACCTTCTAATTGATGACAACACCAAGTTGCACAAAGTAAATGTTTACTAAATGAAGACGAAGAGTATTTCAGAATGTAAAATCTATTTGTCCTCATTTGCCAGATTAGCACGATCAAAATTTCCTATTTTAGCTGGATGCCAAAGCCTCCTTCCTTCATTCAACAAACATCTTAAAGGGCACCCATTTCCACCACGCCAGAAATTGTGTTAGGTCCTAGAAATGCGTGGCACAGCGGGTATGCCCAGGCTTCCCACTATCCTCTCGGAACTGCTGAGACAGATTTTGACAAAACTGACATAATGTTTTACTACTTTATAAAAACAACATAAATTTTTAATTTTTCATCAAGATAAAATCAAAATAGGTAGTATCTCGGTAAGCCTGCAAATATTTCTATTAAATGACACTTCAGATTTTCTAGATTATGAATTTTAAGGTATGAAAAGAGATTGAACGACATGGTTCGATTTACTATCTTTAAGATACTGGAACAAAGAATACTGACAAGGAAATTTATATCACCTGCAATATCACTGCTCAGCCACTCTTAGCACACGGCTTTATATCCTTCCTACCTGTCTTATACAGACATTTTACGATTTCCACAAATGAATACTATCATTTTCTTTTAATCAGAAGAAAAAAAAATCACCATTACAAAACGTAACTGCAATGTACTTAGATGTTCATATTTTAGGAATTTTGGTACATTAACTAGAGTCAGAGAGAGCCCTACATTTTCCACAAGAAATAGCCCTAGAAACCAAAGCTGAAATGGAAAATTCACATCCAAGGAATGGCCTCCATATGGTAAGAAAAGAGGCACATATTTTTAAGTATTTCTTAAGTTGACCATCATTATAAAGCACTATTGTCTGCACATCTGGTTTTGAAGAAGGTCACTTACAAAAGAACTGCTATAGTCCGGTGGTTTTTTATTCTAGGAAGGGCAGAGTTCCATTTCCTATTGAGACCTTGGGAGAGACTTATGAACAATATAACTGATACAGGGACTAAAAAATATCACCACACAGAAAGATGTAAGAAAAATACCGAAATATCACAGGAGGCCTTCCATTCTTGTGTTTCACAAAGATACCTTCAAGACATGCTCCAATGGATATGTCGCTGCCTTGGCTATCCTAAAAGGAGGAAAAAAAAAAAAAAACACTCAGGCAGCAGAAATACGAAAACTACAACAACTATACCTCGTGCCCTAAACTTGTCTCCCAGATATAAAATGTTCAGAAGACCTAGAGTAGAGTAACTATTCTGAAGGAAAAAAGCCTGAAAGTTATAAATGTTATCATCTTGAAAATATATACGTGGGAAGAGATGGACCCGTAAGGCAGCGGTCCCCAACTTTTTTGGCACCAGGGACCGGTGCTCCTATGAGACTCTAACGCCTGATGATCTGCGGTGCAGCTGAGGCGGTGATGCTAGCGCTGGGGAGCGGCTGCAATTACAGATGAAGCTTCGCTTGTTGGTCAGCCGCTTACCTCCTGCTGTGTGGCCCGGTTCCTAACAGGCTATGGACCGGTATCAGTCCACCAGCCCGGGGGTTGGGGACCCCTGCCTTAAGGAAAGCTCTTTCAGGAGCATTCAAAGAATAAACCGCAAAACAGGAATGTGTTTTACTACAAAATTTTGGCCACAAGGACCCCAGCTTTTAAATCTCCGGACTTTTGTGTTCAGCCTTGGCACAGCAGGGATCCCTGGGCTTCCCACCGTCCCTCGGAGCTGCTGAGATGGACCATGGAGAGCCCCAGCCGTGGCGTCCTGCGTACTGACCTTCGCAGGGTAGCTCTCTTCTCCGTAGCCATCCATTCTCTCTACCTCCTGCATGTACAGCATCTCGGCATCGGGAGCTGTGAGCCCTCTGCAACCCAAAAGATGTTAGTAAGATTGCTCACGAAACTAAAAATGAAAAAAAAGACAAAGCTTTCCTAAACACTACATATGAATTTGGCACAAAACATTATAAACATTTCAAGTCTCTAAGCATCCGTATTGATTATATCAATCCATCAATATTTACTGAAAACTGACCACATGCAAAAAAGCACTGTGCTGCACACTGAGGGTTAGTTATAAAAGGCCCTATCCCCTGTACTTTAGGCAGGCAAGGGGAATGTGGGGGATAAGACAACCCTCTAAAACGGCTTCAGGAAAAGCGAGGATTCTTTCTCAACCACTGAGTAACTGCTTATTATCCAAAGTATCAGGCGATACCAAGCATCGTGTGCTAAATGCCAAATGGTAGAAGTGCAGGAAATAAGAGTTAGGAGGATAGAAATTCTTTTTAGCTCCAGTGACAGAATTACAAGGATGGGTAGGAAGGTGACGGGGGTAAAGAAGGTGCCCAACTGCGTGGCAACTTGCCTCTCCAGCCTCACCTTCTGCCGCGCCTCATACCCACAAGGCACCCCGCACTGCGGCCATCCCGAACTCTGCGTTTCTCTGAGTACACCATTTCCCCCCATGCCTTCAGGCCTGTGCGCACACTAATCCCGCTATCTGGTATACCCATCACTCACCTGTGTACCTGGTCAATCCCTAATATCCTCTAAGACTTGGCCTGTGTATCACTCCTTGTCACCTTCTGTGAGACCCCTGAGTCTAAGTCAGATGCCCCTGGTTTGTGCAGACCCGCTGCATCCTTGCACATTATTCCCACTGCTCCCATATTCTATTATTCATATTGTAATTACTGCCACAATGAGATGTCCTGCCTACCCCTTAGACTGCAAGGCAGGAAACACATTCTCCAATGGCAGGGGATCTTTCTGTTTATCTCTGTGCCACAGCATCCAGCACCCTGCCTCATGGAGAATAATAGTAATAAGCTATCTTTTAAGGAGATGCACACATGAATAAATAAAAGTAACAAAAGACAAGGCAATGCATGCCTGAGGAATTAATTGTGCTGGGGGGAAACGGTTCATTTGGGACAGCAGAAGGTAAAGGTGGATAGGCAGGATTTAACCAATTTATAGGAGGCCTTTAACCCAGGGATAATGAACTCGGGCTAGTGAAGAGCAAGAAAAGATTCGTGAGCATTTGAGAAGGAGAGAAGGGAGATAAGAGGAAAGTGATATTTTAGGAAGATTAAGCCTTTGTGAGAGATTGTATGGGTTTGAATGGGGAGAGACTAAAGGCAAAAGGTTATTTTTAATGAGAGGGAATGAACAATAGGTTATAATTAGACAAATCCCACCTCAACCACCTGCAACTTTGGGCAAGTTATTTAGTCTTTTTTGAGCTTGGCTTCCCCAATCTGTAAGGAGATAATAACATTTACCTTAAAGAGTAGTTATAAGAATTTAATGATATATAAAGTGCTTGGAACCATGCGGTATTCGGTTTAGAATAAGACCTAGCATTCTCCAGGAGAGAATTTTTCTTATGGGCAACAAGTACAGATTCATTATCTACCCAGAAGGGTAGGTCAGGGCAATAAACACAGCAGCAGCTCTTGGAACAGCTTCCCCAGGACAGAGACACAGCTTCCTAAGGTGTATGCGGGAGAGAGACAAACCCTTAACTTGCTGCATTAGGGAGACTTAAAAAAAAGTCTCCCTAATCTTCAATCTACCTACACAGGATTAGGTTAGCCAAAACCTTTAAAATATGAGGCAAAGAATTGGTGCCCTTCAATGACTGGCTGCTTTCAACGTTCTCAGTTTCATCATTGATAAAATATGGGTAATAAATGAGTTAATACGGGTAAGTGCGTAGACCAGCACTTGGCACATAGTTAATGCTATGTAAATAAATGTTGGCTGCTCAGAGTAGTAGTAGGAGCCACAGCAGCAGTAGTCACGTTCCAGATTTAATTGTGTCAATGCATATTTCAAATTCACACAGGCATTAGTTCTACGCTATTTCCATTTCTTATTTCTTAGCGTTACCTGTATTTCTGATGCAGTAAGGCCACTTTTTGAGTTGCTTCTTCCAACACTTTTTCATCTTGTAACCACCCCTGAAGAAAACATAGCACAGTAAATACGTAAACAAATCACTCAAATTTTTTAGGAAGAATCACTGCTACTGACTCTTACCAACTCCTGTCACTATCAGGCAAAACTAGGGCTAGTATTAATATGAGGTTGCTTCGCTTCAGTAGGTAGTCATGATTTTTCTAAGCAATTGAGTGGCTTCTGCTCAGGAGCCAAAACACTTGCTCTGCCTTCTCAATTCATCCCTGAGAAAGTTCATCTGAGTTACTTCAGCTGGGTCACGTCCATCAGCTAGTTCGGAGCCCAGCACAATTCCCTGGCTGGCTGTGTAGACACTCAGAAGAAAAGCACGCCATTCCCTTCACTGTTCCAGTGCAGTTTTCCTGTCCATTCCATCAGTAGTGACTTTAAAAAGAGGAAGGCAGTGTCTTTTTGTCATCTGCTTTTTCAATCGTTGACGAGAAGCCAAATTCGCCTCAATAACTTTGTGAGGTTTCGAGCCTTCCGTGAAAAGCAAAATCTCTGCTTGGTTCCCCAGAAACTAGAAATGAATCCCTCTCTTTAGATTCACATCCAAACACAAAACAAATTTCTCTGGCTGCAGCCCAGTGCCTACAGCCCCTTCGGTTTCTGTGGGTTTACAAGGACCAAGAAGAGTACAACAGAAAAAGCATTTACTCTCGAGTTGTTTGTATAAGAGGGAATTGATGTTTTAAAACTATTCTTGTGTAGGAAGTCTACCATGTGAACTTCATTTTGGGGAATATTAAGGGTATGGAAATAAACTGTTAAAGAAAAGTCCAATGTCAAAAGAAGTCTTACCACAGGAAACAAGGCAAATTTCTGAAGAAAGTCCTGGGATTCATACTGATCAAAGTCACCAAAATCAGCTATACAAAATGACAAATGTTCACATGTCAATTATGTTGTACTTGTGTAGCAAAACACGCACAATTATTTTCAATTTGCAGTATATGGATGGCAAGCTTATGATTCAGAAGTCAAATTTGCCTTACAGTCATAAAATATATATTTAAAAAATATCTTTTTAAAAATATTAGGTAGATTCATGTGTCTTGACTTGGAAAAATGCCTATTAATAAAGTGAAAAAACAAGTTACAAAATTAGAACTAAGATGATCTCATTTTTATAATTAAAAAAAACAAACAAAACTACCCAGGAATCATGTATGCTTACTTATGCATAAAAAATTTCAGGAAGACACCAAGCTATTCATAGTAGTGATTATCTCTAGGGAATGGAATTAGATCATTTAAATATGTTACAGCAAGATGTATTTGTTTAGAAAATTTTAGTTGTTAAAAAAAATTGATAGTTCAGCAAAAAGCTTATGAAAAACTAACTCTTAAAGCCAAAGATGACACTTAAGATTCAAAGTACCTTGAAAAGGAATGTGGCTCCATGTGTATCAGACATTTGTTTGTCTAGAAATGATAAATGTCTCCACGCCTGCTAATATCTAAAGGAATTTTATTAATGATTCTTCTGATTAAATTTCAATTCCCACGATTAAATGCCAGTTATCATTTGAATTAACGCCCCTCAGACGTCTTCTCGAAGTATATACATTCATATAAATACATATAGATTAGACATGTAAAAAATGGCATAATTAAACAATTCAAAAATACTTGTGAAATGCAAAATTTTATCTATTATGACTAATGATTCTCTATAATCCGGAATAATTGTTTAAGAAACCAAACAAATGACATAAGCCTAAAGTACGAGTGATCATAACTTCATCAAACCTCATCGGTTGGCTGATCTTTCTTCTAAAATATTAGCTGGCAACAGATTAATTCCTTGAATTAGAGGATAAAAAGCATGTTAAGTGCTGTGTGTGTGTGTGTATTTTTTTCTCTATTTTTGGTCTGTTTCTCTGTTGACATATGTTAACAGAGACATATCCTTAATCTTCTAGAAGTCTCATATCATTGAAGTAATCCAAATTCATTTTTCCCACAAAGAAGCCCTTAGATAACAATATTTCACTAATATATAAACATTACTATAGAAAGTCACTTTAAGAATCCTTTGCTGTTTTCGTTATAATACATTTTAATCTGCTAGATCTATTACATTATCAATTGTCATTATTTACCTTGAACAGCCAAGCCTGCTAGCTGAATTGCTTGTTCTAATGTACAAGGAATGTTCCCTTCCAAGATATCTTTCTTCAGCTGCAGATAATACTGATACCTATAAAAAAAAATAATAAAATAAATAAAAAAGTCAATATCAATATTATTTCCAATTGAGATAATGCATTTTACCATAATTTGGTCAAGGAGCATCAACCAGCCAGATAGCACCTTTATTACCCAAGATGGTTTCGAAGGACTAAGAATGTCTTTCACTGTATCTATACCTGCACACACACGCACACGCGCGCACACACACAGAATAATCAATTTATTGAGTCGCTTATCCATAACTGTAGTTATTTCAAAGCTACAAACATGTAGAAGACAACTGGTCTTATGCCCTGTAAGGCAGTCCCTACATATTGTTCTTGTTAGTTGGAAAAATAGAGAATCAATGGCCAATCTTTACTTTAAAAACTCTGACTAGTAACTTGGTAACATAAGACTTTGCTTACTCTGGTGGCAGTTCCCTAGCCCTGGAAATTAAAGCCAGAGGAAAATGGTTCCTGAGATTTCTCACCAGGCTTATATTGAAATATTTTTGAATGAAGTCTCAAAAAGAATAGCTTCTAAGTTGTTTCCTTAATATTCTTGTAATGTGGGTTTACTTCATTTTACACTTTCAATATACCGGGCACTCATTACAGCACAAGCTTTAGGCAAGCAGACCCAGGTTAAATTCCAGCCCTACCACTTAGCATTTTGCATGAATCTGGACAAGTCATAATCTATGAGTTTAAACTATCACCGGTAAAATGAGGGTACTATCATCTCTTCACAAGGCTAAGCACATTCAAGGAATATATTCAAAGCTCTTAGCACAATACCAGAACATGGCTGGCGCTCAATAAACCATAGCTGTTATCATTATTATCAGCAATCATCTACTTTAAGCCAGTCACCAGTATTTCATCTGTTATTACTTCTCCATTTTGGTATAAAGCTCTACAGTGAAGATTTATTCTGCTTTCCTTTTATTTATTTACTTAACAGATAATTACTAGTTCCTACTATGCACCAAGCATTGTTCTAGATGCTGGGGATATGGTGTGAAATGAAGATCCACCAACTCTCGGCTAATACAGTCCAGAGAGCCATCTTGAATCCAGAATCTCTTCTAGACTTGGTGTCTACAAAGTACAACCCAGTTACAGTTTATATTTGAATTCCCCTGAGAGTCTACCCCTTTAATCATTTCCTATGTGCCCTTACCTCGCCCTCTTTTATTTTAGCTAGCTTTGAGGTCTCTATTCTTTGTTACCAAAGAACCTCATCAAAACACCATCCATTCGGATGAGTATTTAGAGCCACTTATGCCTTTCCATCTGTTAGTAGCAGAACCCAACAATTTCTCTCGATCAGTAGACAGAATGCTGACTGCTCTGGGATCTTGTCAAAGAGGAAAACGAAACTTTCTACTAGGCAGCTTCTTTCAAAAGCTTAGTTGAAGAAGATTGTATTTTAAAAAGCTCAGGAAGTTACCAGGAAAACACATTTGAGAACTGGTATGCTTCTTTTTATCAGCTAATGAATGATGGGACTCATAATATTCCTTCTTTTGCCTTGACTGCCATGAAGCTCAAAGCTAAAATGCAGCCACAGCCACAGTCATTAACATCCTTCTTGTTATCCTCTTAAACACTTTCTTCACCATTTGATGATAGCCACCTTTTACTCATGAGCTGGAGACTAAGGTATATGCTCAAATCCAGAGGTGGCTGAGCGGGAGTTTGAATCCAGGTGTGACTGACCCCAAAGCTCACATTCTTACATGCCTCAAATCTCTATTTAGGATTTTTCTCATATTTTCATCATATTTTGAAAGTATTTTTATACTAGAGTCCACAGTAAATGGTTAAGAGCAAGGACTCAGGAGCCAGCCTGGCTAGTTTAAATCTCAATTCTTCTGCATACTAGCAGTGTGACCTTGGGCAAGGTAATTAGCCTTTCTGTGTCTTGATTTCCTCATCTAAAAAATGGAGGCAATAATAGTACTTACTTCCTAAGATTTGTTGTGAGGATTAAACGAATTAATAAGTATAAAGTGCTTTGGATAGTGCTTCACTTCATATACAGAAAGAAACAAAAGCAGTTGCTTTTATTATTATCTTTCATTGTATTGTCCCTAAAATCCTTTAATGGAAGCAAGCAGGAGATATACTTTTTTTTAGTATATATTGTAGGAAAAGACCAAGAAATTTTACTTCAAAGGTATTATCACATTGCATTAACAGACATTTTCGGCTACAGTTTTAATGTTGATGGGGTCGAGGATGGTTTACAAATATGTTCAATATTTATTACAAAAAGAACAAATAATTTTAAAAACTGCCATAATAAAATATAACATGCAAATCTGAATTCAAAACTGTTTGTAAATCAAGGAATAAAAGTAACTGCACATCTTAATTCTAAAGCAAGCATTCCATAAACTTGCATAAAATCCAAACATGCTGATTAAAAATAATAAAAATTTTATCTAAATCTTTATCAATTTATTTGAAACAGATAATACAGAGAATAAGTACAACGAACCCCCATATCCTTATCATGCAGCCTCATCAATCATCAACTTTATGCCCGCCATGTTTCCTCTATTCTCTCCCTTCCCCACCCTGTTTCACAGCAAATCCCAGCTATATCATAGTACTTATTACAAACACTTCAGTACATATCCCTAAAAGGTAAGCTTAAACACACACGCACGCACGCACACACACTATTATCATACCCGACAAAATGAATGATAATACTTTATTACTATCCAATACCCAATCTGTGTACAATTTTTGCGACTGCCTCAAAAATGTATTTTTATAGTTTAAAAAAAAAAAAAATCAGGCTAGGATCCAACCAAGGTCAACAGATTACATTTGACTGATATTTCTAAATTTCTCTTAATTTTAAAAAAGATGTCTCCTCTTTATTTTCATGTTACTTGTAGATAAAATGAAGTGATTTGTCATGTAGAATTATCTACATTCTAGAGTCATCTGATTGTACTCTCATGGGGTCATTTGACATATTCATATAGCGTCCAATTTTTCCAGTCAACTAACTTAGAACGAGAGCAGTGCTATCCAACAGAACTACAGTGGTAAAAATGGTGTCTATCTGTGCTGTCCAATACAGAAGCTATTAGTCATTTTGGCTCTTGAGTCCTTAAAATGTGCCTAATGTGACTGAGGAACTGAGAAAGGCCTTTTAATGAAACATGACTTAGCTGAGGGTAGAACCACTTTTATCCTACTGCCTGGACTATGAATGTGATAGCGAGACCTTCTCCAGGATTCTCTGACTATGAAGTTACCTAATGAATGGAAAGAACATGCTGAGTATGGCAGAACGATATGAGAGAAAGAGCATGGGTCCTTGAAGACTTTGTGGAGCTATCCTTTAAGCTTTGCATTGGCTGACCTCTGGATTTTTTTTTATAGGAGAAATCAAAGATATTCAGGGTATTGTTGTTGTTATACACAGCCATCCTTAATCCTTACTGATACGACTTATCCATCAGATTCTCCTACACCTAGTCAATGTGCAATCCTCCTGGTGGACTCCACCAGGCCTACTGTCTTGGCCCTTCCTACAGCTAATGCCTTTGTTCAGCTCTGCACTCGACACTAATGCCTAGACTGTGGCATACGCATTCCTGACTCATCTGCCTATAGTCTTGCCACCTCTAATCTGCCTTCTATGACAGGTGATCTTTGTAAAATGCAAATTTCATTATTCCATTCCATTAAAATTCAGAAATATCTTTCCTCACTGTACTATGACTTTACGACTAGGACATTCCTACTTTTAAGATCTCCTCTCCCCTTTCTAGGTAGTGTCTAAAATTCTCTGAAAACATCAGTCGCATACACTATCCCCTCACTTAGCACAAGTTAGTCCCTCTAATTAGAGAAGTCCTTTTAAAGACAATTGAAAAGTCAACTTCTTTACCTTCCCTGCTCATGCTCCCCACACCCCACCCCTAGGAATCCGGTACTTTAATTAAAGCATTTATTATCATAATATACCGTAATTGCTTATTTACATAGACTGTCAGTTCTACCAGACCATGAGCAACTCCTCCAAGGTAAGATTAAAGCATATTCATTTGTGTATTTATCTCCCACAGCAACCAACATCGTTCTTACATCACACCATATTCTCTCTTCAATGAATGTTTGAATAAATGAGTCAGAGTGATCAGTTGATTTTTTTCCTCCTGGTTTCTACTTCTCTCATCAATATTTATATCTCAAGTCCGTCTTACAGTCAGTGCATATTTATCTCTACTACCTGATTCTCATTTCTTTGGTTTTCCATCTTTATCCAATAATTAACTGGCAAACTCAGTACTTAAAAAGAACATTCCACAGGTTCTTACTATCTGCGGGGCACTGGGTTAGACATTGTGCAAAAGGTGAAAGTTCAGAAAACATGGGGTTAAAATCTAAGAAAATGATAAGATATGTACACAACTATAATGAAAAGCTATGACAACTGTCATCACAAGTACAAGCAAATTCTAAGACAGTGTGGAGAAGGCAAAGCTCATTCCAGCCTACTGGCCACCGAAGCTTCATGGAGGAGGTGCCCTTTGAACTAAAATTCATCAGATGGATAGGATTCCAGTATATAAATAGAAAAGAAAGCTCTCGGTCCAGGAAATAAAGATAAAAAGGCATGGGGCATGTTCAGGGCTCCAGAAGTAATGTTAAATAGGGTTAAAAAGATAAGGTAGTGGGAAATTTCAGAGAACTTTGAAAGGCAGGCTCAAGAAGCCAAATTTTATTCTTTGTTTTTTGTTTTGTTTCGTTTGTCTTCAAGAAAAAAAAAAAAAATCCCGTTTTCTTCATACGATCTTGCCTTTCTTCCTTTGTCCCCTTTCAAATGCAGACTTTTATTAGCCAGACTCTTCTGATCTTAAAGACCTCACCACCTCTCCTTCTCCCCACGACCTGTAACCCCTCCCTCCTACCTCTGGAATATAACTACTGGAGTCAGAGAACTGGAAGAATCCTGCTGTACAGTCCCTTGAAGAATGAACACAGATTCTGTGACTAATTTCTTCCTAATCTCTCTCACTTCATTTTTAGAAAGATCAGAAACAAATCAACAGAAACGTTAAAGGTGACATCACTACATGAAGAGTTCACAGCCAGGGTAAAAACATTTTTCCCCTTAATCATCCCTTTGTGCCTAGGGAACCCATAACTCATGCAACATGCAATAAAACACTCTGACATAATACCACATACCAGAACCTCCATGTAATACTGTGGCTAAAAATGCAGGACGGAAGGGCAAAGTTTAGTCTTATCTCCTGACTTCAACCTCAGTTTCACTTTTTAATCTCACTGGATTATTTCCTAAAAACAAACCGCAGGGTATTTCTCACCTGGTAATCTCCTGCTGTAGCTGTGAAACTGAAGGCACATAAAACACCACTCCGAAATAGATGGTAGGTTCCAGTGCATACTTGTCCAGCTGCTTCTTCAGAGGTTTTTCCAAATCTATCCACCGGCGCTGATTTTGCTTGTTGTAGTACCAGAGGCTGAAGTAGGTGATCTGGAAGGAAGGAAAACCACTGAAGGAGGCAGAAAAGTACAAAAGGGTTTCTACATTTAATTGCTCTAATCCATGACCCGAGACAGCAGTCTCCTATTGCTTCATTTCTCAGAAAGGGACAATAGCAAAACCTGTAGGAAAAAAAAGAGGCTAGACCTAGCTATATCTAGATGTTCATATTCAGGAAGAAGAAGCAAAAAGTCAATTACTGTTACAGACTAGTTCTTAAACTCTACACACACACACACACACACATACACACACACACACAAATGCCTTCATGGCTCGCTTATCAGAAATAGTAGGTGCTATGAAATTTTACGTACAGTTTTTAACAAAAACCATATGCTGAAAAATGTTTAGTTTTTAAATTACTGAAATGTTAAATTTATTAAAATTAATATTTTATAATAAACATAATTGAGGTTCTACTTAATAGAATTCTGATTAGTGTTAATCCAACCTTTCACTATTCTCGAATTTGACTTCTATAAATAAGTTAGTTCATGTAAATATCATAAATTCTAGTAATACTAATGTAATTGCAAAACTGCAACTCTTCTTTGTCCCAAAATGTTCATTAGATACAAATTTAAAGCAACCAAAATGCAATAGAGGTAAATTCTCACACACTCACACACATGAGAAAAGCTATACTTAAAGCAGCAAAATAACCTAAATATATTACTCAGAGGTTTTTAAAAAATGCCCAGACATTAGCATTTAGCTTTCCATTTGCTGTGTAATAAAACTGCTCAGGTAAATCGATACTAGCCCTGGACTTGGTCAACCTGAAAGGATATTAACACACTTCAGAGTTGAAATGACAGCCTCAGGACACTGCTAATATTTACTTCGAAATCAATTTACAGTCAAGGTAATTGGAAAAATCTCTGTTTTATTCTAGACTCTAGAGCAACACTATCAAACATAACTTTCTATGATGATGAAAATGTCCTATATCTACACTGTCCGATATAGCAGCCACTAGCCACATGTGGCTATGAGCTCTCAGAATGCGGCTAGTGCAGCTGAGGAACTGAATTTTTAATGTTATTTAATTTTAATTGACTGAAAATAGATGCAAGCATCTAGTAGCTACTGTACTAGATAATATGGCTTTAGAGCAACAATAAAACAAGAAATAATAATACTCAGGCTCATTCTTTAGCCTGAATTTTTAATTTACAAGGGAAAAGAGTAATTATACAAACATTTCCTCAATCTTCATTTCATCTTAAAATTTTTTAGAAGAACTATATTAAGCAAATAAATCTGACAAAAGTGAGGAATGTGTCCATTTTCTTTATATCCAAATAGCTAGAATAGTGTGGAAATTCAGTAAATTTTGTTGAAATTCAGTAAATTTTGCTTCTTAGTTACTACCAAGCCATCACATATGAATGGAATATTTTGAACATTTACTATGTACCAGGTTCTGTTCCAAGAACTTCAGCAATTTCATAGACGAAATCATCACCACTACCTTATGAAATAGATATTGTGTATGTTTGTTAAGCTCTAAAGCCAACCTTTCTCCAAGCATTGTCCCTGGACCACCTCTATCAGAATTATCCGAAGAGCTTCTTGAACCCTACGGTCCAATTCTCATGCCCACTAAAGGTTGAAAACCACTGTACTACACTATGCAGGAGATAGTTGTGTGAACCTAACCTTGAAAAGCTGCATGGAAATCAAATTTTTGAAAATCCAAACACACTTAAATATAGCGGAAAGTCTGAGTTCTATTGTTAATTATTCTCTGAAGTTATGATTATGTTTATAAATGAACTTCATGTATAGAATATGTATTGAAGTTATGGAAAATAGGTACTATTTCTTCTTTGTTTTGAACCGCAAATTACAGAAAAGAAAAATCTGGTTTAATAGAAAGAACACAGTGTCTAAAGTCCTGGGTTTAATTTCTAATGCTGGCACTTGCTGGCTGTGAGGTGGAAAAGTCAATCAGCCCAAAGCAGTTTTCTCAAGTGTAAAATAAGGCAACACCTCCCTCACAGCTCCATCAGGAGGGCTGAATGCAAAAACTTTTAAGAGTGCATTTTGCCACTAGAAAACCATTACTTCATTTTTAAAAGAGTAGTCTTACCCACTCTCCTAAACACCAATAAAATCAATTACCGACACCTCTGAAAGAAAAACTATTCTAATTCCCTATCTTTATTTGGATTGATTACAACAAATACATTTTTATTAACTGTATTTATGATTTGTGTTCCATCTTAGAACTGGACCGGGTGTACCATGTTTGGTGTATAACACATACCACTGCTATGCACTTAGTTCTACAAATATTTATTTTTTGCCATAAATGCAGAAGGCTTGGCATCTTTTAAGATCTATAACTGTTTTGGTCATAACAGTATGTCGCTTTTAACCAAAATTAAAAGGTCTTAAAAATACTCTGTATACATAACTTTTCAAAAATTTAAATAGAATTATAAAACTATATGATTATTATATAATTTGTGGTTGTACCTTTTGTGAACTGATCATGATACAATTATAGGAAAATACCTGAATAATCTGTTAGCGTTCTAGAAAAGGTATATTCTAAAAGAAATAAACTCTTAAAGTGTGCGAAGTTTATTTATTTTAGCAATGCATTTATTAGTCATGCCACATGTGGATATAAATCAGCTAGGAAGAGAAATACATTTTTGCAATTGCATAATTAGTTTTCTACAAATTATATACCTTATAAAGAAGTAGTAAGGCCTTTAATTTTGCAAACAGCTGAAGAAATAGATTTAGCAAATTATTTGTTGATTAGCTCTTTTAGATGTAGGAGCCCAAGATTTTGGACATTTGAACATTAACCTATTTTATACTTCAGTGAAGTTATTTTCTTTGGTACTTACCCCTGTGTTCAAGTTCTATGTTAAGAAGTAGTCAAAGCTAGCCAAAGTCAAGTTTCTACTTTGTTAAATACTGTCAAGGAGGTATTATAGTTTTAAAATTGCTGCTAGAAATGTTTACATACATGTAGGTATTAAAATCTCATTACAATCCTTGTATTTTAGGATGTGGTTCTATAGTGTAGCAGTTGGCACGTCTGCTTTACATGCAGAAGGTCCTGAGTTCACACCCCAGTGGAGCCACGGTCCATGGTCTACGGCCATGCCACCCTGAACAAGCCTGATATCTGATCTCGGAAGCTAAGCAGCGTCGGGGCCTGGTTAGTACTTGGATGGGAGATCACCTAGGAAGACCAGGAAGACCAGGTGCTGTAGGCATAAATAACAACAACAAAATAATTCTTGGATTTAGTGCTTTCTTAGAATTTCTACACATATAAAATCAAATAATAACATCCGATTCCATGAGATTTTATAACTATTATATGGTTTGTTTCTAAGATGGGTAGATAGAGTTCGAGCAACAAAATGTTGTGATTAAATTCTCATTAGGCATACAATTTTCTGTAGAAGTCCATTCTGGGGGATTTGTCTTGGATAACAATCTTGAAAATCCAGATCATTAATAAGTTAAAACCCATCCAAAAAAAACCAAAGAGTGGGTGGGGAGGGGGGCGTCAAAGAAGGAGAGAGAATACTTCCTACCTTATTCTACAGGCGAGCATTATCCTGACACCAAAGCTGGACAAGAAGTACCACCCCAAAAACTACAGACCAATACTCATTATAAATATAGATGCAAAAATCCTCAAGAAAATACTAGCAAACTGAATCCAACAGCATTTTAAAAGGATTATATACCACGATCAAGTGAGATTCATCCTAGGAA